>NC_090446.1:885927660-886543993 GCF_031143425.1 Pleurodeles waltl
ACTTGGGGGAACGCTGGGTGGAAGGAAATTTGTGTCACCTCTCAGATTCTAGAACTTTCTGCCACAGAAATGTGAGAAACATGTGTTTTTTTAGCCAAATGTTGAGGTTTGCAAAGGATTCTGGGTAACAGAACCTGGTCAGAGCCCCACAAGTCACCCCATCTTGGATTCCCCTGGGTCTCTAGTTTTCAAAAATGCACAGGTTTGGTAAGTTTCCCTAGGTGCCGGCTGAGCTAGAGGCCAAAATCTACAGGTAGGCACTTTGCAAAAAACACCTCTGTTTTCTTTCAAAAAATTGGATGTGTCCACATTGCGCTTTGGGGCATTTCCTGTTGCGGGCGCTAGGCCTACACACACAAGTGAGTTATCATTTTTATCGGGAGACTTGGGGGAACGCTGGGTGGAAGGAAATTTGTGGCTCCTCTCAGATTCCAGAACTTTCTGCCACAGAAATGTGAGGAACATGTGTTTTTTTAACCAAATTTTGAGGTTTGCAAAGGATTCTGGGTAACAGAACCTGGTCAGAGCCCCACAAGTCACCCCATCTTGGATTGCCCTAGGTCTCTAGTTTTCAGAAATGCACAGGTTTGGTAGGTTTCCCTAGGTGCCGGCTGAGCTAGATTCCAAAATCCACAGGTAGGCACTTTGCAAAAAACACCTCTGTTTTCTTTCAAAAAATTGGATGTGTCCATGTTGCGCTTTGGGGCATTTCCTGTCGCAGGCGCTAGGCCTACCCACACAAGTGAGGTATCATTTTTATCAGGAGACTTGGGGGAACGCTGGGTCGAAGGATATTTGTGGCTTCTCTCAGATTCAGCCACAGAAATGTGAGGAACATGTGTTTTTTTTTTTTAGCCAGATTTTGAGGTTTGCAAAGGATTCTGGGCAACAGAACCTGGTCAGAGCCCCACAAGTCACCCCATCTTGGATTCCCCTCGGTCTCTAGTTTTCAGAAATGCACAGGTTTTGTAGGTTCCCAAGGTGCCGGCTGAGCTAGAGGCCAAAATCTACAGGTAGGCACTTTGCAAAAAACACCTCTGTTTTCTTTCAAAAAATTTAATGTGTCCACGTTGCCCTTTGGGGCGTTTCCTGTCGCGGGTGCTAGGCCTACCCATACAAGTGAGGTGTCATTTTTATCGGGAGATTTGGGGGAACGCTGGGTGGAAGGAAATTTGTGTCTCCTCTCAGATTCTAGAACTTTCTGCCACAGAAATGTGAGGAACATGTGATTTTTTAGCCAAATTCTGAGATTTGCAAAGGATTCTGGGTAACAGAACCTGGTCAGAGCCCCACAAGTCACCCCATCTTGGATTCCCCTGGGTCTCTAGTTTTCAGAAATGCACAGGTTTGGTAGGTTTCCCTAGGTGCCGGCTGAGCTAGAGGCCAAAATCTACAGTTAGGCACTTTGCAAAAAACACCTCTGTTTTCTTTCAAAAAATTGGATGTGTCCACATTGCGCTTTGGGGCATTTCCTTTTAAGGGCGCTAGGACTACCCACACAAGTGAGGTATCATTTTTATCGGGAGACTTGGGGGAACGCTGGGTGGAAGGAAATTTGTGGCTCCTCTCAGATTCCAGAACTTTCTGCCACAGAAATGTGAGGAACATGTGTTTTTTTAGCCAAATTTTGAGGTTTGCAAAGGATTCTGGGTAACAGAACCTGGTCAGAGCCCCACAAGTCACCCCATCTTGGATTCCCCTGGGTCTCTAGTTTTCGGAAATGCACAGGTTTGGTAGGTTTCCCTAGGTGCCGGCTGAGCTAGATTCCAAAATCTACAGGTAGGCACTTTGCAAAAAACACCTCTGTTTTCTTTCAAAAAATTGGATGTGTCCATGTTGCGCTTTGGGGCATTTCCTGTCGCAGGCGCTAGGCCTACCCACACAAGTGAGGTATCATTTTTATCAGGAGACTTGGGGGAACGCTGGGTCGAAGGAAATTTGTGGCTCCTCTCAGATTCCAGAACTTTCTGCCACAGAAATGTGAGGAACATGTGTTTTTTTAGCCAAATTCTGAGATTTGCAAAGGATTCTGGGCAACAGAACCTGGTCAGAGCCCCACAAGTCACCCCATCTTGGATTCCCCTAGGTCTCTAGTTTTCAGAAATGCACAGGTTTTGTAGGTTCCCAAGGTGCCGGCTGAGCTAGAGGCCAAAATCTACAGGTAGGCACTTTGCAAAAAACACCTCAGTTTTCTTTTCAAAAATTGAATGTGTCCACGTTGCCCTTTGGGGCGTTTCCTGTCGCGGGTGCTAGGCCTACCCATACAAGTGAGGTGTCATTTTTATCGGGAGATTTGGGGGAACGCTGGGTGGAAGGAAATTTGTGTCTCCTCTCAGATTCTAGAACTTTCTGCCACAGAAATGTGAGGAACATGTGATTTTTTAGCCAAATTCTGAGATTTGCAAAGGATTCTGGGTAACAGAACCTGGTCAGAGCCCCACAAGTCACCCCATCTTGGATTCCCCTGGGTCTCTAGTTTTCAGAAATGCACAGGTTTGGTAGGTTTCCCTAGGTGCCGGCTGAGCTAGAGGCCAAAATCTACAGGTAGGCACTTTGCAAAAAACACCTCTGTTTTCTTTCAAAAAATTGGATGTGTCCACATTGCGCTTTGGGGCATTTCCTTTTGCGGGCGCTAGGACTACCCACACAAGTGAGGTATCATTTTTATCGGGAGACTTGGGGGAACGCTGGGTGGAAGGAAATTTGTGGCTCCTCTCAGATTCCAGAACTTTCTGCCACAGAAATGTGAGGAACATGTGTTTTTTTAGCCAAATTTTGAGGTTTGCAAAGGATTCCGGGTAACAGAACCTGGTCAGAGCCCCACAAGTCACCCCATCTTGGATTCCCCTGGGTCTCTAGTTTTCGGAAATGCACAGGTTTGGTAGGTTTCCCTAGGTGCCGGCTGAGCTAGATTCCAAAATCTACAGGTAGGCACTTTGCAAAAAACACCTCTGTTTTCTTTAAAAAAATTGGATGTGTCCATGTTGCGCTTTGGGGCATTTCCTGTCGCAGGCGCTAGGCCTACCCACACAAGTGAGGTATCATTTTTATCGGGAGACTTGGGGAAACGCTGGGTGGAAGGAAATTTATGGCTTCTCTCAGATTCCAGAACTTTCTGCCACAGAAATGTGAGGAACATGTGTTTTTTAGCCAGATTTTGAGGTTTGCAAAGGATTCTGGGCAACAGAACCTGGTCAGAGCCCCACAAGTCACCCCATCTTGGATTCCCCTAGGTCTCTAGTTTTCAGAAATGCACAGGTTTTGTAGGTTTCCCTAGGTGACGGCTGAGCTAGAGGCCAAAATCTACAGGTAGGCACTTTGCAAAAAACACCTCTGTTTTCTTTCAAAAAAGTGGATGTGTCCATGTTGCCCTTTGGGGCATTTCCTGTCGCGGGTGCTAGGCCTACCCATACAAGTGAGGTGTCATTTTTATCGGGAGACTTGGGGGAACGCTGGGTGGAAGGAAATTTGTGTCACCTCTCAGATTCTAGAACTTTCTGCCACAGAAATGTGAGAAACATGTGTTTTTTTAGCCAAATTTTGAGGTTTGCAAAGGATTCTGGGTAACAGAACCTGGTCAGAGCCCCACAAGTCACCCCATCTTGGATTCCCCTGGGTCTCTAGTTTTCAAAAATGCACAGGTTTGGTAAGTTTCCCTAGGTGCCGGCTGAGCTAGAGGCCAAAATCTACAGGTAGGCACTTTGCAAAAAACACCTCTGTTTTCTTTCAAAAAATTGGATGTGTCCACATTGCGCTTTGGGGCATTTCCAGTTGCGGGCGCTAGGCCTACCCACACAAGTGAGTTATCATTTTTATCGGGAGACTTGGGGGAACGCTGGGTGGAAGGAAATTTGTGGCTCCTCTCAGATTCCAGAACTTTCTGCCACAGAAATGTGAGGAACATGTGTTTTTTTAACCAATTTTTGAGGTTTGCAAAGGATTCTGGGTAACAGAACCTGGTCAGAGCCCCACAAGTCACCCCATCTTGGATTGCCCTAGGTCTCTAGTTTTCAGAAATGCACAGGTTTGGTAGGTTTCCCTAGGTGCCGGCTGAGCTAGAGGCCAAAATCTACAGGTAGGCACTTTGCAAAAAACACCTCTGTTTTCTTTAAAAAAATTGGATGTGTCCACGTTGCGCTTTGGGGCATTTCCTGTTGCGGGCGCTAGGCCTACCCACACAAGTGAGGTATTATTTTTATCGGGAGACTTGGGGGAACGCTGGGTGGAAGGAAATTTGTGGCTCCTCTCAGATTCCAGAACTTTCTGCCACAGAAATGTGAGGAACATGTGTTTTTTTAACCAAATTTTGAGGTTTGCAAAGGATTCTGGGTAACAGAACCTGGTCAGAGCCCTACAAGTCACCCCATCTTGGATTACCCTAGGTCTCTAGTTTTCAGAAATGCACAGGTTTGGTAGGTTTCCCTAGGTGCCGGCTGAGCTAGAGGCCAAAATCTACAGGTAGGCACTTTGCAAAAAACACCTCTGTTTTCTTTCAAAAAATTGGATGTGTCCACGTTGCGCTTTGGGGCGTTTCCTTTCGCGGGCGCTAGAACTTCCCACACAAGTGAGGTCTCATTTTTATCGGGAGACTTGGGGGAGCGCTGGGTGGAAGGAAATTTGTGGCTCCTCTCAGATTGCAGAACTTTCTGCCACAGAAATGTGAGGAACATGTGTTTTTTTAGCCAGATTTTGAGGTTTGCAAAGGATTCTGGGTAACAGAACCTGGTCACAGACCCACAAGTCACCCCATCTTGGATTCCCCTGGGTCTCTAGTTTTCGGAAATGCACAGGTTTGGTAGGTTTCCCTAGGTGCCGGCTGAGCTAGATTCCAAAATCTACAGGTAGGCACTTTGCAAAAAACACCTCTGTTTTCTTTCAAAAAATTGGATGTGTCCATGTTGCGCTTTGGGGCATTTCCTGTCGCAGGCGCTAGGCCTACCCACACAAGTGAGGTATCATTTTTATCAGGAGACTTGGGGGAACGCTGGGTCGAAGGAAATTTGTGGCTCCTCTCATATTCCAGAACTTTCTGCCACAGAAATGTGAGGAACATGTGTTTTTTTAGCCAAATTTTGAGATTTGCAAAGGATTCTGGGTAACAGAACCTGGTCAGAGCCCCACAAGTCACCCCATCTTGGATTCCCCTAGGTCTCTAGTTTTCAGAAATGCACAGGTTTTGTAGGTTTCCCTAGGTGACGGCTGAGCTAGAGGCCAATATCTACAGGTAGGCACTTTGCAAAAAACACCTCTGTTTTCTTTCAAAAAAGTGGATGTGTCCATGTTTCCCTTTGGGGCGTTTCCTGTCGCGGGTGCTAGGCCTACCCATACAAGTGAGGTGTCATTTTTATCGGGAGACTTGGGGGAACGCTGGGTGGAAGGAAATTTGTGTCACCTCTCAGATTCTAGAACTTTCTGCCACAGAAATGTGAGAAACGTGTTTTTTTAGCCAAATTTTGAGGTTTGCAAAGGATTCTGGGTAACAGAACCTGGTCAGAGCCCCACAAGTCACCCCATCTTGGATTCCCCTGGGTCTCTAGTTTTCAAAAATGCACAGGTTTGGTAAGTTTCCCTAGGTGCCGGCTGAGCTAGAGGCCAAAATCTACAGGTAGGCACTTTGCAAAAAACATCTCTGTTTTCTTTCAAAAAATTGGATGTGTCCACATTGCGCTTTGGGGCATTTCCTGTTGCGGGCGCTAGGCCTACCCACACAAGTGAGTTATCATTTTTATCGGGAGACTTGGGGGAACGCTGGGTGGAAGGAAATTTGTGGCTCCTCTCAGATTCCAGAACTTTCTGCCACAGAAATGTGAGGAACATGTGTTTTTTTAACCAAATTTTGAGGTTTGCAAAGGATTCTGGGTAACAGAACCTGGTCAGAGCCCCACAAGTCACCCCATCTTGGATTGCCCTAGGTCTCTAGTTTTCAGAAATGCACAGGTTTGGTAGGTTTCCCTAGGTGCCGGCTGAGCTAGAGGCCAAAATCTACAGGTAGGCACTTTGCAAAAAACACCTCTGTTTTCTTTCAAAAAAATGGATGTGTCCACGTTGCGCTTTGGGGCATTTCCTGTTGCGGGCGCTAGGCCTACCCACACAAGTGAGGTATTATTTTTATCGGGAGACTTGGGGGAACGCTGGGTGGAAGGAAATGTGTGGCTCCTCTCAGATTCCAGAACTTTCTGCCACAGAAATGTGAGGAACATGTGTTTTTTTAACCAAATTTTGAGGTTTGCAAAGGATTCTGGGTAACAGAACCTGGTCAGAGCCCCACAAGTCACCCCATCTTGGATTACCCTAGGTCTCTAGTTTTCAGAAATGCACAGGTTTGGTAGGTTTCCCTAGGTGCCGGCTGAGCTAGAGGCCAAAATCTACAGGTAGGCACTTTGCAAAAAACACCTCTGTTTTCTTTCAAAAAATTGGATGTGTCCACGTTGCGCTTTGGGGCGTTTCCTTTCGCGGGCGCTAGGACTTCCCACACAAGTGAGGTCTCATTTTTATCGGGAGACTTGGGGGAGCGCTGGGTGGAAGGAAATTTGTGGCACCTCTCAGATTCCAGAACTTTCTGCCACAGAAATGTGAGGAACATGTGTTTTTTTAGCCAGATTTTGAGGTTTGCAAAGGATTCTGGGTAACAGAACCTGGTCACAGACCCACAAGTCACCCCATCTTGGATTCCCCTGGGTCTCTAGTTTTCGGAAATGCACAGGTTTGGTAGGTTTCCCTAGGTGCCGGCTGAGCTAGATTCCAAAATCTACAGGTAGGCACTTTGCAAAAAACACCTCTGTTTTCTTTCAAAAAATTGGATGTGTCCATGTTGCGCTTTGGGACATTTCCTGTCGCAGGCGCTAGGCCTACCCACACAAGTGAGGTATCTTTTTTATCAGGAGACTTGGGGGAACGCTGGGTGGAAGGAAATTTGTGGCTCCTCTCAGATTCCAGAACTTTCTGCCACAGAAATGTGAGGAACATGTGTTTTTTTAGCCAAATTTTGAGATTTGCAAAGGATTCTGTGTAACAGAACCTGGTCAGAGCCCCACAAGTCACCCCATTTTGGATTCCCCTAGGTCTCTAGTTTTCAGAAATGCACAGGTTTGGTAGGTTTCCCTAGGTGCCGGCTGAGCTAGAGGCCAAAATCTACAGGTAGGCACTTTGCAAAAAACACCTCTGTTTTCTTTCAAAAAATTGGATGTGTCCACGTTGCTCTTTGGGCCATTTCCTGTTGCGGGCGCTACGCCTACCCAAACAAGTGAGGTATCATTTTTATCGGGAGACTTGGGGGAGCGCTGGGTGGAAGGAAATTCGTGGCTCCTCTCAGATTCCAGAACTTTCTGCCACAGAAATGTGAGGAACATGTGTTTTTTTAGCCAGATTTTGAGGTTTGCAAAGGATTCTGGGTAACAGAACCTGGTCAGAGACCCACAAGTCACCCCATCTTGGATTCCCCTAGGTCTCTAGTTTTCAGAAATGCACAGGTTTGGTAGTTTTCCCTAGGTGCCGGCTAAGCTAGGGGCTAAAATCTACAATTAGGAACTTTGCAAAAAACACCTCTGTTTTCTTTCAAAAAATTGGATGTGTCCACGTTGCGCTTTGGGGCGTTTCCTGTCGCGGGCGCTAGGCCTACCCACACAAGTGAGGTATCATTTTTATCGGGAGACTTGGGGGAGCGCTGGGTGGAAGGAAATTTGTGGCTCCTCTCAGATTCTAGAACTTTCTGCCACAGAAATGTGAGGAACATGTGTTTTTTTTAACCAAATTTTGAGGTTTGCAAAGGATTCTGGGAAACAGAACCTGGTCAGAGCCCCACAAGTCAACCCATCTTGGATTCCCCTGGGTCTCTAGTTTTCAGAAATGCACAGGTTTGGTAGGTTTCCCTAGGTGCCGACTGAGCTAGATTCCAAAATCTACAGGTAGGCACTTTGCAAAAAACACCTCTGTTTTCTTTCAAAAAATTGGATGTGTCCATGTTGCGCTTTGGGGCATTTCCTCTCGCGGGCGCTAGGCCTATACTCACAAGTGAGGTATCATTTTTATCAGGAGACTTGGAGGAACGCTGGGTCTAAGGAAATTTGTGGCTCCTCTCAGATTCCAGAACTTTCTGCCACAGAAATGTGAGGAACATGTGTTTTTTTTTGCCAAATTCTGAGATTTGCAAAGGATTCTGGGTAACAGAACCTGGTCAGAGCCCCACAAGTCACCCCATCTTGGATTCCCCTAGGTCTCTAGTTTTCAGAAATGCACAGGTTTGGTAGGTTTCCCTAGGTGCCGGCTGAGCTAGAGGCCAAAATCTACAGGTAGGCACTTTGCAAAAAACACCTCTGTTTTCTTTCAAAAAATTGGATGTGTCCACATTGCGCTTTGGGGCGTTTCCTTTTGCGGGCGCTAGGCCTACCCACACAAGTGAGGTGTCATTTTTATCGGGAGATTTGGGGGAACGCTGGGTGGAAGGAAATTTGTGTCTCCTCTCAGATTCCAGAACTTTCTGCCACAGAAATGTGAGGAACATGCGTTTTTTTAACCAAATTTTGAGGTTTGCAAAGGATTCTGGGTAATAGAACCTGGTCAGAGCCCCTCAAGTCACCCCATCTTTGATTGCCCTAGGTCTCTAGTTTTCAGAAATGCACAGGTTTGGTAGGTTTCCCTAGGTGCCGGCTGAGCTAGAGGCCAAAATCTACAGGTCGGCACTTTGCAAAAAACACCTCTGTTTTCTTTCCAAAAATTGGATGTGTCCACATTGCGCTTTGGAGCATTTCCTTTTGCGGGCGCTTTTCCTACCCACACAATTGAGGTATCATTTTTATCGGGAGACTTGGGGGAACGCTGGGTGGAAGGAAGTTTGTGGCTCCTCTCAGATTCCAGAACTTTCTGCCACAGAAATGTGAGGAACATGTGTTTTTTTAGCCAAATTTTGAGGTTTGCAAAGGATTCTGGGTAACAGAACCTGGTCAGAGCCCCACAAGTCACCCCATCTTGGATTCCCCTGGGTCTCTAGTTTTCGGAAATGCACAGGTTTGGTAGGTTTCCCTAGGTGCCGGCTGAGCTAGATTCCAAAATCTACAGGTAGGCACTTTGCAAAAAACACCTCTGTTTTCTTTCAAAAAATTGGATGTGTCCACGTTGCGCTTTGGGGCGTTTCCTGTCGCGGGCGCTAGGCCTACCCACACAAGTGAGGTATCATTTTTATCGGGAGACTTGGGGGAACGCTGGGTGGAAGGAAATTTGTGGCTCCTCTCAGATTCCAGAACTTTCTGCCACAGAAATGTGAGGAACATGTGTTTTTTTAGCCAAATTTTGAGGTTTGCAAAGGATTCTGGGTAACAGAACCTGGTCAGAGCCCCACAAGTCACCCCATCTTGGATTCCCCTGGGTCTCTAGTTTTCGGAAATGCACAGGTTTGGTAGGTTTCCCTAGGTGCCGGCTGAGCTAGATTCCAAAATCTACAGGTAGGCACTTTCCAAAAAACACCTCTGTTTTCTTTCAAAAAATTGGATGTGTCCATGTTGCGCTTTGGGGCATTTCCTGTCGCAGGCGCTAGGCCTACCCACACAAGTGAGGTATCATTTTTATCAAGAGACTTGGGGGAACGCTGGGTCGAAGGAAATTTGTGGCTCCTCTTAGATTCCAGAACTTTCTGCCACAGAAATGTGAGGAACATGTGTTTTTTTAGCCAAATTCTGAGATTTGCAAAGGATTCTGGGTAACAGAACCTGGTCAGAGCCCCACAAGTCACCCCATCTTGGATTCCCCTAGGTCTCTAGTTTTCAGAAATGCACAGGTTTGGTAGTTTTCCCTAGGTGCCGGCTGAGCTAGAGGCCAAAATCTACAAGTAGGCACTTTGCAAAAAACACCTCTGTTTTCTTTCAAAAAATTGGATGTGTCCACGTTGAGCTTTGGGGCATTTCCTGTTGCGGGCGCTAGGCCTACCCACACAAGTGAGTTATCATTTTTATCGGGAGACTTGGTGGAACGCTGGGTGGAAGGAAATTTGTGGCTTCTCTCAGATTCCAGAACTTTCTGCCACAGAAATGTCAGGAACATGTCTTTTTTTAGCCAGATTTTGAGGTTTGCAAAGGATTCTGGGCAACAGAACCTGGTCAGAGCCCCACAAGTCACCCCATCTTGGATTCCCCTAGGTCTCTAGTTTTCAGAAATGCACAGGTTTGGTACGTTTCCCTAGGTGCCGGCTGAGCTAGGGGCTAAAATCTACAAGTAGGCACTTTGCAAAAAACACCTCTGTTTTCTTTCAAAAAATTGGATGTATCCACGTTGCGCTTCGGGGCGTTTCCTGTCGCGGGCGCTAGGCCTACCCACACAAGTGAGGTATCATTTTTATCGGGAGACTTGGGGGAACGCTGGGTGGAAGGAAATTTGTGGCTCCTCTC
Source organism: Pleurodeles waltl (assembly GCF_031143425.1). NCBI lineage: Eukaryota > Metazoa > Chordata > Amphibia > Caudata > Salamandridae > Pleurodeles > Pleurodeles waltl. The sequence goes on from NC_090446.1 coordinate 885,938,037, forward strand.
AGATTCCAGAACTTTCTGCCACAGAAATGTGAGGAACATGTGTTTTATTAACCAAATTTTGAGGTTTGCAAAGGATTCTGGGTAACAGAACCTGGTCAGAGCCCCACAAGTCACCCCATCTTGGATTCCCGTAGGTCTTTAGTTTTCAGAAATGTACAGGTTTGGTAGGTTTCCCTAGGTGCCGGCTGAGCTACAGGCCAAAATCTACAGGTAGGCACTTTGCAAAAAACACCTCTGTTTTCTTTCAAAAAATTGGATGTGTCCACGTTGCGCTTTGGGGCGTTTCCTTTCGCGGGCGCTAGGCCTACCCACACAAGTGAGGTATCATTTTTATCGGGAGACTTGGGGGAGCGCTGGGTGGAAGGAAATTTGTGGCTCCTCTCAGATTCCAGAACTTTCTGCACAGAAATGTGAGGAACATGTGTTTTTTTAGCCAAATTTTGAGGTTTGCAAAGGATTCTGGGTAACAGAACCTGGTCAGAGCCCCACAAGTCACCCCATCTTGGATTCCCCTGGGTCTCTAGTTTTCGGAAATGCACAGGTTTGGTAGGTTTCCTTAGGTGCCGGCTGAGCTAGATTCCAAAATCTACAGGTAGGCACTTTGCAAAAAACACCTCTGTTTTCTTTCAAAAAATTGGATGTGTCCACATTGCACTTTGGGGCGTTTCCTTTCGCGGGCGCTAGGCCTACCCACACAAGTGGGGTATCATTTTTATCGGGAGACTTGGGGGAACGCTGGGTGGAAGGAAATTTGTGGCTTCTCTCAGATTCCAGCCACAGAAATGTGAGGAACATGTGTTTTTTAAGCCAGATTTTGAGGTTTGCAAAGGATTCTGGGCAACAGAACCTGGTCAGAGCCCCACAAGTCACCCCATCTTGGATTCCCCTAGGTCTCTAGTTTTCGGAAATGCACAGGTTTGGTAGGTTTCCCTAGGTGCCGGCTGAGCTAGATGCCAAAATCTACAGGTAGGCACTTTGCAAAAAACACCTCTGTTTTCTTTCAAAAAATTGGATGTGTCCACATTGCGCTTTGGGGCATTTCCTTTTGCGGGCGCTAGGCCTACCCACACAAGTGAGGTATCATTTTTATCGGGAGACTTGGGGGAACGCTGGGTGGAAGGAAATTTGTGGCTCCTCTCAGATTCCAGAACTTTCTGCCACAGAAATGTGAGGAACATGTGTTTTTTTAGCCAAATTTTGAGGTTTGCAAAGGATTCTGGGTAACAGAACCTGGTCAGAGCCCCACAAGTCACCCCATCTTGGATTCCCCTGGGTCTCTAGTTTTCGGAAATGCACAGGTTTGGTAGGTTTCCCTAGGTGCCGGCTGAGCTAGATTCCAAAATCTACAGGTAGGCACTTTCCAAAAAACACCTCTGTTTTCTTCCAAAAAATTGGATGTGTCCATGTTGCGCTTTGGGGCATTTCCTGTCGCAGGCGCTAGGCCTACCCACACAAGTGAGGTATCATTTTTATCAAGAGACTTGGGGAACGCTGGGTCGAAGGAAATTTGTGGCTCCTCTTAGATTCCAGAACTTTCTGCCACAGAAATGTGAGGAACATGTGTTTTTTTAGCCAAATTCTGAGATTTGCAAAGGATTCTGGGTAACAGAACCTGGTCAGAGCCCCACAAGTCACCCCATCTTGGATTCCCCTAGGTCTCTAGTTTTCAGAAATGCACAGGTTTGGTAGTTTTCCCTAGCTGCCGGCTGAGCTAGAGGCCAAAATCTACAAGTAGGCACTTTGCAAAAAACACCTGTTTTCTTTCAAAAAATTGGATGTGTCCACGTTGAGCTTTGGGGCATTTCCTGTTGCGGGCGCTAGGCCTACCCACACAAGTGAGTTATCATTTTTATCGGGAGACTTGGTGGAACGCTGGGTGGAAGGAAATTTGTGGCTTCTCTCAGATTCCAGAACTTTCTGCCACAGAAATGTGAGGAACATGTCTTTTTTTAGCCAGATTTTGAGGTTTGCAAAGGATTCTGGGCAACAGAACCTGGTCAGAGCCCCACAAGTCACCCCATCTTGGATTCCCCTAGGTCTCTAGTTTTCAGAAATGCACAGGTTTGGTAGGTTTCCCTAGGTGCCGGCTGAGCTAGGGGCTAAAATCTACAAGTAGGCACTTTGCAAAAAACACCTCTGTTTTCTTTCAAAAAATTGGATGTGTCCACGTTGCGCTTCGGGGCGTTTCCTGTCGCGGGCGCTAGGCCTACCCACACAAGTGAGGTATCATTTTTATCGGGAGACTTGGGGGAACGCTGGGTGGAAGGAAATTTGTGGCTCCTCTCAGATTCCAGAACTTTCTGCCACAGAAATGTGAGGAACATGTGTTTTATTAACCAAATTTTGAGGTTTGCAAAGGATTCTGGGTAACAGAACCTGGTCAGAGCCCCACAAGTCACCCCATCTTGGATTCCCGTAGGTCTTTAGTTTTCAGAAATGTACAGGTTTGGTAGGTTTCCCTAGGTGCCGGCTGAGCTACAGGCCAAAATCTACAGGTAGGCACTTTGCAAAAAACACCTCTGTTTTCTTTCAAAAAATTGGATGTGTCCACGTTGCGCTTTGGGGCGTTTCCTTTCGCGGGCGCTAGGCCTACCCACACAAGTGAGGTATCATTTTTATCGGGAGACTTGGGGGAGCGCTGGGTGGAAGGAAATTTGTGGCTCCTCTCAGATTCCAGAACTTTCTGCCACAGAAATGTGAGGAACATGTGTTTTTTTAGCCAAATTTTGAGGTTTGCAAAGGATTCTGGGTAACAGAACCTGGTCAGAGCCCCACAAGTCACCCCATCTTGGATTCCCCTGGGTCTCTAGTTTTCGGAAATGCACAGGTTTGGTAGGTTTCCTTAGGTGCCGGCTGAGCTAGATTCCAAAATCTACAGGTAGGCACTTTGCAAAAAACACCTCTGTTTTCTTTCAAAAAATTGGATGTGTCCACATTGCGCTTTGGGGCGTTTCCTTTCTCGGGCGCTAGGCCTACCCACACAAGTGGGGTATCATTTTTATCGGGAGACTTGGGGGAACGCTGGGTGGAAGGAAATTTGTGGCTTCTCTCAGATTCCAGCCACAGAAATGTGAGGAACATGTGTTTTTTAAGCCAGATTTTGAGGTTTGCAAAGGATTCTGGGCAACAGAACCTGGTCAGAGCCCCACAAGTCACCCCATCTTGGATTCCCCTAGGTCTCTAGTTTTCAGAAATGCACAGGTTTGGTAGTTTTCCCTAGGTGCCGGCTGAGCTAGAGGCCAAAATCTACAAGTAGGCACTTTGCAAAAAACACCTCTGTTTTCTTTCAAAAAATTGGATGTGTCCACGTTGAGCTTTGGGGCATTTCCTGTTGCGGGCGCTAGGCCTACCCACACAAGTGAGGTATCATTTTTATCGGGAGACTTGGGGGAAAGCTGGGGGGAAGGAAATTTGTGGCTCCTCTCAGATTCCAGAACTTTCTGCCACAGAAATGTGAGGAACATGTGTTTTTTTAGCCAAATTTTGAGGTTTGCAAAGGATTCTGGGTAACAGAACCTGGTCAGAGCCCCACAAGTCACCCCATCTTGGATTCCCCTGGGTCTCTAGTTTTCGGAAATGCACAGGTTTGGTAGGTTTCCCTAGGTGCCGGCTGAGCTAGATGCCAAAATCAACAGGTAGGCACTTTGCAAAAAACACCTCTGTTTTCTTTCAAAAAATTGGATGTGTCCACATTGCGCTTTGGGGCATTTCCTTTTGCGGGCGCTAGGCCTACCCACACAAGTGAGGTATCATTTTTATCGGGAGACTTGGGGGAACGCTGGGTGGAAGGAAATTTGTGGCTCCTCTCAGATTCCAGAACTTTCTGCCACAGAAATGTGAGGAACATGTGTTTTTTTAGCCAAATTTTGAGGTTTGCAAAGGATTCTGGGTAACAGAACCTGGTCAGAGCCCCACAAGTCACCCCATCTTGGATTCCCCTGGGTCTCTAGTTTTCGGAAATGCACAGGTTTGGTAGGTTTCCCTAGGTGCCGGCTGAGCTAGATTCCAAAATCTACAGGTAGGCACTTTCCAAAAAACACCTCTGTTTTCTTCCAAAAAATTGGATGTGTCCATGTTGCGCTTTGGGGCATTTCCTGTCGCAGGCGCTAGGCCTACCCACACAAGTGAGGTATCATTTTTATCAAGAGACTTGGGGGAACGCTGGGTCGAAGGAAATTTGTGGCTCCTCTTAGATTCCAGAACTTTCTGCCACAGAAATGTGAGGAACATGTGTTTTTTTAGCCAAATTCTGAGATTTGCAAAGGATTCTGGGTAACAGAACCTGGTCAGAGCCCCACAAGTCACCCCATCTTGGATTCCCCTAGGTCTCTAGTTTTCAGAAATGCACAGGTTTGGTAGTTTTCCCTAGGTGCCGGCTGAGCTAGAGGCCAAAATCTACAAGTAGGCACTATGCAAAAAATACCTCTGTTTTCTTTCAAAAAATTGGATGTGTCCACGTTGAGCTTTGGGGCATTTCCTGTTGCGGGCGCTAGGCCTACCCACACAAGTGAGTTATCATTTTTATCGGGAGACTTGGTGGAACGCTGGGTGGAAGGAAATTTGTGGCTTCTCTCAGATTCCAGAACTTTCTGCCACAGAAATGTGAGGAACATGTCTTTTTTTAGCCAGATTTTGAGGTTTGCAAAGGATTCTGGGCAACAGAACCTGGTCAGAGCCCCACAAGTCACCCCATCTTGGATTCCCCTAGGTCTCTAGTTTTCAGAAATGCACAGGTTTGGTAGGTTTCCCTAGGTGCCGGCTGAGCTAGGGGCTAAAATCTACAAGTAGGCACTTTGCAAAAAACACCTCTGTTTTCTTTCAAAAAATTGGATGTGTCCACGTTGCGCTTCGGGGCGTTTCCTGTCGCGGGCGCTAGGCCTACCCACACAAGTGAGGTATCATTTTTATCGGGAGACTTGGGGGAACGCTGGGTGGAAGGAAATTTGTGTCTCCTCTCAGATTCCAGAACTTTCTGCCACAGAAATGTGAGGAACATGTGTTTTATTAACCAAATTTTGAGGTTTGCAAAGGATTCTGGGTAACAGAACCTGGTCAGAGCCCCACAAGTCACCCCATCTTGGATTCCCGTAGGTCTTTAGTTTTCAGAAATGTACAGGTTTGGTAGGTTTCCCTAGGTGCCGGCTGAGCTACAGGCCAAAATCTACAGGTGGGCACTTTGCAAAAAACACCTCTGTTTTCTTTCAAAAAATTGGATGTGTCCACGTTGCGCTTTGGGGCGTTTCCTTTCGCGGGCGCTAGGCCTACCCACACAAGTGAGGTATCATTTTTATCGGGAGACTTGGGGGAGCGCTGGGTGGAAGGAAATTTGTGGCTCCTCTCAGATTCCAGAACTTTCTGCCACAGAAATGTGAGGAACATGTGTTTTTTTAGCCAAATTTTGAGGTTTGCAAAGGATTCTGGGTAACAGAACCTGGTCAGAGCCCCACAAGTCACCCCATCTTGGATTCCCCTGGGTCTCTAGTTTTCAGAAATGCACAGGTTTGGTAGGTTTCCTTAGGTGCCGGCTGAGCTAGATTCCAAAATCTACAGGTAGGCACTTTGCAAAAAACACCTCTGTTTTCTTTCAAAAAATTGGATGTGTCCACATTGCGCTTTGGGGCGTTTCCTTTCGCGGGCGCTAGGCCTACCCACACAAGTGGGGTATCATTTTTATCGGGAGACTTGGGGGAACGCTGGGTGGAAGGAAATTTGTGGCTTCTCTCAGATTCCAGCCACAGAAATGTGAGGAACATGTGTTTTTTAAGCCAGATTTTGAGGTTTGCAAAGGATTCTGGGCAACAGAACCTGGTCAGAGCCCCACAAGTCACCCCATCTTGGATTCCCCTAGGTCTCTAGTTTTCAGAAATGCACAGGTTTTGTAGGTTCCCTAGGTGCCGGCTGAGCTAGAGGCCAAAATCTACAGGTAGGCACTTTGCAAAAAACACCTCTGTTTTCTTTCAAAAAATTGGATGTGTCCACATTGCGCTTTGGGGCATTTCCTTTTGCGGGCGCTAGGCCTACCCACACAAGTGAGGTATCATTTTTATCGGGAGACTTGGGGGAACGCTGGGTGGAAGGAAATTTGTGGCTCCTCTCAGATTCCAGAACTTTCTGCCACAGAAATGTGAGGAACATGTGTTTTTTTAGCCAAATTTTGAGGTTTGCAAAGGATTCTGGGTAACAGAACCTGGTCAGAGCCCCACAAGTCACCCCATCTTGGATTCCCCTGGGTCTCTAGTTTTCGGAAATGCACAGGTTTGGTAGGTTTCCTTAGGTGCCGGCTGAGCTAGATTCCAAAATCTACAGGTAGGCACTTTGCAAAAAACACCTCTGTTTTCTTTCAAAAAATTGGATGTGTCCATTTGCGCTTTGGGGCATTTCCTGTCGCAGGCGCTAGGCCTACCCACACAAGTGAGGTATCATTTTTATCAGGAGACTTGGGGGAACGCTGGGACGAAGGAAATTTGTGGCTTCTCTCAGATTCCAGCCACAGAAATGTGAGGAACATGTGTTTTTTTTTGCCAGATTTTGAGGTTTGCAAATGATTCTGGGCAACAGAACCTGGTCAGAGCCCCACAAGTCACCCCATCTTGGATTCCACTAGGTCTCTAGTTTTCAGAAATGCACAGGTTTTGTAGGTTCCCAAGGTGCCGGCTGAGCTAGAGGCCAAAATCTACAGGTAGGCACTTTGCAAAAAACACCTCTGTTTTCTTTCAAAAAAGTGGATGTGTCCATGTTGCCCTTTGGGGCGTTTCCTGTCGCGGGTGCTAGGCCTACCCATACAAGTGAGGTGTCATTTTTATCGGGAGATTTGGGGGAACGCTGGGTGGAAGGAAATTTGTGTCTCCTCTCAGATTCCATAACTTTCTGCCACAGAAATGTGAGGAACATGTGATTTTTTAGCCAAATTCTGAGATTTGCAAAGGATTCTGGGTAACAGAACCTGGTCAGAGCCCCACAAGTCACCCCATCTTGGATTCCCCTGGGTCTCTAGTTTTCAGAAATGCACAGGTTTGGTAGGTTTCCCTAGGTGCCGGCTGAGCTAGAGGCCAAAATCTACAGGTCGGCACTTTGCAAAAAACACCTCTGTTTTCTTTCAAAAAATTGGAAGTGTCCACATTGCGCTTTGGAGCATTTCCTTTTGCGGGCGCTAGGCCTACCCACACAAGTGAGGTATCATTTTTATCGGGAGACTTGGGGGAACGCTGGGTGGAAGGAAGTTTGTGGCTCCTCTTAGATTCCAGAACTTTCTGCCACAGAAATGTGAGGAACATGTGTTTTTTTAGCCAAATTTTGAGGTTTGCAAAGGATTCTGGGTAACAGAACCTGGTCAGAGCCCCACAAGTCACCCCATCTTGGATTCCCCTGGGTCTCTAGTTTTCGGAAATGCACAGGTTTGATAGGTTTCCCTAGGTGCCGGCTGATCTAGATTCTAAAATCTACAGGTAGGCACTTTGCAAAAAACACCTCTGTTTTCTTTCAAAAAATTGGATGTGTCCACGTTGCGCTTTGGGGCGTTTCCTGTCGCGGGCGCTAGGCCTACCCACACAAGTGAGGTATCATTTTTATCGGGAGACTTGGGGGAACGCTGGGTGGAAGGAAATTTGTGGCTCCTCTCAGATTCCAGAACTTTCTGCCACAGAAATGTGAGGAACATGTGTTTTTTTAGCCAAATTTTGAGGTTTGCAAAGGATTCTGGGTAACAGAACCTGGTCAGAGCCCCACAAGTCACCCCATCTTGGATTCCCCTGGGTCTCTAGTTTTCGGAAATGCACAGGTTTGGTAAGTTTCCCTAGGTGCCGGCTGAGCTAGATTCCAAAATCTACAGGTAGGCACTTTCCAAAAAACACCTCTGTTTTCTTTCAAAAAATTGGATGTGTCCATGTTGCTCTTTGGGGCATTTCCTGTCGCAGGCGCTAGGCCTACCCACACAAGTGAGGTATCATTTTTATCAAGAGACTTGGGGGAACGCTGGGTCGAAGGAAATTTGTGGCTCCTCTTAGATTCCAGAACTTTCTGCCACAGAAATGTGAGGAACATGTGTTTTTTTAGCCAAATTCTGAGATTTGCAAAGGATTCTGGGTAACAGAACCTGGTCAGAGCCCCACAAGTCACCCCATCTTGGATTCCCCTAGGTCTCTAGTTTTCAGAAATGCACAGGTTTGGTAGTTTTCCCTAGGTGCCGGCTGAGCTAGAGGCCAAAATCTACAAGTAGGCACTTTGCAAAAAACACCTCTGTTTTCTTTCAAAAAATTGGATGTGTCCACGTTGAGCTTTGGGGCATTTCCTGTTGCGGGCGCTAGGCCTACCCACACAAGTGAGGTATCATTTTTATCGGGAGACTTGGTGGAACGCTGGGTGGAAGGACATTTGTGGCTTCTCTCAGATTCCAGAACTTTCTGCCACAGAAATGTGAGGAACATGTCTTTTTTTAGCCAGATTTTGAGGTTTGCAAAGGATTCTGGGCAACAGAACCTGGTCAGAGCCCCACAAGTCACCCCATCTTGGATTCCCCTAGGTCTCTAGTTTTCAGAAATGCACAGGTTTGGTAGGTTTCCCTAGGTGCCGGCTGAGCTAGGGGCTAAAATCTACAAGTAGGCACTTTGCAAAAAACACCTCTGTTTTCTTTCAAAAAATTGGATGTGTCCACGTTGCGCTTCGGGGTGTTTCCTGTCGCGGGCGCTAGGCCTACCCACACAAGTGAGGTATCATTTTTATGGGGAGACTTGGGGGAACGCTGGGTGGAAGGAAATTTGTGGCTCCTCTCAGATTCCAGAACTTTCTGCCACAGAAATGTGAGGAACATGTGTTTTATTAACCAAATTTTGAGGTTTGCAAAGGATTCTGGGTAACAGAACCTGGTCAGAGCCCCACAAGTCACCCCATCTTGGATTCCCGTAGGTCTTTAGTTTTCAGAAATGTACAGGTTTGGTAGGTTTCCCTAGGTGCCGGCTGAGCTACAGGCCAAAATCTACAGGTAGGCACTTTGCAAAAAACACCTCTGTTTTCTTTAAAAAAATTGGATGAGTCCACGTTGCGCTTTGGGGCGATTCCTTTCGCGGGCGCTAGGCCTACCCACACAAGTGAGGTATCATTTTTATCGGGAGACTTGGGGGAGCGCTGGGTGGAAGGAAATTTGTGGCTCCTCTCAGATTCCAGAACTTTCTGCCACAGAAATGTGAGGAACATGTGTTTTTTTAGCCAGATTTTGAGGTTTGCAAAGGATTCTGGGTAACAGAACCTGGTCTGAGACCCACAAGTCACCCCATCTTGGATTCCCCTATGTCTCTAGTTTTCAAAAATGCACAGGTTTGGTAGGTTTCCCTAGGTGCCGGCTGAGCTAGGGGCTAAAATCTACAAGTAGGCACTTCGCAAAAAACACCTCTGCTTTCTTTCAAAAAATTGGATGTGTCCACGTTGCGCTTCGGGGTGTTTCCTGTCACGGGCGCTAGGCCTACCCACACAAGTGAGGTATCATTTTTATCGGGAGACTTGGGGGAACGCTGGGTGGAAGGAAATTTGTGGCTTCTCTCAGATTCCAGAACTTTCTGCCACAGAAATGTGAGGAACATGTCTTTTTTTAGCCAGATTTTGAGGTTTGCAAAGGATTCTGGGCAACAGAACCTGGTCAGAGCCCCAGAAGTCACCCCATCTTGGATTCCCCTAGGTCTCTAGTTTTCAGAAATGCACAGGTTTTGTAGGTTTCCCTAGGTGCCGGCTGAGCTAGGGGCTAAAATCTACAAGTAGGCACTTTGCAAAAAACACCTCTGTTTTCTTTCAAAAAATTGGATGTGTCCACGTTGCGCTTTGGGGCGTTTCCTGTCGCGGGCGCTAGGCCTACCCACACAAGTGAGGTATCATTTTTATCGGGAGACTTGGGGGAACGCTGGGTCGAAGGAAATTTGTGGCTTCTCTCAGATTCCAGAACTTTCTGCCACAGAAATGTGAGGAACATGTGTTTTTTTAGCCAGATTTTGAGGTTTGCAAAGGATTCTGGGCAACAGAACCTGGTCAGAGCCCCAGAAGTCACCCCATCTTGGATTCCCATAGGTCTCTAGTTTTCAGAAATGCACAGGTTTTGTAGGTTTCCCTAGGTGCCGGCTGAGCTAGGGGCTAAAATCTACAAGTAGGCACTTTGCAAAAAACACCTCTGTTTTCATTCAAAAAATTGGATGTGTCCACGTTGCGCTTCTGGGCGTTTCCTGTCGCGGGCGCTAGGCCTACCCACACAAGTGAGGTATCATTTTTATCGGGAGACTTGGGGGAACGCTGGGTTTAAGGAAATTTGTGGCTCCTCTCAGATTCCAGAACTTTCTGCCACAGAAATGTGAGGAACATGTGTTTTATTAACCAAATTTTGAGGTTTGCAAAGGATTCTGGGTAAAAGAACCTGGTCAGAGCCCCACAAGTCACCCCATCTTGGATTCCCGTAGGTCTTTAGTTTTCAGAAATGTACAGGTTTGGTAGGTTTCCCTAGGTGCCGGCTGAGCTACAGGCCAAAATCTACAGGTAGGCACTTTGCAAAAAACACCTCTGTTTTCTTTCAAAAAATTGGATGTGTCCACGTTGCGCTTCGGGGCGTTTCCTGTCACGGGCGCTAGGCCTACCCACACAAGTGAGGTATCATTTTTATCGGGAGACTTGGGGGAACGCTGGGTGGAAGGAAATTTGTGGCTTCTCTCAGATTCCAGAACTTTCTGCCACAGAAATGTGAGGAACATGTCTTTTTTTAGCCAGATTTTGAGGTTTGCAAAGGATTCTGGGCAACAGAACCTGGTCAGAGCCCCAGAAGTCACCCCTTCTTGGATTCCCCTAGGTCTCTAGTTTTCAGAAATGCACAGGTTTTGTAGGTTTCCCTAGGTGCCGGCTGAGCTAGGGGCTAAAATCTACAAGTAGGCACTTTGCAAAAAACACCTCTGTTTTCTTTAAAAAAATTGGATGTGTCCACGTTGCGCTTTGGGGCGTTTCCTGTCGCGGGCGCTAGGCCTACCCACACAAGTGAGGTATCATTTTTATCGGGAGACTTGGGGTAGCGCTGGGTGGAAGGAAATTTGTGGCTCCTCTCAGATTCCAGAACTTTCTGCCACAGAAATGTGAGGAACATGTGTTTTTTTAGCCAGATTTTGAGGTTTGCAAAGGATTCTGGGAAACAGAACCTGGTCAGAGACCCACAAGTCACCCCATCTTGGATTCCCCTAGGTCTCTAGTTTTCAGAAATGCACAGGTTTGGTAGGTTTCCCTAGGTGCCGGCTGAGCTAGGGGCTAAAATCTACAAGTAGGCACTTTGCAAAAAACACCTCTGTTTTCTTTAAAAAAAATTGGATGTGTCCACGTTGCGCTTTGGGGCGTTTCCTGTCGCGGGCGCTAGGCCTACCCACACAAGTGAGGTATCATTTTTATCGGGAGACTTGGGGGAGCACTGGGTGGAAGGAAATTTGTGGCTTCTCTCAGATTCCAGAACTTTCTGCCACAGAAATGTGAGGAACATGTGTTTTTTTAGCCAGATTTTGAGGTTTGCAAAGGATTCTGGGTAACAGAACCTGGTCAGAGATCCACAAGTCACCCCATCTTGGATTCCCCTAGGTCTCTAGTTTTCAGAAATGCACAGGTTTTGTAGGTTTCCCTAGGTGCCGGCTGAGCTAGGGGCTAAAATCTACAAGTAGGCACTTTGCAAAAAACACCTCTGTTTTCTTTCAAAAAATTGGATGTGTCCACGTTGCGCTTCTGGGCGTTTCCTGTCGCGGGCGCTAGGCCTACCCACACAAGTGAGGTATCATTTTTATCGGGAGACTTGGGGGAACGCTGGGTGGAAGGAAATTTGTGGCTCCTCTCAGATTCCAGAACTTTCTGCCACAGAAATGTGAGGAACATGTGTTTTATTAACCAAATTTTGAGGTTTGCAAAGGATTCTGGGTAAAAGAACCTGGTCAGAGCCCCACAAGTCACCCCATCTTGGATTCCCGTAGGTCTTTAGTTTTCAGAAATGTACAGGTTTGGTAGGTTTCCCTAGGTGCCGGCTGAGCTACAGGCCAAAATCTACAGGTAGGCACTTTGCAAAAAACACCTCTGTTTTCTTTCAAAAAATTGGATGTGTCCACGTTGCGCTTCGGGGCGTTTCCTGTCACGGGCGCTAGGCCTACCCACACAAGTGAGGTATCATTTTTATCGGGAGACTTGGGGGAACGCTGGGTGGAAGGAAATTTGTGGCTTCTCTCAGATTCCAGAACTTTCTGCCACAGAAATGTGAGGAACATGTCTTTTTTTAGCCAGATTTTGAGGTTTGCAAAGGATTCTGGGCAACAGAACCTGGTCAGAGCCCCAGATGTCACCCCATCTTGGATTCCCCTAGGTCTCTAGTTTTCAGAAATGCACAGGTTTTGTAGGTTTCCCTAGGTGCCGGCTGAGCTAGGGGCTAAAATCTACAAGTAGGCACTTTGCAAAAAACACCTCTGTTTTCTTTAAAAAAATTGGATGTGTCCACGTTGCGCTTTGGGGCGTTTCCTGTCGCGGGCGCTAGGCCTACCCACACAAGTGAGGTATCATTTTTATCGGGAGACTTGGGGGAGCGCTGGGTGGAAGGAAATTTGTGGCTCCTCTCAGATTCCAGAACTTTCTGCCACAGAAATGTGAGGAACATGTGTTTTTTTAGCCAGATTTTGAGGTTTGCAAAGGATTCTGGGAAACAGAACCTGGTCAGAGACCCACAAGTCACCCCATCTTGGATTCCCCTAGGTCTCTAGTTTTCAGAAATGCACAGGTTTGGTAGGTTTCCCTAGGTGCCGGCTGAGCTAGGGGCTAAAATCTACAAGTAGGCACTTTGCAAAAAACACCTCTGTTTTCTTTAAAAAAAATTGGATGTGTCCACGTTGCGCTTTGTGGCGTTTCCTGTCGCGGGCGCTAGGCCTACCCACACAAGTGAGGTATCATTTTTATCGGGAGACTTGGGGGAGCGCTGGGTGGAAGGAAATTTGTGGCTCCTCTCAGATTCCAAAACTTTCTGCCACAGAAATGTGAGGAACATGTGTTTTTTTAGCCAGATTTTGAGGTTTGCAAAGGATTCTGGGTAACAGAACCTGGTCAGAGATCCACAAGTCACCCCATCTTGGATTCCCCTAGGTCTCTAGTTTTCAGAAATGCACAGGTTTGGTAGGTTTCCCTAGGTGCTGGCTGAGCTAGGGGCTAAAATCTACAAGTAGGCACTTTGCAAAAAACACCTCTGTTTTCTTTCAAAAAATTGGATGTGTCCATGTTGGGCTTCGGGGCGTTTCCTGTCGCGGGCGCTAGGCCTACCCACACAAGTGAGGTATCATTTTTATCGGGAGACTTGGGGGAACGCTGGGTGGAAGGAAATTTGTGGCTTCTCTCAGATTCCAGAACTTTCTGCCACAGAAATGTGAGGAACATGTGTTTTTTTAGCCAGATTTTGAGGTTTGCAAAGGATTCTGGGCAACAGAACCTGGTCAGAGCCCCACAAGTCACCCCATCTTGGATTCCCCTAGGTCTCTAGTTTTCAGAAATGCACAGGTTTTGTAGGTTTCCCTAGGTGCCGGCTGAGCTAGGGGCTAAAATCTACAAGTAAGCACTTTGCAAAAAACACCTCTGTTTTCTTTCAAAAAATTGGATGTGTCCATGTTGCGCTTCTGGGCGTTTCCTGTCGCGGGCGCCAGGCCTACCCACACAAGTGAGGTATCATTTTTATCGGGAGACTTGGGGGAACGCTGGGTGGAAGGAAATTTGTGGCTCCTCTCAGATTCCAGAACTTTCTGCCACAGAAATGTGAGGAACATGTGTTTTATTAACCAAATTTTGAGGTTTGCAAAGGATTCTGGGTAAAAGAACCTGGTCAGAGCCCCACAAGTCACCCCATCTTGGATTCCCGTAGGTCTTTAGTTTTCAGAAATGTACAGGTTTGGTAGGTTTCCCTAGGTGCCGGCTGAGCTACAGGCCAAAGTCTACAGGTAGGCACTTTGCAAAAAACACCTCTGTTTTCTTTCAAAAAACTTGGATGTGTCCACGTTGCGCTTCGGGGCGTTTCCTGTCACGGGCGCTAGGCCTACCCACACAAGTGAGGTATCATTTTTATCGGGAGACTTGGGGGAACGCTGGGTGGAAGGAAATTTGTGGCTTCTCTCAGATTCCAGAACTTTCTGCCACAGAAATGTGAGGAACATGTCTTTTTTTAGCCAGATTTTGAGGTTTGCAAAGGATTCTGGGCAGCAGAACCTGGTCAGAGCCCCAGAAGACACCCCATCTTGGATTCCCCTAGGTCTCTAGTTTTCAGAAATGCACAGGTTTTGTAGGTTTCCCTAGGTGCCGGCTGAGCTAGGGGCTAAAATCTACAAGTAGGCACTTTGCAAAAAACACCTCTGTTTTCTTTCAAAAAATTGGATGTGTCCACGTTGCGCTTTGGGGCGTTTCCTGTCGCGGGCGCTAGGCCTACCCACACAAGTGAGGTATCATTTTTATCGGGAGACTTGGGGGAGCGCTGGGTGGAAGGAAATTTGTGGCTCCTCTCAGATTCCAGAACTTTCTGCCACAGAAATGTGAGGAACATGTGTTTTTTTAGCCAGATTTTGAGGTTTGCAAAGGATTCTGGGAAACAGAACCTGGTCAGAGACCCACAAGTCACCCCATCTTGGATTCCCCTAGGTCTCTAGTTTTCAGAAATGCACAGGTTTGGTAGGTTTCCCTAGGTGCCGGCTGAGCTAGGGGCTAAAATCTACAAGTAGGCACTTTGCAAAAAACACCTCTGTTTTCTTTAAAAAAAATTGGATGTGTCCACGTTGCGCTTTGGGGCGTTTCCTGTCGCGGGCGCTAGGCCTACCCACACAAGTGAGGTATCATTTTTATCGGGAGACTTGGGGGAGCGCTGGGTGGAAGGAAATTTGTGGCTCCTCTCAGATTCCAAAACTTTCTGCCACAGAAATGTGAGGAACATGTGTTTTTTTAGCCAGATTTTGAGGTTTGCAAAGGATTCTGGGTAACAGAACCTGGTCAGAGACCCACAAGTCACCCCATCTTGGATTCCCCTAGGTCTCTAGTTTTCAGAAATGCACAGGTTTGGTAGGTTTCCCTAGGTGCCGGCTGAGCTAGGGGCTAAAATCTACAAGTAGGCACTTTGCAAAAAACACCTCTGTTTTCTTTCAAAAAATTGGATGTGTCCACGTTGCGCTTTGGGGCGTTTCCTGTCGCGGGCGCTAGGCCTACCCACACAAGTGAGGTATCATTTTTATCGGGAGACTTGGGGGAACTTTGGGTGTAAGGAAATTTGTGGCTTCTCTCAGATTCCAGAACTTTCTGCCACAGAAATGTGAGGAACATGTGTTTTTTTAGCCAGATTTTGAGGTTTGCAAAGGATTCTGGGCAACAGAACCTGGTCAGAGCCCCAGAAGTCACCCCATCTTGGATTCCCCTAGGTCTCTAGTTTTCAGAAATGCACAGGTTTTGTAGGTTTCCCTAGGTGCCGGCTGAGCTAGAGGCCAAAATCTACAGGTAGGCACTTTGCAAAAAACACCTCTGTTTTCTTTCAAAAAAGTGGATGTGTCCATGTTGCCCTTTGGGGCGTTTCCTGTCGCGGGAGCTAGGCCTACCCATACAAGTGAGGTGTCATTTTTATCGGGAGATTTGGGGGAAAGCTGGGTGGAAGGAAATTTGTGTCACTTCTCAGATTCTAGAACTTTCTGCCACAGAAATGTGAGGAACATGTGTTTTTTTAGCCAGATTTTGAGGTTTGCAAAGGATTCTGGGTAACAGAACCTGGTCAGAGACCCACAAGTCACCCCATCTTGGATTCCCCTAGGTCTCTAGTTTTCAGAAATGCACAGGTTTGGTAGGTTTCCCTAGGTGCCGGCTGAGCTAGGGGCTAAAATCTACAAGTAGGCACTTTGCAAAAAACACCTCTGTTTTCTTTAAAAAAATTGGATGTGTCCACGTTGTGCTTTGGGGCGTTTCCTGTCGCGGGCACTAGGCCTACCCACACAAGTGAGGTATCATTTTTATCAGGAGACTTGGGGGAACGCTGGGTCGAAGGAAATTTGTGGCTTCTCTCAGATTCCAGAACTTTCTGCCACAGAAATGTGAGGAACATGTTTTTTTTTAGCCAGATTTTGAGGTTTGCAAAGGATTCTGGGCAACAGAACCTGGTCAGAGCCCCACAAGTCACCCCATCTTGGATTCCCCTAGGTCTCTAGTTTTCAGAAATGCACAGGTTTGGTAGGTTTCCCTAGGTGCCGGCTGAGCTAGGGGCTAAAATCTACAAGTAGGCACTTTGCAAAAAACACCTCTGTTTTCTTTCAAAAAATTGGATGTGTCCATGTTGGGCTTCGGGGCGTTTCCTGTCGCGGGCGCTAGGCCTACCCACACAAGTGAGGTATCATTTTTATCGGGAGACTTGGGGGAACGCTGGGTGGAAGGAAATTTGTGGCTTCTCTCAGATTCCAGAACTTTCTGCCACAGAAATGTGAGGAACATGTGTTTTTTTAGCCAGATTTTGAGGTTTGCAAAGGATTCTGGGCAACAGAACCTGGTCAGAGCCCCACAAGTCACCCCATCTTGGATTCCCCTAGGTCTCTAGTTTTCAGAAATGCACAGGTTTTGTAGGTTTCCCTAGGTGCCGGCTGAGCTAGGGGCTAAAATCTACAAGTAGGCACTTTGCAAAAAACACCTCTGTTTTCTTTAAAAAAATTGGATGTGTCCACGTTGCGCTTCTGGGCGTTTCCTGTCGCGGGCGCTAGGCCTACCCACACAAGTGAGGTATCATTTTTATCGGGAGACTTGGGGGAACGCTGGGTGGAAGGAAATTTGTGGCTCCTCTCAGATTCCAGAACTTTCTGCCACAGAAATGTGAGGAACATGTGTTTTATTAACCAAATTTTGAGGTTTGCAAATGATTCTGGGTAAAAGAACCTGGTCAGAGCCCCACAAGTCACCCCATCTTGGATTCCCGTAGGTCTTTAGTTTTCAGAAATGTACAGGCTTGGTAGGTTTCCCTAGGTGCCGGCTGAGCTACAGGCCAAAATCTACAGGTAGGCACTTTGCAAAAAACACCTCTGTTTTCTTTCAAAAAATTGGATGTGTCCACGTTGCGCTTCGGGGCGTTTCCTGTCACGGGCGCTAGGCCTACCCACACAAGTGAGGTATCATTTTTATCGGGAGACTTGGGGGAACGCTGGGTGGAAGGAAATTTGTGGCTTCTCTCAGATTCCAGAACTTTCTGCCACAGAAATGTGAGGAACATGTCTTTTTTTAGCCAGATTTTGAGGTTTGCAAAGGATTCTGGGCAGCAGAACCTGGTCAGAGCCCCAGAAGACACCCCATCTTGGATTCCGCTAGGTCTCTAGTTTTCAGAAATGCACAGGTTTTGTAGGTTTCCCTAGGTGCCGGCTGAGCTAGGGGCTAAAATCTACAAGTAGGCACTTTGCAAAAAACACCTCTGTTTTCTTTCAAAAAATTGGATGTGTCCACGTTGCGCTTTGGGGCGTTTCCTGTCGCGGGCGCTGGCCTACCCACACAAGTGAGGTATCATTTTTATCGGGAGACTTGGGGGAGCGCTGGGTGGAAGGAAATTTGTGGCTCCTCTCAGATTCCAGAACTTTCTGCCACAGAAATGTGAGGAACATGTGTTTTTTTAGCCAGATTTTGAGGTTTGCAAAGGATTCTGGGAAACAGAACCTGGTCAGAGACCCACAAGTCACCCCATCTTGGATTCCCCTAGGTCTCTAGTTTTCAGAAATGCACAGGTTTGGTAGGTTTCCCTAGGTGCCGGCTGAGCTAGGGGCTAAAATCTACAAGTAGGCACTTTGCAAAAAACACCTCTGTTTTCTTTAAAAAAAATTGGATGTGTCCACGTTGCGCTTTGGGGCGTTTCCTGTCGCGGGCGCTAGGCCTACCCACACAAGTGAGGTATCATTTTTATCGGGAGACTTGGGGGAGCGCTGGGTGCAAGGAAATTTGTGGCTCCTCTCAGATTCCAGAACTTTCTGCCACAGAAATGTGAGGAACATGTGTTTTTTTAGCCAGATTTTGAGGTTTGCAAAGGATTCTGGGAAACAGAACCTGGTCAGAGACCCACAAGTCACCCCATCTTGGATTCCCCTAGGTCTCTAGTTTTCAGAAATGCACAGGTTTGGTAGGTTTCCCTAGGTGCCGGCTGAGCTAGAGGCCAAAATCTACAAGTAGGCACTTTGCAAAAAACACCTCTGTTTTCTTTAAAAAAATTGGATGTGTCCACGTTGCGCTTTGGGGCGTTTCCTGTCGCGGGCGCTAGGCCTACCCACACAAGTGAGGTATCATTTTTATCGGGAGACTTGGGGGAACGCTGGGTGGAAGGAAATTTATGGCTTCTCTCAGATTCCAGAACTTTCTGCCACAGAAATGTGAGGAACATGTGGTTTTTTAGCCAGATTTTGAGGTTTGCAAAGGATTCTGGGCAACAGAACCTGGTCAGAGCCCCACAAGTCACCCCATCTTGGATTCCCCTACGTCTCTAGTTTTCAGAAATGCACAGGTTTTGTAGGTTTCCCTAGGTGCCGGCTGAGCTAGAGGCCAAAATCTACAGGTAGGCACTTTGCAAAAAACACCTCTGTTTTCTTTCAAAAAAGTGGATGTGTCCATGTTGCCCTTTGGGGCGTTTCCTGTCGCGGGTGCTAGGCCTACCCATACAAGTGAGGTGTCATTTTTATCGGGACATTTGGGGGAACGCTGGGTGGAAGGAAATTTGTGTCACCTCTCAGATTCTAGAACTTTCTGCCACAGAAATGTGAGGAACATGTGTTTTTTTAGCCAGATTTTGAGGTTTGCAAAGGATTCTGGGTAACAGAACCTGGTCAGAGACCCACAAGTCACCCCATCTTGGATTCCCCTAGGTCTCTAGTTTTCAGAAATGCACAGGTTTGGTAGGTTTCCCTAGGTGCCGGCTGAGCTAGGGGCTAAAATCTACAAGTAGGCACTTTGCAAAAAACACCTCTGTTTTCTTTCAAAAAATTGGATGTGTCCACGTTGCGCTTTGGGGCGTTTCCCGTCGCGGGCGCTAGGCCTACCCACACAAGTGAGGTATCATTTTTATCGGGAGACTTGGGGGAACGCTGGGTGGAAGGAAATTTGTGGCTTCTCTCAGATTCCAGAACTTTCTGCCACAGAAATGTGAGGAACATGTGTTTTTTTAGCCAGATTTTGAGGTTTGCAAAGGATTCTGGGAAACAGAACCTGGTCAGAGCCCCAGAAGTCACCCCATCTTGGATTCCCCTAGGTCTCTAGTTTTCAGAAATGCACAGGTTTTGTAGGTTTCCCTAGGTGCCGGCTGAGCTAGGGGCTAAAATCTACAAGTAGGCACTTTGCAAAAAACTACTCTGTTTTCTTTCAAAAAATTGGATGTGTCCACGTTGCGCTTTGGGGCGTTTCCTGTCGCGGGCGCTAGGCCTACCCACACAAGTGAGGTATCATTTTTATCGGGAGACTTGGGGGAGCGCTGGGTGGAAGGAAATTTGTGGCTCCTCTCAGATTCCAGAACTTTCTGCCACAGAAATGTGAGGAACATGTGTTTTTTTAGCCAGATTTTGAGGTTTGCAAAGGATTCTGGGTAACAGAACCTGGTCAGAGCCCCACAAGTCACCCCATCTTGGATTGCCCTAGGTCTCTAGTTTCAGAAATGCACAGGTTTGGTAGGTTTCCCTAGGTGCCGGCTGAGCTAGAGGCCAAAATCTACAGGTAGGCACTTTGCAAAAAACACCTCTGTTTTCTTTCAAAAAATTGGATGTGTCCACGTTGCGCTTTGGGGCATTTCCTGTTGCGGGCGCTAGGCCTACCCACACAAGTGAGGTATCATTTTTATCGGGAGACTTGGGGGAACGCTGGGTGGAAGGAAATTTGTGGCTCCTCTCAGATTCCAGAACTTTCTGGCACAGAAATGTGAGGAACATGTGTTTTTTTAACCAAATTTTGAGGTTTGCAAAGGATTCTGGGTAACAGAACCTGGTTAGAGCCCCACAAGTCACCCCATCTTGGATTACCCTAGGTCTCTAGTTTTCAGAAATGCACAGGTTTGGTAGGTTTCCCTAGGTGCCGGCTGAGCTAGAGGCCAAAATCTACAGGTAGGCACTTTGCAAAAAACACCTCTGTTTTCTTTCAAAAAATTGGATGTGTCCACGTTGCGCTTTGGGGCGTTTCCTTTCGCGGGCGCTAGGCCTTCCCACACAAGTGAGGTATCATTTTTATCGGGAGACTTGGGGGAGCGCTGGGTGGAAGGAAATTTGTGGCTCCTCTCAGATTTAAGAACTTTCTGCCACAGAAATGTGAGGAACATGTGTTTTTTTAGCCAGATTTTGAGGTTTGCAAAGGATTCTGGGTAACAGAACCTGGTCAGAGACCCACAAGTCACCCCATCTTGGATTCCCCTAGGTCTCTAGTTTTCAGAAATGCACAGGTTTGGTAGGTTTCCCTAGGTGCCGGCTGAGCTAGGGGCTAAAATCTACAAGTAGGCACTTTGCAAAAAACACCTCTGTTTTCTTTCAAAAAATTGGATGAGTCCACGTTGCGCTTTGGCGCGTTTCCTGTCGCGGGCGCTAGGCCTACCCACACAAGTGAGGTATCATTTTTATCGGGAGACTTGGGGGAACGCTGGGTGGAAGGAAATTTGTGGCTCCTCTCAGATTCCAGAACTTTCTGCCACAGAAATGTGAGGAACATGTGTTTTTTTAGCAAGATTTTGAGGTTTGCAAAGGATTCTGGGCAACAGAACCTGGTCAGAGCCCCACAAGTCACCCCATCTAGGATTCCCCTAGGTCTCTAGTTTTCAGAAATGCACAGGTTTTGTAGGTTTCCCTAGGTGCCGGCTGAGCTAGGGGCTAAAATCTACAAGTAGGCACTTTGCAAAAAACACCTCTGTTTTCTTTTAAAAAATTGGATGTGTCCACGTTGCGCTTTGGGGCGTTTCCTGTCGCGGGCGCTAGGCCTACCCACACAAGTGAGGTATCATTTTTATTGGGAGACTTGGGGGAGTGCTGGGTGGAAGGAAATTGGTGGCTCCTCTCAGATTCCAGAACTTTCTGCCACAGAAATGTGAGGAACATGTGTTTTTTTAGCCAGATTTTGAGGTTTGCAAAGGATTCTGGGTAACAGAACCTGGTCAGAGACCCACAAGTCACCCCATCTTGGATTCCCCTAGGTCTCTAGTTTTCAGAAATGCACAGATTTGGTAGGTTTCCCTAGGTGCCGGCTGAGCTAGGGGCAAAAATCTACAAGTAGGCACTTTGCAAAAAACACCTCTGTTTTCTTTCAAAAAATTGGATGTGTCCACGTTGCGCTTCGGGGCGTTTCCTGTCGCGGGCGCTAGGCCTACCCACACAAGTGAGGTATAATTTTTATCGGGAGACTTGGGGGAACGCTGGGTGGAAGGAAATTTGTGGCTCCTCTCAGATTCCAGAACTTTCTGCCACAGAAATGTGAGGAACATGTGTTTTATTAACCAAATTTTGAGGTTTGCAAAGGATTCTGGGTAACAGAACCTGGTCAGAGACCCACAAGTCACCCCATCTTGGATTCCCCTAGGTCTCTAGTTTTCAGAAATGCACAGGTTTGGTAGGTTTCCCTAGGTGCCGGCTGAGCTAGGGGCTAAAATCTACAAGTAGGCACTTTGCAAAAAACACCTCTGTTTTCTTTCAAAAAATTGGATGTGTCCACGTTGCGCTTTGGGGCGTTTCCTGTCGCGGGCGCTAGGCCTACCCACACAAGTGAGGTATCATTTTTATCGGGAGACTTGGGGGAACACTGGGTGGAAGGAAATTAGTGGCTTCTCTCAGATTCCAGAACTTTCTGCCACAGAAATGTGAGGAACATGTGTTTTTTTAGCCAGATTTTGAGGTTTGCAAAGGATTCTGGGCAACAGAATCTGGTCAGAGCCCCAGAAGTCACCCCATCTTGGATTCCCCTAGGTCTCTAGTTTTCAGAAATGCACAGGTTTTGTAGGTTTCCCTAGGTGCCGGCTGAGCTAGGGGCTAAAATCTACAAGTAGGCACTTTGCAAAAAACACCTCTGTTTTCTTTCAAAAAATTGGATGTGTCCTTGTTGCGCTTTGGGGCGTTTCCTGTCGCGGGCGCTAGGCCTACCCACACAAGTGAGGTATCATTTTTATCGGGAGACTTGGGGGAGCGCTGGGTGGAAGGAAATTTGTGGCTCCTCTCAGATTCCAGAACTTTCTGCCACAGAAATGTGAGGAACATGTGTTTTTTTAGCCAGATTTTGAGGTTTGCAAAGGATTCTGGGTAACAGAACCTGGTCAGAGCCCCACAAGTCACCCCATCTTGGATTGCCCTAGGTCTCTAGTTTCAGAAATGCACAGGTTTGGTAGGTTTCCCTAGGTGCCGGCTGAGCTAGAGGCCAAAATCTACAGGTAGGCACTTTGCAAAAAACACCTCTGTTTTCTTTCAAAAAATTGGATGTGTCCACGTTGCGCTTTGGGGCATTTCCTGTTGCGGGCGCTAGGCCTACCCACACAAGTGAGGTATCATTTTTATCGGGAGACTTGGGGGAACGCTGGGTGGAAGGAAATTTGTGGCTCCTCTCAGATTCCAGAACTTTCTGCCACAGAAATGTGAGGAACATGTGTTTTTTTTACCAAATTTTGAGGTTTGCAAAGGATTCTGGGTAACAGAACCTGGTCAGAGCCCCACAATTCACCCCATCTTGGATTACCCTAGGTCTCTAGTTTTCAGAAATGCACAGGTTTGGTAGGTTTCCCTAGGTGCCGGCTGAGCTAGAGGCCAAAATCTACAGGTAGGCACTTTGCAAAAAACACCTCTGTTTTCTTTCAAAAAATTGGATGTGTCCACGTTGTGCTTCGGGGCGTTTCCTGTCGCGGGCGCTAGGCCTACCCACACAAGTGAGGTATCATTTTTATCGGGAGACTTGGGGGAGCGCTGGGTGGAAGGAAATTTGTGGCTCCTCTCAGATTCCAGAACTTTCTGCCACAGAAATGTGAGGAACATGTGTTTTTTTAGCCAGATTTTGAGGTTTGCAAAGGATTCTGGGAAACAGAACCTGGTCAGAGCCCCACAAGTCACCCCATCTTGGATTCCCCTAGGTCTCTAGTTTTCAGAAATGCACAGGTTTGGTAGGTTTCCCTAGGTGCCGGATGAGCTAGGGGCTAAAATCTACAAGTAGGCACTTTGCAAAAAACACCTCTGTTTTCTTTAAAAAAATTGGATGTGTCCACGTTGCGCTTTGGGGCGTTTCCTGTCGCGGGCGCTAGGCCTACCCACACAAGTGAGGTATCATTTTTATCGGGAGACATGGGGGAGCGCTGGGTGGAAGGAAATTTGTGGCTCCTCTCAGATTCCAAAACTTTCTGCCACAGAAATGTGAGGAACATGTGTTTCTTTAGCCAGATTTTGAGGTTTGCAAAGGATTCTGGGTAACAGAACATGGTCAGAGACCCACAAGTAACCCCATCTTGGATTCCCCTAGGTCTCTAGTTTTCAGAAATGCACAGGTTTGGTAGGTTTCCCTAGGTGTCGGCTGAGCTAGGGGCTAAAATCTACAAGTAGGCACTTTGCAAAAAACACCTCTGTTTTCTTTCAAAAAATTGGATGTGTCCACGTTGGGCTTCGGGGCGTTTCCTGTTGTGGGCGCTAGGCCTACCCACACAAGTGAGGTATCATTTTTATCGGGAGACTTGGGGGAACGCTGGGTGGAAGGAAATTTTTGGCTTCTCTCAGATTCCAGAACTTTCTGCCACAGAAATGTGAGGAACATGTGTTTTTTTAGCCAGATTTTGAGGTTTGCAAAGGATTCTGGGCAACAGAACCTGCTCAGAGCCCCACAAGTCACCCCATCTTGGATTCCCTTAGGTCTCTAGTTTTCAGAAATGCACAGGTTTTGTAGGTTTCCCTAGGTGCCGGCTGAGCTAGAGGCCAAAATCTACAGGTAGGCACTTTGCAAAAAACACCTCTGTTTTCTTTAAAAAAAGTGGATGTGTCCATGTTGCCCTTTGGGGCGTTTCCTGTCGCGGGTGCTAGGCCTACCCATACAAGTGAGGTGTCATTTTTATCGGGAGATTTGGGGGAACGCTGGGTGGAAGGAAATTTGTGTCACCTCTCAGATTCTAGAACTTTCTGCCACAGAAATGTGAGGAACATGTGTTTTTTTAGCCAGATTTTGAGGTTTGCAAAGGATTCTGGGTAACAGAACCTGGTCAGAGACCCACAAGTCACCCCATCTTGGATTCCCCTAGGTCTCTAGTTTTCAGAAATGCACAGGTTTGGTAGGTTTCCCTAGGTGCCGGATGAGCTAGGGGCTAAAATCTACAAGTAGGCACTTTGCAAAAAACACCTCTGTTTTCTTTAAAAAAATTGGATGTGTCCACGTTGCGCTTTGGGGCGTTTCCTGTCGCGGGCGCTAGGCCTACCCACACAAGTGAGGTATCATTTTTATCGGGAGACATGGGGGAGCGCTGGGTGGAAGGAAATTTGTGGCTCCTCTCAGATTCCAAAACTTTCTGCCACAGAAATGTGAGGAACATGTGTTTTTTTAGCCAGATTTTGAGGTTTGCAAAGGATTCTGGGTAACAGAACCTGGTCAGAGACCCACAAGTAACCCCATCTTGGATTCCCCTAGGTCTCTAGTTTTCAGAAATGCACAGGTTTGGTAGGTTTCCCTAGGTGTCGGCTGAGCTAGGGGCTAAAATCTACAAGTAGGCACTTTGCAAAAAACACCTCTGTTTTCTTTCAAAAAATTGGATGTGTCCACGTTGGGCTTCGGGGCGTTTCCTGTCGCGGGCGCTAGGCCTACCCACACAAGTGAGGTATCATTTTTATCGGGAGACTTGGGGGAACGCTGGGTGGAAGGAAATTTGTGGCTTCTCTCAGATTCCAGAACTTTCTGCCACAGAAATGTGAGGAACATGTGTTTTTTTAGACAGATTTTGAGGTTTGCAAAGGATTCTGGGCAACAGAACCTGCTCAGAGCCCCACAAGTCACCCCATCTTGGATTCCCTTAGGTCTCTAGTTTTCAGAAATGCACAGGTTTTGTAGGTTTCCCTAGGTGCCGGCTGAGCTAGAGGCCAAAATCTACAAGTAGGCACTTTGCAAAAAACACCTCTGTTTTCTTTAAAAAAATTGGATGTTTCCACGTTGCGCTTCGGGGCGTTTCCTGTCGCGGGCGCTAGGCCTACCCACACAAGTGAGGTATCATTTTTATCGGGAGACTTGGGGGAACGCTGGGTGGAAGTAAATTTATGGCTTCTCTCAGATTCCAGAACTTTCTGCCACAGAAATGTGAGGAACATGTGTTTTTTTAGCCAGATTTTGAGGTTTGCAAAGGATTCTGGGAAACAGAACCTGGTCAGAGACCCACAAGTCACCCCATCTTGGATTCCCCTAGGTCTCTAGTTTTCAGAAATGCACAGGTTTTGTAGGTTTCCCTAGGTGCCGGCTGAGCTAGGGGCTAAAATCTACAAGTAGGCACTTTGCAAAAAACACCTCTGTTTTCTTTTAAAAAATTGGATGTGTCCACGTTGCGCTTTGGGGCGTTTCCTGTCGCGGGCGCTAGGCCTACCCACACAAGTGAGGTATCATTTTTATTGGGAGACTTGGGGGAGTGCTGGGTGGAAGGAAATTGGTGGCTCCTCTCAGATTCCAGAACTTTCTGCCACAGAAATGTGAGGAACATGTGTTTTTTTAGCCAGATTTTGAGGTTTGCAAAGGATTCTGGGTAACAGAACCTGGTCAGAGACCCACAAGTCACCCCATCTTGGATTCCCCTAGGTCTCTAGTTTTCAGAAATGCACAGATTTGGTAGGTTTCCCTAGGTGCCGGCTGAGCTAGGGGCTAAAATCTACAAGTAGGCACTTTGCAAAAAACACCTCTGTTTTCTTTCAAAAAATTGGATGTGTCCACGTTGCGCTTCGGGGCGTTTCCTGTCGCGGGCGCTAGGCCTACCCACACAAGTGAGGTATAATTTTTATCGGGAGACTTGGGGGAACGCTGGGTGGAAGGAAATTTGTGGCTCCTCTCAGATTCCAGAACTTTCTGCCACAGAAATGTGAGGAACATGTGTTTTATTAACCAAATTTTGAGGTTTGCAAAGGATTCTGGGTAACAGAACCTGGTCAGAGCCCCACAAGTCACCCCATCTTGGATTCCCGTAGGTCTTTAGTTTTCAGAAATGTACAGGTTTGGTAGGTTTCCCTAGGTGCCGGCTGAGCTAGAGGCCAAAATCTACAGGTAGGCACTTTGCAAAAAACACCTCTGTTTTCTTTAAAAAAAGTGGATGTGTCCATGTTGCCCTTTGGGGCGTTTCCTGTCGCGGGTGCTAGGCCTACCCATACAAGTGAGGTGTCATTTTTATCGGGAGATTTGGGGGAACGCTGGGTGGAAGGAAATTTGTGTCACCTCTCAGATTCTAGAACTTTCTGCCACAGAAATGTGAGGAACATGTGTTTTTTTAGCCAGATTTTGAGGTTTGCAAAGGATTCTGGGTAACAGAACCTGGTCAGAGACCCACAAGTCACCCCATCTTGGATTCCCCTAGGTCTCTAGTTTTCAGAAATGCACAGGTTTGGTAGGTTTCCCTAGGTGCCGGCTGAGCTAGGGGCTAAAATCTACAAGTAGGCACTTTGCAAAAAACACCTCTGTTTTCTTTCAAAAAATTGGATGTGTCCACGTTGCGCTTTGGGGCGTTTCCTGTCGCGGGCGCTAGGCCTACCCACACAAGTGAGGTATCATTTTTATCGGGAGACTTGGGGGAACACTGGGTGGAAGGAAATTTGTGGCTTCTCTCAGATTCCAGAACTTTCTGCCACAGAAATGTGAGGAACATGTGTTTTTTTAGCCAGATTTTGAGGTTTGCAAAGGATTCTGGGCAACAGAATCTGGTCAGAGCCCCAGAAGTCACCCCATCTTGGATTCCCCTAGGTCTCTAGTTTTCAGAAATGCACAGGTTTTGTAGGTTTCCCTAGGTGCCGGCTGAGCTAGGGGCTAAAATCTACAAGTAGGCACTTTGCAAAAAACACCTCTGTTTTCTTTCAAAAAATTGGATGTGTCCACGTTGCGCTTTGGGGCGTTTCCTGTCGCGGGCGCTAGGCCTACCCACACAAGTGAGGTATCATTTTTATCGGGAGACTTGGGGGAGCACTGGGTGGAAGGAAATTTGTGGCTCCTCTCAGATTCCAGAACTTTCTGCCACAGAAATGTGAGGAACATGTGTTTTTTTACCCAGATTTTGAGGTTTGCAAAGGATTCTGGGTAACAGAACCTGGTCAGAGCCCCACAAGTCACCCCATCTTGGATTGCCCTAGGTCTCTAGTTTCAGAAATGCACAGGTTTGGTAGGTTTCCCTAGGTGCCGGCTGAGCTAGAGGCCAAAATCTACAGGTAGGCACTTTGCAAAAAACACCTCTGTTTTCTTTAAAAAAATTGGATGTGTCCACGTTGCGCTTTGGGGCATTTCCTGTTGCGGGCGCTAGGCCTACCCACACAAGTGAGGTATCATTTTTATCGGGAGACTTGGGGGAACGCTGGGTGGAAGGAAATTTGTGGCTCCTCTCAGATTCCAGAACTTTCTGCCACAGAAATGTGAGGAACATGTGTTTTTTTTAACCAAATTTTGAGGTTTGCAAAGGATTCTGGGTAACAGAACCTGGTCAGAGCCCCACAATTCACCCCATCTTGGATTACCCTAGGTCTCTAGTTTTCAGAAATGCACAGGTTTGGTAGGTTTCCCTAGGTGCCGGCTGAGCTAGAGGCCAAAATCTACAGGTAGGCACTTTGCAAAAAACACCTCTGTTTTCTTTCAAAAAATTGGATGTGTCCACGTTGTGCTTCGGGGCGTTTCCTGTCGCGGGCGCTAGGCCTACCCACACAAGTGAGGTATCATTTTTATCGGGAGACTTGGGGGAGCGCTGGGTGGAAGGAAATTTGTGGCTCCTCTCAGATTCCAGAACTTTCTGCCACAGAAATGTGAGGAACATGTGTTTTTTTAGCCAGATTTTGAGGTTTGCAAAGGATTCTGGGAAACAGAACCTGGTCAGAGCCCCACAAGTCACCCCATCTTGGATTCCCCTAGGTCTCTAGTTTTCAGAAATGCACAGGTTTGGTAGGTTTCCCTAGGTGCCGGATGAGCTAGGGGCTAAAATCTACAAGTAGGCACTTTGCAAAAAACACCTCTGTTTTCTTTAAAAAAATTGGATGTGTCCACGTTGCGCTTTGGGGCGTTTCCTGTCGCGGGCGCTAGGCCTACCCACACAAGTGAGGTATCATTTTTATCGGGAGACATGGGGGAGCGCTGGGTGGAAGGAAATTTGTGGCTCCTCTCAGATTCCAAAACTTTCTGCCACAGAAATGTGAGGAACATGTGTTTTTTTAGCCAGATTTTGAGGTTTGCAAAGGATTCTGGGCAACAGAACCTGCTCAGAGCCCCACAAGTCACCCCATCTTGGATTCCCTTAGGTCTCTAGTTTTCAGAAATGCACAGGTTTTGTAGGTTTCCCTAGGTGCCGGCTGAGCTAGAGGCCAAAATCTACAAGTAGGCACTTTGCAAAAAACACCTCTGTTTTCTTTAAAAAAATTGGATGTGTCCACGTTGCGCTTCGGGGCGTTTCCTGTCGCGGGCGCTAGGCCTACCCACACAAGTGAGGTATCATTTTTATCGGGAGACTTGGGGGAACGCTGGGTGGAAGGAAATTTATTGCTTCTCTCAGATTCCAGAACTTTCTGCCACAGAAATGTGAGGAACATGTGTTTTTTTAGCCAGATTTTGAGGTTTGCAAAGGACTCTGGGCAACAGAACCTGGTCAGAGCCCCACAAGTCACCCCATCTTGGATTCCCCTAGGTCTCTGGTTTTCAGAAATGCACAGGTTTTGTAGGTTTCCCTAGGTGCCGGCTGAGCTAGAGGCCAAAATCTACAGGTAGGCACTTTGCAAAAAACACCTCTGTTTTATTTAAAAAAAGTGGATGTGTCCATGTTGCCCTTTGGGGCGTTTCCTGTCGCGGGTGCTAGGCCTACCCATACAAGTGAGGTGTCATTTTTATCGGGAGATTTGGGGGAACGCTGGGTGGAAGGAAATTTGTGTCACCTCTCAGATTCTAGAACTTTCTGCCACAGAAATGTGAGGAACATGTGTTTTTTTAGCCAGATTTTGAGGTTTGCAAAGGATTCTGGGTAACAGAACCTGGTCAGAGACCCACAAGTCACCCCATCTTGGATTCCCCTAGGTCTCTAGTTTTCAGAAATGCACAGGTTTGGTAGGTTTCCCTAGGTGCCGGCTGAGCTAGGGGCTAAAATCTACAAGTAGGCACTTTGCAAAAAACACCTCTGTTTTCTTTAAAAAAATTGGATGTGTCCACGTTGCGCTTTGGGGCGTTTCCTGTCGCGGGCGCTAGGCCTACCCACACAAGTGAGGTATCATTTTTATCGGGAGACTTGGGGGAGCGCTGGGTGGAAGGAAATTTGTGGCTCCTCTCAGATTCCAAAACTTTCTGCCACAGAAATGTGAGGAACATGTGTTTTTTTAGCCAGATTTTGAGGTTTGCAAAGGATTCTGGGTAACAGAACCTGGTCAGAGACCCACAAGTCACCCCATCTTGGATTCCCCTAGGTCTCTAGTTTTCAGAAATGCACAGGTTTGGTAGGTTTCCCTAGGTGCCGGCTGAGCTAGGGGCTAAAATCTACAAGTAGGCACTTTGCAAAAAACACCTCTGTTTTCTTTCAAAAAATTGGATGTGTCCACGTTGGGCTTCGGGGCGTTTCCTGTCGCGGGCGCTAGGCCTACCCACACAAGTGAGGTATCATTTTTATCGGGAGACTTGGGGGAACGCTGGGTGGAAGGAAATTTGTGGCTTCTCTCAGATTCCAGAACTTTCTGCCACAGAAATGTGAGGAACATGTGTTTTTTTAGACAGATTTTGAGGTTTGCAAAGGATTCTGGGCAACAGAACCTGCTCAGAGCCCCACAAGTCACCCCATCTTGGATTCCCTTAGGTCTCTAGTTTTCAGAAATGCACAGGTTTTGTAGGTTTCCCTAGGTGCCGGCTGAGCTAGAGGCCAAAATCTACAAGTAGGCACTTTGCAAAAAACACCTCTGTTTTCTTTAAAAAAATTGGATGTTTCCACGTTGCGCTTCGGGGCGTTTCCTGTCGCGGGCGCTAGGCCTACCCACACAAGTGAGGTATCATTTTTATCGGGAGACTTGGGGGAACGCTGGGTGGAAGGAAATTTATGGCTTCTCTCAGATTCCAGAACTTTCTGCCACAGAAATGTGAGGAACATGTGTTTTTTTAGCCAGATTTTGAGGTTTGCAAAGGATTCTGGGAAACAGAACCTGGTCAGAGACCCACAAGTCACCCCATCTTGGATTCCCCTAGGTCTCTAGTTTTCAGAAATGCACAGGTTTTGTAGGTTTCCCTAGGTGCCGGCTGAGCTAGGGGCTAAAATCTACAAGTAGGCACTTTGCAAAAAACACCTCTGTTTTCTTTTAAAAAATTGGATGTGTCCACGTTGCGCTTTGGGGCGTTTCCTGTCGCGGGCGCTAGGCCTACCCACACAAGTGAGGTATAATTTTTATTGGGAGACTTGGGGGAGTGCTGGGTGGAAGGAAATTGGTGGCTCCTCTCAGATTCCAGAACTTTCTGCCACAGAAATGTGAGGAACATGTGTTTTTTTAGCCAGATTTTGAGGTTTGCAAAGGATTCTGGGTAACAGAACCTGGTCAGAGACCCACAAGTCACCCCATCTTGGATTCCCCTAGGTCTCTAGTTTTCAGAAATGCACAGATTTGGTAGTTTCCCTAGGTGCCGGCTGAGCTAGGGGCTAAAATCTACAAGTAGGCACTTTGCAAAAAACACCTCTGTTTTCTTTCAAAAAATTGGATGTGTCCACGTTGCGCTTCGGGGCGTTTCCTGTCGCGGGCGCTAGGCCTACCCACACAAATGAGGTATAATTTTTATCGGGAGACTTGGGGGAACGCTGGGTGGAAGGAAATTTGTGGCTCCTCTCAGATTCCAGAACTTTCTGCCACAGAAATTGTGAGGAACATGTGTTTTATTAACCAAATTTTGAGGTTTGCAAAGGATTCTGGGTAACAGAACCTGGTCAGAGCCCCACAAGTCACCCCATCTTGGATTCCCGTAGGTCTTTAGTTTTCAGAAATGTACAGGTTTGGTAGGTTTCCCTAGGTGCCGGCTGAGCTAGAGGCCAAAATCTACAGGTAGGCACTTTGCAAAAAACACCTCTGTTTTATTTAAAAAAAGTGGATGTGTCCATGTTGCCCTTTGGGGCGTTTCCTGTCGCGGGTGCTAGGCCTACCCATACAAGTGAGGTGTCATTTTTATCGGGAGATTTGGGGGAACGCTGGGTGGAAGGAAATTTGTGTCACCTCTCAGATTCTAGAACTTTCATGCCACAGAAATGTGAGGAACATGTGTTTTTTTAGCCAGATTTTGAGGTTTGCAAAGGATTCTGGGTAACAGAACCTGGTCAGAGACCCACAAGTCACCCCATCTTGGATTCCCCTAGGTCTCTAGTTTTCAGAAATGCACAGGTTTGGTAGGTTTCCCTAGGTGCCGGCTGAGCTAGGGGCTAAAATCTACAAGTAGGCACTTTGCAAAAAACACCTCTGTTTTCTTTCAAAAAATTGGATGTGTCCACGTTGCGCTTTGGGGCGTTTCCTGTCGCGGGCGCTAGGCCTACCCACACAAGTGAGGTATCATTTTTATCGGGAGACTTGGGGGAACACTGGGTGGAAGGAAATTTGTGGCTTCTCTCAGATTCCAGAACTTTCTGCCACAGAAATGTGAGGAACATGTGTTTTTTTAGCCAGATTTTGAGGTTTGCAAAGGATTCTGGGCAACAGAATCTGGTCAGAGCCCCAGAAGTCACCCCATCTTGGATTCCCCTAGGTCTCTAGTTTTCAGAAATGCACAGGTTTTGTAGGTTTCCCTAGGTGCCGGCTGAGCTAGGGGCTAAAATCTACAAGTAGGCACTTTGCAAAAAACACCTCTGTTTTCTTTCAAAAAATTGGATGTGTCCACGTTGCGCTTTGGGGCGTTTCCTGTCGCGGGCGCTAGGCCTACCCACACAAGTGAGGTATCATTTTTATCGGGAGACTTGGGGGAGCACTGGGTGGAAGGAAATTTGTGGCTCCTCTCAGATTCCAGAACTTTCTGCCACAGAAATGTGAGGAACATGTGTTTTTTTAGCCAGATTTTGAGGTTTGCAAAGGATTCTGGGTAACAGAACCTGGTCAGAGCCCCACAAGTCACCCCATCTTGGATTGCCCTAGGTCTCTAGTTTCAGAAATGCACAGGTTTGGTAGGTTTCCCTAGGTGCCGGCTGAGCTAGAGGCCAAAATCTACAGGTAGGCACTTTGCAAAAAACACCTCTGTTTTCTTTCAAAAAATTGGATGTGTCCACGTTGCGCTTTGGGGCATTTCCTGTTGCGGGCGCTAGGCCTACCCACACAAGTGAGGTATCATTTTTATCGGGAGACTTGGGGGAACGCTGGGTGGAAGGAAATTTGTGGCTCCTCTCAGATTCCAGAACTTTCTGCCACAGAAATGTGAGGAACATGTGTTTTTTTAACCAAATTTTGAGGTTTGCAAAGGATTCTGGGTAACAGAACCTGGTCAGAGCCCCACAATTCACCCCATCTTGGATTACCCTAGGTCTCTAGTTTTCAGAAATGCACAGGTTTGGTAGGTTTCCCTAGGTGCCGGCTGAGCTAGAGGCCAAAATCTACAGGTAGGCACTTTGCAAAAAACACCTCTGTTTTCTTTCAAAAAATTGGATGTGTCCACGTTGCGCTTCGGGGCGTTTCCTGTCGCGGGCGCTAGGCCTACCCACACAAGTGAGGTATCATTTTTATCGGGAGACTTGGGGGAGCGCTGGGTGGAAGGAAATTTGTGGCTCCTCTCAGATTCCAGAACTTTCTGCCACAGAAATGTGAGGAACATGTGTTTTTTTAGCCAGATTTTGAGGTTTGCAAAGGATTCTGGGAAACAGAACCTGGTCAGAGCCCCACAAGTCACCCCATCTTGGATTCCCCTAGGTCTCTAGTTTTCAGAAATGCACAGGTTTGGTAGGTTTCCCTAGGTGCCGGATGAGCTAGGGGCTAAAATCTACAAGTAGGCACTTTGCAAAAAACACCTCTGTTTTCTTTAAAAAAATTGGATGTGTCCACGTTGCGCTTTGGGGCGTTTCCTGTCGCGGGCGCTAGGCCTACCCACACAAGTGAGGTATCATTTTTATCGGGAGACATGGGGGAGCGCTGGGTGGAAGGAAATTTGTGGCTCCTCTCAGATTCCAAAACTTTCTGCCACAGAAATGTGAGGAACATGTGTTTTTTTAGCCAGATTTTGAGGTTTGCAAAGGATTCTGGGTAACAGAACCTGGTCAGAGACCCACAAGTAACCCCATCTTGGATTCCCCTAGGTCTCTAGTTTTCAGAAATGCACAGGTTTGGTAGGTTTCCCTAGGTGTCGGCTGAGCTAGGGGCTAAAATCTACAAGTAGGCACTTTGCAAAAAACACCTCTGTTTTCTTTCAAAAAATTGGATGTGTCTACGTTGGGCTTCGGGGCGTTTCCTGTCGCGGGCGCTAGGCCTACCCACACAAGTGAGGTATCATTTTTATCGGGAGACTTGGGGGAACGCTGGGTGGAAGGAAATTTGTGGCTTCTCTCAGATTCCAGAACTTTCTGCCACAGAAATGTGAGGAACATGTGTTTTTTTAGCCAGATTTTGAGGTTTGCAAAGGATTCTGGGCAACAGAAACTGCTCAGAGCCCCACAAGTCACCCCATCTTGGATTCCCTTAGGTCTCTAGTTTTCAGAAATGCACAGGTTTTGTAGGTTTCCCTAGGTGCCGGCTGAGCTAGAGGCCAAAATCTACAAGTAGGCACTTTGCAAAAAACACCTCTGTTTTCTTTAAAAAAATTGGATGTGTCCACGTTGCACTTCGGGGCGTTTCCTGTCGCGGGCGCTAGGCCTACCCACACAAGTGAGGTATCATTTTTATCGGGAGACTTGGGGGAACGCTGGGTGGAAGGAAATTTATGGCTTCTCTCAGATTCCAGAACTTTCTGCCACAGAAATGTGAGGAACATGTGTTTTTTTAGCCAGATTTTGAGGTTTGCAAAGGACTCTGGGCAACAGAACCTGGTCAGAGCCCCACAAGTCACCCCATCTTGGATTCCCCTAGGTCTCTGGTTTTCAGAAATGCACAGGTTTTGTAGGTTTCCCTAGGTGCCGGCTGAGCTAGAGGCCAAAATCTACAGGTAGGCACTTTGCAAAAAACACCTCTGTTTTCTTTAAAAAAAGTGGATGTGTCCATGTTGCCCTTTGGGGCGTTTCCTGTCGCGGGTGCTAGGCCTACCCATACAAGTGAGGTGTCATTTTTATCGGGAGATTTGGGGGAACGCTGGGTGGAAGGAAATTTGTGTCACCTCTCAGATTCTAGAACTTTCTGCCACAGAAATGTGAGGAACATGTGTTTTTTTAGCCAGATTTTGAGGTTTGCAAAGGATTCTGGGTAACAGAACCTGGTCAGAGACCCACAAGTCACCCCATCTTGGATTCCCCTAGGTCTCTAGTTTTCAGAAATGCACAGGTTTGGTAGGTTTCCCTAGGTGCCGGCTGAGCTAGGGGCTAAAATCTACAAGTAGGCACTTTGCAAAAAACACCTCTGTTTTCTTTAAAAAAATTGGATGTGTCCACGTTGCGCTTTGGGGCGTTTCCTGTCGCGGGCGCTAGGCCTACCCACACAAGTGAGGTATCATTTTTATCGGGAGACTTGGGGGAGCGCTGGGTGGAAGGAAATTTGTGGCTCCTCTCAGATTCCAAAACTTTCAGCCACAGAAATGTGAGGAACATGTGTTTTTTTAGCCAGATTTTGAGGTTTGCAAAGGATTCTGGGTAACAGAACCTGGTCAGAGACCCACAAGTCACCCCATCTTGGATTCCCCTAGGTCTCTAGTTTTCAGAAATGCACAGGTTTGGTAGGTTTCCCTAGGTGCCGGCTGAGCTAGGGGCTAAAATCTACAAGTAGGCACTTTGCAAAAAACACCTCTGTTTTCTTTCAAAAAATTGGATGTGTCCACGTTGGGCTTCGGGGCGTTTCCTGTCGCGGGGCGCTAGGCCTACCCACACAAGTGAGGTATCATTTTTATCGGGAGACTTGGGGGAACGCTGGGTGGAAGGAAATTTGTGGCTTCTCTCAGATTCCAGAACTTTCTGCCACAAAAATGTGAGGAACATGTGTTTTTTTAGCCAGATTTTGAGGTTTGCAAAGGATTCTGGGCAACAGAACCTGCTCAGAGCCCCACAAGTCACCCCATCTTGGATTCCCTTAGGTCTCTAGTTTTCAGAAATGCACAGGTTTTGTAGGTTTCCCTAGGTGCCGGCTGAGCTAGAGGCCAAAATCTACAAGTAGGCACTTTGCAAAAAACACCTCTGTTTTCTTTAAAAAAATTGGATGTGTCCACGTTGCGCTTCGGGGCGTTTCCTGTTGCGGGCGCTAGGCCTACCCACACAAGTGAGGTATCATTTTTATCGGGAGACTTGGGGGAACGCTGGGTGGAAGGAAATTTGTGGCTTCTCTCAGATTCCAGAACTTTCTGCCACAGAAATGTGAGGAACATGTGTTTTTTTAGCCAGATTTTGAGGTTTGCAAAGGATTCTGGGCAACAGAACCTGCTCAGAGCCCCACAAGTCACCCCATCTTGGATTCCCTTAGGTCTCTAGTTTTCAGAAATGCACAGGTTTTGTAGGTTTCCCTAGGTGCCGGCTGAGCTAGAGGCCAAAATCTACAAGTAGGCACTTTGCAAAAAACACCTCTGTTTTCTTTAAAAAAATTGGATGTGTCCACGTTGCGCTTCGGGGCGTTTCCTGTCGCGGGCGCTAGGCCTACCCACACAAGTGAGGTATCATTTTTATCGGGAGACTTGGGGGAACGCTGGGTGGAAGGAAATTTGTGGCTCCTCTCAGATTCCAAAACTTTCAGCCACAGAAATGTGAGGAACATGTGTTTTTTTAGCCAGATTTTGAGGTTTGCAAAGGATTCTGGGTAACAGAACCTGGTCAGAGACCCACAAGTCACCCCATCTTGGATTCCCCTAGGTCTCTAGTTTTCAGAAATGCACAGGTTTGGTAGGTTTCCCTAGGTGCCGGCTGAGCTAGGGGCTAAAATCTACAAGTAGGCACTTTGCAAAAAACACCTCTGTTTTCTTTCAAAAAATTGGATGTGTCCACGTTGGGCTTCGGGGCGTTTCCTGTCGCGGGCGCTAGGCCTACCCACACAAGTGAGGTATCATTTTTATCGGGAGACTTGGGGGAACGCTGGGTGGAAGGAAATTTGTGGCTTCTCTCAGATTCCAGAACTTTCTGCCACAAAAATGTGAGGAACATGTGTTTTTTTAGCCAGATTTTGAGGTTTGCAAAGGATTCTGGGCAACAGAACCTGCTCAGAGCCCCACAAGTCACCCCATCTTGGATTCCCTTAGGTCTCTAGTTTTCAGAAATGCACAGGTTTTGTAGGTTTCCCTAGGTGCCGGCTGAGCTAGAGGCCAAAATCTACAAGTAGGCACTTTGCAAAAAACACCTCTGTTTTCTTTAAAAAAATTGGATGTGTCCACGTTGCGCTTCGGGGCGTTTCCTGTTGCGGGCGCTAGGCCTACCCACACAAGTGAGGTATCATTTTTATCGGGAGACTTGGGGGAACGCTGGGTGGAAGGAAATTTGTGGCTTCTCTCAGATTCCAGAACTTTCTGCCACAGAAATGTGAGGAACATGTGTTTTTTTAGCCAGATTTTGAGGTTTGCAAAGGATTCTGGGCAACAGAACCTGCTCAGAGCCCCACAAGTCACCCCATCTTGGATTCCCTTAGGTATCTAGTTTTCAGAAATGCACAGGTTTTGTAGGTTTCCCTAGGTGCCGGCTGAGCTAGAGGCCAAAATCTACAAGTAGGCACTTTGCAAAAAACACCTCTGTTTTCTTTAAAAAAATTGGATGTGTCCACGTTGCGCTTCGGGGCGTTTCCTGTCGCGGGCGCTAGGCCTACCCACACAAGTGAGGTATCATTTTTATCGGGAGACTTGGGGGAACGCTGGGTGGAAGGAAATTTATGGCTTCTCTCAGATTCCAGAACTTTCTGCCACAGAAATGTGAGGAACATGTGTTTTTTTAGCCAGATTTTGAGGTTTGCAAAGGATTCTGGGCAACAGAACCTGGTCAGAGCCCCACAAGTCACCCCATCTTTGATTCCCCTAGGTCTCTAGTTTTCAGAAATGCACAGGTTTTGTAGGTTTCCCTAGGTGCCGGCTGAGCTAGAGGCCAAAATCTACAGGTAGGCACTTTGCAAAAAACACCTCTGTTTTCTTTAAAAAAAGTGGATGTGTCCATGTTGCCCTTTGGGGCATTTCCTGTTGCGGGTGCTAGGCCTACCCATACAAGTGATGTGTCATTTTTATCGGGAGATTTGGGGGAACGCTGGGTGGAAGGAAATTTGTGTCACCTCTCAGATTCTAGAACTTTCTGCCACAGAAATGTGAGGAACATGTGTTTTTTTAGCCAGATTTTGAGGTTTGCAAAGGATTCTGGGTAACAGAACCTGGTCAGAGACCCACAAGTCACCCCATCTTGGATTCCCCTAGGTCTCTAGTTTTCAGAAATGCACAGGTTTGGTAGGTTTCCCTAGGTGCCGGCTGAGCTAGGGGCTAAAATCTACAAGTAGGCACTTTGCAAAAAACACCTCTGTTTTCTTTAAAAAAATTGGATGTGTCCACGTTGCGCTTTGGGGCGTTTCCTGTCGCGGGCGCTAGGCCTACCCACACAAGTGAGGTATCATTTTTATCGGGAGACTTGGGGGAGCGCTGGGTGGAAGGAAATTTGTGGCTCCTCTCAGATTCCAAAACTTTCTGCCACAGAAATGTGAGGAACATGTGTTTTTTTAGCCAGATTTTGAGGTTTGCAAAGGATTCTGGGTAACAGAACCTGGTCAGAGACCCACAAGTCACCCCATCTTGGATTCCCCTAGGTCTCTAGTTTTCAGAAATGCACAGGTTTGGTAGGTTTCCCTAGGTGCCGGCTGAGCTAGGGGCTAAAATCTACAAGTAGGCACTTTGCAAAAAAACACCTCTGTTTTCTTTCAAAAAATTGGATGTGTCCACGTTGGGCTTCGGGGCGTTTCCTGTCGCGGGCGCTAGGCCTACCCACACAAGTGAGGTATCATTTTTATCGGGAGACTTGGGGGAACGCTGGGTGGAAGGAAATTTTGTGGCTTCTCTCAGATTCCAGAACTTTCTGCCACAGAAATGTGAGGAACATGTGTTTTTTTAGCCAGATTTTGAGGTTTGCAAAGGATTCTGGGCAACAGAACCTGCTCAGAGCCCCACAAGTCACCCCATCTTGGATTCCCTTAGGTCTCTAGTTTTCAGAAATGCACAGGTTTTGTAGGTTTCCCTAGGTGCCGGCTGAGCTAGAGGCCAAAATCTACAAGTAGGCACTTTGCAAAAAACACCTCTGTTTTCTTTAAAAAAATTGGATGTGTCCACGTTGCGCTTCGGGACGTTTCCTGTCGCGGGCGCTAGGCCTACCCACACAAGTGAGGTATCATTTTTATCGGGAGACTTGGGGGAACGCTGGGTGGAAGGAAATTTATGGCTTCTCTCAGATTCCAGAACTTTCTGCCACAGAAATGTGAGGAACATGTGTTTTTTTAGCCAGATTTTGAGGTTTGCAAAGGATTCTGGGCAACAGAACCTGGTCAGAGCCCCACAAGTCACCCCATCTTGGATTCCCCTAGGTCTCTAGTTTTCAGAAATGCACAGGTTTTGTAGGTTTCCCTAGGTGCCGGCTGAGCTAGAGGCCAAAATCTACAGGTAGGCACTTTGCAAAAAACACCTCTGTTTTCTTTCAAAAAAGTGGATGTGTCCATGTTGCCCTTTGGGGCGTTTCCTGTCGCGGGTGCTAGGCCTACCCATACAAGTGAGGTGTCATTTTTATCGGGAGATTTGGGGGAACGCTGGGT
Source organism: Pleurodeles waltl (assembly GCF_031143425.1). NCBI lineage: Eukaryota > Metazoa > Chordata > Amphibia > Caudata > Salamandridae > Pleurodeles > Pleurodeles waltl. The sequence goes on from NC_090446.1 coordinate 885,977,042, forward strand.
GGAAGGAAATTTGTGTCACCTCTCAGATTCTAGAACTTTCTGCCACAGAAATGTGAGGAACTTGTGTTTTTTTAGCCAGATTTTGAGGTTTGCAAAGGATTCTGGGCAACAGAACCTGCTCAGAGCCCCACAAGTCACCCCCATCTTGGATTCCCTTAGGTCTCTAGTTTTCAGAAATGCACAGGTTTGTAGGTTTTCCCTAGGTGCCGGCTGAGCTAGAGGCCAAAATCTACAAGTAGGCACTTTGCAAAAAACACCTCTGTTTTCTTTAAAAAAATTGGATGTGTCCACGTTGCGCTTCGGGGCGTTTCCTGTCGCGGGCGCTAGGCCTACCCACACAAGTGAGGTATCATTTTTATCGGGAGACTTGGGGGAACGCTGGGTGGAAGGAAATTTATGGCTTCTCTCAGATTCCAGAACTTTCTGCCACAGAAATGTGAGGAACATGTGTTTTTTTAGCCAGATTTTGAGGTTTGCAAAGGATTCTGGGCAACAGAACCTGGTCAGAGCCCCACAAGTCACCCCATCTTGGATTCCCCTAGGTCTCTAGTTTTCAGAAATGCACAGGTTTTGTAGGTTTCCCTAGGTGCCGGCTGAGCTAGAGGCCAAAATCTACAGGTAGGCACTTTGCAAAAAACACCTCTGTTTTCTTTCAAAAAAGTGGATGTGTCCATGTTGCCCTTTTGGGCGTTTCCTGTCGCGGGTGCTAGGCCTACCCATACAAGTGAGGTGTCATTTTTATCGGGAGATTTTGGTGGAACGCTGGGTGGAAGGAAATTTGTGGCTTCTCTCAGATTCCAGAACTTTCTGCCACAGAAATGTGAGGAAACATGTGTTTTTTTAGCCAGATTTTGAGGTTTGCAAAGGATTCTGGGCAACAGAACCTGCTCAGAGCCCCACAAGTCACCCCATCTTGGATTCCCTTAGGTCTCTAGTTTTCAGAAATGCACAGGTTTTGTAGGTTTCCCTAGGTGCCCGGCTGAGCTAGAGGCCAAAATCTACAAGTAGGCACTTTGCAAAAATCACCTCTGTTTTCTTTAATAAAATTGGATGTGTCCACGTTGCGCTTCGGGGCGTTTCCTGTCGCGGGCGCTAGGCCTACCCCACACAAGTGAGGTATCATTTTTATCGGGAGACTTGGGGAAACGCTGGGTGGAAGGAAAATGTATGGCTTTTCTCAGATTCCAGAACTTTCTGCCACAGAAATGTGAGGAACATGTGTTTTTTTAGCCAGATTTTGAGGTTTGCAAAGGATTCTGGGCAACAGAACCTGGTCAGAGCCCCACAAGTCACCCCCATCTTGGATTCCCCTAGGTCTCTAGTTTTCCGAAATGCACAGGTTTTGTAGGTTTCCCTAGGTGCCCGGCTGAGCTAGAGGCCAAAATCTACAGGTAGGCACTTTGCAAAAAAACACCTCTGTTTTCTTTCAAAAAGTGGATGTGTCCATGTTGCCCTTTGGGCGTTTCCTGTTGCGGGTGCTAGGCCTACCCATACAAGTGAGGTGTCATTTTTATCGGGAGATTTGGGGGAACGCTGGGTGGAAGGAAATTTGTGTCACATCTCAGATTCTAGAACTTTCTGCCACAGAAATGTGAGGAACATGTGTTTTTTTAGCCAGATTTTGAGGTTTGCAAAGGATTCTGGGTAACAGAACCTGGTCAGAGTCCCACAAGTCACCCCATCTTGGATTCCCCTAGGTCTCCTAGTTTTCAGAAATGCACAGGTTTGGTAGGTTCCATAGGTGCCGGCTGAGCTAGGGGCTAAAATCTACAAGTAGGACACTTTGCAAAAAACACCTCTGTTTTCTTTCAAAAAATTGGATGTGTCCACGTTGCGCTTTGGGGCGTTTCCTGTCGCGGGCGCTAGGCCCTACCCACACAAGTGAGGTATCATTTTTATCGGGAGACTTGGGGGAACACTGGGTGGAAGGAAATTTGTGGCTTCTCTCAGATTCCAGAACTTTCTGCCACAGAAATGTGAGGAACATGTGTTTTTTTAGCCAGATTTTGAGGTTTGCAAAGGATTCTGGGCAACAGAATCTGGTCAGAGCCCCAGAAGTCACCCCATCTTGGATTCCCCTAGGTCTCTAGTTTCAGAAATGCACAGGTTTTGTAGGTTTCCCTAGGTGCCGGCTGAGCTAGGGGCTAAAATCTACAAGTAGGCACTTTGCAAAAAACACCTCTGTTTTCTTTCAAAAAATTGGATGTGTCCACGTTGCGCTTTGGGGCGTTTCCTGTCGCGGGCGCTAGGCTTACCCACACAAGTGAGGTATCATTTTTATCGGGAGACTTGGGGAGCGCTGGTGGAAGGAAATTTGTGGCTCCTCTCAGATTCCAGAACTTTCTGCCACAGAAATGTGAGGAACATGTGTTTTTTAGCCAGATTTTGAGGTTTGCAAAGGATTCTGGGTAACAGAACCTGGTCAGAGCCCCACAAGTCACCCCATCTTGGATTGCCCTAGGTCTCTAGTTTCAGAAATGCACAGGTTTGGTAGGTCCCCTAGGTGTCGGCTGAGCTAGAGGCCAAAATCTACATGTAGGCACTTTGCAAAAAACACCTCTGTTTTCTTTCAAAAAATTGGATGTGTCCACGTTGCGCTTTGGGGCATTTCCTGTTGCGGGCGCTAGGCCTACCCACACAAGTGAGGTATCATTTTTATCGGAGACTTGGGGGAACGCTGGGTGGAAGGAAATTTATGGCTTCTCTCAGATTCCAGAACTTTCTGCCACAGAAATGTGAGGAACATGTGTTTTTTTAGCCAGATTTTGAGGTTTGCAAAGGATTCTGGGCAACAGAACCTGGTCAGAGCCCCACAAGTCACCCCATCTTGGATTCCCCTAGGTCTCTAGTTTTCAGAAATGCACAGGTTTTGTAGGTTTCCCTAGGTGCCGGCTGAGCTAGAGGCCAAAATCTACAGGTAGGCACTTTGCAAAAAACACCTCTGTTTTCTTTAAAAAAATTGGATGTGTCCACGTTGCGCTTCGGGGCGTTTCCTGTCGCGGGCGCTAGGCCTACCCACACAAGTGAGGTATCATTTTTATCGGGAGACTTGGGGGAACGCTGGGTGGAAGGAAATTTATGCTTCTCTCAGATTCCAGAACTTTCTGCCACAGAAATGTGAGGAACATGTGTTTTTTTAGCCAGATTTTGAGGTTTGCAAAGGATTCTGGGCAACAGAACCTGGTCAGAGCCCACAAGTCACCCCATCTTGGATTCCCCTAGGTCTCTAGTTTTCAGAAATGCACAGGTTTTGTAGGTTTCCCTAGGTGCCGGCTGAGCTAGAGGCCAAAATCTACAGGTAGGCACTTTGCAAAAAACACCTCTGTTTTCTTTCAAAAAAGTGGATGTGTCCATGTTGCCCTTTGGGGCGTTTCCTGTCGCGGGTGCTAGGCCTACCCATACAAGTGAGGTGTCATTTTTATCGGGAGATTTTGGGGAACGCTGGGTGGAAGGAAATTTGTGGCTTCTCTCAGATTCCAGAACTTTCTGCCACAGAAATGTGAGGAACATGTGTTTTTTTAGCCAGATTTTGAGGTTTGCAAAGGATTCTGGGCAACAGAACCTGCTCAGAGCCCCACAAGTCACCCCATCTTGGATTCCCTTAGGTCTCTAGTTTTCAGAAATGCACAGGTTTTGTAGGTTTCCCTAGGTGCCGGCTGAGCTAGAGGCCAAAATCTACAAGTAGGCACTTTGCAAAAATCACCTCTGTTTTCTTTAATAAAATTGGATGTGTCCACGTTGCGCTTCGGGGCGTTTCCTGTCGCGGGCGCTAGGCCTACCCACACAAGTGAGGTATCATTTTTATCGGGAGACTTGGGGAAACGCTGGGTGGAAGGAAATGTATGGCTTTTCTCAGATTCCAGAACTTTCTGCCACAGAAATGTGAGGAACATGTGTTTTTTTAGCCAGATTTTGAGGTTTGCAAAGGATTCTGGGCAACAGAACCTGGTCAGAGCCCCACAAGTCACCCCATCTTGGATTCCCCTAGGTCTCTAGTTTTCCGAAATGCACAGGTTTTGTAGGTTTCCCTAGGTGCCGGCTGAGCTAGAGGCCAAAATCTACAGGTAGGCACTTTGCAAAAAACACCTCTGTTTTCTTTCAAAAAAGTGGATGTGTCCATGTTGCCCTTTGGGCGTTTCCTGTTGCGGGTGCTAGGCCTACCCATACAAGTGAGGTGTCATTTTTATCGGGAGATTTGGGGGAACGCTGGGTGGAAGGAAATTTGTGTCACATCTCAGATTCTAGAACTTTCTGCCACAGAAATGTGAGGAACATGTGTTTTTTTAGCCAGATTTTGAGGTTTGCAAAGGATTCTGGGTAACAGAACCTGGTCAGAGTCCCACAAGTCACCCCATCTTGGATTCCCCTAGGTCTCTAGTTTTCAGAAATGCACAGGTTTGGTAGGTTTCCATAGGTGCCGGCTGAGCTAGGGGCTAAAATCTACAAGTAGGCACTTTGCAAAAAACACCTCTGTTTTCTTTCAAAAAATTGGATGTGTCCACGTTGCGCTTTGGGGCGTTTCCTGTCGCGGGCGCTAGGCCTACCCACACAAGTGAGGTATCATTTTTATCGGGAGACTTGGGGGAACACTGGGTGGAAGGAAATTTGTGGCTTCTCTCAGATTCCAGAACTTTCTGCCACAGAAATGTGAGGAACATGTGTTTTTTTAGCCAGATTTTGAGGTTTGCAAAGGATTCTGGGCAACAGAATCTGGTCAGAGCCCCAGAAGTCACCCCATCTTGGATTCCCCTAGGTCTCTAGTTTTCAGAAATGCACAGGTTTTGTAGGTTTCCCTAGGTGCCGGCTGAGCTAGGGGCTAAAATCTACAAGTAGGCACTTTGCAAAAAACACCTCTGTTTTCTTTCAAAAAATTGGATGTGTCCACGTTGCGCTTTGGGGCGTTTCCTGTCGCGGGCGCTAGGCTTACCCACACAAGTGAGGTATCATTTTTATCGGGAGACTTGGGGGAGCGCTGGGTGGAAGGAAATTTGTGGCTCCTCTCAGATTCCAGAACTTTCTGCCACAGAAATGTGAGGAACATGTGTTTTTTTAGCCAGATTTTGAGGTTTGCAAAGGATTCTGGGTAACAGAACCTGGTCAGAGCCCCACAAGTCACCCCATCTTGGATTGCCCTAGGTCTCTAGTTTCAGAAATGCACAGGTTTGGTAGGTTCCCCTAGGTGTCGGCTGAGCTAGAGGCCAAAATCTACATGTAGGCACTTTGCAAAAAACACCTCTGTTTTCTTTCAAAAAATTGGATGTGTCCACGTTGCGCTTTGGGGCATTTCCTGTTGCGGGCGCTAGGCCTACCCACACAAGTGAGGTATCATTTTTATCGGGAGACTTGGGGGAACGCTGGGTGGAAGGAAATTTGTGGCTCCTCTCAGATTCCAGAACTTTCTGCCACAGAAATGTGAGGAACATGTGTTTTTTTAACCAAATTTTGAGGTTTGCAAAGGATTCTGGGTAACAGAACCTGGTCAGAGCCCCACAAGTCACCCCATCTTGGATTACCCTAGGTCTCTAGTTTTCAGAAATGCACAGGTTTGGTAGGTTTCCCTAGGTGCCAGCTGAGCTAGAGGCCAAAATCTACAGGTAGACACTTTGCAAAAAACACCTCTGTTTTCTTTAAAAAAATTGGATGTGTCCACGTTGCGCTTTGGGGCGTTTCCTTTCGCGTGCGCTAGGCCTTCCCACACAAGTGAGGTATCATTTTTATTGGGAGACTTGGGGGAGTGCTGGGTGGAAGGAAATTGGTGGCTCCTCTCAGATTCCAGAACTTTCTGCCACAGAAATGTGAGGAACATGTGTTTTTTTAGCCAGATTTTGAGGTTTGCAAAGGATTCTGGGTAACAGAACCTGGTCAGAGACCCACAAGTCACCCCATCTTGGATTCCCCTAGGTCTCTAGTTTTCAGAAATGCACAGATTTGGTAAGTTTCATTAGGTGCCGGCTGAGCTAGGGGCTAAAATCTACAAGTAGGCACTTTGCAAAAAACACCTCTGTTTTCTTTCAAAAAATTGGATGTGTCCACGTTGCGCTTCGGGGCGTTTCCTGTCGCGGGCGCTAGGCCTACCCACACAAGTGAGGTATCATTTTTATCGGGAGACTTGGGGGAACGCTGGGTGGAAGGAAATTTGTGGCTCCTCTCAAATTCCAGAACTTTCTGCCACAGAAATGTGAGGAACATGTGTTTTATTAAACAAATTTTGAGGTTTGCAAAGGATTCTGGGTAAAAGAACCTGGTCAGAGCCCCACAAGTCACCCCATCTTGGATTCCCGTAGGTCTTTAGTTTTCAGAAATGCACAGGTTTGGTAGGTTTCCCTAGGTGCAGGCTGAGCTAGAGGCCAAAATCTACAGGTAGGCACTTTGCAAAAAACACCTCTGTTTTCTTTCAAAAAAGTGGATGTGTCCATGTTGCCCTTTGGGGCGTTTCCTGTCGCGGGTGCTAGGCCTACCCATACAAGTGAGGTGTCATTTTTATCGGGAGATTTGGGAGAACGCTGGGTGGAAGGAAATTTGTGTCACCTCTCAGATTCTAGAACTTTCTGCCACAGAAATGTGAGGAACATGTGTTTTTTTAGCCAGATTTTGAGGTTTGCAAAGGATTCTGGGTAACAGAACCTGGTCAGAGACCCACAAGTCACCCCATCTTGGATTCCCCTGGGTCTCTAGTTTTCAGAAATGCACAGGTTTGGTAGGTTTCCCTAGGTGCCGGCTGAGCTAGGGGCTAAAATCTACAAGTAGGCACTTTGCAAAAAACACCTCTGTTTTCTTTCAAAAAATTGGATGTGTCCACGTTGCGCTTTGGGGCGTTTCCTGTCGCGGGCGCTAGGCCTACCCACACAAGTGAGGTATCATTTTTATCGGGAGACTTGGGGGAACGCTGGGTGGAAGGAAATTTGTGGCTTCTCTCAGATTCTAGAACTTTCTGCCACAGAAATGTGAGGAACATGTGTTTTTTTAGCCAGATTTTGAGGTTTGCAAAGGATTCTGGGCAACAGAACCTGGTCAGAGCCCCAGAAGTCACCCCATCTTGGATTCCCCTAGGTCTCTAGTTTTCAGAAATGCACAGGTTTTGTAGGTTTCCCTAGGTGCCGGCTGAGCTAGGGGCTAAAATCTACAAGTAGGCACTTTGCAAAAAACACCTCTGTTTTCTTTCAAAAAATTGGATGTGTCCACGTTGCACTTTGGGGCGTTTCCTGTCGCGGGCGCTAGGCCTACCCACACAAGTGAGGTATCATTTTTATCGGGAGACTTGGGGGAGCGCTGGGTGGAAGGAAATTTGTGGCTCCTCTCAGATTCCAGAACTTTCTGCCACAGAAATGTGAGGAACATGTGTTTTATTAACCAAATTTTGAGGTTTGCAAAGGATTCTGGGTAACAGAACCTGGTCAGAGCCCCACAAGTCACCCCATCTTGGATTCCCCTAGGTCTCTAGTTTTCAGAAATGCACAGGTTTGGTAGGTTTCCCTAGGTGCCGGCTGAGCTAGAGGCCAAAATCTACAGGTAGGCACTTTGCAAAAAACACCTCTGTTTTCTTTCAAAAAAGTGGATGTGTCCATGTTGCCCTTTGGGGCGTTTCCTGTCGCGGGTGCTAGGCCTACCCATACAAGTGAGGTGTCATTTTTATCGGGAGATTTGGGAGAACGCTGGGTGGAAGGAAATTTGTGTCACCTCTCAGATTCTAGAACTTTCTGCCACAGAAATGTGAGGAACATGTGTTTTTTTAGCCAGATTTTGAGGTTTGCAAAGGATTCTGGGTAACAGAACCTGGTCAGAGACCCACAAGTCACCCCATCTTGGATTCCCCTAGGTCTCTAGTTTTCAGAAATGCACAGGTTTGGTAGGTTTCCCTAGGTGCCGGCTGAGCTAGGGGCTAAAATCTACAAGTAGGCACTTTGCAAAAAACACCTCTGTTTTCTTTAAAAAAATTGGATGTGTCCACGTTGCGCTTTGGGGCGTTTCCTGTCGCGGGCGCTAGGCTTACCCACACAAGTGAGGTATCATTTTTATCGGGAGACTTGGGGGAACGCTGGGTGGAAGGAAATTTGTGGCTTCTCTCAGATTCCAGAACTTTCTGCCACAGAAATGTGAGGAACATGTGTTTTTTTAGCCAGATTTTGAGGTTTGCAAAGGATTCTGGGCAACAGAACCTGCTCAGAGCCCCACAAGTCACCCCATCTTGGATTCCCTTAGGTCTCTAGTTTTCAGAAATGCACAGGTTTTGTAGGTTTCCCTAGGTGCCGGCTGAGCTAGAGGCCAAAATCTACAAGTAGGCACTTTGCAAAAAACACCTCTGTTTTCTTTAAAAAAATTGGATGTGTCCACGTTGCGCTTCGGGGCGTTTCCTGTCGCGGGCGCTAGGCCTACCCACACAAGTGAGGTATCATTTTTATCGGGAGACTTGGGGGAACGCTGGGTGGAAGGAAATTTATGGCTTCTCTCAGATTCCAGAACTTTCTGCCACAGAAATGTGAGGAACATGTGTTTTTTTAGCCAGATTTTGAGGTTTGCAAAGGATTCTGGGCAACAGAACCTGGTCAGAGCCCCACAAGTCACCCCATCTTGGATTCCCCTAGGTCTCTAGTTTTCAGAAATGCACAGGTTTTGTAGGTTTCCCTAGGTGCCGGCTGAGCTAGAGGCCAAAATCTACAGGTAGGCACTTTGCAAAAAACACCTCTGTTTTCTTTCAAAAAAGTGGATGTGTCCATGTTGCCCTTTGGGGCGTTTCCTGTCGCGGGTGCTAGGCCTACCCATACAAGTGAGGTGTCATTTTTATCGGGAGATTTGGGGGAACGCTGGGTGGAAGGAAATTTGTGGCTTCTCTCAGATTCCAGAACTTTCTGCCACAGAAATGTGAGGAACATGTGTTTTTTTAGCCAGATTTTGAGGTTTGCAAAGGATTCTGGGCAACAGAACCTGCTCAGAGCCCCACAAGTCACCCCATCTTGGATTCCCTTAGGTCTCTAGTTTTCAGAAATGCACAGGTTTTGTAGGTTTCCCTAGGTGCCGGCTGAGCTAGAGGCCAAAATCTACAAGTAGGCACTTTGCAAAAAACACCTCTGTTTTCTTTAAAAAAATAGGATGTGTCCACGTTGCGCTTCGGGGCGTTTCCTGTCGCGGGCGCTAGGCCTACCCACACAAGTGAGGTATCATTTTTATCGGGAGACTTGGGGGAACGCTGGGTGGAAGGAAATTTATGGCTTTTCTCAGATTCCAGAACTTTCTGCCACAGAAATGTGAGGAACATGTGTTTTTTTAGCCAGATTTTGAGGTTTGCAAAGGATTCTGGGCAACAGAACCTGGTCAGAGCCCCACAAGTCACCCCATCTTGGATTCCCCTAGGTCTCTAGTTTTCAGAAATGCACAGGTTTTGTAGGTTTCCCTAGGTGCCGGCTGAGCTAGAGGCCAAAATCTACAGGTAGGCACTTTGCAAAAAACACCTCTGTTTTCTTTCAAAAAAGTGGATGTGTCCATGTTGCCCTTTGGGGCGTTTCCTGTCGCGGGTGCTAGGCCTACCCATACAAGTGAGGTGTCATTTTTATCGGGAGATTTGGGGGAACGCTGGGTGGAAGGAAATTTGTATCACCTCTCAGATTCTAGAACTTTCTGCCACAGAAATGTGAGGAACATGTGTTTTTTTAGCCAGATTTTGAGGTTTGCAAAGGATTCTGGGTAACAGAACCTGGTCAGAGACCCACAAGTCACCCCATCTTGGATTCCCCTAGGTCTCTAGTTTTCAGAAATGCACAGGTTTGGTAGGTTTCCCTAGGTGCCGGCTGAGCTAGGGGCTAAAATCTACAAGTAGGCACTTTGCAAAAAACACCTCTGTTTTCTTTCAAAAAATTGGATGTGTCCACGTTGCGCTTTGGGGAGTTTCCTGTCGCGGGCGCTAGGCCTACCCACACAACTGAGGTATCATTTTTATCGGGAGACTTGGGGGAACACTGGGTGGAAGGAAATTTGTGGCTTCTCTCAGATTCCAGAACTTTCTGCCACAGAAATGTGAGGAACATGTGTTTTTTTAGCCAGATTTTGAGGTTTGCAAAGGATTCTGGGCAACAGAATCTGGTCAGAGCCCCAGAAGTCACCCCATCTTGGATTGCCCTAGGTCTCTAGTTTCAGAAATGCACAGGTTTGGTAGGTTTCCCTAGGTGCCGGCTGAGCTAGAGGCCAAAATCAACAGGTAGGCACTTTGCAAAAAACACCTCTGTTTTCTTTCAAAAAATTGGATGTGTCCACGTTGCGCTTTGGGGCGTTTCCTTTCGCGTGCGCTAGGCCTTCCCACACAAGTGAGGTATCATTTTTATCGGGAGACTTGGGGGAGCGCTGGGTGGAAGGAAATTTGTGGCTCCTCTCAGATTTAAGAACTTTCTGCCACAGAAATGTGAGGAACATGTGTTTTTTTAGCCAGATTTTGAGGTTTGCAAAGGATTCTGGGTAACAGAACCTGGTCAGAGACCCACAAGTCACCCCATCTTGGATTCCCCTAGGTCTCTAGTTTTCAGAAATGCACAGGTTTGGTAGGTTTCCCTAGGTGCCGGCTGAGCTAGGGGCTAAAATCTACAAGTAGGCACTTTGCAAAAAACACCTGTTTTCTTTCAAAAAATTGGATGTGTCCACGTTGCGCTTTGGGGCGTTTCCTGTCGCGGGCGCTAGGCCTACCCACACAACTGAGGTATCATTTTTATCGGGAGACTTGGGGGAACACTGGGTGGAAGGAAATTTGTGGCTTCTCTCAGATTCCAGAACTTTCTGCCACAGAAATGTGAGGAACATGTGTTTTTTTAGCCAGATTTTGAGGTTTGCAAAGGATTCTGGGCAACAGAATCTGGTCAGAGCCCCAGAAGTCACCCCATCTTGGATTGCCCTAGGTCTCTAGTTTCAGAAATGCACAGGTTTGGTAGGTTTCCCTAGGTGCCGGCTGAGCTAGAGGCCAAAATCTACAGGTAGGCACTTTGCAAAAAACACCTCTGTTTTCTTTCAAAAAATTGGATGTGTCCACGTTGCGCTTTGGGGCATTTCCTGTTGCGGGCGCTAGGCCTACCCACACAAGTGAGGTATCATTTTTATCGGGAGACTTGGGGGAACGCTGGGTGGAAGGAAATTTGTGGCTCCTCTCAGATTCCAGAACTTTCTGCCACAGAAATGTGAGGAACATGTGTTTTTTTAACCAAATTTTGAGGTTTGCAAAGGATTCTGGGTAACAGAACCTGGTCAGAGCCCCACAAGTTACCCCATCTTGGATTACCCTAGGTCTCTAGTTTTCAGAAATGCACAGGTTTGGTAGGTTTCCCTAGGTGCCGGCTGAGCTAGAGGCCAAAATCAACAGGTAGGCACTTTGCAAAAAACACCTCTGTTTTCTTTCAAAAATTGGATGTGTCCACGTTGCGCTTTGGGGCGTTTCCTTTCGAGTGCGCTAGGCCTTCCCACACAAGTGAGGTATCATTTTTATCGGGAGACTTGGGGGAGCGCTGGGTGGAAGGAAATTTGTGGCTCCTCTCAGATTTAAGAACTTTCTGCCACAGAAATGTGAGGAACATGTGTTTTTTTAGCCAGATTTTGAGGTTTGCAAAGGATTCTGGGTAACAGAACCTGGTCAGAGACCCACAAGTCACCCCTTCTTGGATTCCCCTAGGTCTCTAGTTTTCAGAAATGCACAGGTTTGGTAGGTTTCCCTAGGTGCCGGCTGAGCTAGGGGCTAAAATCTACAAGTAGGCACTTTGCAAAAAACACCTCTGTTTTCTTTCAAAAAATTGGATGTGTCCACGTTGCGCTTTGGCGCGTTTCCTGTCACGGGCGCTAGGCCTACCCACACAAGTGAGGTATCATTTTTATCGGGAGACTTGGGGGAACGCTGGGTGGAAGGAAATTTGTGGCTCCTCTCAGATTCCAGAACTTTCTGCCACAGAAATGTGAGGAACATGTGTTTTTTTAGCAAGATTTTGAGGTTTGCAAAGGATTCTTGGCAACAGAACCTGGTCAGAGCCCCACAAGTCACCCCATCTTGGATTCCCCTAGGTCTCTAGTTTTCAGAAATGCACAGGTTTTGTAGGTTTCCCTAGGTGCCGGCTGAGCTAGGGGCTAAAATCTACAAGTAGGCACTTTGCAAAAAACACCTCTGTTTTCTTTAAAAAAATTGGATGTGTCCACGTTGCACTTTGGGGCGTTTCCTGTCGCGGGCGCTAGGCCTACCCACACAAGTGAGGTATCATTTTTATTGGGAGACTTGGGGGAGTGCTGGGTGGAAGGAAATTTGTGGCTCCTCTCAGATTCCAGAACTTTCTGCCACAGAAATGTGAGGAACATGTTTTTTTTTAGCCAGATTTTGAGGTTTGCAAAGGATTCTGGGTAACAGAACCTGGTCAGAGACCCACAAGTCACCCCATCTTGGATTCCCCTAGGTCTCTAGTTTTCAGAAATGCACAGGTTTGGTAGGTTTCCCTAGGTGCCGGCTGAGCTAGGGGCTAAAATCTACAAGTAGGCACTTTGCAAAAAACACCTCTGTTTTCTTTCAAAAAATTGGATGTGTCCACGTTGCGCTTTGGGGCGTTTCCTGTCGCGGGCGCTAGGCCTACCCACACAAGTGAGGTATCATTTTTATTGGGAGACTTGGGGGAGTGCTGGGTGGAAGGAAATTGGTGGCTCCTCTCAGATTCCAGAACTTTCTGCCACAGAAATGTGAGGAACATGTGTTTTTTTAGCCAGATTTTGAGGTTTGCAAAGGATTCTGGGTAACAGAACCTGGTCAGAGCCCCACAAGTCACCCCATCTTGGATTCCCGTAGGTCTTTAGTTTTCAGAAATTCACAGGTTTGGTAGGTTTCCCTAGGTGCCGGCTGAGCTAGAGGCCAAAATCTACAGGTAGGCACTTTGCAAAAAACACCTCTGTTTTCTTTCAAAAAATTGGATGTGTCCACGTTGCGCTTTGGGGCGTTTCCTGTCGCGGGCGCTAGGCCTACCCACACAAGTGAGGTATCATTTTTATCGGGAGACTTGGGGGAACGCTGGGTGGAAGGAAATTTATGGCTTCTCTCAGATTCCAGAACTTTCTGCCACAGAAATGTGAGGAACATGTGTTTTTTAGCCAGATTTTGAGGTTTGCAAAGGATTCTGGGTAACAGAACCTGGTCAGAGACCCACAAGTCACCCCATCTTGGATTCCCCTAGGTCTCTAGTTTTCAGAAATGCACAGGTTTGGTAGGTTTCCCTAGGTGCCGGCTGAGCTAGGGGCTAAAATCTACAAGTAGGCACTTTGCAAAAAACACCTCTGTTTTCTTTAAAAAAATTGGATGTGTCCACGTTGCGCTTTGGCGCGTTTCCTGTCACGGGCGCTAGGCCTAGCCACACAAGTGAGGTATCATTTTTATCGGGAGACTTGGGGGAACGCTGGGTGGAAGGAAATTTGTGGCTCCTCTCAGATTCCAGAACTTTCTGCCACAGAAATGTGAGGAACATGTGTTTTTTTAGCAAGATTTTGAGGTTTGCAAAGGATTCTTGGCAACAGAACCTGGTCAGAGCCCCACAAGTCACCCCATCTTGGATTCCCCTAGGTCTCTAGTTTTCAGAAATGCACAGGTTTTGTAGGTTTCCCTAGGTGCCGGCTGAGCTAGGGGCTAAAATCTACAAGTAGGCACTTTGCAAAAAACACCTCTGTTTTCTTTAAAAAAATTGGATGTGTCCACGTTGCACTTTGGGGCGTTTCCTGTCGCGGGCGCTAGGCCTACCCACACAAGTGAGGTATCATTTTTATTGGGAGACTTGGGGGAGTGCTGGGTGGAAGGAAATTTGTGGCTCCTCTCAGATTCCAGAACTTTCTGCCACAGAAATGTGAGGAACATGTTTTTTTTAGCCAGATTTTGAGGTTTGCAAAGGATTCTGGGTAACAGAACCTGGTCAGAGACCCACAAGTCACCCCATCTTGGATTCCCCTAGGTCTCTAGTTTTCAGAAATGCACAGGTTTGGTAGGTTTCCCTAGGTGCCGGCTGAGCTAGAGGCCAAAATCTACAGGTAGGCACTTTGCAAAAAACACCTCTGTTTTCTTTCAAAAAATTGGATGTGTCCACGTTGCGCTTTGGGGCGTTTCCTGTCGCGGGCGCTAGGCCTACCCACACAAGTGAGGTATCATTTTTATCGGGAGACTTGGGGGAACGCTGGGTGGAAGGAAATTTATGGCTTCTCTCAGATTCCAGAACTTTCTGCCACAGAAATGTGAGGAACATGTGTTTTTTTAGCCAGATTTTGAGGTTTGTAAAGGATTCTGGGCAACAGAACCTGGTCAGAGCCCCACAAGTCACCCCATCTTGGATTCCCCTAGGTCTCTAGTTTTCAGAAATGCACAGGTTTTGTAGGTTTCACTAGGTGCCGGCTGAGCTAGAGGCCAAAATCTACAGGTAGGCACTTTGCAAAAAACACCTCTGTTTTCTTTCAAAAAAGTGGATGTGTCCATGTTGCCCTTTGGGGCGTTTCCTGTCGCGGGTGCTAGGCCTACCCATACAAGTGAGGTGTCATTTTTATCGGGAGATTTGGGGGAACGCTGGGTGGAAGGAAATTTGTGTCACCTCTCAGATTCTAGAACTTTCTGCCACAGAAATGTGAGGAACATGTGTTTTTTTAGCCAGATTTTGAGGTTTGCAAAGGATTCTGGGTAACAGAACCTGGTCAGAGACCCACAAGTCACCCCCTCCTGGATTCCCCTAGGTCTCTAGTTTTCAGAAATGCACAGGTTTGGTAGGTTTCCCTAGGTGCCGGCTGAGCTAGGGGCTAAAATCTACAAGTAGGCACTTTGCAAAAAACACCTCTGTTTTCTTTCAAAAAATTGGATGTGTCCACGTTGCGCTTTGGGGCGTTTCCTGTCGCGGGCGCTAGGCCTACCCACACAAGTGAGGTATCATTTTTATTGGGAGGCTTGGGGGAGTGCTGGGTGGAAGGAAATTGGTGGCTCCTCTCAGATTCCAGAACTTTCTGCCACAGAAATGTGAGGAACATGTGTTTTTTTAGCCAGATTTTGAGGTTTGCAAAGGATTCTGGGTAACAGAACCTGGTCAGAGACCCACAAGTCACCCCATCTTGGATTCCCCTAGGTCTCTAGTTTTCAGAAATGCACAGATTTGGTAGGTTTCCCTAGGTGCCGGCTGAGCTAGGGGCTAAAATCTACAAGTAGGCACTTTGCAAAAAACACCTCTGTTTTCTTTCAAAAAATTGGATGTGTCCACGTTGCGCGTCGGGGCGTTTCCTGTCGCGGGCGCTAGGCCTACCCACACAAGTGAGGTATCATTTTTATCGGGAGACTTGGGGGAACGCTGGGTGGAAGGAAATTTGTGGCTCCTCTCAGATTCCAGAACTTTCTGCCACAGAAATGTGAGGAACATGTGTTTTATTAACCAAATTTTGAGGTTTGCAAAGGATTCTGGGTAACAGAACCTGGTCAGAGCCCCACAAGTCACCCCATCTTGGATTCCCGTAGGTCTTTAGTTTTCAGAAATGCACAGGTTTGGTAGGTTTCCCTAGGTGCAGGCTGAGCTAGAGGCCAAAATCTACAGGTAGGCACTTTGCAAAAAACACCTCTGTTTTCTTTCAAAAAATTGGATGTGTCCACGTTGCGCTTTGGAGCGTTTCCTGTCGCGGGCGCTAGGCCTACCCACACAAGTGAGGTATCATTTTTATCGGGAGACTTGGGGGAACGCTGGGTGGAAGGAAATTTATGGCTTCTCTCAGATTCCAGAACTTTCTGCCACAGAAATGTGAGGAACATGTGTTTTTTTAGCCAGATTTTGAGGTTTGTAAAGGATTCTGGGCAACAGAACCTGGTCAGAGCCCCACAAGTCACTCCATCTTGGATTCCCCTAGGTCTCTAGTTTTCAGAAATGCACAGGTTTTGTAGGTTTTCCTAGGTGCCGGCTGAGCTAGAGGCCAAAATCTACAGGTAGGCACTTTGCAAAAAACACCTCTGTTTTCTTTCAAAAAAGTGGAGGTGTCCATGTTGCCCTTTGGGGCGTTTCGTGTCGCGGGTGCTAGGCCTACCCATACAAGTGAGGTGTCATTTTTATCGGGAGATTTGGGAGAACGCTGGGTGGAAGGAAATTTGTGTCACCTCTCAGATTCTAGAACTTTCTGCCACAGAAATGTGAGGAACATGTGTTTTTTTAGCCAGATTTTGAGGTTTGCAAAGGATTCTGGGTAACAGAACCTGGTCAGAGACCCACAAGTCACCCCATCTTGGATTCCCCTAGGTCTCTAGTTTTCAGAAATGCACAGGTTTGGTAGGTTTCCCTAGGTGCCGGCTGAACTAGGGGCTAAAATCTACAAGTAGGCACTTTGCAAAAAACACCTCTGTTTTCTTTCAAAAAATTGGATGTGTCCACGTTGCGCTTTGGGGCGTTTCCTGTCGCGGGCGCTAGGCCTACCCACACAAGTGAGGTATCATTTTTATCGGGAGACTTGGGGGAACGCTGGGTGGAAGGAAATTTGTGGCTTCTCTCAGATTCCAGAACTTTCTGCCACAGAAATGTGAGGAACATGTGTTTTTTTAGCCAGATTTTGAGGTTTGCAAAGGATTCTGGGCAACAGAACCTGGTCAGAGCCCCAGAAGTCACCCCATCTTGGATTCCCCTAGGTCTCTAGTTTTCAGAAATGCACAGGTTTTGTAGGTTTCCCTAGGTACCGGCTGAGCTAGGGGCTAAAATCTACAAGTAGGCACTTTGCAAAAAACACCTCTGTTTTCTTTCAAAAAATTGGATGTGTCCACGTTGCGCTTTGGGGCGTTTCCTGTCGCGGGCGCTAGGCCTACCCACACAAGTGAGGTATCATTTTTATCGGGAGACTTGGGGGAGCGCTGGATGGAAGGAAATTTGTGGCTCCTCTCAGATTCCAGAACTTTCTGCCACAGAAATGTGAGGAACATGTGTTTTTTTAGCCAGATTTTGAGGTTTGCAAAGGATTCTGGGTAACAGAACCTGGTCAGAGCCCCACAAGTCACCCCACCTTGGATCGCCCTAGGTCTCTAGTTTCAGAAATGCACAGGTTTGGTAGGTTTCCCTAGGTGCCGGCTGAGCTAGAGGCCAAAATGTACAGGTAGGCACTTTGCAAAAAACACCTCTGTTTTCTTTCAAAAAATTGGATGTGTCCACGTTGCGCTTTGGGGCATTTCTTGTTGCGGGCGCTAGGCCTACCCACACAAGTGAGGTATCATTTTTATCGGGAGACTTGGGGGAACGCTGGGTGGAAGGAAATTTGTGGCTCCTCTCAGATTCCAGAACTTTCTGCCACAGAAATGTGAGGAACATGTGTTTTTTTAACCATATTTTGAGGTTTGCAAAGGATTCTGGGTAACAGAACCTGGTCAGAGCCCCACAAGTCACCCCATCTTGGATTACCCTAGGTCTCTAGTTTTCAGAAATGCACAGGTTTGGTAGGTTTCCTTAGGTGCCGGCTGAGCTAGAGGCCAAAATCTACAGGTAGGCACTTTGCAAAAAACACCTCTGTTTTCTTTAAAAAAATTGGATGTGTCCACGTTGCGCTTTGGGGCGTTTCCATTCGCGGGCGCTAGGCCTTCCCACACAAGTGAGGTATCATTTTTATCGGGAGACTTGGGGGAGCGCTGGGTGGAAGGAAATTTGTGGCTCCTCTCAGATTTAAGAACTTTCTGCCACAGAAATGTGAGGAACATGTGTTTTTTTAGCAAGATTTTGAGGTTTGCAAAGGATTCTGGGTAACAGAACCTGGTCAGAGACCCACATGTCACCCCATCTTGGATTCCCCTAGGTCTCTAGTTTTCAGAAATGCACAGGTTTGGTAGGTTTCCCTAGGTGCCGGCTGAGCTAGGGGCTAAAATCTACAAGTAGGCACTTTGCAAAAAACACCTCTGTTTTCTTTCAAAAAATTGGATGTGTCCACGTTGCGCTTTGGTGCGTTTCCTGTCGCGGGCGCTAGGCCTACCCACACAAGTGAGTTATCATTTTTATCGGGAGACTTGGGGGAACGCTGGGTGGAAGGAAATTTGTGGCTCCTCTCAGATTCCAGAACTTTCTGCCACAGAAATGTGAGGAACATGTGTTTTTTTAGCCAGATTTTGAGGTTTGCAAAGGATTCTGGGTAACAGAACCTGGTCAGAGACCCACAAGTCACCCCATCTTGGATTCCCCTAGGTCTCTAGTTTTCAGAAATGCACAGGTTTTGTAGGTTTCCCTAGGTGCCGGCTGAGCTAGAGGCCAAAATCTACAGGTAGGCACTTTGCAAAAAACACCTCTGTTTTCTTTCAAAAAAGTGGATGTGTCCATGTTGCCCTTTGGGGCGTTTCCTGTCGCGGGTGCTAGGCCTACCCATACAAGTGAGGTGTCATTTTTATCGGGAGATTTGGGGGAACGCTGGGTGGAAGGAAATTTGTGTCACCTCTCAGATTCTAGAACTTTCTGCCACAGAAATGTGAGGAACATGTGTTTTTTTAGCCAGATTTTGAGGTTTGCAAAGGATTCTGGGTAACAGAACCTGGTCAGAGACCCACAAGTCACCCCCTCTTGGATTCCCCTAGGTCTCTAGTTTTCAGAAATGCACAGGTTTGGTAGGTTTCCCTAGGTGCCGGCTGAGCTAGGGGCTAAA
Organism: Pleurodeles waltl; assembly: GCF_031143425.1. Classification (NCBI taxonomy): domain Eukaryota; kingdom Metazoa; phylum Chordata; class Amphibia; order Caudata; family Salamandridae; genus Pleurodeles; species Pleurodeles waltl. Next base: position 885,995,642 of record NC_090446.1, read on the forward strand.
ATCTACAAGTAGGCACTTTGCAAAAAACACCTCTGTTTTCTTTCAAAAAATTGGATGTGTCCACGTTGCGCTTTGGGGCGTTTCCTGTCGCGGGCGCTAGGCCTACCCACACAAGTGAGGTATCATTTTTATTGGGAGGCTTGGGGGAGTGCTGGGTGGAAGGAAATTGGTGGCTCCTCTCAGATTCCAGAACTTTCTGCCACAGAAATGTGAGGAACATGTGTTTTTTTAGCCAGATTTTGAGGTTTGCAAAGGATTCTGGGTAACAGAACCTGGTCAGAGACCCACAAGTCACCCCATCTTGGATTCCCCTAGGTCTCTAGTTTTCAGAAATGCACAGATTTGGTAGGTTTCCATAGGTGCCGGCTGAGCTAGGGGCTAAAATCTACAAGTAGGCACTTTGCAAAAAACACCTCTGTTTTCTTTCAAAAAATTGGATGTGTCCACGTTGCGCGTCGGGGCGTTTCCTGTCGCGGGCGCTAGGCCTACCCACACAAGTGAGGTATCATTTTTATCGGGAGACTTGGGGGAACGCTGGGTGGAAGGAAATTTGTGGCTCCTCTCAGATTCCAGAACTTTCTGCCACAGAAATGTGAGGAACATGTGTTTTATTAACCAAATTTTGAGGTTTGCAAAGGATTCTGGGTAACAGAACCTGGTCAGAGCCCCACAAGTCACCCCATCTTGGATTCCCGTAGGTCTTTAGTTTTCAGAAATGCACAGGTTTGGTAGGTTTCCCTAGGTGCAGGCTGAGCTAGAGGCCAAAATCTACAGGTAGGCACTTTGCAAAAAACACCTCTGTTTTCTTTCAAAAAATTGGATGTGTCCACGTTGCGCTTTGGGGCGTTTCCTGTCGCGGGCGCTAGGCCTACCCACACAAGTGAGGTATCATTTTTATCGGGAGACTTGGGGGAACGCTGGGTGGAAGGAAATTTATGGTTTCTCTCAGATTCCAGAACTTTCTGCCACAGAAATGTGAGGAACATGTGTTTTTTTAGCCAGATTTTGAGGTTTGTAAAGGATTCTGGGCAACAGAACCTGGTCAGAGCCCCACAAGTCACCCCATCTTGGATTCCCCTAGGTCTCTAGTTTTCAGAAATGCACAGGTTTTGTAGGTTTTCCTAGGTGCCGGCTGAGCTAGAGGCCAAAATCTACAGGTAGGCACTTTGCAAAAAACACCTCTGTTTTCTTTCAAAAAAGTGGAGGTGTCCATGTTGCCCTTTGGGGCGTTTCGTGTCGCGGGTGCTAGGCCTACCCATACAAGTGAGGTGTCATTTTTATCGGGAGATTTGGGGGAACGCTGGGTGGAAGGAAATTTGTGTCACCTCTCAGATTCTAGAACTTTCTGCCACAGAAATGTGAGGAACATGTGTTTTTTTAGCCAGATTTTGAGGTTTGCAAAGGATTCTGGGTAACAGAACCTGGTCAGAGACCCACAAGTCACCCCATCTTGGATTCCCCTAGGTCTCTAGTTTTCAGAAATGCACAGGTTTGGTAGGTTTCCCTAGGTGCCGGCTGAGCTAGGGGCTAAAATCTACAAGTAGGCACTTTGCAAAAAACACCTCTGTTTTCTTTCAAAAAATTGGATGTGTCCACGTTGCGCTTTGGGGCGTTTCCTGTCGCGGGCGCTAGGCCTACCCACACAAGTGAGGTATCATTTTTATCGGGAGACTTGGGGGAACGCTGAGTGGAAGGAAATTTGTGGCTTCTCTCAGATTCCAGAACTTTCTGCCACAGAAATGTGAGGAACATGTGTTTTTTTAGCCAGATTTTGAGGTTTGCAAAGGATTCTGGGCAACAGAACCTGGTCAGAGCCCCAGAAGTCACCCCATCTTGGATTCCCCTAGGTCTCTAGTTTTCAGAAATGCACAGGTTTTGTAGGTTTCCCTAGGTACCGGCTGAGCTAGGGGCTAAAATCTACAAGTAGGCACTTTGCAAAAAACACCTCTGTTTTCTTTCAAAAAATTGGATGTGTCCACGTTGCGCTTTGGGGCGTTTCCTGTCGCGGGCGCTAGGCCTACCCACACAAGTGAGGTATCATTTTTATCGGGAGACTTGGGGGAGCGCTGGGTGGAAGGAAATTTGTGGCTCCTCTCAGATTCCAGAACTTTCTGCCACAGAAATGTGAGGAACATGTGTTTTTTTAGCCAGATTTTGAGGTTTGCAAAGGATTCTGGGTAACAGAACCTGGTCAGAGCCCCACAAGTCACCCCACCTTGGATTGCCCTAGGTCTCTAGTTTCAGAAATGCACAGGTTTGGTAGGTTTCCCTAGGTGCCGGCTGAGCTAGAGGCCAAAATCTACAGGTAGGCACTTTGCAAAAAACACCTCTGTTTTCTTTCAAAAAATTGGATGTGTCCACGTTGCGCTTTGGGGCATTTCTTGTTGCGGGCGCTAGGCCTACCCACACAAGTGAGGTATCATTTTTATCGGGAGACTTGGGGGAACGCTGGGTGGAAGGAAATTTGTGGCTCCTCTCAGATTCCAGAACTTTCTGCCACAGAAATGTGAGGAACATGTGTTTTTTTAACCATATTTTGAGGTTTGCAAAGGATTCTGGGTAACAGAACCTGGTCAGAGCCCCACAAGTCACCCCATCTTGGATTACCCTAGGTCTCTAGTTTTCAGAAATGCACAGGTTTGGTAGGTTTCCCTAGGTGCCGGCTGAGCTAGAGGCCAAAATCTACAGGTAGGCACTTTGCAAAAAACACCTCTGTTTTCTTTAAAAAAATTGGATGTGTCCACGTTGCGCTTTGGGGCGTTTCCATTCGCGGGCGCTAGGCCTTCCCACACAAGTGAGGTATCATTTTTATCGGGAGACTTGGGGGAGCGCTGGGTGGAAGGAAATTTGTGGCTCCTCTCAGATTTAAGAGCTTTCTGCCACAGAAATGTGAGGAACATGTGTTTTTTTAGCAAGATTTTGAGGTTTGCAAAGGATTCTGGGTAACAGAACCTGGTCAGAGACCCACATGTCACCCCATCTTGGATTCCCCTAGGTCTCTAGTTTTCAGAAATGCACAGGTTTGGTAGGTTTCCCTAGGTGCCGGCTGAGCTAGGGGCTAAAATCTACAAGTAGGCACTTTGCAAAAAACACCTCTGTTTTCTTTCAAAAAATTGGATGTGTCCACGTTTCGCTTTGGCGCGTTTCCTGTCGCGGGCGCTAGGCCTACCCACACAAGTGAGTTATCATTTTTATCGGGAGACTTGGGGGAACGCTGGGTGGAAGGAAATTTGTGGCTCCTCATAGATTCCAGAACTTTCTGCCACAGAAATGTGAGGAACATGTGTTTTTTTAGCAAGATTTTGAGGTTTGCAAAGGATTCTGGGCAACAGAACCTGGTCAGAGCCCCACAAGTCACCCCATCTTGGATTCCCCTAGGTCTCTAGTTTTCAGAAATGCACAGGTTTTGTAGGTTTCCCTAGGTGCCGGCTGAGCTAGGGGCTAAAATCTACAAGTAGGCACTTTGCAAAAAACACCTCTGTTTTCTTTAAAAAAATTGGATGTGTCCACGTTGCGCTTTGGGGCGTTTCCTGTCGCGGGCGCTAGGCCTACCCACACAAGTGAGGTATCATTTTTATTGGGAGACTTGGGGGAGTGCTGGGTGGAAGGAAATTTGTGGCTCCTCTCAGATTCCAGACCTTTCTGCCACAGAAATGTGAGGAACATGTGTTTTTTTAGCCAGATTTTGAGGTTTGCAAAGGATTCTGGGTAACAGAACCTGGTCAGAGACCCACAAGTCACCCCATCTTGGATTCCCCTAGGTCTCTAGTTTTCAGAAATGCACAGATTTGGTAGGTTTCCCTAGGTGCCGGCTGAGCTAGGGGCTAAAATCTACAAGTAGGCACTTTGCAAAAACACCTCTGTTTTCTTTCAAAAAATTGGATGTGTCCACGTTGCGCTTTGGTGCGTTTCCTGTCGCGGGTGCTAGGCCTACCCACACAAGTGAGTTATCATTTTTATCGGGAGACTTGGGGGAACGCTGGGTGGAAGGAAATTTGTGGCTCCTCTCAGATTCCAGAACTTTCTGCCACAGAAATATGAGGAACATGTGTTTTTTTAGCCAGATTTTGAGGTTTGCAAAGGATTCTGGGTAACAGAACCTGGTCAGAGACCAACAAGTCACCCCATCTTGGATTCCCCTAGGTCTCTAGTTTTCAGAAATGCACAGGTTTGGTAGGTTTCCCTAGGTGCCGGCTGAGCTAGGGGCTAAAATCTACAAGTAGGCACTTTGCAAAAAACACCTCTGTTTTCTTTAAAAAAATTGGATGTGTCCACGTTGCGCTTTGGGGCGTTTCCTGTCGCGGGCGCTAGGCCTACCCACACAAGTGAGGTATCATTTTTATTGGGAGACTTGTGGGAGTGCTGGGTGGAAGGAAATTTGTGGCTCCTCTCAGATTCCAGAACTTTCTGCCACAGAAATGTGGGGAACATGTGTTTTTTTAGCCAGATTTTGAGTTTTGCAAAGGATTCTGGGTAACAGAACCTGGTCAGAGACCCACAAGTCACCCCATCTTGGATTCCCCTAGGTCTCTAGTTTTCAGAAATGCACAGATTTGGTAGGTTTCCCTAGGTGCCTGCTGAGCTAGGGGCTAAAATCTACAAGTAGGCACTTTGCAAAAAACACCTCTGTTTTCTTTCAAAAAATTGGATGTGTCCACTTTGCGCTTCGGGGCGTTTCCTGTCGCGGGCGCTAGGCCTACCCACACAAGTGAGGTATCATTTTTATCGGGAGACTTGGGGGAACGCTGGCTGGAAGGAAATTTGTGGCTCCTCGCAGATTCCAGAACTTTCTGCCACAGAAATGTGAGGAACATGTGTTTTTTTAGCCAGATTTTGAGGTTTGCAAAGGATTCTGGGTAACAGAACCTGGTCAGAGCCCCACAAGTCACCCCACCTTGGATTGCCCTAGGTCTCTAGTTTCAGAAATGCACAGGTTTGGTAGGTTTCCCTAGGTGCCGGCTGAGCTAGAGGCCAAAATCTACAGGTAGGCACTTTGCAAAAAACACCTCTGTTTTCTTTCAAAAAATTGGATGTGTCCACGTTGCGCTTTGGGGCATTTCTTGTTGCGGGCGCTAGGCCTACCCACACAAGTGAGGTATCATTTTTATCGGGAGACTTGGGGGAACGCTGGGTGGAAGGAAATTTGTGGCTCCTCTCAGATTCCAGAACTTTCTGCCACAGAAATGTGAGGAACATGTGTTTTTTTAACCATATTTTGAGGTTTGCAAAGGATTCTGGGTAACAGAACCTGGTCAGAGCCCCACAAGTCACCCCATCTTGGATTACCCTAGGTCTCTAGTTTTCAGAAATGCACAGGTTTGGTAGGTTTCCCTAGGTGCCGGCTGAGCTAGAGGCCAAAATCTACAGGTAGGCACTTTGCAAAAAACACCTCTGTTTTCTTTAAAAAAATTGGATGTGTCCACGTTGCGCTTTGGGGCGTTTCCATTCGCGGGCGCTAGGCCTTCCCACACAAGTGAGGTATCATTTTTATCGGGAGACTTGGGGGAGCGCTGGGTGGAAGGAAATTTGTGGCTCCTCTCAGATTTAAGAGCTTTCTGCCACAGAAATGTGAGGAACATGTGTTTTTTTAGCAAGATTTTGAGGTTTGCAAAGGATTCTGGGTAACAGAACCTGGTCAGAGACCCACATGTCACCCCATCTTGGATTCCCCTAGGTCTCTAGTTTTCAGAAATGCACAGGTTTGGTAGGTTTCCCTAGGTGCCGGCTGAGCTAGGGGCTAAAATCTACAAGTAGGCACTTTGCAAAAAACACCTCTGTTTTCTTTCAAAAAATTGGATGTGTCCACGTTTCGCTTTGGCGCGTTTCCTGTCGCGGGCGCTAGGCCTACCCACACAAGTGAGTTATCATTTTTATCGGGAGACTTGGGGGAACGCTGGGTGGAAGGAAATTTGTGGCTCCTCTCAGATTCCAGAACTTTCTGCCACAGAAATGTGAGGAACATGTGTTTTTTTAGCAAGATTTTGAGGTTTGCAAAGGATTCTGGGCAACAGAACCTGGTCAGAGCCCCACAAGTCACCCCATCTTGGATTCCCCTAGGTCTCTAGTTTTCAGAAATGCACAGGTTTTGTAGGTTTCCCTAGGTGCCGGCTGAGCTAGGGGCTAAAATCTACAAGTAGGCACTTTGCAAAAAACACCTCTGTTTTCTTTAAAAAAATTGGATGTGTCCACGTTGCGCTTTGGGGCGTTTCCTGTCGCGGGCGCTAGGCCTACCCACACAAGTGAGGTATCATTTTTATTGGGAGACTTGGGGGAGTGCTGGGTGGAAGGAAATTTGTGGCTCCTCTCAGATTCCAGAACTTTCTGCCACAGAAATGTGAGGAACATGTTTTTTTTTAGCCAGATTTTGAGGTTTGCAAAGGATTCTGGGTAACAGAACCTGGTCAGAGACCCACAAGTCACCCCATCTTGGATTCCCCTAGGTCTCTAGTTTTCAGAAATGCACAGATTTGGTAGGTTTCCCTAGGTGCCGGCTGAGCTAGGGGCTAAAATCTACAAGTAGGCACTTTGCAAAAACACCTCTGTTTTCTTTCAAAAAATTGGATGTGTCCACGTTGCGCTTTGGTGCGTTTCCTGTCGCGGGCGCTAGGCCTACCCACACAAGTGAGTTATCATTTTTATCGGGAGACTTGGGGGAACGCTGGGTGGAAGGAAATTTGTGGCTCCTCTCAGATTCCAGAACTTTCTGCCACAGAAATATGAGGAACATGTGTTTTTTTAGCCAGATTTTGAGGTTTGCAAAGGATTCTGGGTAACAGAACCTGGTCAGAGACCCACAAGTCACCCCATCTTGGATTCCCCTAGGTCTCTAGTTTTCAGAAATGCACAGGTTTGGTAGGTTTCCCTAGGTGCCGGCTGAGCTAGGGGCTAAAATCTACAAGTAGGCACTTTGCAAAAAACACCTCTGTTTTCTTTCAAAAAATTGGATGTGTCAACGTTGCGCTTTGGCGCGTTTCCTGTCGCGGGCGCTAGGCTTATCCACACAAGTGAGTTATCATTTTTATCGGGAGACTTGGGGGAACGCTGGGTGGAAGGAGATTTGTGGCTCCTCTCAGATTCCAGAACTTTCTGCCACAGAAATGTGAGGAACATGTGTTTTTTTAGCAAGATTTTGAGGTTTGCAAAGGATTCCGGGCAACAGAACCTGGTCAGAGCCCCACAAGTCACCCCATCTTGGATTCCCCTAGGTCTCTAGTTTTCAGAAATGCACAGGTTTTGTAGGTTTCCTTAGGTGCCTGCTGAGCTAGGGGCTAAAAACTACAAGTAGGCACTTTGCAAAAAACACCTCTGTTTTCCTTCACAAATTTGGATGTGTCCACGTTGCGCTTTGGGGCGTTTCCTGTCGCGGGCGCTAGGCCTACCCACACAAGTGAGGTATCATTTTTATTGGGAGACTTGTGGGAGTGCTGGGTGGAAGGAAATTTGTGACTCCTCTCAGATTCCAGAACTTTCTGCCACAGAAATGTGGGGAACATGTGTTTTTTTAGCCAGATTTTGAGTTTTGCAAAGGATTCTGGGTAACAGAACCTGGTCAGAGACCCACAAGTCACCCCATCTTGGATTCCCCTAGGTCTCTAGTTTTCAGAAATGCACAGATTTGGTAGGTTTCCCTAGGTGCCTGCTGAGCTAGGGGCTAAAATCTACAAGTAGGCACTTTGCAAAAAACACCTCTGTTTTCTTTCAAAAAATTGGATGTGTCCACTTTGCGCTTCGGGGCGTTTCCTGTCGCGGGCGCTAGGCCTACCCACACAAGTGAGGTATCATTTTTATCGGGAGACTTGGGGGAACGCTGGCTGGAAGGAAATTTGTGGCTCCTCTCAGATTCCAGAACTTTCTGCCACAGAAATGTGAGGAACATGTGTTATATTAACCACATTTTGAGGTTTGCAAAGGATTCTGGGTAACAGAACCTGGTCAGAGCCCCACAAGTCACCCCATCTTGGATTCCCGTAGGTCTTTAGTTTTCAGAAATGCACAGGTTTGGTAGGTTTTCCTAGGTGCCGGCTGAGCTAGAGGCCAAAATCTACAGGTAGGCACTTTGCAAAAAACACCTCTGTTTTCTTTCAAAAAATTGGATGTGTCCACGTTGCGCTTTGGGGCGTTTCCTTTCGCGGGCGCTAGGCCTACCCACACAAGTGAGGTATCATTTTTATCGGGAGACTTGGGGGAGCGCTGGGTGTCAGGAAATGTGTGGCTCCTCTCAGATTCCAGAACTTTCTGCCACAGAAATGTGAGGAACATGTGTTTTTTTTAGCCAGATTTTGAGGTTTGCAAAGGATTCGGGGTAACAGAACCTGGTCAGAGACCCACAAGTCACCCCATCTTGGATTCCCCTAGGTCTCTAGTTTTCAAAAATGCACAGGTTTGGTAGGTTCCCCTAGGTGCCGGCTGAGCTAGGGGCTAAAATCTACAAGTAGGCACTTTGCAAAAAACACCTCTGTTTTCTTTAAAAAAATTGGATGTGTCCACGTTGCGCTTTGGGGCGTTTCCTGTCGCGGGCGCTAGGCCTACCCACACAAGTGAGGTATCATTTTTATCGGGAGACTTGGGGGAACGCTGGGTGGAAGGAAATTTGTGGCTTCTCTCAGATTCCAGAACTTTCTGCCACAGAAATGTGAGGAGCATGTGTTTTTTTAGCCAGATTTTGAGGTTTGCAAAGGATTCTGGGCAACAGAACCCGGTCAGAGCCCCAGAAGTCACCCCATCTTGGATTCCCCTAGGTCTCTAGTTTTCAGAAATGCACAGGTTTTGTAGGTTTCCCTAGGTGCCGGCTGAGCTAGGGGCTAAAATCTACAAGTAGGCACTTTGCAAAAAACACCTCTGTTTTCTTTAAAAAAATTGGATGTGTCCACGTTGCGCTTCGGGGCGTTTCCTGTCGCGGGCGCTAGGCCTACCCACACAAGTGAGGAATCATTTTTATCGGGAGACTTGGGGGAACGCTGGGTGGAAGGAAATTTGTGGCTTCTCTCAGATTCCAGAACTTTCTGCCACAGAAATGTGAGGAACATATCTTTTTTTAGCCAGATTTTGAGGTTTGCAAAGGATTCTTGGCAACAGAACCTGGTCAGAGCCCCACAAGTCACCCCATCTTGGATTCCCCTAGGTCTCTAGTTTTCAGAAATGCACAGGTTTGGTAGGTTTCCCTAGGTGCCGGCTGAGCTAGGGGCTAAAATCTACAAGTAGGCACTTTGCAAAAAACACCTGTTTTATTTCAAAACATTGGATGTGTCCACGTTGCGCTTTGGGGCGTTTCCTGTCGCAGGCGCTAGGCCTACCCACACAAGTGAGGTATCATTTTTATCGGGAGACTTGGGGGAACGCTGGGTGGAAGGAAATTTGTGGCTTCTCTCAGATTCCAGAACTTTCTGCCACAGAAATGTGAGGAACATGTCTTTTTTTAGCCAGATTTTGAGGTTTGCAAAGGATTCTGGGCAACAGAACCTGGTCAGAGCACCACAAGTCACCCCATCTTGGATTCCCCTAGGTCTCTAGTTTTCAGAAATGCACAGGTTTTGTAGGTTTCCCTAGGTGCCGGCTGAGCTAGGGGCTAAAATCTACAAGTAGGCACTTTGCAAAAAACACCTCTGTTTTATTTCAAAACATTGGATGTGTCCACGTTGCGCTTTGGGGCGTTTCCTGTCGCAGGCGCTAGGCCTACCCACACAAGTGAGGTATCATTTTTATCGGGAGACTTGGGGGAACGCTGGGTGGAAGGAAATTTGTGGCTTCTCTCAGATTCCAGAACTTTCTGCCACAGAAATGTGAGGAACATGTCTTTTTTTAGCCAGATTTTGAGGTTTGCAAAGGATTCTGGGCAACAGAACCTGGTCAGAGCCCCACAAGTCACCCCATCTTGGATTCCCCTAGGTCTCTAGTTTTCAGAAATGCACAGGTTTTGTAGGTTTCCCTAGGTGCCGGCTGAGCTAGGGGCTAAAATCTACAAGTAGGCACTTTGCAAAAAACACCTCTGTTTTCTTTAAAAAAATTGGATGTGTCCACGTTGCGCTTTGGGGCGTTTCCTGTCGCGGGCGCTAGGCCTACCCACACAAGTGAGGTATCATTTTTATCGGGAGACTTGGGGGAGTGCTGGGTGGAAGGAAATTTGTGGCTCCTCTCAGATTCCAGAACTTTCTGCCACAGAAATGTGAGGAACATGTGTTTTATTAACCAAATTTTGAGGTTTGCAAAGGATTCTGGGTAACAGAACCTGGTCAGAGCCCCACAAGTCACCCCATCTTGGATTCCCGTAGGTTTTTAGTTTTCAGAAATGTACAGGTTTGGTAGGTTTCCCTAGGTGCCGGCTGAGCTAGAGGCCAAAATCTACAGGTAGGCACTTTGCAAAAAACACCTCTGTTTTCTTTCAAAAAATTGGATGTGTCCACGTTGCGCTTTGGCGTGTTTCCTGTCACGGGCGCTAGGCCTACCCACACAAGTGAGGTATCATTTTTATCGGGAGACTTGGGGGAACGCTGGGTGGAAGGAAATTTATGGCTTCTCTCAGATTCCAGAACTTTCTGCCACAGAAATGTGAGGAACATGTGGTTTTTTAGCCAGATTTTGAGGTTTGCAAAGGATTCTGGGCAACAGAACCTGATCAGAGCCCCACAAGTCACCCCATCTTGGATTCCCTTAGGTCTCTTGTTTTCAGAAATGCACAGGTTTTGTAGGTTTCCCTAGGTGCTGGCTGAGCTAGGGGCTAAAATCTACAAGTAGGCACTTTGCAAAAAACACCTCTGTTTTCTTTAAAAAAATTGGATGTGTCCACGTTGCGCTTTGGGGCGTTTCCTGTCGCGGGCGCTAGGCCTACCCACACAAGTGAGGTATCATTTTTATCGGGAGACTTGGGGGAGTGCTGGGTGGAAGGAAATTTGTGGCTCCTCTCAGATTCCAGAACTTTCTGCCACAGAAATGTGAGGAACATGTGTTTTATTAACCAAATTTTGAGGTTTGCAAAGGATTCTGGGTAACAGAACCTGGTCAGAGCCCCACAAGTCACCCCATCTTGGATTCCCGTAGGTTTTTAGTTTTCAGAAATGTACAGGTTTGGTACGTTTCCCTAGGTGCCAGCTGAGCTATAGGCCAAAATCTACAGGTAGGCACTTTGCAAAAAACACCTCTGTTTTCTTTAAAAAAATTGGATGTGTCCACGTTGCGCTTTGGGGCGTTTCCTTTCGCGGGTGCTAGGCCTACCCACACAAGTGAGGTATCATTTTTATCGGGAGACTTGGGGGAGCGCTGGGTGGAAGGAAATTTGTGGCTCCTCTCAGATTCCAGAACTTTCTGCCACAGAAATGTGAGGAACATATGTTTTTTTAGCCAGATTTTGAGGTTTGCAAAGGATTCTGGGTAACAGAACCTGGTCAGAGACCCACAAGTCACCCCATCTTGGATTCCCCTAGGTCTCTAGTTTTCAGAAATGCACAGGTTTGGTAGGTTTCCCTAGGTGCCGGCTGAGCTAGGGGCTAAAATCTACAAGTAGGCACTTTGCAAAAAACACCTCTGTTTTCTTTCAAAAAATTGGATGTGTCCACGTTGCGCTTTGGGGCGTTTCCTGTCGCGGGCGCTAGGCCTACCCACACAAGTGAGGTATCATTTTTATCGGGAGACTTGGGGGAACGCTGGGTGGAAGGAAATTTGTGGCTTCTCTCAGATTCCAGAACTTTCTGCCACAGAAATGTGAGGAACATGTGTTTTTTTAGCCGGATTTTGAGGTTTGCAAAGGATTCTGGGCAACAGAACCTGGTCAGCGCCCCAGAAGTCACCCCATCTTGGATTCCCCTAGGTCTATAGTTTTCAGAAATGCACAGGTTTTGTAGGTTTCCCTAGGTGCCGGCTGAGCTAGGGGCTAAAATCTACAAGTAGGCACTTTGCAAAAAACACCTCTGTTTTCTTTCAAAAAATTGGATGTGTCCACATTGCGCTTTGGGGCGTTTCCTGTCGCGGGCGCTAGGCCTACCAACACAAGTGAGGTATCATTTTTATCGGGAGACTTGGGGGAGCGCTGGGTGGAAGGAAATTTTTGGCTCCTCTCAGATTCCAGAACTTTCTGCCACAGAAATGTGAGGAACATGTGTTTTTTTAGCCAGATTTTGAGGTTTGCAAAGGATTCTGGGTAACAGAACCTGGTCAGAGACCCACAAGTCACCCCATCTTGGATTCCCCTAGGTCTCTAGTTTTCAAAAATGCACAGGTTTGGTAGGTTTCCCTAGGTGCCGGCTGAGCTAGGGCTAAAATCTACAAGTAGGCACTTTGCAAAAAACACCTCTGTTTTCTTTCAAAAAATTGGATGTGTCCACGTTGCGCTTCGGGGCGTTTCCTGTCACGGGCGCTAGGCCTACCCACACAAGTGAGGTATCATTTTTATCGGGAGACTTGGGGGAACGCTGGGTGGAAGGAAATTTGTGGCTTTTCTCAGATTCCAGAACTTTCTGCCACAGAAATGTGAGGAACATGTCTTTTTTTAGCCAGATTTTGAGGTTTGCAAAGGATTCTGGGCAACAGAACCTGGTCAGAGCCCCACAAGTCACCCCATCTTGGATTCCCCTAGGTCTCTAGTTTTCAGAAATGCACAGGTTTTGTAGGTTTCCCTAGGTGCCGGCTGAGCTAGGGGGTAAAATCTACAAGTAGGCACTTTGCAAAAAACACCTCTGTTTTCTTTCAAAAAATTGGATGTGTCCACGTTGCGCTTTGGGGCGTTTCCTGTCGCGGGCGCTAGGCCTACCCACACAAGTGAGGTATCATTTTTATCGGGAGACTTGGGGGAGCGCTGGGTGGAAGGAAATTTGTGGCTCCTCTCAGATTCCAGAACTTTCTGCCACAGAAATGTGAGGAACATGTGTTTTTTTAGCCAGATTTTGAGGTTTGCAAAGGATTCTGGGTAACAGAACCTGGTCAGAGACCCACAAGTCACCCCATCTTGGATTCCCCTAGGTCTCTAGTTTTCAGAAATGCACAGGTTTGGTAGGTTTCCCTAGGTGCCGGCTGAGCTAGGGGCTAAAATCTACAAGTAGGCACTTTGCAAAAAACACCTCTGTTTTCTTAAAAAAAATTGGATGTGTCCACGTTGCGCTTTGGGGCGTTTCCTGTTGCGGGCGCTAGGCCTACCCACACAAGTGAGGTATCATTTTTATCGGGAGACTTGGGGGAGCGATGGGTGGAAGGAAATTTGTGGCTCCTCTCAGATTCCAAAACTTTCTGCCACAGAAATGTGAGGAACATGTGTTTTTTTAGCCAGATTTTGAGGTTTGCAAAGGATTCTGGGTAACAGAACCTGGTCAGAGACCCACAAGTCACCCCATCTTGGATTCCCCTAGGTCTCTAGTTTTCAGAAATGCACAGGTTTGGTAGGTTTCCCTAGGTGCCGGCTGAGCTAGGGGCTAAAATCTACAATTAGGCACTTTGCAAAAAACACCTCTGTTTTCTTTCAAAAAATTGGATGTGTCCACGTTGCGCTTCGGGGCGTTTCCTGTCACGGGCGCTAGGCCTACCTACACAAGTGAGGTATCATTTTTATCGGGAGACTTGGGGGAACGCTGGGTGGAAGGAAATTTGTGGCTTCTCTCAGATTCCAGAACTTTCTGCCACAGAACTGTGAGGAACATGTGTTTTTTTAGCCAGATTTTGAGGTTTGCAAAGGATTCTGGGCAACAGAACCTGGTCAGAGCCCCACAAGTCACCCCATCTTGGATTCCCTTAGGTCTCTAGTTTTCAGAAATGCACAGGTTTTATAGGTTTCCCTAGGTGCCGGCTGAGCTAGAGGCCAAAATCTACAGGTAGGCACTTTACAAAAAACACCTCTGTTTTCTTTCAAAAAAGAGGATGTGTCCATGTTGCCCTTTGGGGCATTTCCTGTCGCGGGTGCTAGGCCTACCCATACAAGTGAGGTGTCATTTTTATCGGGAGATTTGGGGGAACGCTGGGTGGAAGGAAATTTGTGTCACCACTCAGATTCTAGAACTTTCTGCCACAGAAATGTGAGGAACATGTGTTTTTTTAGCCAGATTTTTAGGTTTGCAAAGGATTCTGGGTAACAGAACCTGGTCAGAGACCCACAAGTCACCCCATCTTGGATTCCCCTAGGTCTCTAGTTTTCAGAAATGCACAGGTTTGGTAGGTTTCCTTAGGTGCCGGCTGAGCTAGGGGCTAAAATCTACAAGTAGGCACTTTGCAAAAAACACCTCTGTTTTCTTTAAAAAAATTGGATGTGTCCACGTTGCGCTTTGGGGCGTTTCCTGTCGCGGGCGCTAGGCCTACATACACAAGTGAGGTATCATTTTTATCGGGAGACTTGGGGGAACGCTGGGTGGAAGGAAATTTGTGGCTTCTCTCAGATTCCAGAACTTTCTGCCACAGAAATGTGAGGAACATGTCTTTTTTTAGCCAGATTTTGAGGTTTGCAAAGGATTCTGGGCAACAGAACCTGGTCAGAGCCCCAGAAGTCACCCCATCTTGGATTCCCCTAGGTCTCTAGTTTTCAGAAATGCTCAGGCTTTGTAGGTTTCCCTAGGTGCCGGCTGAGCTAGGGGCTAAAATCTACAAGTAGACACTTTGCAAAATACACCTCGTTTTTCTTTCAAAACATTGGATGTGTCCACGTTGCGCTTTGGGGCGTTTCTTGTCGCGGGCGCTAGGCCTACCCACACAAGTGAGGTATCATTTTTATCGGGAGGCTTGGAGGAGCGCTGGGTGGAAGGAAATTTGTGGCTTTTCTCAGATTCCAGAACTTTCTGCCACAGAAATGTGAGGAACATGTCTTTTTTTAGCCAGATTTTGAGGTTTGCAAAGGATTCTGGGCAACAGAACCTGGTCAGAGCCCCACAAGTCACCCCATCTTGGATTCCCCTAGGTCTCTAGTTTTCAGAAATGCACAGGTTTTGTAGGTTTCCCTAGGTGCCGGCTGAGCTAGGGGCTAAAATCTACAAGTAGGCACTTTGCAAAAAACACCTCTGTTTTCTTTCAAAAAATTGGATGTGTCCACGTTGCGCTTTGGGGCGTTTCCTGTCGCGGGCGCTAGGCCTACCCACACAAGTGAGGTATCATTTTTATCGGGAGACTTGGGGAGCGCTGGGTGGAAGGAAATTTGTGGCACCTCTCAGATTCCAGAACTTTCTGCCACAGAAATGTGAGGAACATGTGTTTTTTTAGCCAGATTTTGAGGTTTGCAAAGCATTCTGGGAAACAGAACCTGGTCAGAGACCCACAAGTCACCCCATCTTGGATTCCCCTAGGTCTCTAGTTTTCAGAAATGCACAGGTTTGGTAGGTTTCCCTAGGTGCCGGCTGAGCTAGGGGCTAAAATCTACAAGTAGGCACTTTGCAAAAAACACCTCTGTTTTCTTTCAAAAAATTGGATGTGTCCACGTTGCGCTTTGGGGCGTTTCCTGTCGCGGGCGCTAGGCCTACCCACACAAGTGAGGTATCATTTTTATCGGGAGACTTGGGGGAGCGATGGGTGGAAGGAAATTTGTGGCTCCTCTCAGATTCCAAAACTTTCTGCCACAGAAATGTGAGGAACATGTGTTTTTTTAGCCAGTTTTTGAGGTTTGCAAAGGATTCTGGGTAACAGAACCTGGTCAGAGACCCACAAGTCACCCCATCTTGGATTCCACTAGGTCTCTAGTTTTCAGAAATGCACAGGTTTGGTAGGTTTCCCTAGGTGCCGGCTGAGCTAGGGGCTAAAATCTACAAGTAGGCACTTTGCAAAAAACACCTCTGTTTTCTTTCAAAAAATTGGATGTGTCCACGTTGCGCTTCGGGGCGTTTCCTGTCACGGGCGCTCGGCCTACCCACACAAGTGAGGTATCATTTTTATCGGGAGACTTGGGGGAACGCTGGGAGGAAGGAAATTTGTGGCTTCTCTCAGATTCCAGAACTTTCTGCCACAGAAATGTGAGGAACATGTGTTTTTTTAGCCAGATTTTGAGGTTTGCAAAGGATTCTGGGCAACAGAACCTGGTCAGAGCCCCACAAGTCACCCCATCTTGGATTCCCTTAGGTCTCTAGTTTTCAGAAATGCACAGGTTTTATAGGTTTCCCTAGGTGCCGGCTGAGCTAGAGGCCAAAATCTACAGGTAGGCACTTTACAAAAAACACCTCTGTTTTCTTTCAAAAAAGTGGATGTGTCCATGTTGCCCTTTGGGGCATTTCCTGTCGCGGGTGCTAGGCCTACCCATACAAGTGAGGTGTCATTTTTATCGGGAGATTTGGGGGAACGCTGGGTGGAAGAAAATTTGTGTCACCACTCAGATTCTAGAACTTTCTGCCACAGAAATGTGAGGAACATGTGTTTTTTTAGCCAGATTTTGAGGTTTGCAAAGGATTCTGGGTAACAGAACCTGGTCAGAGACCCACAAGTCACCCCATCTTGGATTCCCCTAGGTCTCTAGTTTTCAGAAATGCACAGGTTTGGTAGGTTTCCCTAGGTGCCGGCTGAGCTAGGGGCTAAAATCTACAAGTAGGCACTTTTCAAAAAACACCTCTGTTTTCTTTAAAAAAATTGGATGTGTCCACGTTGCGCTTTGGGGCGTTTCCTGTCGCGGGCGCTAGGCCTACATACACAAGTGAGGTATCATTTTTATCGGGAGACTTGGGGGAACGCTGGGTGGAAGGAAATTTGTGGCTTCTCTCAGATTCCAGAACTTTCTGCCACAGAAATGTGAGGAACATGTCTTTTTTTAGCCAGATTTTTTGGTTTGCAAAGGATTCTGGGCAACAGAACCTGGTCAGAGCCCCAGAAGTCACCCCATCTTGGATTCCCCTAGGTCTCTAGTTTTCAGAAATGCACAGGCTTTGTAGGTTTCCCTAGGTGCCGGCTGAGCTAGGGGCTAAAATCTACAAGTAGGCACTTTGCAAAATACACCTCGTTTTTCTTTCAAAACATTGGATGTGTCCACGTTGCGCTTTGGGGCGTTTCTTGTCGCGGGCGCTAGGCCTACCCACACAAGTGAGGTATCATTTTTATCGGGAGACTTGGGGGAGCGCTGGGTTGAAGGAAATTTGTGGCTCCTCTCAGATTCCAACACTTTCTGCCACAGAAATGTGAGGAACATGTGTTTTTTTAGCCAGATTTTGAGGTTTGCAAAGGATTCTGGGTAACAGAATCTGGTCAGAGACCCACAAGTCACCCCATCTTGGATTCCCCTAGGTCTCTAGTTTTCAGAAATGCACAGGTTTGGTAGGTTTCCCTAGGTGCCGGATGAGCTAGGGGCTAAAATCTACAAGTAGGCACTTTGCAAAAAACACCTCTGTTTTCTTTCAAAAAATTGGATGTGTCCACGTTGCGCTTCGGGGCGTTTCCTGTTGCGGGCGCTAGGCCTACCCACACAAGTGAGGTATCATTTTTATCGGGAGACTTGGGGGAACGCTGGGTGGAAGGAAATTTATGGCTTCTCTCAGATTCCAGAACTTTCTGCCACAGAAATGTGAGGAAAATGTGTTTTTTTAGCCAGATTTTGAGGTTTGCAAAGGATTCTGGGCAACAGAACCTGGTCAGAGCCCCACAAGTCACCCCATCTTGGATTCCCCTAGGTCTCTAGTTGTCAGAAATGCACAGGTTTTGTAGGTTTCCCTAGGTGCCGGCTGAGCTAGAGGCCAAAATCTACAGGTAGGCACTTTGCAAAAAACACCTCTGTTTTCTTTCAAAAAATTGGATGTGTCCATGTTGCCCTTTGGGGCGTTTCCTGTCGCGGGTGCTAGGCCTACCCATACAAGTGAGGTGTCATTTTTATAGGGAGATTTGGGGGAACGCTGGGTGGAAGGAAATTTGTGTCACCTCTCTGATTCTAGAACTTTCTGCCACAGAAATGTGAGGAACATGTGTTTTTTTAGCCAGATTTTGAGTTTTGCAAAGGATTCTGGGTAACAGAACCTGGTCAGAGACCCACAAGTCACCCCATCTTGGATTCCCCTAGGTCTCTAGTTTTCAGAAATGCACAGGTTTGGTAGGTTTCCCTAGGTGCCGGCTGAGCTAGGGGCTAAAATCTACAAGTAGGCACTTTTCAAAAAACACCTCTGTTTTCTTTAAAAAAATTGGATGTGTCCACGTTGCGCTTTGGGGCGTTTCCTGTCGCGGGCGCTAGGCCTACATACACAAGTGAGGTATCATTTTTATCGGGAGACTTGGGGGAACGCTGGGTGGAAGGAAATTTGTGGCTTCTCTCAGATTCCAGAACTTTCTGCCACAGAAATGTGAGGAACATGTCTTTTTTTAGCCAGATTTTGAGGTTTGCAAAGGATTCTGGGCAACAGAACCTGGTCAGAGCCCCAGAAGTCACCCCATCTTGGATTCCCCTAGGTCTCTAGTTTTCAGAAATGCACAGGCTTTGTAGGTTTCCCTAGGTGCCGGCTGAGCTAGGGGCTAAAATCTACAAGTAGGCACTTTGCAAAATACACCTCGTTTTTCTTTCAAAACATTGGATGTGTCCACGTTGCGCTTTGGGGCGTTTCTTGTCGCGGGCGCTAGGCCTACCCACACAAGTGAGGTATCATTTTTATCGGGAGACTTGGGGGAGCGCTGGGTTGAAGGAAATTTGTGGCTCCTCTCAGATTCCAACACTTTCTGCCACAGAAATGTGAGGAACATGTGTTTTTTTAGCCAGATTTTGAGGTTTGCAAAGGATTCTGGGTAACAGAATCTGGTCAGAGACCCACAAGTCACCCCATCTTGGATTCCCCTAGGTCTCTAGTTTTCAGAAATGCACAGGTTTGGTAGGTTTCCCTAGGTGCCGGCTGAGCTAGGGGCTAAAATCTACAAGTAGGCACTTTGCAAAAAACACCTCTGTTTTCTTTCAAAAAATTGGATGTGTCCACGTTGCGCTTCGGGGCGTTTCCTGTCGCGGGCGCTAGGCCTACCCACACAAGTGAGGTATCATTTTTATCGGGAGACTTGGGGGAACGCTGGGTGGAAGGAAATTTATGGCTTCTCTCAGATTCCAGAACTTTCTGCCACAGAAATGTGAGGAAAATGTGTTTTTTTAGCCAGATTTTGAGGTTTGCAAAGGATTCTGGGCAACAGAACCTGGTCAGAGCCCCACAAGTCACCCCATCTTGGATTCCCCTAGGTCTCTAGTTGTCAGAAATGCACAGGTTTTGTAGGTTTCCCTAGGTGCCGGCTGAGCTAGAGGCCAAAATCTACAGGTAGGCACTTTGCAAAAAACACCTCTGTTTTCTTTCAAAAAAGTGGATGTGTCCATGTTGCCCTTTGGGGCGTTTCCTGTCGCGGGTGCTAGGCCTACCCATACAAGTGAGGTGTCATTTTTATAGGGAGATTTGGGGGAACGCTGGGTGGAAGGAAATTTGTGTCATCTCTCTGATTCTAGAACTTTCTGCCACAGAAATGTGAGGAACATGTGTTTTTTTAGCCAAATTTTGAGGTTTGCAAAGGATTCTGGGTAACAGAACCTGGTCAGAGCCCCACAAGTCACCCCATCTTGGATTCCCCTGGGTCTCTAGTTTTCAGAAATGCACAGGTTTGGTAGGTTTCCCTAGGTGCCGGCTGAGCTAGAGGCCAAAATCTACAGGTAGGCACTTTGCAAAAAACACCTCTGTTTTCTTTCGAAAAATTGGATGTGTCCACATTGCGCTTTGGGGCATTTCCTGTTGCGGGCGCTAGGCCTACCCACACAAGTGAGTTATCATTTTTATCGGGAGACTTGGGGGAACGCTGAGTGGAAGGAAATTTGTGGCTCCTCTCAGATTCCAGATCTTTCTGCCACAGAAATGTGAGGAACATGTGTTTTTTTAACCAAATTTTGAGGTTTGCAAAGGATTCTGGGTAACAGAACCTGGTCAGAGCCCCACAAGTCACCCCATCTTGGATTGCCCTAGGTCTCTAGTTTTCAGAAATGCACAGGTTTGGTAGGTTTCCCTAGGTGCCGGCTGAGCTAGAGGCCAAAATCTACAGGTAGGCACTTTGCAAAAAACACCTCTGTTTTCTTTAAAAAAATTGGATGTGTCCACGTTGCGCTTTGGGGCATTTCCTTTCGCGGGCGCTAGGCCTACCCACACAAGTGAGGTATCATTTTTATCGGGAGACTTGGGGGAGCGCTGGGTGGAAGGAAATTTGTGGCTTCTCTCAGATTCCAGAACTTTCTGCCACAGAAATGTGAGAAACATGTGTTTTTTTAGCCAGATTTTGAGGTTTGCAAAGGATTCTGGGCAACAGAACCTGGTCAGAGCCCCACAAGTCACCCCATCTTGGATTCCCCTAGGTCTCTAGTTTTCAGAAATGCACAGGTTTTGTAGGTTTCCCTAGGTGCCGGCTGAGCTAGGGGCTAAAATCTACAAGTAGTCACTTTGCAAAAACACCTCTGATTTCTTAAAAAAAATTGGATGTGTCCACGTTGCGCTTTGGGGCGTTTCCTGTCGCGGGCGCTAGGCCTACCCACACAAGTGAGGTATCATTTTTATCGGGAGACTTGGGGGAGTGCTGGGTGGAAGGAAATTTGTGGCTCCTCTCAGATTCCAGAACTTTCTGCCACAGAAATGTGAGGAACATGTGTTTTTTTAGCCCGATTTTGAGGTTTGAAAAGGATTCTGGGTAACAGAACCTGGTCAGAGACCCACAAGTCACCCCATCTTGGATTCCCCTAGGTCTCTAGTTTTCAGAAATGCATAGATTTGGTAGGTTTCCCTAGGTGCCGGCTGAGCTAGGGGCTAAAATCTACAAGTAGGCACTTTGCAAAAAACACCTCTGTTTTCTTTAAAAAAATTGGATGTGTCCACGTTGCGATTCGGGGCGTTTCCTGTCGCGGGCGCTAGGCCTACCCACACAAGTGAGGTATCATTTTTATTGGGAGACTTGGGGGAACGCTGGGTGGAAGGAAATTTGTGGCTCCTCTCAGATTCCAGAACTTTCTGCCACAGAAATGTGAGGAACATGTGTTTTTTTAGCCAAATTTTGAGGTTTGCAAAGTATTCTGGGTAACAGTACCTGGTCAGAGCCCCACAAGTCACCCCATCTTGGATTCCCGTAGGTCTTTAGTTTTCAGAAATGCACAGGTTTGGTAGGTTTCCCTAGGTGCCGGCTGAGCTAGAGGCCAAAATCTACAGGTAGGCACTTTGCAAAAAACACCTCTGTTTTCTTTCAAAAAATTGGATGTGTCCATGTTGCGCTTTGGGGCGTTTCCTTTCGCGGGCGCTAGGCCTACCCACACAAGTGAGGTATCATTTTTATCGGGAGACTTGGGGGAACGCTGGGTGGAAGGAAATTTGTGGCTCCTCTCAGATTCCAGAACTTTCTGCCACAGAAATGTGAGGAACTTGTGTTTTTTTAGCCAGATTTTGAGGTTTGCAAAGGATTCTGGGCAACAGAACCTGGTCAGAGCCCCACAAGTCACCCCATCTTGGATTCCCCTAGGTCTCTAGTTTTCAGAAATGCACAGGTTTTGTAGGTTTCCCTAGGTGCCGGCTGAGCTAGAGGCCAAAATCTACAGGTAGGCACTTTGCAAAAAACACCTCTGTTTTCTTTCAAAAAAGTGGATGTGTCCATGTTGCCCTTTGGGGCGTTTCCTATCGCGGGTGCTAGGCCTACCCATACAAGTGAGGTGTCATTTTTATCGGGAGATTTGGGGGAACGCTGGGTGGAAGGAAATTTGTGTCACCTCTCAGATTCTAGAACTTTCTGCCACAGAAATGTGAGGAACATGTGTTTTTTTAGCCAAATTTTGAGGTTTGCAAAGGATTCTGGGTAACAGAACCTGGTCAGAGCCCCACAAGTCACCCCATCTTGGATTCCCCTGGGTCTCTAGTTTTCAGAAATGCACAGGTTTGGTAGGTTTCCCTAGGTGCCGGCTGAGCTAGAGGCCAAAATCTACAGGTAGGCACTTTGCAAAAAACACCTCTGTTTTCTTTCGAAAAATTGGATGTGTCCACATTGCGCTTTGGGGAATTTCCTGTTGCGGGCGCTAGGCCTACCCACACAAGTGAGTTATCATTTTTATCGGGAGACTTGGGGGAACGCTGGGTGGAAGGAAATTTGTGGCTCCTCTCAGATTCCAGAACTTTCTGCCACAGAAATGTGAGGAACATGTGTTTTTTTAACCAAATTTTGAGGTTTGCAAAGGATTCTGGGTAACAGAACCTGGTCAGAGCCCCACAAGTCACCCCATCTTGGATTGCCCTAGGTCTCTAGTTTTCAGAAATGCACAGGTTTGGTAGGTTTCCCTAGGTGCCGGCTGAGCTAGAGGCCAAAATCTACAGGTAGGCACTTTGCAAAAAACACCTCTGTTTTCTTTAAAAAAATTGGATGTGTCCACGTTGCGCTTTGGGGCGTTTCCTGTCGCGGGCGCTAGGCCTACCCACACAAGTGAGGTATCATTTTTATCGGGAGACTTGGGGGAGCGCTGGGTGGAAGGAAATTTGTGGATTCTCTCAGATTCCAGAACTTTCTGCCACAGAAATGTGAGGAACATGTGTTTTTTTAGCCAGATTTTGAGGTTTGCAAAGGATTCTGGGCAACAGAACCTGGTCAGAGTCCCACAAGTCACCCCATCTTGGATTCCCTTAGGTCTCTAGTTTTCAGAAATGCACAGGTTTTATAGGTTTCCCTAGGTGCCGGCTGAGCTAGAGGCCAAAATCTACAGGTAGGCACTTTGCAAAAAACACCTCTGTTTTCTTTCAAAAAAGTGGATGTGTCCATGTTGCCCTTTGGGGCGTTTCCTGTCGCGGGTGCTAGGCCTACCCATACAAGTGAGGTATCATTTTTATCGGGAGACTTGGGGGAGCGATGGGTGGAAGGAAATTTGTGGCTCCTCTCAGATTCCAAAACTTTCTGCCACAGAAATGAGAGGAACATGTGTTTTTTTAGCCAGATTTTGAGGTTTGCAAAGGATTCTGGGTAACAGAACCTGGTCAGAGCAGAGACCCACAAGTCACCCCATCTTGGATTCCTCTAGGTCTCTAGTTTTCAGAAATGCACAGGTTTGGTAGGTTTCCCTAGGTGCCGGCTGAGCTAGGGGCTAAAATCTACAAGTAGGCACTTTGCAAAAAACACCTCTGTTTTCTTTCAAAAAATTGGATGTCTCCACGTTGCGCTTCGGGGCGTTTCCTGTCACGGGCGCTAGGCCTACCCACACAAGTGAGGTATCATTTTTATCGGGAGACTTGGGGGAACGCTGGGTGGAAGGAAATTTGTGGCTTCTCTCAGATTCCAGAACTTTCTGCCACAGAAATGTGAGGAACATGTGTTTTTTAGCCAGATTTTG
Source organism: Pleurodeles waltl (assembly GCF_031143425.1). Lineage (NCBI taxonomy): Eukaryota > Metazoa > Chordata > Amphibia > Caudata > Salamandridae > Pleurodeles > Pleurodeles waltl. Next base: position 886,018,860 of record NC_090446.1, read on the forward strand.
AGGTTTGCAAAGGATTCTGGGTAACAGAACCTGGTCAGAGCCCCACAAGTCACCCCATCTTGGATTGCCCTAGGTCTCTAGTTTTCAGAAATGCACAGGTTTGGTAGGTTTCCCTAGGTGCCGGCTGAGCTAGAGGCCAAAATCTACAGGTAGGCACTTTGCAAAAAACACCTCTGTTTTCTTTAAAAAAATTGGATGTGTCCACGTTGCGCTTTGGGGCATTTCCTTTCGCGGGCGCTAGGCCTACCCACACAAGTGAGGTATCATTTTTATCGGGAGACTTGGGGGAGCGCTGGGTGGAAGGAAATTTGTGGCTTCTCTCAGATTCCAGAACTTTCTGCCACAGAAATGTGAGAAACATGTGTTTTTTTAGCCTGATTTTGAGGTTTGCAAAGGATTCTGGGCAACAGAACCTGGTCAGAGCCCCACAAGTCACCCCATCTTGGATTCCCCTAGGTCTCTAGTTTTCAGAAATGAACAGGTTTTGTAGGTTTCCCTAGGTGCCGGCTGAGCTAGGGGCTAAAATCTACAAGTAGTCACTTTGCAAAAACACCTCTGATTTCTTAAAAAAAATTGGATGTGTCCACGTTGCGCTTTGGGGCGTTTCCTGTCGCGGGCGCTAGGCCTACCCACACAAGTGAGGTATCATTTTTATCGGGAGACTTGGGGGAGTGCTGGGTGGAAGGAAATTTGTGGCTCCTCTCAGATTCCAGAACTTTCTGCCACAGAAATGTGAGGAACATGTGTTTTTTTAGCCCGATTTTGAGGTTTGAAAAGGATTCTGGGTAACAGAACCTGGTCAGAGACCCACAAGTCACCCCATCTTGGATTCCCCTAGGTCTCTAGTTTTCAGAAATGCATAGATTTGGTAGGTTTCCCTAGGTGCCGGCTGAGCTAGGGGCTAAAATCTACAAGTAGGCACTTTGCAAAAAACACCTCTGTTTTCTTTAAAAAAATTGGATGTGTCCACGTTGCGATTCGGGGCGTTTCCTGTCGCGGGCGCTAGGCCTACCCACACAAGTGAGGTATCATTTTTATCGGGAGACTTGGGGGAACGCTGGGTGGAAGGAAATTTGTGGCTCCTCTCAGATTCCAGAACTTTCTGCCACAGAAATGTGAGGAACATGTGTTTTTTTAACCAAATTTTTGAGGTTTGCAAAGTATTCTGGGTAACAGTACCTGGTCAGAGCCCCACAAGTCACCCCATCTTGGATTCCCGTAGGTCTTTAGTTTTCAGAAATGCACAGGTTTGGTAGGTTTCCCTAGGTGCCGGCTGAGCTAGAGGCCAAAATCTACAGGTAGGCACTTTGCAAAAAACACCTCTGTTTTCTTTCAAAAAATTGGATGTGTCCATGTTGCGCTTTGGGGCGTTTCCTTTCGCGGGCGCTAGGCCTACCCACACAAGTGAGGTATCATTTTTATCGGGAGACTTGGGGGAACGCTGGGTGGAAGGAAATTTGTGGCTCCTCTCAGATTCCAGAACTTTCTGCCACAGAAATGTGAGGAACTTGAGTTTTTTTAGCCAGATTTTGAGGTTTGCAAAGGATTCTGGGCAACAGAACCTGGTCAGAGCCCCACAAGTCACCCCATCTTGGATTCCCCTAGGTCTCTAGTTTTCAGAAATGCACAGGTTTTGTAGGTTTCCCTAGGTGCCGGCTGAGCTAGAGGCCAAAATCTACAGGTAGGCACTTTGCAAAAAACACCTCTGTTTTCTTTCAAAAAAGTGGATGTGTCCATGTTGCCCTTTGGGGCGTTTCCTATCGCGGGTGCTAGGCCTACCCATACAAGTGAGGTGTCATTTTTATCGGGAGATTTGGGGGAACGCTGGGTGGAAGGAAATTTGTGTCACCTCTCAGATTCTAGAACTTTCTGCCACAGAAATGTGAGGAACATGTGTTTTTTTAGCCAAATTTTGAGGTTTGCAAAGGATTCTGGGTAACAGAACCTGGTCAGAGCCCCACAAGTCACCCCATCTTGGATTCCCCTGGGTCTCTAGTTTTCAGAAATGCACAGGTTTGGTAGGTTTCCCTAGGTGCCGGCTGAGCTAGAGGCCAAAATCTACAGGTAGGCACTTTGCAAAAAACACCTCTGTTTTCTTTCGAAAAATTGGATGTGTCCACATTGCGCTTTGGGGAATTTCCTGTTGCGGGCGCTAGGCCTACCCACACAAGTGAGTTATCATTTTTATCGGGAGACTTGGGGGAACGCTGGGTGGAAGGAAATTTGTGGCTCCTCTCAGATTCCAGAACTTTCTGCCACAGAAATGTGAGGAACATGTGTTTTTTTAACCAAATTTTGAGGTTTGCAAAGGATTCTGGGTAACAGAACCTGGTCAGAGCCCCACAAGTCACCCCATCTTGGATTGCCCTAGGTCTCTAGTTTTCAGAAATGCACAGGTTTGGTAGGTTTCCCTAGGTGCCGGCTGAGCTAGAGGCCAAAATCTACAGGTAGGCACTTTGCAAAAAACACCTCTGTTTTCTTTAAAAAAATTGGATGTGTCCACGTTGCGCTTTGGGGCGTTTCCTGTCGCGGGCGCTAGGCCTACCCACACAAGTGAGGTATCATTTTTATCGGGAGACTTGGGGGAGCGCTGGGTGGAAGGAAATTTGTGGATTCTCTCAGATTCCAGAACTTTCTGCCACAGAAATGTGAGGAACATGTGTTTTTTTAGCCAGATTTTGAGGTTTGCAAAGGATTCTGGGCAACAGAACCTGGTCAGAGTCCCACAAGTCACCCCATCTTGGATTCCCTTAGGTCTCTAGTTTTCAGAAATGCACAGGTTTTATAGGTTTCCCTAGGTGCCGGCTGAGCTAGAGGCCAAAATCTACAGGTAGGCACTTTGCAAAAAACACCTCTGTTTTCTTTCAAAAAAGTGGATGTGTCCATGTTGCCCTTTGGGGCGTTTCCTGTCGCGGGTGCTAGGCCTACCCATACAAGTGAGGTATCATTTTTATCGGGAGACTTGGGGGAGCGATGGGTGGAAGGAAATTTGTGGCTCCTCTCAGATTCCAAAACTTTCTGCCACAGAAATGAGAGGAACATGTGTTTTTTTAGCCAGATTTTGAGGTTTGCAAAGGATTCTGGGTAACAGAACCTGGTCAGAGCCCCACAAGTCACCCCATCTTGGATTCCCCTAGGTCTCTAGTTTTCAGAAATGCACAGGTTTGGTAGGTTTCCCTAGGTGCCGGCTGAGCTAGGGGCTAAAATCTACAAGTAGGCACTTTGCAAAAACACCTCTGATTTCTTAAAAAAAATTGGATGTGTCCACGTTGCGCTTTGGGGCGTTTCCTGTCGCGGGCGCTAGGCCTACCCACACAAGTGAGGTATCATTTTTATCGGGAGACTTGGGGGAGTGCTGGGTGGAAGGAAATTTGTGGCTCCTCTCAGATTCCAGAACTTTCTGCCACAGAAATGTGAGGAACATGTGTTTTTTTAGCCCGATTTTGAGGTTTGAAAAGGATTCTGGGTAACAGAACCTGGTCAGAGACCCACAAGTCACCCCATCTTGGATTCCCCTAGGTCTCTAGTTTTCAGAAATGCATAGATTTGGTAGGTTTCCCTAGGTGCCGGCTGAGCTAGGGGCTAAAATCTACAAGTAGGCACTTTGCAAAAAACACCTCTGTTTTCTTTAAAAAAATTGGATGTGTCCACGTTGCGATTCGGGGCGTTTCCTGTCGCGGGCGCTAGGCCTACCCACACAAGTGAGGTATCATTTTTATCGGGAGACTTGGGGGAACGCTGGGTGGAAGGAAATTTGTGGCTCCTCTCAGATTCCAGAACTTTCTGCCACAGAAATGTGAGGAACATGTGTTTTTTTAACCAAATTTTTGAGGTTTGCAAAGTATTCTGGGTAACAGTACCTGGTCAGAGCCCCACAAGTCACCCCATCTTGGATTCCCGTAGGTCTTTAGTTTTCAGAAATGCACAGGTTTGGTAGGTTTCCCTAGGTGCCGGCTGAGCTAGAGGCCAAAATCTACAGGTAGGCACTTTGCAAAAAACACCTCTGTTTTCTTTCAAAAAATTGGATGTGTCCATGTTGCGCTTTGGGGCGTTTCCTTTCGCGGGCGCTAGGCCTACCCACACAAGTGAGGTATCATTTTTATCGGGAGACTTGGGGGAACGCTGGGTGGAAGGAAATTTGTGGCTCCTCTCAGATTCCAGAACTTTCTGCCACAGAAATGTGAGGAACTTGAGTTTTTTTAGCCAGATTTTGAGGTTTGCAAAGGATTCTGGGCAACAGAACCTGGTCAGAGCCCCACAAGTCACCCCATCTTGGATTCCCCTAGGTCTCTAGTTTTCAGAAATGCACAGGTTTTGTAGGTTTCCCTAGGTGCCGGCTGAGCTAGAGGCCAAAATCTACAGGTAGGCACTTTGCAAAAAACACCTCTGTTTTCTTTCAAAAAAGTGGATGTGTCCATGTTGCCCTTTGGGGCGTTTCCTATCGCGGGTGCTAGGCCTACCCATACAAGTGAGGTGTCATTTTTATCGGGAGATTTGGGGGAACGCTGGGTGGAAGGAAATTTGTGTCACCTCTCAGATTCTAGAACTTTCTGCCACAGAAATGTGAGGAACATGTGTTTTTTTAGCCAAATTTTGAGGTTTGCAAAGGATTCTGGGTAACAGAACCTGGTCAGAGCCCCACAAGTCACCCCATCTTGGAATCCCCTGGGTCTCTAGTTTTCAGAAATGCACAGGTTTGGTAGGTTTCCCTAGGTGCCGGCTGAGCTAGAGGCCAAAATCTACAGGTAGGCACTTTGCAAAAAACACCTCTGTTTTCTTTCGAAAAATTGGATGTGTCCACATTGCGCTTTGGGGAATTTCCTGTTGCGGGCGCTAGGCCTACCCACACAAGTGAGTTATCATTTTTATCGGGAGACTTGGGGGAACGCTGGGTGGAAGGAAATTTGTGGCTCCTCTCAGATTCCAGAACTTTCTGCCACAGAAATGTGAGGAACATGTGTTTTTTTAACCAAATTTTGAGGTTTGCAAAGGATTCTGGGTAACAGAACCTGGTCAGAGCCCCACAAGTCACCCCATCTTGGATTGCCCTAGGTCTCTAGTTTTCAGAAATGCACAGGTTTGGTAGGTTTCCCTAGGTGCCGGCTGAGCTAGAGGCCAAAATCTACAGGTAGGCACTTTGCAAAAAACACCTCTGTTTTCTTTAAAAAAATTGGATGTGTCCACGTTGCGCTTTGGGGCGTTTCCTGTCGCGGGCGCTAGGCCTACCCACACAAGTGAGGTATCATTTTTATCGGGAGACTTGGGGGAGCGCTGGGTGGAAGGAAATTTGTGGATTCTCTCAGATTCCAGAACTTTCTGCCACAGAAATGTGAGGAACATGTGTTTTTTTAGCCAGATTTTGAGGTTTGCAAAGGATTCTGGGCAACAGAACCTGGTCAGAGTCCCACAAGTCACCCCATCTTGGATTCCCTTAGGTCTCTAGTTTTCAGAAATGCACAGGTTTTATAGGTTTCCCTAGGTGCCGGCTGAGCTAGAGGCCAAAATCTACAGGTAGGCACTTTGCAAAAAACACCTCTGTTTTCTTTCAAAAAAGTGGATGTGTCCATGTTGCCCTTTGGGGCGTTTCCTGTCGCGGGTGCTAGGCCTACCCATACAAGTGAGGTATCATTTTTATCGGGAGACTTGGGGGAGCGATGGGTGGAAGGAAATTTGTGGCTCCTCTCAGATTCCAAAACTTTCTGCCACAGAAATGAGAGGAACATGTGTTTTTTTAGCCAGATTTTGAGGTTTGCAAAGGATTCTGGGTAACAGAACCTGGTCAGAGCAGAGACCCACAAGTCACCCCATCTTGGATTCCCCTAGGTCTCTAGTTTTCAGAAATGCACAGGTTTGGTAGGTTTCCCTAAGTGCCGGCTGAGCTAGGGGCTAAAATCTACAAGTAGGCACTTTGCAAAAAACACCTCTGTTTTCTTTCAAAAAATTGGATGTCTCCACGTTGCGCTTCGGGGCGTTTCCTGTCACGGGCGCTAGGCCTACCCACACAAGTGAGGTATCATTTTTATCGGGAGACTTGGGGGAACGCTGGGTGGAAGGAAATTTGTGGCTTCTCTCAGATTCCAGAACTTTCTGCCACAGAAATGTGAGGAACATGTGTTTTTTAGCCAGATTTTGAGGTTTGCAAAGGATTCTGGGCAACAGAACCTGGTCAGAGCCCCACAAGTCACCCCATCTTGGATTCCCTTAGGTCTCTAGTTTTCAGAAATGCACAGGTTTTATAGGTTTCCCTAGGTGCCGGCTGAGCTAGAGGCAAAAATCTACAGGTAGGCACTTTGCAAAAAACACCTCTGTTTTCTTTCAAAAAAGTGGATGTGTCCATGTTTCCCTTTGGGGCGTTTCCTGTCGCGGGTGCTAGGCCTACCCATACAAGTGAGGTGTCATTTTTATCGGGAGATTTGGGGAAGCGCTGGGTTGAAGGAAATTTGTGGCTCCTCTCAGATTCCAGAACTTTCTGCCACAGAAATGTGAGGAACATGTGTTTTTTTAACCAAATTTTGAGGTTTGCAAAGGATTCTGGGTAACAGTACCTGGTCAGAGCCCCACAAGTCACCCCATCTTGGGTTCCCGTAGGTCTTTAGTTTTCAGAAATGCACAGGTTTGGTAGGTTTCCCTAGGTGCCGGCTGAGCTAGAGGCCAAAATCTACAGGTAGGCACTTTGCAAAAAACACCTCTGTTTTCTTTCAAAAAAGTGGATGTGTCCATGTTGCCCTTTGGGGCGTTTCCTGTTGCGGGTGCTAGGCCTACCCATACAAGTGAGGTGTCATTTGTATCGGGAGATTTGAGGGAACGCTGGGTGGAAGGAAATTTGTGTCACCTCTCAGATTCTAGAACTTTCTGCCACAGAAATGTGAGGAACATGTGTTTTTTTAGCCAAATTTTGAGGTTTGCAAAGGATTCTGGGTAACAGAACCTGGTCAGAGCCCCACAAGTCACCCCATCTTGGATTCCCCTGGGTCTCTAGTTTTCAGAAATGCACAGGTTTGGTAGGTTTCCCTAGGTGCCGGCTGAGCTAGAGGCCAAAATCTACAGGTAGGCACTTTGCAAAAAACACCTCTGTTTTCTTTCGAAAAATTGGATGTGTCCACATTGCGCTTTGGGGCATTTCCTGTTGCGGGCGCTAGGCCTACCCACACAAGTGAGTTATCATTTTTATCAGGAGACTTGGGGGAACGCTGGGTGGAAGGAAATTTGTGGCTCCTCTCAGATTCCAGAACTTTCTGCCACAGAAATATGAGGAACATGTGTTTTTTTAACCAAATTTTGAGGTTTGCAAAGGATTCTGGGTAACAGAACCTGGTCAGAGCCCCACAAGTCACCCCATCTTGGATTGCCCTAGGTCTCTAGTTTTCAGAAATGCACAGGTTTGGTAGGTTTCCCTAGGTGCCGGCTGAGCTAGAGGCCAAAATCTACAGGTAGGCACTTTGCAAAAAACACCTCTGTTTTCTTTAAAAAAATTGGATGTGTCCACGTTGCGCTTTGGGGCGTTTCCTTTCGCGGGCGCTAGGCCTACCCACACAAGTGAGGTATCATTTTTATCGGGAGACTTGGGGGAGCGCTGGGTGGAAGGAAATTTGTGGCTTCTCTCAGATTCCAGAACTTTCTGCCACAGAAATGTGAGGAACATGTGTTTTTTTAGCCAGATTTTGAGGTTTGCAAAGGATTCTGGGCAACAGAACCTGGTCAGAGCCCCACAAGTCACCCCATCTTGGATTCCCCTAGGTCTCTAGTTTTCAGAAATGCACAGGTTTTGTAGGTTTCCCTAGGTGCCAGCTGAGCTAGGGGCTAAAATCTACAAGTAGGCACTTTGCAAAAAACACCTCTGTTTTCTTTCAAAAAATTGGATGAGTTCACGTTGCGATTCGGGGCGTTTCCTGTCGCGGGCGCTAGGCCTACCCACACAAGTGAGGTATCATTTTTATCGGGAGACTTGGGGGAACGCTGGGTGGAAGGAAATTTGTGGCTCCTCTCAGATTCCAGAACTTTCTGCCACAGAAATGTGAGGAACATGTGTTTTTTTAACCAAATTTTGAGGTTTGCAAAGGATTCTGGGTAACAGAACCTGGTCAGAGCCCCACAAGTCACCCCATCTTGGATTCCCGTAGGTCATTAGTTTTCAGAAATGCACAGGTTTGTTAGGTTTCCCTAGGTGCAGGCTGAGCTAGGGGCTAAAATCTACAAGTAGGCACTTTGCAAAAAACACCTCTGTTTTCTTTCAAAAAATTTAATGTGTCCACGTTGCGCTTTGGGGCGTTTCTTGTCGCGGGCGCTAGGCCTACCCACACAGGTGAGGTATCATTTTTATCGTGAGACTTGGGGGAACGCTTGGTGGAAGGAAATTTGTGGCTTCTCTCAGATTCCATAACTTTCTGCCGCAGAAATGTGAGGAACATGTGTTTTGTTAGCCAAATTTTGAGGTTTGCAAAGGATTCTGGGTAACAGAACCTGGTCAGAATCCCCACAAGTCACACCATCTTGGATTCCCCTAGGTCTCTAGTTTTCAGAAATGCACAGGTTTGGTAGGTTTACCTAGGTGCCGGCTGAGCTAGAGGCCAAAATCTACAGGTAGGCACTTTGCAAAAAACACCTCTGTTTTCTTTCAAAAAATTGGATGTGTCCACATTGCGCTTTGGGGCATTTCCTGTTGCGGGCGCTAGGCCTACCCACACAAGTGAGGTATCATTTTTATCGGGAGACTTGGGGGAACGCTGGGGGGAAGGAAATTTGTGGCTCCTCTCAGATTCCAGAACTTTCTGCCACAGAAATGTGAGTAACATGTGTTTATTTTTCCAAATTTTGAGGTTTGCAAAGGATTCTGGGTAACAGAACCTGGTCAGAGCCCCACAAGTCACCCCATCTTGGATTCCCCAAGGTCTCTAGTTTTCAGAAATGCACAGGTTTGGTAGGTTTCCCTAGGTGCCGGCTGAGCTAGAGGCCAAAATCTACAAGTAGGCACTTTGCAAAAAACACCTCTGTTTTCTTTCAAAAAATTGAATGTGTCCACGTTGCGCTTTGGGGCGTTTCTTGTCGCGGGCGCTAGGCCTACCCACACAGGTGAGGTATTATTTTTATCGTGAGACTTGGGGGAACGCTTGGTGGAAGGAAATTTGTGGCTTCTCTCAGATTCCATAACTTTCTGCCGCAGAAATGTGAGGAACATGTGTTTTGTTAGCCAAATTTTGAGGTTTGCAAAGGATAATGGGTAACAGAACCTGGTCAGAATCCCCACAAGTCACACCATCTTGGATTCCCCTAGGTCTCTAGTTTTCAGAAATGCACAGGTTTGGTAGGTTTCCCTAGGTGCCAGCTGAGCTAGAGGCCAAAATCTACAGGTATGCACTTTGCAAAAAACACCTCTGTTTTCTTTAAAAAAATTGGATGTGTCCATGTTGCGCTTTGGGGCATATCCTGTCGCGGGCGCTAGGCCTACCCACACAAGTGAGGTATCATTTTTATCAGGAGACTTGGGGGAACGCTGGGTGGAAGGAAATTTGTGGCTCCTCTCAGATTCCAGAACTTTCTGCCACAGAAATGTGAGGAACATGTGTTTTTTTAGCCAAATTTTGAGATTTGCAAAGGATTCTGGGTAACAGAACCTGGTCAGAGCCTCACAAGTCACCCCATCTTGGATTCCCCTAGGTCTCTAGTTTTCAGAAATGCACAGGTTTGGTAGGTTTCCCTAGGTGCCGGCTGAGCTAGAGGCCAAAATCTACAGGTAGGCACTTTGCAAAAAACACCTCTGTTTTCTTTCAAAAAATTGGATGTGTTCACGTTGCGCTTTGGGGCATTTCCTGTTGCGGGCGCTAGGCCTACCCACACAAGTGAGGTATCATTTTTATCGGGAGACTTGGGGGAACGCTGGGTGAAGGAAATTTGTGGCTCCTCTCAGATTCCAGAACTTTCTGCCACAGAAATGTGAGTAACATGTGTTTATTTATCCAAATTTTGAGGTTTGCAAAGGATTCTGGGTAACAGAACCTGGTCAGAGCCCCACAAGTCACCCCATCTTGGATTCCCCAAGGTCTCTAGTTTTCAGAAATGCACAGGTTTGGTAGGTTTCCCTAGGTGCCGGCTGAGCTAGAGGCCAAAATCTACAAGTAGGCACTTTGCAAAAAACACCTCTGTTTTCTTTCAAAAAATTGGATGTGTCCACGTTGCGCTTTGGGGCGTTTCCTGTCGCGGGCGCTAGGCCTACCCACACAAGTGAGGTATCATTTTTATCGGGAGACTTGGGGGAACGCTGGGTGGAAGGAAATTTATGGCTTCTCTCAGATTCCAGAACTTTCTGCCACAGAAATGTGAGGAACATGTGTTTTTTTAACCAAATTTTGAGGTTTGCAAAGGATTCTGGGTAACAGAACCTGGTCAGAGCCCCACAAGTCACCCCACCTTGGATTGCCCTAGGTCTTTAGTTTTCAGAAATGCACAGGTTTGGTAGGTTTCCCTAGGTGCCGGCTGAGCTAGAGGCCAAAATCTACAGGTAGGCACTTTGCAAAAAACACCTCTGTTTTCTTTAAAAAAATTGGATGTGTCCACGTTGCGCTTTGGGGCGTTTCCTGTTGCGGGCGCTAGGCCTACCCACACAAGTGAGGTATCATTTTTATCGGGAGACTTGGGGGAGCGCTGGGTGGAAGGAAATTTGTGGCTCCTCTCAGATTCCAGAACTTTCTGCCACAGAAATATGAGGAACATGTGTTTTTTTAGCCAGATTTTGAGGTTTGCAAAGGATTCAGGGCAACAGAACCTGGTCAGAGACCCACAAGTCACCCCATCTTGGATTCCCCTAGGTCTCTAGTTTTCAGAAATGCACAGGTTTGGTAGGTTTCCCTAGGTGCCGGCTGAGCTAGGGGCTAAAATCTACAAGTAGGCACTTTGCAAAAAACACCTCTGTTTTCTTTAAAAAAATTGCATGTGTCCACGTTGCGCTTTGGGGCGTTTCCTGTCGCGGGCGCTAGGCCTACCCACACAAGTGAGGTATCATTTTTATCGGGAGACTTGGGGGAGCGCTGGGTGGAAGGAAATTTGTGGCTCCTCTCAGATTCCAGAACTTTCTGCCACAGAAATGTGAGGAACATGTGTTTTTTTAGCCAGATTTTGAGGTTTGCAAAGGATTCTCGGTAACAGAACCTGGTCAGAGACCCACAAGTCACCCCATCTTGGATTCCCCTAGGTCTCTACTTTTCAAAAATGTACAGGTTTGGTAGGTTTCCCTAGGTGCCGACTGAGCTAGGGGCTAAAATCTACAAGTAGGCACTTTGCAAAAAACACCTCTGTTTTCTTTCAAAAAATTTGATGTGTCCACGTTGCGCTTCGGGGCGTTTCCTGTCGCGGGCGCTAGGCCTACCCACACAAGTGAGGTATCATTTTTATCGGGAGACTTGGGGGAACGCTGGGTGGAAGGAAATTTGTGGCTTCTCTCAGATTCCAGAACTTTCTGCCACAGAAATGTGAGGAACATGTGTTTTTTTAGCCAGATTTTGAGGTTTGCAAAGGATTCTGGGCAACAGAACCTGGTCAGAGCCCCACAAGTCACCCCATCTTGGATTCCCCTAGGTCTCTAGTTTTCAGAAATGCACAGGTTTTGTAGGTTTCCCTAGGTGCCGGCTGAGCTAGGGGCTAAAATCTACAAGTAGGCACTTTGCAAAAAACACCTCTGTTTTCTTTCACAAAATTGGATGTATCCACGTTGCACTTTGGGGCGTTTTCTGTCGCGGGCGCTAGGCCTACCCACACAAGTGAGGTATCATTTTTATCGGGAGGCTTGGAGGAGCGCTGGGTGGAAGGAAATTTGTGGCTCCTCTCAGATTCCAGAACTTTCTGCCACAGAAATGTGAGGAACATGTGTTTTTTTAGCCAGATTTTGAGGTTTGCAAAGGATTCTGGGTAACAGAACCTAGTCAGAGACCCACAAGTCACCCCATCTTGGATTCCCCTAGGTCTCTAGTTTTCAGAAATGCACAGGTTCGGTAGGTTTCCCTAGGTGCCGGCTGAGCTAGGGGCTAAAATCTACAAGTAGGCACTTTGCAAAAAACACCTCTGTTTTCTTTCAAAAAATTGGATATGTCCACGTTGCGCTTCGGGGCGTTTCCTGTCGCGGGCGCTAGGCCTACCCACACAAGTGAGGTATCATTTTTATCGGGAGACTTGGGGGAACGCTGGGTGGAAGGAAATTTGTGGCTCCTCTCAGATTCCAGAACTTTCTGCCACAGAAATGTGAGGAACATGTGTTTTTTTAGCCAAATTTTGAGGTTTGCAAAGGATTCTGGGTAACAGAACCTGGTCAGAGCCCCACAAGTCACCCCATCTTGGATTGCCCTAGGTCTCTAGTTTTCAGAAAAGCACAGGTTTGGTAGGTTTCCCTAGGTGCCGGCTGAGCTAGAGGCCAAAATCTACAGGTAGGCACTTTGCAAATAACACCTCTGTTTTCTTTCAAAAAATTGGATGTGTCCACGTTGCGCTTTGGGGCATTTCCTGTTGCGGGCGCTAGGCCTACCCACACAAGAGAGGTATCATTTTTATCGGGAGACTTGGGGGAACGCTGGGTGGAAGGTAATTTTTGGCACCTCTCAGATTCCAGAACTTTCTGCCACAGAAATGTGAGGAACATGTGTTTTTTTAACCAAATTTTGAGGTTTGCAAAGGATTCTGGGTAACAGAACCTGGTCAGAGCCCCACAAGTCACCCCATCTTGGATTCCCGCAGGTCTTTAGTGTTCAGAAATGCACAGGTTTGGTAGGTTTCCCTAGGTGCCGGCTGAGCTAGAGGCCAAAATCTACGGGTAGGCACTTTGCAAAAAACACCTCTGTTTTCTTTCAAAAAATTGGATGTGTCCACGTTGTGCTTTGGGGCGTTTCCTTTCGCGGGCGCTAGGCCTACCCACACAATTGAGGTATCATTTTTATCGGGAGACTTGGGGGAGCGCTGGGTGGAAGGAAATTTGTGGCTCCTCTCAGATTCCAGAACTTTCTGCCACAGAAATGTGAGGAACATGTGTTTTTTTAGCCAGATTTTGAGGTTTGCAAAGGATTCTGGGCAACAGAACCTGGTCAGAGACCCACAAGTCACCCCATCTTGGATTCCCCTAGGTCTCTAGTTTTAAGAAATGCACAGGTTTGGTAGGTTTCCCTAGGTGCCGGCTGAGCTAGGGGCTAAAATCTACAAGTAGGCACTTTGCAAAAAACACCTCTGTTTTCTTTCAAGAAATTGGATGTGTCCACGTTGCGCTTTGGGGCGTTTCCTGTCGCGGGCGCTAGGCCTACCCACACAAGTGAGGTATCATTTTTATCGGGAAACTTGGGGGAACGCTGGGTGGAAGGAAATTTGTGGCTTCTCTCAGATTCCAGAACTTTCTGCCACAGAAATGTGAGGAACATGTGTTTTTTTAGCCAGATTTTGAGGTTTGCAAAGGATTCTGGGCAACAGAACCTGGTCAGAGGCCCACAAGTCACCCCATCTTGGATTCCCCTAGGTCTCTAGTTTTCAGAAATGCACAGGTTTGGTAGGTTTCCCTAGGTGCCGGCTGAGCTAGGGGCTAAAATCTACAAGTAGGCACTTTGCAAAAAACACCTCTGTTTTCTTTCAAAAAATTGCATGTGTCCACGTTGCGCTTTGGGGCGTTTCCTGTCGCGGGCGCTAGGCCTACCCACACAAGTGAGGTATCATTTTTATCGGGAGACTTGGGGGAACGCTGGGTGGAAGGAAATTTGTGGCTTCTCTCAGATTCCAGAACTTTCTGCCACAGAAATGTGAGGAACATATGTTTTTTTTAGCCAGATTTTGAGGTTTGCAAAGGATTCTGGGCAACAGAACCTGGTCAGAGCCCCACAAGTCACCCCATCTTGGATTCCCCTAGGTCTCTAGTTTTCAGAAATGAACAGGTTTTGTAGGTTTCCCTAGGTGCCGGCTGAGCTAGGGGCTAAAATCTACAAGTAGGCACTTTGCAAAAAACACCTCTGTTTTCTTTCAAAAAATTGGATGTGTCCACGTTGCGCTTTGGGGCATTTCCTGTTGCGGGCGCTAGGCCTACCCACACAAGTGAGTTATCATTTTTATCGGGAGACTTCGGGGAACGCTGGGTGGAAGGAAATTTGTGGCTCCTCTCAGATTCCAGAACTTTCTGCCACAGAAATGTGAGGAACATGTGTTTTTTTAACCAAATTTTGAGGTTTGCAAAGGATTCTGGGTAACAGAACCTGGTCAGAGCCCCACAAGTCACCCCATCTTGGATTGCCCTAGGTCTCTAGTTTTCAGAAATGCACAGGTTTGGTAGGTTTCCCTAGGTGCCGGCTGAGCTAGAGGCCAAAATCTACAGGTAGGCACTTTGCAAATAACACCTCTGTTTTCTTTCAAAAAATTGGATGTGTCCACGTTGAGCTTTGGGGCATTTCCTGTTGCGGGCGCTAGGCCTACCCACACAAGTGAGGTATCATTTTTATCGGGAGACTTGGGGGAACGCTGGGTGGAAGGAAATTTGTGGCTCCTCTCAGATTCCAGAACTTTCTGCCACAGAAATGTGAGGAACATGTGTTTTTTTAACCAAATTTTGAGGTTTGCAAAGGATTCTGGGTAACAGAACCTGGTCAGAGCCCCACAAGTCACCCCATCTTGGATTCCCGTAGATCTTTAGTTTTCAGAAATGCACAGGTTTGGTAGGTTTCCCTAGGTGCTGGCTGAGCTAGAGGCCAAAATCTACAGGTAGGCACTTTGCAAAAAACACCTCTGTTTTCTTTCAAAAAATTGGATGTGTCCACGTTGCGCTTTGGGGCGTTTCCTTTCGCGGGCGCTAGGCCTACCCACACAAGTGAGGTATCATTTTTATCGGGAGACTTGGGGGAGCGCTGGGTGGAAGGAAATTTGTGGCTCCTCTCAGATTCCAGAACTTTCTGCCACAGAAATGTGAGGAACATGTGTTTTTTTAGCCAGATTTTGAGGTTTGCAAAGGATTCTGGGCAACAGAACCTGGTCAGAGACCCACAAGTCACTCCATCTTGGATTCCCCTAGGTCTAAATTTTTCAGAAATGCACAGGTTTGGTAGGTTTCCCTAGGTGCCGGCCGAGCTAGGGGCTAAAATCTACAAGTAGGCACTTTGCAAAAAACACCTCTGTTTTCTTTCAAAAAATTTGATGTGTCCACGTTGCGCTTCGGGGCGTTTCCTGTCGCGGGCGCTAGGCCTACCCACACAAGTGAGGTATCATTTTTATCGGGAGACTTGGGGGAACGCTGGGTGGAAGGAAATTTGTGGCTTCTCTCAGATTCCAGAACTTTCTGCCACAGAAATGTGAGGAACATGTCTTTTTTTAGACAGATTTTGAGGTTTGCAAAGGATTCTGGGCAACAGAACCTGGTCAGAGCCCCACAAGTCACCCCATCTTGGATTCCCCTAGGTCTCTAGTTTTCAGAAATGCACAGGTTTTGTAGGTTTCCCTAGGTGCCGGCTGAGCTAGGGGCTAAAATCTACAAGTAGGCACTTTGCAAAAAACACCTCTGTTTTCATTCAAAAAATTGGATGTGTCCACGTTGCGCTTTGGGGCGTTTTCTGTCGCGGGCGCTAGGCCTACCCACACAAGTGAGGTATCATTTTTATCGGGAGGCTTGGGGGAGCGCTGGGTGGAAGGAAATTTGTGGCTCCTCTCAGATTCCAGAACTTTCTGCCACAGAAATGTGAGGAACATGTGTTTTTTTAGCCAGATTCTGAGGTTTGCAAAGGATTCTGGGTAACAGAACCTAGTCAGAGACCCACAAGTCACACCATCTTGGATTCCCCTAGGTCTCTAGTTTTCAGAAATGCACAGGTTTTGTAGGTTTCCCTAGGTGCTGACTGAGCTAGGGGCTAAAATCTACAAGTAGGCACTTTGCAAAAAACACCTCTGTTTTCTTTCAAAAAATTTGATGTGTCCACGTTGCGCTTCGGGGCGTTTCCTGTCGCGGGCGCTAGGCCTACCCACACAAGAGAGGTATCATTTTTATCGGGAGACTTGGGGGAAAGCTTGGTGGAAGGAAATTTGTGGCTTCTCTCAGATTCCAGAACTTTCTGCCACAGAAATGTGAGGAACATGTCTTTTTTTAGACAGATTTTGAGGTTTGCAAAGGATTCTGGGCAACAGAACCTGGTCAGAGCCCCACAAGTCACCCCATCTTGGATTCCCCTAGGTCTCTAGTTTTCAGAAATGCACAGGTTTTGTAGGTTTCCCTAGGTGCCGGCTGAGCTAGGGGCTAAAATCTACAAGTAGGCACTTTGCAAAAAACACCTCTGTTTTCTTTCAAAAAATTGGATGAGTCCACGTTGCGCTTTGGGGCGTTTTCTGTCGCGGGCGCTAGGCCTACCCACACAAGTGAGGTATCATTTTTATCGGGAGGCTTGGAGGAGCGCTGGGTGTAAGGAAATTTGTGGCTCCTCTCAGATTCCAGAACTTTCTGCCACAGAAATGTGAGGAACATGTGTTTTTATAGCCAGATTCTGAGGTTTGCAAAGGATTCTGGCGAACAGAACCTAGTCAGAGACCCACAAGTCATCCCATCTTGGATTCCCCTAGATCTCTAGTTTTCAGAAATGCACAGATTTGGTAGGTTTCCCTAGGTGCCGGCTGAGCTAGGGGCTAAAATCTACAAGTAGGCACTTTGCAAAAAACACCTCTGTTTTCTTTCAAAAAATTGGATGTGTCCACGTTGCGCTTCGGGGCGTTCCCTGTCGCGGGCGCTAGGCCTACCCACACAAGTGAGGTATCATTTTTATTGGGATACTTGGGGGAATGCTGGGTGGAATGAAATTTGTGGCTTCTCTCAGATTCCAGAACTTTCTGCCACAGAAATGTGAGGAACATGTGTTTTTTTAGCCAGATTTTGAGGTTTGCAAAGGATTCTGGGCAACAGAACCTGGTCAGAGCCCCACAAGTCACCCCATCTTGGATTGCCCTAGGTCTCTAGTTTTCAGAAATGCACAGGTTTGGTAGGTTTCCCTAGGTGCCGGCTGAGCTAGAGGCCAAAATCTACAGGTAGGCACTTTGCAAATAACACCTCTGTTTTCTTTCAAAAAATTGGATGTGTCCACGTTGCGCTTTGGGGCATTTCCTGTTGCGGGCGCTAGGCCTACCCACACAAGTGAGGTATCATTTTTATCGGGAGACTTGGGGGAACGCTGGGTGGAAGGAAATTTGTGGCTCCTCTCAGATTCCAGAACTTTCTGCCACAGAAATGTGAGGAACATGTGTTTTTTTAGCCAGATTTTGAGGTTTGCAAAGGATTCTGGGCAACAGAACCTGGTCAGAGACCCACAAGTCACCCCATCTTGGATTCCCCTAGTTCTCAATTTTTCAGAAATGCACAGGTTTGGTAGGTTTCCCTAAGTGCCGGCTGAGCTAGGGGCTAAAATCTACAAGTAGGCACTTTGCAAAAAACACCTCTGTTTTCTTTCAAAAAATTGGATGTGTCCACGTTGCGCTTTGGGGTGTTTCCTGTCGCGGGCGCTAGGCCTACCCACACAAGTGAGGTATAATTTTTATCGGAAGACTTGGGGGAACGCTGGGTGGAAGGAAATTTGTGGCTTCTCTCAGATTCCAGAACTTTCTGCCACAGAAATGTGAGGAACATGTGTTTTTTTAGCCAGATTTTGAGGTTTGCAAAGGATTCTGGGCAACAGAACCTGGTCAGAGCCCCACAAGTCACCCCATCTTGGATTCCCCTAGGTCTCTAGTTTTCAGAAATGCACAGGTTTTGTAGGTTTCCCTAGGTGCCGGCTGAGCTAGGGGCTAAAATCTACAAGTAGGCACTTTGCAAAAAACACCTCTGTTTTCTTTCAAAAAATTGGATGTGTCCATGTTGCGCTTTGGGGCGTTTCCTGTCGCGGGCGCTAGGCCTACCCACACAAGTGAGGTATCATTTTTATCGGGAGACTTGGGGGAGCGCTGGGTGGAAGGAAATTTGTGGCTCCTCTCAGATTCCAGAACTTTCTGCCACAGAAATGTGAGGAACATGTGTTTTTTTAGCCAGATTCTGAGGTTTGCAAAGGATTCTGGGTAACAGAACCTAGTCAGAGACCCACAAGTCACCCCATCTTGGATTCCCCTAGGTCTCTAGTTTTCAGAAATGCACAGGTTTGGTAGGTTTCCCTAGGTGCCGGCTGAGCTAGGGGCTAAAATCTACAAGTAGGCACTTTGCAAAAAACACCTGTTTTCTTTCAAAAAATTGGATGTGTCCACGTTGCGCTTTGGGGCGTATCCTGTCGCGGGCGCTAGGCCTACCCACACAAGTGAGGTATCATTTTTATCGGGATACTTGGGGGAACGCTGGGTGGAAGGAAATTTGTGGCTTCTCTCAGATTCCAGAACTTTCTGCCACAGAAATGTGAGGAACATGTGTTTTTTTAGCCAGATTTTGAGGTTTGCAAAGGATTCTGGGCAACAGAACCTGGTCAGAGCCCCACAAGTCACCCCATCTTGGATTCCCTTAGGTCTCTAGTTTTCAGAAATGCACAGGTTTTGTAGGTTTCCCTAGGTGCCGGCTGAGCTAGAGGCCAAAATCTACAAGTAGGCACTTTGCAAAAAACACCTCTGTTTTCTTTAAAAAAATTGGATGTGTCCACGTTGCGCTTTGGGGAGTTTCCTGTCGCGGGCGCTAGGCCTAACCACACAAGTGAGGTATCATTTTTATCGGGAGACTTGGGGGAACGCTGGGTGGAAGGAAATTTATGGCTTCTCTCAGATTCCAGAACTTTCTGCCACAGAAATGTGAGGAACAAGTGGTTTTTTAGCCAGATTTTGAGGTTTGCAAAGGATTCTGGGCAACAGAACCTGGTCAGAGCCCCACAAGTCACCCCATCTTGGATTCCCCTAGGTCTCTAGTTTTCAGAAATGCACAGGTTTGGTAGGTTTCGCTAGGTGCCGGCTGAGCTAGAGGCCAAAATCTACAGGTAGGCACTTTGCAAAAAACAACTCTGTTTTCTTTCAAAAAAGTGGATGTGTCCATGATGCCCTTTGGGGCGTTTCCTGTCGCGGGTGCTAGGCCTACCCATACAAGTGAGGTGTCATTTTTATCGGGAGATTTGGGGGAACGCTGGGTGGAAGGAAATTTGTTTCACCTCTCAGATTCTAGAACTTTCTGCCACAGAAATGTGAGGAACGTGTTTTTTTAGCCAAATTTTGAGGTTTGCAAAGGATTCTGAGTAACAGAACCTAGTCAGAGCCACACAAGTCACCCAATCTTGGATTCCCCTGGGTCTCTAGTTTTCAGAAATGCACAGGTTTGGTAGGTTTCCCTAGGTGCCGGCTGAGCTAGAGGCCAAATCTACAGGAAGGCACTTGGCAAAAAACACCTCTGTTTTCTTTCGAAAAATTGGATGTGTCCACATTGCGCTTTGGGGCATTTCCTGTTGCGGGCGCTAGGCCTACCCACACAAGTGAGGTATCATTTTTATCGGGAGACTTGGGGGAACGCTGGGTGGAAGGAAATGTGTGGCTCCTCTCAGATTCCAGAACTTTCTGCCACAGAAATGTGAGGAACATGTGTTTTTTTAACCAAATTTTGAGGTTTGCAAAGGATTCTGGGTAACAGAACCTGGTCACAGCCCCACAAGTCACCCCATCTTGGATTCCCCTAGGTCTCTAGTTTTCAGAAATGCACAGGTTTGGTAGGTTTCCCTAGGTGCCGGCTGAGCTAGGGGCTAAAATCTACAAGTAGGCACTTTGCAAAAAACACCTCTGTTTTCTTTCAAAAAATTGGATGTGTCCACGTTGCGCTTCGGGGCGTTTCCTGTCGCGGGCGCTAGGCCTACCCACACAAGTGAGGTATCATTTTTATCGGAATACTTGGGGGAACGCTGGGTGGAAGGAAATTTGTGGCTTCTCTCAGATTCCAGAACTTTCTGCCACAGAAATGTGAGGAACATGTGTTTTTTTAGCTAGATTTTGAGGTTTGCAAAGGATTCTGGGCAACAGAACCTGGTCAGAGCCCCACAAGTCACCCCATCTTGGATTCCCTTTGGTCTCTAGTTTTCAGAAATGCACAGGTTTTGTAGGTTTCCCTAGGTGCCGGCTGAGCTAGAGGCCAAAATCTACAAGTAGGCACTTTGCAAAAAACACCTCTGTTTTCTTTCAAAAAATTGGATGTGTCCACGTTGCGCTTTGGGGCGTTTCCTGTCGCGGGCGCTAGGCCTAACCACACAAGTGAGGTATCATTTTTATCGGGAGACTTGGGGGAACGCTGGGTGGAAGGAAATTTATGGCTTCTCTCAGATTCCAGAACTTTCTGCCACAGAAATGTGAGGAACATGTGTTTTTTTAGCCAGATTTTGAGGTTTGCAAAGGATTCTGGGCAACAGAACCTGGTCAGAGCCCCACAAGTCACTGCATCTTGGATTCCCCTAGGTCTCTAGTTTTCAGAAATGCACAGGTTTTGTAGGTTTCCCTAGGTGCCGGCTGAGCTAGGGGCTAAAATCTACAAGTAGGCACTTTGCAAAAAACACCTCTGTTTTCTTTCAAAAAAATGGATGTGTCCACGTTGCGCTTTGGGGCGTTTCCTGTCGCGGGCGCTAGGCCTACCCACACAAGTGAGGTATCATTTTTATCGGGAGACTTGGGGGAGCGCTGGGTGGAAGGAAATTTGTGGCTCCTCTCAGATTCCAGAACTTTCTGCCACAGAAATGTGAGGAACATGTGTTTTTTTAGCCAGATTTTGAGGTTTGCAAAGGATTCTCGGTAACAGAACCTGGTCAGAGACCCACAAGTCACCCCATCTTGGATTCCCCTAGGTCTCTACTTTTCAAAAATGTACAGGTTTGGTAGTTTTCCCTAGGTGCCGACTGAGCTAGGGGCTAAAATCTACAAGTAGGCACTTTGCAAAAAACACCTCTGTTTTCTTTCAAAAATTTTTATGTGTCCACGTTGTGCTTCGGGGCGTTTCCTGTCGCGGGCGCTAGGCCTACCCACACAAGTGAGGTATCATTTTTATCTGGAGACTTGGGGGAACGTTGGGTGGAAGGAAATTTGTGGCTTCTCTCAGATTCCAGAACTTTCTGCCACAGAAATTTGAGGAACATGTCTTTTTTTAGACAGATTTTGAGGTTTGCAAAGGATTCTGGGCAACAGAACCTGGTCAGAGCCCCACAAGTCACCCCATCTTGGATTCCCCTAGGTCTCTAGTTTTCAGAAATGCACAGGTTTTGTAGGTTTCCCTAGGTGCCGGCTGAGCTAGGGGCTAAAATCTACAAGTAGGCACTTTGCAAAAAACACCTCTGTTTTCTTTAAAAAAATTGGATGTCTCCACGTTGCGCTTTGGGGCGTTTTCTGTCGCGGGCGCTAGGCCTACCCACACAAGTGAGGAATCATTTTTATCGGGAGGCTTGGGGGAGCGCTGGGTGGAAGGAAATTTGTGGCTCCTCTCAGATTCCAGAACTTTCTGCCACAGAAATGTGAGGAACATGTGTTTTTTTAGCCAGATTCTGAGGTTTGCAAAGGATTCTGGGTAACAGAACCTAGTCAGAGACCCACAAGTCACCCCATCTTGGATTCCCCTAGATCTCTAGTTTTCAGAAATGCACAGGTTTGGTAGGTTTCCCTAGGTGCCGGCTGAGCTAGGGGCTAAAATCTACAAGTAGGCACTTTGCAAAAAACACCTCTGTTTTCTTTCAAAAAATTGGATGTGTCCACGTTGCGCTTTGGGGCGTTTCCTGTTGCGGGCGCTAGGCCTACCCACACAAGTGAGGTATCATTTTTATCGGGATACTTGGGGGAACGCTGGGTGGAAGGAAATTTGTGGCTTCTCTCAGATTCCAGAACTTTCTGCCACAGAAATGTGAGGAACATGTGTTTTTTTAGCCAGATTTTGAGGTTTGCAAAGGATTCTGGGCAACAGAACCTGGTCAGAGCCCCAGAAGTCACCCCATCTTGGATTCCCTTAGGTCTCTAGTTTTCAGAAATGCACAGGTTTTGTAGGTTTCCCTAGGTGCCAGCTGAGCTAGAGGCCAAAATCTACAAGTAGGCACTTTGCAAAAAACACCTCTGTTTTCTTTAAAAAAATTGGATGTGTCCACGTTGCGCTTTGGGGAGTTTCCTGTCGCGGGCGCTAGGCCTAACCACACAAGTGAGGTATCATTTTTATCGGGAGACTTGGGGGAACGCTGGGTGGAAGGAAATTTATGGCTTCTCTCAGATTCCAGAACTTTCTGCCACAGAAATGTGAGGAACATGTGTTTTTTTAGCCAGATTTTGAGGTTTGCAAAGGATTCTGGGCAACAGAACCTGGTCAGAGCCCCACAAGTCACCCCATCTTGGATTCCCCTAGGTCTCTAGTTTTCAGAAATGCACAGGTTTGGTAGGTTTCGCTAGGTGCCGGCTGAGCTAGAGGCCAAAATCTACAGGTAGGCACTTTGCAAAAAACACCTCTGTTTTCTTTCAAAAAAGTGGATGTGTCCATGATGCCCTTTGGGGCGTTTCCTGTCGCGGGTGCTAGGCCTACCCATACAAGTGAGGTGTCATTTTTATCGGGAGATTTGGGGGAACGCTGGGTGGAAGGAAATTTGTTTCACCTCTCAGATTCTAGAACTTTCTGCCACAGAAATGTGAGGAACGTGTTTTTTTAGCCAAATTTTGAGGTTTGCAAAGGATTCTGAGTAACAGAACCTAGTCAGAGCCACACAAGTCACCCCATCTTGGATTCCCCTGGGTCTCTAGTTTTCAGAAATGCACAGGTTTGGTAGGTTTCCCTAGGTGCCGGCTGAGCTAGAGGCCAAAATCTACAGGAAGGCACTTTGCAAAAAACACCTCTGTTTTCTTTCGAAAAATTGGATGTGTCCACATTGCGCTTTGGGGCATTTCCTGTTGCGGGCGCTAGGCCTACCCACACAAGTGAGTTATCATTTTTATCGGGAGACATGGGGGAACGCTGGGTGGAAGGAAATTTGTGGCTCCTCTCAGATTCCAGAACTTTCTGCCACAGAAATGTGAGGAACATGTGTTTTTTTAACCAAATTTTGAGGTTTGCAAAGGATTCTGGGTAACAGAACCTGGTCAGAGCCCCACAAGTCACCCCATCTTTGATTGCCCTAGGTCTCTAGTTTTCAGAAATGCACAGGTTTGGTAGGTTTCCCTAGGTGCCGGCTGAGCTAGAGGCCAAAATCTACAGGAAGCACTTTGCAAATAACACCTCTGTTTTCTTTCAAAAAATTGGATGTGTCCACGTTGCGCTTTGGGGCATTTCCTGTTGCGGGCGCTAGGCCTACCCACACAAGTGAGGTATCATTTTTATCGGGAGACTTGGGGGAACGCTGGGTGGAAGGAAATGTGTGGCTCCTCTCAGATTCCAGAACTTTCTGCCACAGAAATGTGAGGAACATGTGTTTTTTTAACCAAATTTTGAGGTTTGCAAAGGATTCTGGGTAACAGAACCTGGTCAGAGCCCCACAAGTCACTCCATCTTGGATTCCCCTAGGTCTCTAGTTTTCAGAAATGCACAGGTTTTGTAGGTTTCCCTAGGTGCCGGCTGAGCTAGGGGCTAAAATCTACAAGTAGGCACTTTGCAAAAAACACCTCTGTTTTCTTTAAAAAAATTGGATGTGTCCACGTTGCGCTTTGGGGCGTTTTCTGTCGCGGGCGCTAGGCCTACCCACACAAGTGAGGTATAATTTTTATCGGGAGGCTTGGGGGAGCGCTGGGTGGAAGGAAATTTGTGGCTCCTCTCAGATTCCAGAACTTTCTGCCACAGAAATGTGAGGAACATGTGTTTTTTTAGCCAGATTCTGAGGTTTGCAAAGGATTCTGGGTAACAGAACCTAGTCAGAGACCCACAAGTCACCCCATCTTGGATTCCCCTAGGTCTCTAGTTTTCAGAAATGCACAGGTTTGGTAGGTTTCCCTAGGTGCCGGCTGAGCTAGGGGCTAAAATCTACAAGTAGGCACTTTGCAAAAAACACCTCTGTTTTCTTTAAAAAAATTGGATGTGTCCACGTTGCGCTTCGGGGCGTTTCCTGTCGCGGGCGCTAGGCCTACCCACACAAGTGAGGTATCATTTTTATCGGAATACTTGGGGGAACGCTGGGTGGAAGGAAATTTGTGGCTTCTCTCAGATTCCAGAACTTTCTGCCACAGAAATGTGAGGAACATGTGTTTTTTTAGCTAGATTTTGAGGTTTGCAAAGGATTCTGGGCAACAGAACCTGGTCAGAGCCCCACAAGTCACCCCATCTTGGATTCCCTTAGGTCTCTAGTTTTCAGAAATGCACAGGTTTTGTAGGTTTCCCTAGGTGCCGGCTGAGCTAGAGGCCAAAATCTACAAGTAGGCACTTTGCAAAAAACACCTCTGTTTTCTTTCAAAAAATTGGATGTGTCCACGTTGCGCTTTGGGGCGTTTCCTGTCGCGGGCGCTAGGCCTAACCACACAAGTGAGGTATCATTTTTATCGGGAGACTTGGGGGAACGCTGGGTGGAAGGAAATTTATGGCTTCTCTCAGATTCCAGAACTTTCTGCCACAGAAATGTGAGGAACATGTGTTTTTTTAGCCAGATTTTGAGGTTTGCAAAGGATTCTGGGCAACAGAACTTGGTCAGAGCCCCACAAGTCACCCCATCTTGGATTCCCCTAGGTCTCTAGTTTTCAGAAATGCACAGGTTTGGTAGGTTTCGCTAGGTGCCGGCTGAGCTAGAGGCCAAAATCTACAGGTAGGCACTTTGCAAAAAACACCTCTGTTTTCTTTCAAAAAAGTGGATGTGTCCATGTTGCCCTTTGGGGCGTTTCCTGTCGCGGGTGCTAGGCCTACCCATACAAGTGAGGTGTCATTTTTATCGGGAGATTTGGGGGAACGCTGGGTGAAAGGAAATTTGTTTCACCTCTCAGATTCCAGAACTTTCTGCCACAGAAATGTGAGGAACATGTGTTTTTTTAGCCAAATTTTGAGGTTTGCAAAGGATTCTGGGTAACAGAACCTAGTCAGAGCCACACAAGTCACCCCATCTTGGATTGCCCTAGGTCTCTAGTTTTCAGAAATGCACAGGTTTGGTAGGTTTCCCTAGGTGCCGGCTGAGCTAGAGGCCAAAATCTACAGGAAGGCACTTTGCAAATAACACCTCTGTTTTCTTACAAAAATTGGATGTGTCCACGTTGCGCTTTGGGGCATTTCCTGTTGCGGGCGCTAGGCCTACCCACACAAGTGAGGTATCATTTTTATCGGGAGACTTGGGGGAACGCTGGGTGGAAGGAAATGTGTGGCTCCTCTCAGATTCCAGAACTTTCTGCCACAGAAATGTGAGGAACATGTGTTTTTTTAACCAAATTTTGAGGTTTGCAAAGGATTCTGGGTAACAGAACCTGGTCAGAGCCCCACAAGTCACCCCATCTTGGATTCCCCTAGGTCTCTAGTTTTCAGAAATGCACAGGTTTGGTAGGTTTCCCTAGGTGCCGGCTGAGCTAGAGGCCAAAATCTACAGGTAGGCACTTTGCAAAAAACACCTCTGTTTTCTTTCAAAAAATTGGATGTGTCCACGTTGCGCTTTGGGGCGTTTCTTGTCGCGGGCACTAGGCCTACCCACACAGGTGAGGTATCATTTTTATTGTGAGACTTGGGGGAACGCTTGGTGGAAGGAAATTTGTGGCTTCTCTCAGATTCCATAACTTTCTGCCGCAGAAATGTGAGGAACATGTGTTTTGTTAGCCACATTTTGAGGTTTGCAAAGGATTCTGGGTAACAGAACCTGGTCAGAATCCCCACAAGTCACACCATCTTGGATTCCCCTAGGTCTCTAGTTTTCAGAAATGCACAGGTTTGGTAGGTTTCCCTAGGTGCCGGCTGAGCTAGAGGCCAAAATCTACAGGTATGCACTTTGCAAAAAACACCTCTGTTTTCTTTAAAAAAATTGGATGTGTCCATGTTGCGCTTTGGGGCATATCCTGTCGCGGGCGCTAGGCCTACCCACACAAGTGAGGTATCATTTTTATCAGGAGACTTGGGGGAACGCTGGGTGGAAAGAAATTTGTGGCTCCTCTCAGATTCCAGAACTTTCTGCCACAGAAATGTGATTAAGATGTGTTTTTTTAGCCACATTTTTAGATTTGCAAATGATTCTGGGTAACAGAACCTGGTCAGAGCCCCACAAGTCACCCCATCTTGGATTCCCCTAGGTCTCTAGTTTTCAGAAATGCACAGGTTTGGTAGGTTTCCCTAGGTGCCGGCTGAGCTAGAGGCCAAAATCTACAGGTAGGCACTTTGCAAAAAACACCTCTGTTTTCTTTCAAAAAATTGGATGTGTCCACGTTGCGCTTTGGGGCATTTCCTGTTGCGGGCGCTAGGCCTACCCACACAAGTGAGGTGTCATTTTTATCGGGAGACTTGGGGGAACGCTGGGGGGAAGGAAATTTGTGGCTCCTCTCAGATTCCAGAACTTTCTGCCACAGAAATGTGAGGAACATGTGTTTTTTTAGCTAGATTTTGAGGTTTGCAAAGGATTCTGGGCAACAGAACCTGGTCAGAGCCCCACAAGTCACCCCATCTTGGATTCCCTTAGGTCTCTAGTTTTCAGAAATGCACAGGTTTTGTAGGTTTCCCTAGGTGCCGGCTGAGCTAGAGGCCAAAATCTACAAGTAGGCACTTTGCAAAAAACACCTCTGTTTTCTTTAAAAAAATTGGATGTGTCCACGTTGCGCTTTGGGGCGTTTCCTGTCGCGGGCGCTAGGCCTAACCACACAAGTGAGGTATCATTTTTATCGGGAGACTTGGGGGAACGCTGGGTGGAAGGAAATTTATGGCTTCTCTCAGATTCCAGAACTTTCTGCCACAGAAATGTGAGGAACATGTGTTTTTTTAGCCAGATTTTGAGGTTTGCAAAGGATTCTGGGCAACAGAACCTGGTCAGAGCCCCACAAGTCACCCCATCTTGGATTCCCCTAGGTCTCTAGTTTTCAGAAATGCACAGGTTTGGTAGGTTTCGCTAGGTGCCGGCTGAGCTAGAGGCCAAAATCTACAGGTAGGCACTTTGCAAAAAACACCTCTGTTTTCTTTCAAAAAAGTGGATGTGTCCATGTTGCCCTTTGGGGCGTTTCCTGTCGCGGGTGCTAGGCCTACCCATACAAGTGAGGTGTCATTTTTATCGGGAGATTTGGGGGAACGCTGGGTGGAAGGAAATTTGTTTCACCTCTCAGATTCCAGAACTTTCTGCCACAGAAATGTGAGGAACATGTGTTTTTTTAGCCAAATTTTGAGGTTTGCAAAGGATTCTGGGTAACAGAACCTAGTCAGAGCCACACAAGTCACCCCATCTTGGATTGCCCTAGGTCTCTAGTTTTCAGAAATGCACAGGTTTGGTAGGTTTCCCTAGGTGCCGGCTGAGCTAGAGGCCAAAATCTACAGGAAGGCACTTTGCAAATAACACCTCTGTTTTCTTTCAAAAAATTGGATGTGTCCACGTTGCGCTTTGGGGCATTTCCTGTTGCGGGCGCTAGGCCTACCCACACAAGTGAGGTATCATTTTTATCGGGAGACTTGGGGGAACGCTGGGTGGAAGGAAATGTGTGGCTCCTCTCAGATTCCAGAACTTTCTGCCACAGAAATGTGAGGAACATGTGTTTTTTTAACCAAATTTTGAGGTTTGCAAAGGATTCTGGGTAACAGAACCTGGTCAGAGCCCCACAAGTCACCCCATCTTGGATTCCCCTAGGTCTCTAGTTTTCAGAAATGCACAGGTTTGGTAGGTTTCCCTAGGTGCCGGCTGAGCTAGAGGCCAAAATCTACAGGTAGGCACTTTGCAAAAAACACCTCTGTTTTCTTTAAAAAAATTGGATGTGTCCACGTTGCGCTTTGAGGCGTTTTGTGTCGCGGGCGCTAGGCCTACCCACACAAGTGAGGTATCATTTTTATCGGGAGACTTGGGGGAGCGCTGGGTGGAAGGAAATTTGTGGCTCCTCTCAGAGTCCAGAACTTTCTGCCACAGAAATGTGAGGAACATGTGTTTTTTTAGCCAGATTTTGAGGTTTGCAAAGGATTCTGGGTAACAGAACCTGGTCAGAGACCCACAAGTCACCCCATCTTGGATTCCCCTAGGTCTCTAGTT
Organism: Pleurodeles waltl; assembly: GCF_031143425.1. NCBI lineage: Eukaryota > Metazoa > Chordata > Amphibia > Caudata > Salamandridae > Pleurodeles > Pleurodeles waltl. The sequence goes on from NC_090446.1 coordinate 886,046,900, forward strand.
TTCAGAAATGCACAGGTTTGGTAAGTTTCCCTAGGTGCCGGCTGAGCTAGAGGCCAAAATCTTCAGGTAGGCACTTTGCAAAAAACACCTCTGTTTTCTTTAAAAAAATTGGATGTGTCCACGTTGCGCTTTGGGGCGTTTCTTGTCGCGGGCGCTAGGCCTACCCACACAGGTGAGGTATCATTTTTATTGTGAGACTTGGGGGAACGCTTGGTGGAAGGAAATTTGTGGCTTCTCTCAGATTCCATAACTTTCTGCCGCAGAAATGTGAGGAACATGTGTTTTGTTAGCCACATTTTGAGGTTTGCAAAGGATTCTGGGTAACAGAACCTGGTCAGAATCCCCACAAGTCACACCATCTTGGATTCCCCTAGGTCTCTAGTTTTCAGAAATGCACAGGTTTGGTAGGTTTCCCTAGGTGCCGGCTGAGCTAGAGGCCAAAATCTACAGGTATGCACTTTGCAAAAAACACCTCTGTTTTCTTTAAAAAAATTGGATGTGTCCATGTTGCGCTTTGGGGCATATCCTGTCGCGGGCGCTAGGCCTACCCACACAAGTGAGGTATCATTTTTATCAGGAGACTTGGGGGAACGCTGGGTGGAAAGAAATTTGTGGCTCCTCTCAGATTCCAGAACTTTCTGCCACAGAAATGTGATTAAGATGTGTTTTTTTAGCCAAATTTTTAGATTTGCAAATGATTCTGGGTAACAGAACCTGGTCAGAGCCCCACAAGTCACCCCATCTTGGATTCCCCTAGGTCTCTAGTTTTCAGAAATGCACAGTTTTGGTAGGTTTCCCTAGGTGCCGGCTGAGCTAGAGGCCAAAATCTACAGGTAGGCACTTTGCAAAAAACACCTCTGTTTTCTTTCAAAAAATTGGATGTGTCCACGTTGCGCTTTGGGGCATTTCCTGTTGCGGGCGCTAGGCCTACCCACACAAGTGAGGTGTCATTTTTATCGGGAGACTTGGGGGAACGCTGGGGGGAAGGAAATTTGTGGCTCCTCTCAGATTCCAGAACTTTCTGCCACAGAAATGTGAGGAACATGTGTTTTTTTAGCTAGATTTTGAGGTTTGCAAAGGATTCTGGGCAACAGAACCTGGTCAGAGCCCCACAAGTCACCCCATCTTGGATTCCCTTAGGTCTCTAGTTTTCAGAAATGCACAGGTTTTGTAGGTTTCCCTAGGTGCCGGCTGAGCTAGAGGCCAAAATCTACAAGTAGGCACTTTGCAAAAAACAACTCTGTTTTCTTTCAAAAAATTGGATGTGTCCACGTTGCGCTTTGGGGCGTTTCCTGTCGCGGGCGCTAGGCCTAACCACACAAGTGAGGTATCATTTTTATCGGGAGACTTGGGGGAACGCTGGGTGGAAGGAAATTTATGGCTTCTCTCAGATTCCAGAACTTTCTGCCACAGAAATGTGAGGAACATGTGTTTTTTTAGCCAGATTTTGAGGTTTGCAAAGGATTCTGGGCAACAGAACCTGGTCAGAGCCCCACAAGTCACCCCATCTTGGATTCCCCTAGGTCTCTAGTTTTCAGAAATGCACAGGTTTGGTAGGTTTCGCTAGGTGCCGGCTGAGCTAGAGGCCAAAATCTACATGTAGGCACTTTGCAAAAAACACCTCTGTTTTCTTTCAAAAAAGTGGATGTGTCCATGTTGCCCTTTGGGGCGTTTCCTGTCGCGGGTGCTAGGCCTACCCATACAAGTGAGGTGTCATTTTTATCGGGAGATTTGGGGGAACGCTGGGTGGAAGGAAATTTGTTTCACCTCTCAGATTCCAGAACTTTCTGCCACAGAAATGTGAGGAACATGTGTTTTTTTAGCCAAATTTTGAGGTTTGCAAAGGATTCTGGGTAACAGAACCTAGTCAGAGCCACACAAGTCACCCCATCTTGGATTGCCCTAGGTCTCTAGTTTTCAGAAATGCACAGGTTTGGTAGGTTTCCCTAGGTGCCGGCTGAGCTAGAGGCCAAAATCTACAGGAAGGCACTTTGCAAATAACACCTCTGTTTTCTTTCAAAAAATTGGATGTGTCCACGTTGCGCTTTGGGGCATTTCCTGTTGCGGGCGCTAGGCCTACCCACACAAGTGAGGTATCATTTTTATCGGGAGACTTGGGGGAACGCTGGGTGGAAGGAAATGTGTGGCTCCTCTCAGATTCCAGAACTTTCTGCCACAGAAATGTGAGGAACATGTGTTTTTTTAACCAAATGTTGAGGTTTGCAAAGGATTCTGGGTAACAGAACCTGGTCAGAGCCCCACAAGTCACCCCATCTTGGATTCCCCTAGGTCTCTAGTTTTCAGAAATGCACAGGTTTGGTAGGTTTCCCTAGGTGCCGGCTGAGCTAGAGGCCAAAATCTACAGGTAGGCACTTTGCAAAAAACACCTCTGTTTTCTTTCAAAAAAGTGGATGTGTCCATGATGCCCTTTGGGGCGTTTCCTGTCGCGGGTGCTAGGCCTACCCATACAAGTGAGGTGTCATTTTTATCGGGAGATTTGGGGGAACGCTGGGTGGAAGGAAATTTGTTTCACCTCTCAGATTCTAGAACTTTCTGCCACAGAAATGTGAGGAACGTGTTTTTTTAGCCAAATTTTGAGGTTTGCAAAGGATTCTGAGTAACAGAACCTAGTCAGAGCCACACAAGTCACCCCATCTTGGATTCCCCTGGGTCTCTAGTTTTCAGAAATGCACAGGTTTGGTAGGTTTCCCTAGGTGCCGGCTGAGCTAGAGGCCAAAATCTACAGGAAGGCACTTTGCAAAAAACACCTCTGTTTTCTTTCGAAAAATTGGATGTGTCCACATTGCGCTTTGGGGCATTTCCTGTTGCGGGCGCTAGGCCTACCCACACAAGTGAGTTATCATTTTTATCGGGAGACATGGGGGAACGCTGGGTGGAAGGAAATTTGTGGCTCCTCTCAGATTCCAGAACTTTCTGCCACAGAAATGTGAGGAACATGTGTTTTTTTAACCAAATTTTGAGGTTTGCAAAGGATTCTGGGTAACAGAACCTGGTCAGAGCCCCACAAGTCACCCCATCTTTGATTGCCCTAGGTCTCTAGTTTTCAGAAATGCACAGGTTTGGTAGGTTTCCCTAGGTGCCGGCTGAGCTAGAGGCCAAAATCTACAGGAAGCACTTTGCAAATAACACCTCTGTTTTCTTTCAAAAAATTGGATGTGTCCACGTTGCGCTTTGGGGCATTTCCTGTTGCGGGCGCTAGGCCTACCCACACAAGTGAGGTATCATTTTTATCGGGAGACTTGGGGGAACGCTGGGTGGAAGGAAATGTGTGGCTCCTCTCAGATTCCAGAACTTTCTGCCACAGAAATGTGAGGAACATGTGTTTTTTTAACCAAATTTTGAGGTTTGCAAAGGATTCTGGGTAACAGAACCTGGTCAGAGCCCCACAAGTCACCCCATCTTGGATTCCCCTAGGTCTCTAGTTTTCAGAAATGCACAGGTTTTGTAGGTTTCCCTAGGTGCCGGCTGAGCTAGGGGCTAAAATCTACAAGTAGGCACTTTGCAAAAAACACCTCTGTTTTCTTTAAAAAAATTGGATGTGTCCACGTTGCGCTTTGGGGCGTTTTCTTTCGCGGGCGCTAGGCCTACCCACACAAGTGAGGTATAATTTTTATCGGGAGGCTTGGGGGAGCGCTGGGTGGAAGGAAATTTGTGGCTCCTCTCAGATTCCAGAACTTTCTGCCACAGAAATGTGAGGAACATGTGTTTTTTTAGCCAGATTCTGAGGTTTGCAAAGGATTCTGGGTAACAGAACCTAGTCAGAGACCCACAAGTCACCCCATCTTGGATTCCCCTAGGTCTCTAGTTTTCAGAAATGCACAGGTTTGGTAGGTTTCCCTAGGTGCCGGCTGAGCTAGGGGCTAAAATCTACAAGTAGGCACTTTGCAAAAAACACCTCTGTTTTCTTTCAAAAAATTGGATGTGTCCACGTTGCGCTTCGGGGCGTTTCCTGTCGCGGGCGCTAGGCCTACCCACACAAGTGAGGTATCATTTTTATCGGAATACTTGGGGGAACGCTGGGTGGAAGGAAATTTGTGGCTTCTCTCAGATTCCAGAACTTTCTGCCACAGAAATGTGAGGAACATGTGTTTTTTTAGCTAGATTTTGAGGTTTGCAAAGGATTCTGGGCAACAGAACCTGGTCAGAGCCCCACAAGTCACCCCATCTTGGATTCCCTTAGGTCTCTAGTTTTCAGAAATGCACAGGTTTTGTAGGTTTCCCTAGGTGCCGGCTGAGCTAGAGGCCAAAATCTACAAGTAGGCACTTTGCAAAAAACACCTCTGTTTTCTTTCAAAAAATTGGATGTGTCCACGTTGCGCTTTGGGGCGTTTCCTGTCGCGGGCGCTAGGCCTAACCACACAAGTGAGGTATCATTTTTATCGGGAGACTTGGGGGAACGCTGGGTGGAAGGAAATTTATGGCTTCTCTCAGATTCCAGAACTTTCTGCCACAGAAATGTGAGGAACATGTGTTTTTTTAGCCAGATTTTGAGGTTTGCAAAGGATTCTGGGCAACAGAACTTGGTCAGAGCCCCACAAGTCACCCCATCTTGGATTCCCCTAGGTCTCTAGTTTTCAGAAATGCACAGGTTTGGTAGGTTTCGCTAGGTGCCGGCTGAGCTAGAGGCCAAAATCTACAGGTAGGCACTTTGCAAAAAACACCTCTGTTTTCTTTCAAAAAAGTGGATGTGTCCATGTTGCCCTTTGGGGCGTTTCCTGTCGCGGGAGCTAGGCCTACCCATACAAGTGAGGTGTCATTTTTATCGGGAGATTTGGGGGAACGCTGGGTGAAAGGAAATTTGTTTCACCTCTCAGATTCCAGAACTTTCTGCCACAGAAATGTGAGGAACATGTGTTTTTTTAGCCAAATTTTGAGGTTTGCAAAGGATTCTGGGTAACAGAACCTAGTCAGAGCCACACAAGTCACCCCATCTTGGATTGCCCTAGGTCTCTAGTTTTCAGAAATGCACAGGTTTGGTAGGTTTCCCTAGGTGCCGGCTGAGCTAGAGGCCAAAATCTACAGGAAGGCACTTTGCAAATAACACCTCTGTTTTCTTTCAAAAAATTGGATGTGTCCACGTTGCGCTTTGGGGCATTTCCTGTTGCGGGCGCTAGGCCTACCCACACAAGTGAGGTATCATTTTTATCGGGAGACTTGGGGGAACGCTGGGTGGAAGGAAATGTGTGGCTCCTCTCAGATTCCAGAACTTTCTGCCACAGAAATGTGAGGAACATGTGTTTTTTTAACCAAATTTTGAGGTTTGCAAAGGATTCTGGGTAACAGAACCTGGTCAGAGCCCCACAAGTCACCCCATCTTGGATTCCCCTAGGTCTCTAGTTTTCAGAAATGCACAGGTTTGGTAGGTTTCCCTAGGTGCCGGCTGAGCTAGAGGCCAAAATCTACAGGTAGGCACTTTGCAAAAAACACCTCTGTTTTCTTTCAAAAAATTGGATGTGTCCACGTTGCGCTTTGGGGCGTTTCTTGTCGCGGGCGCTAGGCCTACCCACACAGGTGAGGTATCATTTTTATTGTGAGACTTGGGGGAACGCTTGGTGGAAGGAAATTTGTGGCTTCTCTCAGATTCCATAACTTTCTGCCGCAGAAATGTGAGGAACATGTGTTTTGTTAGCCACATTTTGAGGTTTGCAAAGGATTCTGGGTAACAGAACCTGGTCAGAATCCCCACAAGTCACACCATCTTGGATTCCCCTAGGTCTCTAGTTTTCAGAAATGCACAGGTTTGGTAGGTTTCCCTAGGTGCCGGCTGAGCTAGAGGCCAAAATCTACAGGTATGCACTTTGCAAAAAACACCTCTGTTTTCTTTAAAAAAATTGGATGTGTCCATGTTGCGCTTTGGGGCATATCCTGTCGCGGGCGCTAGGCCTACCCACACAAGTGAGGTATCATTTTTATCAGGAGACTTGGGGGAACGCTGGGTGGAAAGAAATTTGTGGCTCCTCTCAGATTCCAGAACTTTCTGCCACAGAAATGTGATTAAGATGTGTTTTTTTAGCCACATTTTTAGATTTGCAAATGATTCTGGGTAACAGAACCTGGTCAGAGCCCCACAAGTCACCCCATCTTGGATTCCCCTAGGTCTCTAGTTTTCAGAAATGCACAGGTTTGGTAGGTTTCCCTAGGTGCCGGCTGAGCTAGAGGCCAAAATCTACAGGTAGGCACTTTGCAAAAAACACCTCTGTTTTCTTTCAAAAAATTGGATGTGTCCACGTTGCGCTTTGGGGCATTTCCTGTTGCGGGCGCTAGGCCTACCCACACAAGTGAGGTGTCATTTTTATCGGGAGACTTGGGGGAACGCTGGGGGGAAGGAAATTTGTGGCTCCTCTCAGATTCCAGAACTTTCTGCCACAGAAATGTGAGGAACATGTGTTTTTTTAGCTAGATTTTGAGGTTTGCAAAGGATTCTGGGCAACAGAACCTGGTCAGAGCCCCACAAGTCACCCCATCTTGGATTCCCTTAGGTCTCTAGTTTTCAGAAATGCACAGGTTTTGTAGGTTTCCCTAGGTGCCGGCTGAGCTAGAGGCCAAAATCTACAAGTAGGCACTTTGCAAAAAACACCTCTGTTTTCTTTAAAAAAATTGGATGTGTCCACGTTGCGCTTTGGGGCGTTTCCTGTCGCGGGCGCTAGGCCTAACCACACAAGTGAGGTATCATTTTTATCGGGAGACTTGGGGGAACGCTGGGTGGAAGGAAATTTATGGCTTCTCTCAGATTCCAGAACTTTCTGCCACAGAAATGTGAGGAACATGTGTTTTTTTAGCCAGATTTTGAGGTTTGCAAAGGATTCTGGGCAACAGAACCTGGTCAGAGCCCCACAAGTCACCCCATCTTGGATTCCCCTAGGTCTCTAGTTTTCAGAAATGCACAGGTTTGGTAGGTTTCGCTAGGTGCCGGCTGAGCTAGAGGCCAAAATCTACAGGTAGGCACTTTGCAAAAAACACCTCTGTTTTCTTTCAAAAAAGTGGATGTGTCCATGTTGCCCTTTGGGGCGTTTCCTGTCGCGGGTGCTAGGCCTACCCATACAAGTGAGGTGTCATTTTTATCGGGAGATTTGGGGGAACGCTGGGTGGAAGGAAATTTGTTTCACCTCTCAGATTCCAGAACTTTCTGCCACAGAAATGTGAGGAACATGTGTTTTTTTAGCCAAATTTTGAGGTTTGCAAAGGATTCTGGGTAACAGAACCTAGTCAGAGCCACACAAGTCACCCCATCTTGGATTGCCCTAGGTCTCTAGTTTTCAGAAATGCACAGGTTTGGTAGGTTTCCCTAGGTGCCGGCTGAGCTAGAGGCCAAAATCTACAGGAAGGCACTTTGCAAATAACACCTCTGTTTTCTTTCAAAAAATTGGATGTGTCCACGTTGCGCTTTGGGGCATTTCCTGTTGCGGGCGCTAGGCCTACCCACACAAGTGAGGTATCATTTTTATCGGGAGACTTGGGGGAACGCTGGGTGGAAGGAAATGTGTGGCTCCTCTCAGATTCCAGAACTTTCTGCCACAGAAATGAGAGGAACATGTGTTTTTTTAACCAAATTTTGAGGTTTGCAAAGGATTCTGGGTAACAGAACCTGGTCAGAGCCCCACAAGTCACCCCATCTTGGATTCCCCTAGGTCTCTAGTTTTCAGAAATGCACAGGTTTAGTAGGTTTCCCTAGGTGCCGGCTGAGCTAGAGGCCAAAATCTACAGGTAGGCACTTTGCAAAAAACACCTCTGTTTTCTTTAAAAAAATTGGATGTGTCCACGTTGCGCTTTGAGGCGTTTTGTGTCGCGGGCGCTAGGCCTACCCACACAAGTGAGGTATCATTTTTATCGGGAGACTTGGGGGAGCGCTGGGTGGAAGGAAATTTGTGGCTCCTCTCAGAGTCCAGAACTTTCTGCCACAGAAATGTGAGGAACATGTGTTTTTTTAGCCAGATTTTGAGGTTTGCAAAGGATTCTGGGTAACAGAACCTGGTCAGAGACCCACAAGTCACCCCATCTTGGATTCCCCTAGGTCTCTAGTTTTCAGAAATGCACAGGTTTGGTAAGTTTCCCTAGGTGCCGGCTGAGCTAGAGGCCAAAATCTACAGGTAGGCACTTTGCAAAAAACACCTCTGTTTTCTTTAAAAAAATTGGATGTGTCCACGTTGCGCTTTGGGGCGTTTCTTGTCGCGGGCGCTAGGCCTACCCACACAGGTGAGGTATCATTTTTATTGTGAGACTTGGGGGAACGCTTGGTGGAAGGAAATTTGTGGCTTCTCTCAGATTCCATAACTTTCTGCCGCAGAAATGTGAGGAACATGTGTTTTGTTAGCCACATTTTGAGGTTTGCAAAGGATTCTGGGTAACAGAACCTGGTCAGAATCCCCACAAGTCACACCATCTTGGATTCCCCTAGGTCTCTAGTTTTCAGAAATGCACAGGTTTGGTAGGTTTCCCTAGGTGCCGGCTGAGCTAGAGGCCAAAATCTACAGGTATGCACTTTGCAAAAAACACCTCTGTTTTCTTTAAAAAAATTGGATGTGTCCATGTTGCGCTTTGGGGCATATCCTGTCGCGGGCGCTAGGCCTACCCACACAAGTGAGGTATCATTTTTATCAGGAGACTTGGGGGAACGCTGGGTGGAAAGAAATTTGTGGCTCCTCTCAGATTCCAGAACTTTCTGCCACAGAAATGTGATTAAGATGTGTTTTTTTAGCCAAATTTTTAGATTTGCAAATGATTCTGGGTAACAGAACCTGGTCAGAGCCCCACAAGTCACCCCATCTTGGATTCCCCTAGGTCTCTAGTTTTCAGAAATGCACAGTTTTGGTAGGTTTCCCTAGGTGCCGGCTGAGCTAGAGGCCAAAATCTACAGGTAGGCACTTTGCAAAAAACACCTCTGTTTTCTTTCAAAAAATTGGATGTGTCCACGTTGCGCTTTGGGGCATTTCCTGTTGCGGGCGCTAGGCCTACCCACACAAGTGAGGTGTCATTTTTATCGGGAGACTTGGGGGAACGCTGGGGGGAAGGAAATTTGTGGCTCCTCTCAGATTCCAGAACTTTCTGCCACAGAAATGTGAGGAACATGTGTTTTTTTAGCTAGATTTTGAGGTTTGCAAAGGATTCTGGGCAACAGAACCTGGTCAGAGCCCCACAAGTCACCCCATCTTGGATTCCCTTAGGTCTCTAGTTTTCAGAAATGCACAGGTTTTGTAGGTTTCCCTAGGTGCCGGCTGAGCTAGAGGCCAAAATCTACAAGTAGGCACTTTGCAAAAAACACCTCTGTTTTCTTTCAAAAAATTGGATGTGTCCACGTTGCGCTTTGGGGCGTTTCCTGTCGCGGGCGCTAGGCCTAACCACACAAGTGAGGTATCATTTTTATCGGGAGACTTGGGGGAACGCTGGGTGGAAGGAAATTTATGGCTTCTCTCAGATTCCAGAACTTTCTGCCACAGAAATGTGAGGAACATGTGTTTTTTTAGCCAGATTTTGAGGTTTGCAAAGGATTCTGGGCAACAGAACCTGGTCAGAGCCCCACAAGTCACCCCATCTTGGATTCCCCTAGGTCTCTAGTTTTCAGAAATGCACAGGTTTGGTAGGTTTCGCTAGGTGCCGGCTGAGCTAGAGGCCAAAATCTACATGTAGGCACTTTGCAAAAAACACCTCTGTTTTCTTTCAAAAAAGTGGATGTGTCCATGTTGCCCTTTGGGGCGTTTCCTGTCGCGGGTGCTAGGCCTACCCATACAAGTGAGGTGTCATTTTTATCGGGAGATTTGGGGGAACGCTGGGTGGAAGGAAATTTGTTTCACCTCTCAGATTCCAGAACTTTCTGCCACAGAAATGTGAGGAACATGTGTTTTTTTAGCCAAATTTTGAGGTTTGCAAAGGATTCTGGGTAACAGAACCTAGTCAGAGCCACACAAGTCACCCCATCTTGGATTGCCCTAGGTCTCTAGTTTTCAGAAATGCACAGGTTTGGTAGGTTTCCCTAGGTGCCGGCTGAGCTAGAGGCCAAAATCTACAGGAAGGCACTTTGCAAATAACACCTCTGTTTTCTTTCAAAAAATTGGATGTGTCCACGTTGCGCTTTGGGGCATTTCCTGTTGCGGGCGCTAGGCCTACCCACACAAGTGAGGTATCATTTTTATCGGGAGACTTGGGGGAACGCTGGGTGGAAGGAAATGTGTGGCTCCTCTCAGATTCCAGAACTTTCTGCCACAGAAATGTGAGGAACATGTGTTTTTTTAACCAAATGTTGAGGTTTGCAAAGGATTCTGGGTAACAGAACCTGGTCAGAGCCCCACAAGTCACCCCATCTTGGATTCCCCTAGGTCTCTAGTTTTCAGAAATGCACAGGTTTGGTAGGTTTCCCTAGGTGCCGGCTGAGCTAGAGGCCAAAATCTACAGGTAGGCACTTTGCAAAAAACACCTCTGTTTTCTTTAAAAAAATTGGATGTGTCCACGTTGCGCTTTGAGGCGTTTTGTGTCGCGGGCGCTAGGCCTACCCACACAAGTGAGGTATCATTTTTATCGGGAGACTTGGGGGAGCGCTGGGTGGAAGGAAATTTGTGGCTCCTCTCAGAGTCCAGAACTTTCTGCCACAGAAATGTGAGGAACATGTGTTTTTTTAGCCAGATTTTGAGGTTTGCAAAGGATTCTGGGTAACAGAACCTGGTCAGAGACCCACAAGTCACCCCATCTTGGATTCCCCTAGGTCTCTAGTTTTCAGAAATGCACAGGTTTGGTAGGTTTCCCTAGGTGCCGGCTGAGCTAGAGGCCAAAATCTACAGGTAGGCACTTTGCAAAAAACACCTCTGTTTTCTTTAAAAAAATTGGATGTGTCCACCTTGCGCTTTGGGGCGTTTCTTGTCGCGGGCGCTAGGCCTACCCACACAGGTGAGGTATCATTTTTATTGTGAGACTTGGGGGAACGCTTGGTGGAAGGAAATTTGTGGCTTCTCTCAGATTCCATAACTTTCTGCCGCAGAAATGTGAGGAACATGTGTTTTGTTAGCCACATTTTGAGGTTTGCAAAGGATTCTGGGTAACAGAACCTGGTCAGAATCCCCACAAGTCACACCATCTTGGATTCCCCTAGGTCTCTAGTTTTCAGAAATGCACAGGTTTGGTAGGTTTCCCTAGGTGCCGGCTGAGCTAGAGGCCAAAATCTACAGGTATGCACTTTGCAAAAAACACCTCTGTTTTCTTTCAAAAAATTGGATGTGTCCATGTTGCGCTTTGGGGCATATCCTGTCGCGGGCGCTAGGCCTACCCACACAAGTGAGGTATCATTTTTATCAGGAGACTTGGGGGAACGCTTGGTGGAAAGAAATTTGTGGCTCCTCTCAGATTCCAGAACTTTCTGCCACAGAAATGTGATTAAGATGTGTTTTTTTAGCCAAATTTTGAGATTTGCAAATGATTCTGGGTAACAGAACCTGGTCAGAGCCCCACAAGTCACCCCATCTTGGATTCCCCTAGGTCTCTAGTTTTCAGAAATGCACAGGTTTGGTAGGTTTCCCTAGGTGCCGGCTGAGCTAGAGGCCAAAATCTACAGGTAGGCACTTTGCAAAAAACACCTCTGTTTTCTTTCAAAAAATTGGATGTGTCCACGTTTGCGCTTTGGGGCATTTCCTGTTGCGGGCGCTAGGCCTACCCACACAAGTGAGGTGTCATTTTTATCGGGAGACTTGGGGGAACGCTGGGGGGAAGGAAATTTGTGGCTCCTCTCAGATTCCAGAACTTTCTGCCACAGAAATGTGAGGAACATGTGTTTATTTAACCAAATTTTGAGGTTTGCAAAGGATTCTGGGTAACAGAACCTGGTCAGAGCCCCACAAGTCACCCTATCTTGGATTCCCCAAGGTCTCTAGTTTTCAGAAATGCACAGGTTTGGTAGGTTTCCCTAAGTGCCGGCTGAGCTAGAGGCCAAAATCTACAGGTAGGCACTTTGCAAAAAACACCTCTGTTTTCTTTAAAAAAATTGGATGTGTCCACGTTGCGCTTTGGGGCGTTTCCTGTCGCGGTCGCTAGGCCTACCCACACAAGTGAGGTATCATTTGTATCGGGAGACTTGGGGGAGCGCTGGATGGAAGGAAATTTGTGGCTCCTCTCAGATTCCAGAACTTTCTGCCACAGAAATGTGAGGAACATGTTTTTTTTTAGCCAAATTTTGAGGTTTGCAAAGGATTCTGGGTAACAGAACCTGGTCAGAGCCCCACAAGTCACCCCATCTTGGATTCCCCTGGGTCTCAAGTTTTCAGAAATGCACAGGTTTGGTAGGTTTCCCTAGGTGCCGGCTGAGCTAGAGGCCAAAATCTACAGGTAGGCACTTTGCAAAAAACACCTTTGTTTTCTTTCAAAAAATTGGATGTGTCCACGTTGCGCTTTGGGGCATTTCCTGTTGCGGGCGCTAGGCCTACCCACACAAGTGAGGTATCATTTTTATCGGGAGACTTGAGGGAACGCTGGGGGGAAGGAAATTTGTGGCTCCTCTCAGATTCCAGAACTTTCTGCCACAGAAATGTGAGGAACATGTGTTTATTTAACCAAATTTTGAGGTTTGCAAAGGATTCTGGGTAACAGAACCTGGTCAGAGCCCCACAAGTCAGCCCATCTTGGATTCCCCAAGGTCTCTAGTTTTCAGAAATGCACAGGTTTGGTAGGTTTCCCTAGGTGCCGGCTGAGCTAGAGGCCAAAATCTACAGGTAGGCACTTTGCAAAAAACACCTCTGTTTTCTTTAAAAAAATTGGATGTGTCCACGTTGCGCTTTGGGGCGTTTCCTGTTGCGGGCGCTAGGCCTACCCACACAAGTGAGGTATCATTTTTATCGGGAGACTTGGGGGAGCGCTGGGTGGAAGGAAATTTGTGGCTCCTCTCAGAGTCCAGAACTTTCTGCCACAGAAATGTGAGGAACATGTGTTTTTTTAGCCAGATTTTGAGGTTTGCAAAGGATTCTGGGTAACAGAACCTGGTCAGAGACCCACAAGTCACCCCATCTTGGATTCCCCTAGGTCTCTAGTTTTCAGAAATGCACAGGTTTGGTAGGTTTCCCTAGGTGCCGGCTGAGCTAGAGGCCAAAATCTACAAGTAGGCACTTTGCAAAAAATACCTCAGTTTTCTTTCAAAACAAAAAATTGGATGTGTCCACGTTGCGCTTTGGGGCGTTTCTTGTCGCGGGCGCTAGGCCTACCCACACAGGTGAGGTATCATTTTTATTGTGAGACTTGGGGGAACGCTTGGTGGAAGGAAATTTGTGGCTTCTCTCAGATTCCAGAACTTTCTGCCACAGAAATGTGAGGAACATGTGTTTTTTTAGCCAGATTTTGAGGTTTGCAAAGGATTCTGGGCAACAGAACCTGGTCAGAGCCCCACAAGTCACCCCATCTTGGATTCCCTTAGGTCTCTAGTTTTCAGAAATGCACAGGTTTTGTAGGTTTCCCTAGGTGCCGGCTGAGCTAGAGGCCAAAATCTACAAGTAGGCACTTTGCAAAAAACACCTCTGTTTTCTTTAAAAAAATTGGATGTGTCCACGTTGCGCTTTGGGGAGTTTCCTGTCGCGGGCGCTAGGCCTAACCACACAAGTGAGGTATCATTTTTATCGGGAGACTTGGGGGAACGCTGGGTGGAAGGAAATTTATGGCTTCTCTCAGATTCCAGAACTTTCTGCCACAGAAATGTGAGGAACATGTGTTTTTTTAGCCAGATTTTGAGGTTTGCAAAGGATTCTGGGCAATAGAACCTGGTCAGAGCCCCACAAGTCACCCCATCTTGGATTCCCTTAGGTCTCTAGTTTTCAGAAATGCACAGGTTTTGTAGGTTTCCCTAGGTGCCGGCTGAGCTAGAGGCCAAAATCTACAGGAAGGCACTTTGCAAAAAACACCTCTGTTTTCTTTAAAAAAATTGGATGTGTCCACGTTGCGCTTTGGGGCGTTTCCTGTTGCGGGCGCTAGGCCTACCCACACAAGTGAGGTATCATTTTTATCGGGAGACTTGGGGGAGCGCTGGGTGGAAGGAAATTTGTGGCTCCTCTCAGAGTCCAGAACTTTCTGCCACAGAAATGTGAGGAACATGTGTTTTTTTAGCCAGATTTTGAGGTTTGCAAAGGATTCTGGGTAACAGAACCTGGTCAGAGCCCCACAAGTCACCCCATCTTGGATTCCCCAAGGTCTCTAGTTTTCAGAAATGCACAGGTTTGGTAGGTTTCCCTAGGTGCCGGCTGAGCTAGAGGCCAAAATCTACAGGTAGGCACTTTGCAAAAAAAACACCTCTGTTTTCTTTAAAAAAATTGGATGTGTCCACGTTGCGCTTTGGGGCGTTTCCTGTTGCGGGCGCTAGGCCTACCCACACAAGTGAGGTATCATTTTTATCGGGAGACTTGGGGGAGCGCTGGGTGGAAGGAAATTTGTGGCTCCTCCCAGAGTCCAGAACTTTCTGCCACAGAAATGTGAGGAACATGTGTTTTTTTAGCCAGATTTTGAGGTTTGCAAAGGATTCTGGGTAACAGAACCTGGTCAGAGACCCACAAGTCACCCCATCTTGGATTCCCCTAGGTCTCTAGTTTTCAGAAATGCACAGGTTTGGTAGGTTTCCCTAGGTGCCGGCTGAGCTAGAGGCCAAAATCTACAAGTAGGCACTTTGCAAAAAATACCTCAGTTTTCTTTCAAAACAAAAAATTGGATGTGTCCACGTTGCGCTTTGGGGCGTTTCTTGTCGCGGGCGCTAGGCCTACCCACACAGGTGAGGTATCATTTTTATTGTGAGACTTGGGGGAACGCTTGGTGGAAGGAAATTTGTGGCTTCTCTCAGATTCCAGAACTTTCTGCCACAGAAATGTGAGGAACATGTGTTTTTTTAGCCAGATTTTGAGGTTTGCAAAGGATTCTGGGCAACAGAACCTGGTCAGAGCCCCACAAGTCACCCCATCTTGGATTCCCTTAGGTCTCTAGTTTTCAGAAATGCACAGGTTTTGTAGGTTTCCCTAGGTGCCGGCTGAGCTAGAGGCCAAAATCTACAAGTAGGCACTTTGCAAAAAACACCTCTGTTTTCTTTAAAAAAATTGGATGTGTCCACGTTGCGCTTTGGGGAGTTTCCTGTCGCGGGCGCTAGGCCTAACCACACAAGTGAGGTATCATTTTTATCGGGAGACTTGGGGGAACGCTGGGTGGAAGGAAATTTATGGCTTCTCTCTGATTCCAGAACTTTCTGCCACAGAAATGTGAGGAACATGTGTTTTTTTAGCCAGATTTTGAGGTTTGCAAAGGATTCTGGGCAATAGAACCTGGTCAGAGCCCCACAAGTCACCCCATCTTGGATTCCCTTAGGTCTCTAGTTTTCAGAAATGCACAGGTTTTGTAGGTTTCCCTAGGTGCCGGCTGAGCTAGAGGCCAAAATCTACAGGAAGGCACTTTGCAAAAAACACCTCTGTTTTCTTTCAAAAAATTGGATGTGTCCACATTGCGCTTTGGGGCATTTCCTGTTGCGGGCGCTAGGCCTACCCACACAAGTGAGTTATCATTTTTATCGGGAGACCTGGGGGAACGCTGGGTGGAAGGAAATTTGTGGCTCCTCTCAGATTCCAGAACTTTCTGCCACAGAAATGTGAGGAACATGTGTTTTTTTAACCAAATTTTGAGGTTTGCAAAGGATTCTGGGTAACAGAACCTGGTCAGAGCCCCACAAGTCACCCCATCTTGGATTGCCCTAGGTCTCTAGTTTTCAGAAATGCACAGGTTTGGTAGGTTTCCCTAGGTGCCGGCTGAGCTAGAGGCCAAAATCTACAGGAAGGCACTTTGCAAATAACACCTCTGTTTTCTTTCAAAAAATTGGATGTGTCCACGTTGCGCTTTGGGGCATTTCCTGTTGCGGGCGCTAGGCCTACCCACACAAGTGAGGTATCATTTTTATCGGGAGACTTGGGGGAACGTTGGGTGGAAGGAAATGTGTGGCTCCTCTCAGATTCCAGAACTTTCTGCCACAGAAATGTGAGGAACATGTGTTTTTTTAACCAAATTTTGAGGTTTGCAAAGGATTCTGGGTAACAGAACCTGGTCAGAGCCCCACAAGTCACCCCATCTTGGATTCCCCTAGGTCTCTAGTTTTCAGAAATGCACAGGTTTTGTAGGTTTCCCTAGGTGCCGGCTGAGCTAGGGGCTAAAATCTACAAGTAGGCACTTTGCAAAAAACACCTCTGTTTTCTTTCAAAAAATTGGAAGTGTCCACGTTGCGCTTCGGGGCGTTTCCTGTCGCGGGCGCTAGGCCTACCCACACAAGTGAGGTATCATTTTTATCGGGATACTTGGGGGAACGCTGGGTGGAAGGAAATTTGTGGCTTCTCTCAGATTCCAGAACTTTCTGCCACAGAAATGTGAGGAACATGTGTTTTTTTAGCCAGATTTTGCGGTTTGCAAAGGATTGTGGGCAACAGAACCTGGTCAGAGCCCCACAAGTCACCCCATCTTGGATTCCCTTAGGTCTCTAGTTTTCAGAAATGCACAGGTTTTGTAGGTTTCCCTAGGTGCCGGCTGAGCTAGAGGCCAAAATCTACAAGTAGGCACTTTGCAAAAAACACCTCTGTTTTCTTTCAAAAAATTGGATGTGTCCACGTTGCGCTTTGGGGCGTTTCCTGTCGCGGGCGCTAGGCCTAACCACACAAGTGAGGTATCATTTTTATCGGGAGACTTGGGGGAACGCTGGGTGGAAGGAAATTTATGGCTTCTCTCAGATTCCAGAACTTTCTGCCACAGAAATGTGAGGAACATGTGTTTTTTTAGCCAGATTTTGAGGTTTGCAAAGGATTCTGGGCAATAGAACCTGGTCAGAGCCCCACAAGTCACCCCATCTTGGATTCCCTTAGGTCTCTAGTTTTCAGAAATGCACAGGTTTTGTAGGTTTCCCTAGGTGCCGGCTGAGCTAGAGGCCAAAATCTACAGGAAGGCACTTTGCAAAAAACACCTCTGTTTTCTTTAAAAAAATTGGATGTGTCCACGTTGCGCTTTGGGGCGTTTCCTGTTGCGGGCGCTAGGCCTACCCACACAAGTGAGGTATCATTTTTATCGGGAGACTTGGGGGAGCGCTGGGTGGAAGGAAATTTGTGGCTCCTCTCAGAGTCCAGAACTTTCTGCCACAGAAATGTGAGGAACATGTGTTTTTTTAGCCAGATTTTGAGGTTTGCAAAGGATTCTGGGTAACAGAACCTGGTCAGAGCCCCACAAGTCACCCCATCTTGGATTCCCCAAGGTCTCTAGTTTTCAGAAATGCACAGGTTTGGTAGGTTTCCCTAGGTGCCGGCTGAGCTAGAGGCCAAAATCTACAGGTAGGCACTTTGCAAAAAAAACACCTCTGTTTTCTTTAAAAAAATTGGATGTGTCCACGTTGCGCTTTGGGGCGTTTCCTGTTGCGGGCGCTAGGCCTACCCACACAAGTGAGGTATCATTTTTATCGGGAGACTTGGGGGAGCGCTGGGTGGAAGGAAATTTGTGGCTCCTCCCAGAGTCCAGAACTTTCTGCCACAGAAATGTGAGGAACATGTGTTTTTTTAGCCAGATTTTGAGGTTTGCAAAGGATTCTGGGTAACAGAACCTGGTCAGAGACCCACAAGTCACCCCATCTTGGATTCCCCTAGGTCTCTAGTTTTCAGAAATGCACAGGTTTGGTAGGTTTCCCTAGGTGCCGGCTGAGCTAGAGGCCAAAATCTACAAGTAGGCACTTTGCAAAAAATACCTCAGTTTTCTTTCAAAACAAAAAATTGGATGTGTCCACGTTGCGCTTTGGGGCGTTTCTTGTCGCGGGCGCTAGGCCTACCCACACAGGTGAGGTATCATTTTTATTGTGAGACTTGGGGGAACGCTTGGTGGAAGGAAATTTGTGGCTTCTCTCAGATTCCAGAACTTTCTGCCACAGAAATGTGAGGAACATGTGTTTTTTTAGCCAGATTTTGAGGTTTGCAAAGGATTCTGGGCAACAGAACCTGGTCAGAGCCCCACAAGTCACCCCATCTTGGATTCCCTTAGGTCTCTAGTTTTCAGAAATGCACAGGTTTTGTAGGTTTCCCTAGGTGCCGGCTGAGCTAGAGGCCAAAATCTACAAGTAGGCACTTTGCAAAAAACACCTCTGTTTTCTTTAAAAAAATTGGATGTGTCCACGTTGCGCTTTGGGGAGTTTCCTGTCGCGGGCGCTAGGCCTAACCACACAAGTGAGGTATCATTTTTATCGGGAGACTTGGGGGAACGCTGGGTGGAAGGAAATTTATGGCTTCTCTCAGATTCCAGAACTTTCTGCCACAGAAATGTGAGGAACATGTGTTTTTTTAGCCAGATTTTGAGGTTTGCAAAGGATTCTGGGCAATAGAACCTGGTCAGAGCCCCACAAGTCACCCCATCTTGGATTCCCTTAGGTCTCTAGTTTTCAGAAATGCACAGGTTTGGTAGGTTTCCCTAGGTGCCGGCTGAGCTAGAGGCCAAAATCTACAAGTAGGCACTTTGCAAAAAATACCTCAGTTTTCTTTCAAAACAAAAAATTGGATGTGTCCACGTTGCGCTTTGGGGCGTTTCTTGTCGCGGGCGCTAGGCCTACCCACACAGGTGAGGTATCATTTTTATTGTGAGACTTGGGGGAACGCTTGGTGGAAGGAAATTTGTGGCTTCTCTCAGATTCCAGAACTTTCTGCCACAGAAATGTGAGGAACATGTGTTTTTTTAGCCAGATTTTGAGGTTTGCAAAGGATTCTGGGCAACAGAACCTGGTCAGAGCCCCACAAGTCACCCCATCTTGGATTCCCTTAGGTCTCTAGTTTTCAGAAATGCACAGGTTTTGTAGGTTTCCCTAGGTGCCGGCTGAGCTAGAGGCCAAAATCTACAAGTAGGCACTTTGCAAAAAACACCTCTGTTTTCTTTCAAAAAATTGGATGTGTCCACGTTGCGCTTTGGGGCGTTTCCTGTCGCGGGCGCTAGGCCTAACCACACAAGTGAGGTATCATTTTTATCGGGAGACTTGGGGGAACGCTGGGTGGAAGGAAATTTATGGCTTCTCTCAGATTCCAGAACTTTCTGCCACAGAAATGTGAGGAACATGTGTTTTTTTAGCCAGATTTTGAGGTTTGCAAAGGATTCTGGGCAATAGAACCTGGTCAGAGCCCCACAAGTCACCCCATCTTGGATTCCCTTAGGTCTCTAGTTTTCAGAAATGCACAGGTTTTGTAGGTTTCCCTAGGTGCCGGCTGAGCTAGAGGCCAAAATCTACAGGAAGGCACTTTGCAAAAAACACCTCTGTTTTCTTTAAAAAAATTGGATGTGTCCACGTTGCGCTTTGGGGCGTTTCCTGTTGCGGGCGCTAGGCCTACCCACACAAGTGAGGTATCATTTTTATCGGGAGACTTGGGGGAGCGCTGGGTGGAAGGAAATTTGTGGCTCCTCTCAGAGTCCAGAACTTTCTGCCACAGAAATGTGAGGAACATGTGTTTTTTTAGCCAGATTTTGAGGTTTGCAAAGGATTCTGGGTAACAGAACCTGGTCAGAGCCCCACAAGTCACCCCATCTTGGATTCCCCAAGGTCTCTAGTTTTCAGAAATGCACAGGTTTGGTAGGTTTCCCTAGGTGCCGGCTGAGCTAGAGGCCAAAATCTACAGGTAGGCACTTTGCAAAAAAAACACCTCTGTTTTCTTTAAAAAAATTGGATGTGTCCACGTTGCGCTTTGGGGCGTTTCCTGTTGCGGGCGCTAGGCCTACCCACACAAGTGAGGTATCATTTTTATCGGGAGACTTGGGGGAGCGCTGGGTGGAAGGAAATTTGTGGCTCCTCCCAGAGTCCAGAACTTTCTGCCACAGAAATGTGAGGAACATGTGTTTTTTTAGCCAGATTTTGAGGTTTGCAAAGGATTCTGGGTAACAGAACCTGGTCAGAGACCCACAAGTCACCCCATCTTGGATTCCCCTAGGTCTTTAGTTTTCAGAAATGCACAGGTTTGGTAGGTTTCCCTAGGTGCCGGCTGAGCTAGAGGCCAAAATCTACAAGTAGGCACTTTGCAAAAAATACCTCAGTTTTCTTTCAAAACAAAAAATTGGATGTGTCCACGTTGCGCTTTGGGGCGTTTCTTGTCGCGGGCGCTAGGCCTACCCACACAGGTGAGGTATCATTTTTATTGTGAGACTTGGGGGAACGCTTGGTGGAAGGAAATTTGTGGCTTCTCTCAGATTCCAGAACTTTCTGCCACAGAAATGTGAGGAACATGTGTTTTTTTAGCCAGATTTTGAGGTTTGCAAAGGATTCTGGGCAACAGAACCTGGTCAGAGCCCCACAAGTCACCCCATCTTGGATTCCCTTAGGTCTCTAGTTTTCAGAAATGCACAGGTTTTGTAGGTTTCCCTAGGTGCCGGCTGAGCTAGAGGCCAAAATCTACAAGTAGGCACTTTGCAAAAAACACCTCTGTTTTCTTTAAAAAAATTGGATGTGTCCACGTTGCGCTTTGGGGAGTTTCCTGTCGCGGGCGCTAGGCCTAACCACACAAGTGAGGTATCATTTTTATCGGGAGACTTGGGGGAACGCTGGGTGGAAGGAAATTTATGGCTTCTCTCAGATTCCAGAACTTTCTGCCACAGAAATGTGAGGAACATGTGTTTTTTTAGCCAGATTTTGAGGTTTGCAAAGGATTCTGGGCAATAGAACCTGGTCAGAGCCCCACAAGTCACCCCATCTTGGATTCCCTTAGGTCTCTAGTTTTCAGAAATGCACAGGTTTGGTAGGTTTCCCTAGGTGCCGGCTGAGCTAGAGGCCAAAATCTACAAGTAGGCACTTTGCAAAAAATACCTCAGTTTTCTTTCAAAACAAAAAATTGGATGTGTCCACGTTGCGCTTTGGGGCGTTTCTTGTCGCGGGCGCTAGGCCTACCCACACAGGTGAGGTATCATTTTTATTGTGAGACTTGGGGGAACGCTTGGTGGAAGGAAATTTGTGGCTTCTCTCAGATTCCAGAACTTTCTGCCACAGAAATGTGAGGAACATGTGTTTTTTTAGCCAGATTTTGAGGTTTGCAAAGGATTCTGGGCAACAGAACCTGGTCAGAGCCCCACAAGTCACCCCATCTTGGATTCCCTTAGGTCTCTAGTTTTCAGAAATGCACAGGTTTTGTAGGTTTCCCTAGGTGCCGGCTGAGCTAGAGGCCAAAATCTACAAGTAGGCACTTTGCAAAAAACACCTCTGTTTTCTTTAAAAAAATTGGATGTGTCCACGTTGCGCTTTGGGGAGTTTCCTGTCGCGGGCGCTAGGCCTAACCACACAAGTGAGGTATCATTTTTATCGGGAGACTTGGGGGAACGCTGGGTGGAAGGAAATTTATGGCTTCTCTCAGATTCCAGAACTTTCTGCCACAGAAATGTGAGGAACATGTGTTTTTTTAGCCAGATTTTGAGGTTTGCAAAGGATTCTGGGCAATAGAACCTGGTCAGAGCCCCACAAGTCACCCCATCTTGGATTCCCTTAGGTCTCTAGTTTTCAGAAATGCACAGGTTTTGTAGGTTTCCCTAGGTGCCGGCTGAGCTAGAGGCCAAAATCTACAGGAAGGCACTTTGCAAAAAACACCTCTGTTTTCTTTCAAAAAATTGGATGTGTCCACATTGCGCTTTGGGGCATTTCCTGTTGCGGGCGCTAGGCCTACCCACACAAGTGAGTTATCATTTTTATCGGGAGACCTGGGGGAACGCTGGGTGGAAGGAAATTTGTGGCTCCTCTCAGATTCCAGAACTTTCTGCCACAGAAATGTGAGGAACATGTGTTTTTTTAACCAAATTTTGAGGTTTGCAAAGGATTCTGGGTAACAGAACCTGGTCAGAGCCCCACAAGTCACCCCATCTTGGATTGCCCTAGGTCTCTAGTTTTCAGAAATGCACAGGTTTGGTAGGTTTCCCTAGGTGCCGGCTGAGCTAGAGGCCAAAATCTACAGGAAGGCACTTTGCAAATAACACCTCTGTTTTCTTTCAAAAAATTGGATGTGTCCACGTTGCGCTTTGGGGCATTTCCTGTTGCGGGCGCTAGGCCTACCCACACAAGTGAGGTATCATTTTTATCGGGAGACTTGGGGGAACGCTGGGTGGAAGGAAATGTGTGGCTCCTCTCAGATTCCAGAACTTTCTGCCACAGAAATGTGAGGAACATGTGTTTTTTTAACCAAATTTTGAGGTTTGCAAAGGATTCTGGGTAACAGAACCTGGTCAGAGCCCCACAAGTCACCCCATCTTGGATTCCCCTAGGTCTCTAGTTTTCAGAAATGCACAGGTTTTGTAGGTTTCCCTAGGTGCCGGCTGAGCTAGGGGCTAAAATCTACAAGTAGGCACTTTGCAAAAAACACCTCTGTTTTCTTTCAAAAAATTGGAAGTGTCCACGTTGCGCTTCGGGGCGTTTCCTGTCGCGGGCGCTAGGCCTACCCACACAAGTGAGGTATCATTTTTATCGGGATACTTGGGGGAACGCTGGGTGGAAGGAAATTTGTGGCTTCTCTCAGATTCCAGAACTTTCTGCCACAGAAATGTGAGGAACATGTGTTTTTTTAGCCAGATTTTGCGGTTTGCAAAGGATTGTGGGCAACAGAACCTGGTCAGAGCCCCACAAGTCACCCCATCTTGGATTCCCTTAGGTCTCTAGTTTTCAGAAATGCACAGGTTTTGTAGGTTTCCCTAGGTGCCGGCTGAGCTAGAGGCCAAAATCTACAAGTAGGCACTTTGCAAAAAACACCTCTGTTTTCTTTCAAAAAATTGGATGTGTCCACGTTGCGCTTTGGGGCGTTTCCTGTCGCGGGCGCTAGGCCTAACCACACAAGTGAGGTATCATTTTTATCGGGAGACTTGGGGGAACGCTGGGTGGAAGGAAATTTATGGCTTCTCTCAGATTCCAGAACTTTCTGCCACAGAAATGTGAGGAACATGTGTTTTTTTAGCCAGATTTTGAGGTTTGCAAAGGATTCTGGGCAACAGAACCTGGTCAGAGACCCACAAGTCACCCCATCTTGGATTCCCCTAGGTCTCTAGTTTTCAGAAATGCACAGGTTTGGTAGGTTTCGCTAGGTGCCGGCTGAGCTAGAGGCCAAAATCTACAGGTAGGCACTTTGCAAAAAACACCTCTGTTTTCTTTAAAAAAAGTGGATGTGTCTATGTTGCCCTTTGGGGCGTTTCCTGTCGCGGGTGCTAGGCCTACCCATACAAGTGAGGTGTCATTTTTATCGGGAGATTTGGGGGAACGCTGGGTGGGAGGAAATTTGTTTAACCTCTCAGATTCCAGAACTTTCTGCCACAGAAATGTGAGGAACATGTGTTTTTTTAGCCAAATTTTGAGGTTTGCAAAGGATTCTGGGTAACAGAACCTAGTCAGAGCCACACAAGTCACCCCATCTTGGATTGCCCTAGGTCTCTAGTTTTTAGAAATGCACAGGTTTGGTAGGTTTCCCTAGGTGCCGGCTGAGCTAGAGGCCAAAATCTACAGGAAGGCACTTTGCAAATAACACCTCTGTTTTCTTTCAAAAAATTGGATGTGTCCACGTCGCGCTTTGGGGCATTTCCTGTTGCGGGCGCTAGGCCTACCCACACAAGTGAGGTATCATTTTTATCGGGAGACTTGGGGGAACGCTGGGTGGAAGGAAATGTGTGGCTCCTCTCAGATTCCAGAACTTTCTGCCACAGAAATGTGAGGAACATGTGTTTTTTTAACCAAATTTTGAGGTTTGCAAAGGATTCTGGGTAACAGAACCTGGTCAGAGCCCCACAAGTCACCCCATCTTGGATTCCCCTAGGTCTCTAGTTTTCAGAAATGCACAGGTTTGGTAGGTTTCCCTAGGTGCCGGCTGAGCTAGAGGCCAAAATCTACAGGTAGGCACTTTGCAAAAAACACCTCTGTTTTCTTTCAAAAAATTGGATGTGTCCACGTTGCGCTTTGAGGCGTTTTGTGTCGCGGGCGCTAGGCCTACCCACACAAGTGAGGTATCATTTTTATCGGGAGACTTGGGGGAGCGCTGGGTGGAAGGAAATTTGTGGCTCCTCTCAGAGTCCAGAACTTTCTGCCACAGAAATGTGAGGAACATGTGTTTTTTTAGCCAGATTTTGAGGTTTGCAAAGGATTCTGGGTAACAGAACCTGGTCAGAGACCCACAAGTCACCCCATCTTGGATTGCCCTAGGTCTCTAGTTTTCAGAAATTCACAGGTTTGATAGGTTTCCCTAGGTGTCGGCTGAGCTAGAGGCCAAAATCTACAAGTAGGCACTTTGCAAAAAATACCTCAGTTTTCTTTAAAAAAATTGGATGTGTCCACGTTGCGCTTTGGGGCGTTTCTTGTCGCGGGCGCTAGGCCTACCCACACAGGTGAGGTATCATTTTTATTGTGAGACTTGGGGGAACGCTTGGTGGAAGGAAATTTGTGGCTTCTCTCAGATTGCATAACTTTCTGCCGCAGAAATGTGAGGAACATGTGTTTTGTTAGCCAAATTTTGAGGTTTGCAAAGGATTCTGGGTAACAGAACCTGGTCAGAATCCCCACAAGTCACACCATCTTGGATTCCCCTAGGTTTCTAGTTTTCAGAAATGCACAGGTTTGGTAGGTTTCCCTAGGTGCCGGCTGAGCTAGAGACCAAAATCTACAGGTAGGCACTTTGCAAAAAACACCTCTGTTTTCTTTAAAAAAATTGGATGTGTCCATGTTGCGCTTTGGGGCATATCCTGTCGCGGGCGCTAGGCCTACCCACACAAGTGAGGTATCATTTTTATCAGGAGACTTGGGGGAACGCTGGGTGGAAAGAAATTTGTGGCTCCTCTCAGATTCCAGAACTTTCTGCCACAGAAATGTGATTAAGATGTGTTTTTTTAGCCACATTTTTAGATTTGCAAATGATTCTGGGTAACAGAACCTGGTCAGAGCCCCACAAGTCACCCCATCTTGGATTCCCCTAGGTCTCTAGTTTTCAGAAATGCACAGGTTTGGTAGGTTTCCCTAGGTGCCGGCTGAGCTAGAGGCCAAAATCTACAGGTAGGCACTTTGCAAAAAACACCTCTGTTTTCTTTCAAAAAATTGGATGTGTCCACGTTGCGCTTTGGGGCATTTCCTGTTGCGGGCGCTAGGCCTACCCACACAAGTGAGGTGTCATTTTTATCGGGAGACTTGGGGGAACGCTGGGGGGAAGGAAATTTGTGGCTCCTCTCAGATTCCAGAACTTTCTGCCACAGAAATGTGAGGAACATGTGTTTTTTTAGCTAGATTTTGAGGTTTGCAAAGGATTCTGGGCAACAGAACCTGGTCAGAGCCCCACAAGTCACCCCATCTTGGATTCCCTTAGGTCTCTAGTTTTCAGAAATGCACAGGTTTTGTAGGTTTCCCTAGGTGCCGGCTGAGCTAGAGGCCAAAATCTACAAGTAGGCACTTTGCAAAAAACACCTCTGTTTTCTTTAAAAAATTGGATGTGTCCACGTTGCGCTTTGGGGCGTTTCCTGTCGCGGGCGCTAGGCCTAACCACACAAGTGAGGTATCATTTTTATCGGGAGACTTGGGGGAACGCTGGGTGGAAGGAAATTTATGGCTTCTCTCAGATTCCAGAACTTTCTGCCACAGAAATGTGAGGAACATGTGTTTTTTTAGCCAGATTTTGAGGTTTGCAAAGGATTCTGGGCAACAGAACCTGGTCAGAGCCCCACAAGTCACCCCATCTTGGATTCCCCTAGGTCTCTAGTTTTCAGAAATGCACAGGTTTGGTAGGTTTCGCTAGGTGCCGGCTGAGCTAGAGGCCAAAATCTACAGGTAGGCACTTTGCAAAAAACACCTCTGTTTTCTTTAAAAAAAGTGGATGTGTCTATGTTGCCCTTTGGGGCGTTTCCTGTCGCGGGTGCTAGGCCTACCCATACAAGTGAGGTGTCATTTTTATCGGGAGATTTGGGGGAACGCTGGGTGGGAGGAAATTTGTTTAACCTCTCAGATTCCAGAACTTTCTGCCACAGAAATGTGAGGAACATGTGTTTTTTTAGCCAAATTTTGAGGTTTGCAAAGGATTCTGGGTAACAGAACCTAGTCAGAGCCACACAAGTCACCCCATCTTGGATTGCCCTAGGTCTCTAGTTTTTAGAAATGCACAGGTTTGGTAGGTTTCCCTAGGTGCCGGCTGAGCTAGAGGCCAAAATCTACAGGAAGGCACTTTGCAAATAACACCTCTGTTTTCTTTCAAAAAATTGGATGTGTCCACGTCGCGCTTTGGGGCATTTCCTGTTGCGGGCGCTAGGCCTACCCACACAAGTGAGGTATCATTTTTATCGGGAGACTTGGGGGAACGCTGGGTGGAAGGAAATGTGTGGCTCCTCTCAGATTCCAGAACTTTCTGCCACAGAAATGTGAGGAACATGTGTTTTTTTAACCAAATTTTGAGGTTTGCAAAGGATTCTGGGTAACAGAACCTGGTCAGAGCCCCACAAGTCACCCCATCTTGGATTCCCCTAGGTCTCTAGTTTTCAGAAATGCACAGGTTTGGTAGGTTTCCCTAGGTGCCGGCTGAGCTAGAGGCCAAAATCTACAGGTAGGCACTTTGCAAAAAACACCTCTGTTTTCTTTCAAAAAATTGGATGTGTCCACGTTGCGCTTTGAGGCGTTTTGTGTCGCGGGCGCTAGGCCTACCCACACAAGTGAGGTATCATTTTTATCGGGAGACTTGGGGGAGCGCTGGGTGGAAGGAAATTTGTGGCTCCTCTCAGAGTCCAGAACTTTCTGCCACAGAAATGTGAGGAACATGTGTTTTTTTAGCCAGATTTTGAGGTTTGCAAAGGATTCTGGGTAACAGAACCTGGTCAGAGACCCACAAGTCACCCCATCTTGGATTGCCCTAGGTCTCTAGTTTTCAGAAATTCACAGGTTTGATAGGTTTCCCTAGGTGTCGGCTGAGCTAGAGGCCAAAATCTACAAGTAGGCACTTTGCAAAAAATACCTCAGTTTTCTTTAAAAAAATTGGATGTGTCCACGTTGCGCTTTGGGGCGTTTCTTGTCGCGGGCGCTAGGCCTACCCACACAGGTGAGGTATCATTTTTATTGTGAGACTTGGGGGAACGCTTGGTGGAAGGAAATTTGTGGCTTCTCTCAGATTGCATAACTTTCTGCCGCAGAAATGTGAGGAACATGTGTTTTGTTAGCCAAATTTTGAGGTTTGCAAAGGATTCTGGGTAACAGAACCTGGTCAGAATCCCCACAAGTCACACCATCTTGGATTCCCCTAGGTTTCTAGTTTTCAGAAATGCACAGGTTTGGTAGGTTTCCCTAGGTGCCGGCTGAGCTAGAGACCAAAATCTACAGGTAGGCACTTTGCAAAAAACACCTCTGTTTTCTTTAAAAAAATTGGATGTGTCCATGTTGCGCTTTGGGGCATATCCTGTCGCGGGCGCTAGGCCTACCCACACAAGTGAGGTATCATTTTTATCAGGAGACTTGGGGGAACGCTGGGTGGAAGGAAATTTGTGGCTCCTCTCAGATTCCAGAACTTTCTGCCACAGAAATGTGAGGAAGATGTGTTTTTTTAGCCAAATTTTGAGATTTGCAAAGGATTCTGGGTAACAGAACCTGGTCAGAGCCCCACAAGTCACCCCATCTTGGATTCCCCTAGGTCTCTAGTTTTCAGAAATGCACAGGTTTGGTAGGTTTCCCTAGGTGCCGGCTGAGCTAGAGGCCAAAATCTACAGGTAGGCACTTTGCAAAAAACACCTCTGTTTTCTTTCAAAAAATTGGATGTGTCCACGTTGCGCTTTGGGGCATTTCCTGTTGCGGGCGCTAGGCCTACCCACACAAGTGAGGTGTCATTTTTATCGGGAGACTTGGGGGAACGCTGGGGGGAAGGAAATTTGTGGCTCCTCTCAGATTCCAGAACTTTCTGCCACAGAAATGTGAGGAACATGTGTTTATTTAACCAAATTTTGAGGTTTGCAAAGGATTCTGGGTAACAGAACCTGGTCAGAGCCCCACAAGTCACCCCATCTTGGATTCCCCAAGGTCTCTAGTTTTCAGAAATGCACAGGTTTGGTAGGTTTCCCTAGGTGCCGGCTGAGCTAGAGGCCAAAATCTACAGGTAGGCACTTTGCAAAAAACACCTCTGTTTTCTTTAAAAAAATTGGATGTGTCCACGTTGCGCTTTGGGGCGTTTCCTGTCGCGGTCGCTAGGCCTACCCACACAAGTGAGGTATCATTGGTATCGGGAGACTTGGGGGAGCGCTGAGTGGAAGGAAATTCGTGGCTCCTCTCAGATTCCAGAACTTTCTGCCACAGAAATGTGAGGAACATGTTTTTTTTTAGCCAAATTTTGAGGTTTGCAAAGGATTCTGGGTAACAGAACCTGGTCAGAGCCCCACAAGTCACCCCATCTTGGATTCCCCTGGGTCTCAAGTTTTCAGAAATGCACAGGTTTGGTAGGTTTCCCTAGGTGCCGGCTGAGCTAGAGGCCAAAATCTACAGGTAGGCACTTTGCAAAAAACACCTCTGTTTTCTTTCAAAAAATTGGATGTGTCCACGTTGCGCTTTGGGGCATTTCCTGTTGCGGGCGCTAGGCCTACCCACACAAGTGAGGTATCATTTTTATCGGGAGACTTGAGGGAACGCTGGGGGGAAGGAAATTTGTGGCTCCTCTCAGATTCCAGAACTTTCTGCCACAGAAATGTGAGGAACATGTGTTTATTTAACCAAATTTTGAGGTTTGCAAAGGATTCTGGGTAACAGAACCTGGTCAGAGCCCCACAAGTCACCCCATCTTGGATTCCCCAAGGTCTCTAGTTTTCAGAAATGCACAGGTTTGGTAGGTTTCCCTAGGTGCCGGCTGAGCTAGAGGCCAAAATCTACAGGTAGGCACTTTGCAAAAAACACCTCTGTTTTCTTTAAAAAAATTGGATGTGTCCACGTTGCGCTTTGGGGCGTTTCCTGTTGCGGGCGCTAGGCCTACCCACACAAGTGAGGTATCATTTTTATCGGGAGACTTGGGGGAGCGCTGGGTGGAAGGAAATCTGTGGCTCCTCTCAGAGTCCAGAACTTTCTGCCACAGAAATGTGAGGAATATGTGTTTTTTTAGCCAGATTTTGAGGTTTGCAAAGGATTCTGGGTAACAGAACCTGGTCAGAGACCCACAAGTCACCCCATCTTGGATTGCCCTAGGTCTCTAGTTTTCAGAAATTCACAGGTTTGATAGGTTTCCCTAGGTGCCGGCTGAGCTAGAGGCCAAAATCTACAAGTAGGCACTTTGCAAAAAATACCTCAGTTTTCTTTAAAAAAATTGGATGTGTCCACGTTGCGCTTTGGGGCGTTTCTTGTCGCGGGCGCTAGGCCTACCCACACAGGTGAGGTATCATTTTTATTGTGAGACTTGGGGGAACGCTTGGTGGAAGGAAATTTGTGGCTTCTCTCAGATTGCATAACTTTCTGCCGCAGAAATGTGAGGAACATGTGTTTTGTTAGCCAAATTTTGAGGTTTGCAAAGGATTCTGGGTAACAGAACCTGGTCAGAATCCCCACAAGTCACACCATCTTGGATTCCCCTAGGTTTCTAGTTTTCAGAAATGCACAGGTTTGGTAGGTTTCCCTAGGTGCCGGCTGAGCTAGAGGCCAAAATCTACAGGTATGCACTTTGCAAAAAACACCTCTGTTTTCTTTAAAAAAATTGGATGTGTCCATGTTGCGCTTTGGGGCATATCCTGTCGCGGGCGCTAGGCCTACCCACACAAGTGAGGTATCATTTTTATCAGGAGACTTGGGGGAACGCTGGGTGGAAGGAAATTTGTGGCTCCTCTCAGATTCCAGAACTTTCTGCCACAGAAATGTGAGGAAGATGTGTTTTTTTAGCCAAATTTTGAGATTTGCAAAGGATTCTGGGTAACAGAACCTGGTCAGAGCCCCACAAGTCACCCCATCTTGGATTCCCCTAGGTCTCTAGTTTTCAGAAATGCACAGGTTTGGTAGGTTTCCCTAGGTGCCGGCTGAGCTAGAGGCCAAAATCTACAGGTAGGCACTTTGCAAAAAACACCTCTGTTTTCTTTCAAAAAATTGGATGTGTCCACGTTGCGCTTTGGGGCATTTCCTGTTGCGGGCGCTAGGCCTACCCACACAAGTGAGGTGTCATTTTTATCGGGAGACTTGGGGGAACGCTGGGGGGGAAGGAAATTTGTGGCTCCTCTCAGATTCCAGAACTTTCTGCCACAGAAATGTGAGGAACATGTGTTTATTTAACCAAATTTTGAGGTTTGCAAAGGATTCTGGGTAACAGAACCTGGTCAGAGCCCCACAAGTCACCCCATCTTGGATTCCCCAAGGTCTCTAGTTTTCAGAAATGCACAGGTTTGGTAGGTTTCCCTAGGTGCCGGCTGAGCTAGAGGCCAAAATCTACAGGTAGGCACTTTGCAAAAAACACCTCTGTTTTCTTTAAAAAAATTGGATGTGTCCACGTTGCGCTTTGGGGCGTTTCCTGTCGCGGTCGCTAGGCCTACCCACACAAGTGAGGTATCATTGGTATCGGGAGACTTGGGGGAGCGCTGGGTGGAAGGAAATTCGTGGCTCCTCTCAGATTCCAGAACTTTCTGCCACAGAAATGTGAGGAACATGTTTTTTTTTAGCCAAATTTTGAGGTTTGCAAAGGATTCTGGGTAACAGAACCTGGTCAGAGCCCCACAAGTCACCCCATCTTGGATTCCCCTGGGTCTCAAGTTTTCAGAAATGCACAGGTTTGGTAGGTTTCCCTAGGTGCCGGCTGAGCTAGAGGCCAAAATCTACAGGTAGGCACTTTGCAAAAAACACCTCTGTTTTCTTTCAAAAAATTGGATGTGTCCACGTTGCGCTTTGGGGCATTTCCTGTTGCGGGCGCTAGGCCTACCCACACAAGTGAGGTATCATTTTTATCGGGAGACTTGAGGGAACGCTGGGGGGAAGGAAATTTGTGGCTCCTCTCAGATTCCAGAACTTTCTGCCACAGAAATGTGAGGAACATGTGTTTATTTAACCAAATTTTGAGGTTTGCAAAGGATTCTGGGTAACAGAACCTGGTCAGAGCCCCACAAGTCACCCCATCTTGGATTCCCCAAGGTCTCTAGTTTTCAGAAATGCACAGGTTTGGTAGGTTTCCCTAGGTGCCGGCTGAGCTAGAGGCCAAAATCTACAGGTAGGCACTTTGCAAAAAACACCTCTGTTTTCTTTAAAAAAATTGGATGTGTCCACGTTGCGCTTTGGGGCGTTTCCTGTTGCGGGCGCTAGGCCTACCCACACAAGTGAGGTATCATTTTTATCGGGAGACTTGGGGGAGCGCTGGGTGGAAGGAAATCTGTGGCTCCTCTCAGAGTCCAGAACTTTCTGCCACAGAAATGTGAGGAACATGTGTTTTTTTAGCCAGATTTTGAGGTTTGCAAAGGATTCTGGGTAACAGAACCTGGTCAGAGACCCACAAGTCACCCCATCTTGGATTCCCCTAGGTCTCTAGTTTTCAGAAATGCACAGGTTTGGTAGGTTTCCCTAGGTGCCGGCTGAGCTAGAGGCCAAAATCTACAAGTAGGCACTTTGCAAAAAATACCTCAGTTTTCTTTCAAAAAATTGGATGTGTCCACGTTGCGCTTTGGGGCGTTTCTTGTCGCGGGCGCTAGGCCTACCCACACAGGTGAGGTATCATTTATATTGTGAGACTTGGGGGAACGCTTGGTGGAAGTAAATTTGTGGCTTATTTCAGATTCCATAACTTTCTGCCGCAGAAATGTGAGGAACATGTGTTTTGTTAGCCAAATTTTGAGGTTTGCAAAGGATTCTGGGTAACAGAACCTGGTCAGAATCCCCACAAGTCACACCATCTTGGATTCCCCTAGGTCTCTAGTTTTCAGAAATGCACAGGTTTGGTAGGTTTCCCTAGGTGCCGGCTGAGCTAGAGGCCAAAATCTACAGGTAGGCACTTTGCAAAAAACACCTCTGTTTTCTTTCAAAAAATTGGATGTGTCCACGTTGCGCTTTGGGGCATTTCCTGTTGCGGGCGCTAGGCCTACCCACACAAGTGAGGTATCATTTTTATCGGGAGACTTGAGGGAACGCTGGGGGGAAGGAAATTTGTGGCTCCTCTCAGATTCCAGAACTTTCTGCCACAGAAATGTGAGGAACATGTGTTTATTTAACCAAATTTTGAGGTTTGCAAAGGATTCTGGGTAACAGAACCTGGTCAGAGCCCCACAAGTCACCCCATCTTGGATTCCCCAAGGTCTCTAGTTTTCAGAAATGCACAGGTTTGGTAGTTTTCCCTAGGTGCCGGCTGAGCTAGAGGCCAAAATCTACAGGTAGGCACTTTGCAAAAAACACCTCTGTTTTCTTTAAAAAAATTGGATGTGTCCACGTTGCGCTTTGGGGCGTTTCCTGTTGCGGGCGCTAGGCCTACCCACACAAGTGAGGTATCATTTTTATCGGGAGACTTGGGGGAGCGCTGGGTGGAAGGAAATCTGTGGCTCCTCTCAGAGTCCAGAACTTTCTGCCACAGAAATGTGAGGAACATGTGTTTTTTTAGCCAGATTTTGAGGTTTGCAAAGGATTCTGGGTAACAGAACCTGGTCAGAGACCCACAAGTCACCCCATCTTGGATTCCCCTAGGTCTCTAGTTTTCAGAAATGCACAGGTTTGGTAGGTTTCCCTAGGTGCCGGCTGAGCTAGAGGCCAAAATCTACAAGTAGGCACTTTGCAAAAAATACCTCAGTTTTCTTTCAAAAAATTGGATGTGTCCACGTTGCGCTTTGGGGCGTTTCTTGTCGCGGGCGCTAGGCCTACCCACACAGGTGAGGTATCATTTATATTGTGAGACTTGGGGGAACGCTTGGTGGAAGTAAATTTGTGGCTTATTTCAGATTCCATAACTTTCTGCCGCAGAAATGTGAGGAACATGTGTTTTGTTAGCCAAATTTTGAGGTTTGCAAAGGATTCTGGGTAACAGAACCTGGTCAGAATCCCCACAAGTCACACCATCTTGGATTCCCCTAGGTCTCTAGTTTTCAGAAATGCACAGGTTTGGTAGGTTTCCCTAGGTGCCGGCTGAGCTAGAGGCCAAAATCTACAGGTATGCACTTTGCAAAAAACACCTCTGTTTTCTTTAAAAAAATTGGATGTGTCCATGTTGCGCTTTGGGGCATATCCTGTCGCGGGCGCTAGGCCTACCCACACAAGTGAGGTATCATTTTTATCAGGAGACTTGGGGGAACGCTGGGTGGAAGGAAATTTGTGGCTCCTCTCAGATTCCAGAACTTTCTGCCACAGAAATGTGAGGAAGATGTGTTTTTTTAGCCAAATTTTGCGATTTGCAAAGGATTCTGGGTAACAGAACCTGGTCAGAGCCCCACAAGTCACCCCATCTTGGATTCCCCTAGGTCTCTAGTTTTCAGAAATGCACAGGTTTGGTAGGTTTCCCTAGGTGCCGGCTGAGCTAGAGGCCAAAATCTACAGGTAGGCACTTTGCAAAAAACACCTCTGTTTTCTTTCAAAAAATTGGATGTGTCCACGTTGCGCTTTGGGGCATTTCCTGTTGCGGGCGCTAGGCCTACCCACACAAGTGAGGTGTCATTTTTATCGGGAGACTTGGGGGAACGCTGGGGGGAAGGAAATTTGTGGCTCCTCTCAGATTCCAGAACTTTCTGTCACAGAAATGTGAGGAACATGTGTTTATTTAACCAAATTTTGAGGTTTGCAAAGGATTCTGGGTAACAGAACCTGGTCAGAGCCCCACAAGTCACCCCATCTTGGATTCCCCTGGGTCTCTAGTTTTCAGAAATGCACAGGTTTGGTAGGTTTCCCTAGGTGCCAGCTGAGCTAGAGGCCAAAATCTACAGATAGGCACTTTGCAAAAAACACCTCTGTTTTCTTTCAAAAAATTGGACGTGTCCACATTGCGCTTTGGCACATTTCCTGTTGCGGGCGCTAGGCCTACCCACACAAGTGAGGTATCATTTTTATCGGGAGTCTTGGGGGAACGCTGGGTGGAAAGAAATTTGTGGCTCCTCTCAGATTCCAGAACTTTCTGCCACAGAAATGTGAGGAACATGTGTTTTTTTAACCACATTTTGAGGTTTGCAAAGGATTCTGGGTAACAGAACCTGGTCAGAGCCCCACAAGGCACCCCATCTTGGATTGCCTAGGGCTCTAGTTTTCAGAAATGCACAGGTTTGGTAGGTTTCCCTAGGTGCCGGCTGAGCTAGAGGCCAAAATCTACAGGTAGGCACTTTGCAAAAAACACCTCTGTTTTCTTTAAAAAAATTGGATGTGTCCACGATGCGCTTTGGGGCATTTCCTGTTGCGGGCGCTAGGCCTACCCACACAAGTGAGGTATCATTTTTATCGGGAGCCTTGGGGGAACGCTGGGTGGAAGGAAATGTGTGGCTCCTCTCAGATTCCAGAACTTTCTGCCACAGAAATGTGAGGAACATGTGTTTTTTTAACCAAATTTTGAGGTTTGCAAAGGATTCTGGGTAACAGAACCTGGTCAGAGCCCCACAAGTCACCCCATCTTAGATTCCCCTAGGTCTCTAGTTTTCAGAAATGCACAGGTTTGGTAGGTTTCCCTAGGTGCTGGCTGAGCTAGAGGCCAAAATCTACAGGTAGGCACTTTGCAAAAAACACCTCTGTTTTCTTTCAAAAAATTTGGATGTGTCCACGTTGCGCTTTGGGGCTTTTCCTGTTGCGGGCGCTAGGCCTACCCACACAAGTGAGGTATCATTTTTATCGGGAGACTTGGGGGAGCGCTGGGTGGAAGGAAATGTGTGGCTCCTCTCAGATTCCAGAACTTTCTGCCACAGAAATGTGAGGAACATGTGTTTTTTTAGCCAGATTTTGAGGTTTGCAAAGGATTCTGGGTAACAGAACCTGGTCAGAGACCCACAAGTCACCCCATCTTGGTTTCCCCTAGGTCTCTAGTTTTCAGAAATGCACAGGTTTGGTAGGTTTCCCTAGGTGCCGGCTGAGCTAGAGGCCAAAATCTACAAGTAGGCACTTTGCAAAAAACACCTCTGTTTTCTTTCAAAAAATTGGATGTGTCCATGTTGCGCTTTGGGGCGTTTCCTGTTGCGGGCGCTAGGCCTACCCACACAGGTGAGGTATCATTTTTATCGGGAGACTTGGGGGAACGCTGGGTGGAAGGAAATTTGTGTCTCCTCTCAGATTCTAGAACTTTCTGCCACAGAAATGTGAGGAACGTGTTTTTTAACCAAATTTTGAGGTTTGCAAAGGATTCTGGGTAACAGAACCTGGTCAGAGCCCCACAAGTCACCCCATCTTGGATTCCCCTGGGTCTCTAGTTTTCAGAAATACACAGGTTTGGTAGGTTTCCCTAGGTGCAGGCTGAGCTAGAGGCCAAAATCTACAGGTAGGCACTTTGCAAAAAACACCTCTGTTTTCTTTAAAAAAAATTGGATGTGTCCACATTGCACTTTGGGGCATTTCCTGTTGCGGGCGCTAGGCCTACCCACACAAGTGAGGTATCATTTTTATCGGGAGACTTGGGGGAACGCTGGGTGGAAGGAAATTTGTGGCTCCTCTCAGATTCTAGAACTTTCTGCCACAGAAATGTGAGTAACATGTGTTTTTTTAGCCAGATTTTGAGGTTTGCAAAGGATTCTGGGCAACAGAACCTGGTCAGAGCCCCACAAGTCACCCCATCTTGGATTCCCCAAGGTCTCTAGTTTTCAGAAATGCACAGGTTTGGTAGGTTTCCCTAGGTGCCGGCTGAGCTAGAGGCCAAAATCTACAGGTAGGCACTTTGCAAAAAACACCTCTGTTTTCTTTAAAAAAATTGGATGTGTCCACGTTGCGCTTTGGGGCGTTTCCTGTTGCGGGCGCTAGGCCTACCCACACAAGTGAGGTATCATTTTTATCGGGAGACTTGGGGGAGCGCTGGGTGGAAGGAAATCTGTGGCTCCTCTCAGAGTCCAGAACTTTCTGCCACAGAAATGTGAGGAACATGTGTTTTTTTAGCCAGATTTTGAGGTTTGCAAAGGATTCTGGGTAACAGAACCTGGTCAGAGACCCACAAGTCACCCCATCTTGGATTCCCCTAGGTCTCTAGTTTTCAGAAATGCACAGGTTTGGTAGGTTTCCCTAGGTGCCGGCTGAGCTAGAGGCCAAAATCTACAAGTAGGCACTTTGCAAAAAATACCTCAGTTTTCTTTCAAAAAATTGGATGTGTCCACGTTGCGCTTTGGGGCGTTTCTTGTCGCGGGCGCTAGGCCTACCCACACAGGTGAGGTATCATTTTTATTGTGAGACTTGGGGGAACGCTTGGTGGAAGGAAATTTGTGGCTTCTTTCAGATTCCATAACTTTCTGCCGCAGAAATGTGAGGAACATGTGTTTTGTTAGCCAAATTTTGAGGTTTGCAAAGGATTTTGGGTAACAGAACCTGGTCAGAATCCCCACAAGTCACACCATCTTGGATTCCCCTAGGTCTCTAGTTTTCAGAAATGCACAGGTTTGGTAGGTTTCCCTAGGTGCCGGCTGAGCTAGAGGCCAAAATCTACAGGTATGCACTTTGCAAAAAACACCTCTGTTTTCTTTAAAAAAATTGGATGTGTCTATGTTGCGCTTTGGGGCATATCCTGTCGCGGGCGCTAGGCCTACCCACACAAGTGAGGTATCATTTTTATCAGGAGACTTGGGGGAACGCTGGGTGGAAGGAAATTTGTGGCTCCTCTCAGATTCCAGAACTTTCTGCCACAGAAATGTGAGGAAGATGTGTTTTTTTAGCCAAATTTTGAGATTTGCAAAGGATTCTGGGTAACAGAACCTGGTCAGAGCCCCACAAGTCACCCCATCTTGGATTCCCCTAGGTCTCTAGTTTTCAGAAATGCACAGGTTTGGTAGGTTTCCATAGGTGCCGGCTGAGCTAGAGGCCAAAATCTACAGGTAGGCACTTTGCAAAAAACACCTCTGTTTTCTTTCAAAAAATTGGATGTGTCCACGTTGCGCTTTGGGGCATTTCCTGTTGCGGGCGCTAGGCCTACCTACACAAGTGAGGTGTCATTTTTATCGGGAGACTTGGGGGAACGCTGGGGGGAAGGAAATTTGTGGCTCCTCTCAGATTCCAGAACTTTCTGTCACAGAAATGTGAGGAACATGTGTTTATTTAACCAAATTTTGAGGTTTGCAAAGGATTCTGGGTAACAGAACCTGGTCAGAGACCCACAAGTCACCCCATCTTGGATTCCCCAAGGTCTCTAGTTGTCAGAAATGCACAGGTTTGGTAGGTTTCCCTAGGTGCCGGCTGAGCTAGAGGCCAAAATCTACAGATAGGCACTTTGCAAAAAACACCTCTGTTTTCTTTAAAAAAATTGGATGTGTCCACGTTGCGCTTTGGGGCGTTTCCTGTCGCGGTCGCTAGGCCTACCCACACAAGTGAGGTATCATTTGTATCGGGAGACTTGGGGGAGCGCTGGGTGGAAGGAAATTTGTGGCTCCTCTCAGATTCCAGAACTTTCTGCCACAGAAATGTGAGGAACATGTTTTTTTTTAGCCAAATTTTGAGGTTTGCAAAGGATTCTGGGTAACAGAACCTGGTCAGAGCCCCACAAGTCACCCCATCTTGGATTCCCCTGGGTCTCTAGTTTTCAGAAATGCACAGGTTTGGTAGGTTTCCCTAGGTGCCGGCTGAGCTAGAGGCCAAAATCTACAGGTAGGCACTTTGCAAAAAACACCTCTGTTTTCTTTCAAAAAATTGGATGTGTCCACATTGCGCTTTGGGGCATTTCCTGTTGCGGGCGCTAGGCCTACCCACACAAGTGCGTTATCATTTTTATCGGGAGACATGGGGGAACGCTGGGTGGAAGGAAATTTGTGGCTCCTCTCAGATTCCAGAACTTTCTGCCACAGAAATGTGAGGAACATGTGTTTTTTTAACCAAATTTTGAGATTTGCAAAGGATTCTGGGTAACAGAACCTGGTCAGAGCCCCACAAGTCACCCCATCTTGGATTCCCCTAGGTCTCTAGTTTTCAGAAATGCACAGGTTTGGTAGGTTTCCCTAGGTGCCGGCTGAGCTAGAGGCCAAAATCTACAGGTAGGCACTTTGCAAAAAACACCTCTGTTTTCTTTCAAAAAATTGGATGTGTCCACGTTGCGCTTTGGGGCATTTCCTGTTGCGGGCGCTAGGCCTACCCACACAAGTGAGGTGTCATTTTTATCGGGAGACTTGGGGGAACGCTGGGGGGAAGGAAATTTGTGGCTCCTCTCAGATTCCAGAACTTTCTGCCACAGAAATGTGAGGAACATGTGTTTATTTAACCAAATTTTGAGGTTTGCAAAGGATTCTGGGTAACAGAACCTGGTCAGAGCCCCACAAGTCACCCCATCTTGGATTCCCCAAGGTCTCTAGTTTTCAGAAATGCACAGGTTTGGTAGGTTTCCCTAGGTACCGGCTGAGCTAGAGGCCAAAATCTACAGGTAGGCACTTTGCAAAAAACACCTCTGTTTTCTTTAAAAAAATTGGATGTGTCCACGTTGCGCTTTGGGGCGTTTCCTGTCGCGGTCGCTAGGTCTACCCACACAAGTGAGGTATCATTTGTATCGGGAGACTTGGGGGAGCGCTGGGTGGAAGGAAATTTGTGGCTCCTCTCAGATTCCAGAACTTTCTGCCACAGAAATGTGAGGAACATGTGTTTATTTAACCAAATTTTGAGGTTTGCAAAGGATTCTGGGTAACAGAACCTGGTCAGAGCCCCACAAGTCACCCCATCTTGGATTCCCCAAGGTCTCTAGTTTTCAGAAATGCACAGGTTTGGTAGGTTTCCCTAGGTACCGGCTGAGCTAGAGGCCAAAATCTACAGGTAGGCACTTTGCAAAAAACACCTCTGTTTTCTTTCAAAAAATTGGATGTGTCCACGTTGCGCTTTGGGGCATTTCCTGTTGCGGGGGCTAGGCCTACCCACACAAGTGAGGTATCATTTTTATCGGGAGACTTGAGGGAACGCTGGGGGGAAGGAAATTTGTGGCTCCTCTCAGATTCCAGAACTTTCTGCCACAGAAATGTGAGGAACATGTGTTTATTTAACCAAATTTTGAGGTTTGCAAAGGATTCTGGGTAACAGAACCTGGTCAGAGCCCCACTAGTCACCCCATCTTGGATTCCCCAAGGTCTCTAGTTTTCAGAAATGCACAGGTTTGGTAGGTTTCCCTAGGTGCCGGCTGAGCTAGAGGCCAAAATCTACAGGTAGGCACTTTGCAAAAAACACCTCTGTTTTCTTTAAAAAAATTGGATGTGTCCACGTTGCGCTTTGGGGCGTTTCCTGTTGCGGGCGCTAGGCCTACCCACACAAGTGAGGTATCATTTGTATCGGGAGACTTGGGGGAGCGCTGGGTGGAAGGAAATTTGTGGCTCCTCTCAGATTCCAGAACTTTCTGCCACAGAAATGTGAGGAACATGTTTTTTTTTAGCCAAATTTTGAGGTTTGCAAAGGATTCTGGGTAACAGAACCTGGTCAGAGCCCCACAAGTCACCCCATCTTGGATTCCCCTGGGTCTCTAGTTTTCAAAAATGCACAGGTTTGGTAGGTTTCCCTAGGTGCCAGCTGAGCTAGAGGCCAAAATATACAGATAGGCACTTTGCAAAAAACACCTCTGTTTTCTTTCAAAAAATTGGATGTGTCCACATTGCGCTTTGGCACATTTCCTGTTGCGGGCGCTAGGCCTACCCACACAAGTGAGGTATCATTTTTATCGGGAGTCTTGGGGGAACGCTGGGTGGAAGGAAATTTGTGGCTCCTCTCAGATTCCAGAACTTTCTGCCACAGAAATGTGAGGAACATGTGTTTTTTTAACCACATTTTGAGGTTTGCAAAGGATTCTGGGTAACAGAACCTGGTCAGAGCCCCACAAGGCACCCCATCTTGGATTGCCTAGGGCTCTAGTTTTCAGAAATGCCCAGGTTTGGTAGGTTTCCCTAGGTGCCGGCTGAGCTAGAGGCCAAAATCTACAGGTAGGCACTTTGCAAAAAACACCTCTGTTTTCTTTAAAAAAATTGGATGTGTCCACGATGCGCTTTGGGGCATTTCCTGTTGCGGGCGCTAGGCCTACCCACACAAGTGAGGTATCATTTTTATCGGGAGACTTGGGGGAACGCTGGGTGGAAGGAAATGTGTGGCTCCTCTCAGATTCCAGAACTTTCTGCCACAGAAATGTGAGGAACATGTGTTTTTTTAACCAAATTTTGAGGTTTGCAAAGGATTCTGGGTAACAGAACATGGTCAGAGCCCCACAAGTCACCCCATCTTAGATTCCCCTAGGTCTCTAGTTTTCAGAAATGCACAGGTTTGGTAGGTTTCCCTAGGTGCTGGCTGAGCTAGAGGCCAAAATCTACAGGTAGGCACTTTGCAAAAAACACCTCTGTTTTCTTTCAAAAAATTTGGATGTGTCCACGTTGCGCTTTGGGGCTTTTCCTGTTGCGGGCGCTAGGCCTACCCACACAAGTGAGGTATCATTTTTATCGGGAGACTTGGGGGAGCGCTGGGTGGAAGGAAATTTGTGGCTCCTCTCAGATTCCAGAACTTTCTGCCACAGAAATGTGAGGAACATGTGTTTTTTTAGCCAGATTTTGAGGTTTGCAAAGGATTCTGGGTAACAGAACCTGGTCAGAGACCCACAAGTCACCCCATCTTGGTTTCCCCTAGGTCTCTAGTTTTCAGAAATGCACAGGTTTGGTAGGTTTCCCTAGGTGCCGGCTGAGCTAGAGGCCAAAATCTACAAGTAGGCACTTTGCAAAAAACACCTCTGTTTTCTTTCAAAAAATTGGATGTGTCCACGTTGCGCTTTGGGGCGTTTCCTGTTGCGGGCGCTAGGCCTACCCACACAGGTGAGGTATCATTTTTATCGGGAGACTTGGGGGAACGCTGGGTGGAAGGAAATTTGTGTCTCCTCTCAGATTCTAGAACTTTCTGCCACAGAAATGTGAGGAACATGTGTTTTTTAACCAAATTTTGAGGTTTGCAAAGGATTCTGGGTAATAGAACCTGGTCAGAGCCCCACAAGTCACCCCATCTTGGATTCCCCTGGGTCTCTAGTTTTCAGAAATACACAGGTTTGGTAGGTTTCCCTAGGTGCAGGCTGAGCTAGAGGCCAAAATCTACAGGTAGGCACTTTGC
This sequence comes from Pleurodeles waltl, assembly GCF_031143425.1. Classification (NCBI taxonomy): domain Eukaryota; kingdom Metazoa; phylum Chordata; class Amphibia; order Caudata; family Salamandridae; genus Pleurodeles; species Pleurodeles waltl. The sequence goes on from NC_090446.1 coordinate 886,088,001, forward strand.
AAAAAACACCTCTGTTTTCTTTCAAAAAATTGGATGTGTCCACATTGCACTTTGGGGCATTTCCTGTTGCGGGCGCTAGGCCTACCCACACAAGTGAGGTATCATTTTTATCGGGAGACTTGGGGGAACGCTGGGTGGAAGGAAATTTGTGGCTCCTCTCAGATTCCAGAACTTTCTGCCACAGAAATGTGAGTAACATGTGTTTTTTTAGCCAGATTTTGAGGTTTGCAAAGGATTCTGGGCAACAGAACCTGGTCAGAGCCCCACAAGTCACCCCATCTTGGATTCCCCTAGGTCTCTAGTTTTCAGAAATGCACAGGTTTGGTAGGTTTCGCTAGGTGCCGGCTGAGCTAGAGGCCAAAATCTACAGGTAGGCACTTTGCAAAAAACACCTCTGTTTTCTTTCAAAAAAGTGGATGTGTCCATGTTGCCCTTTGGGGCGTTTCCTGTCGCGGGTGCTAGGCCTACCCATACAAGTGAGGTGTCATTTTTATCGGGAGATTTCGGGGAACGCTGGGTGGAAGGAAATTTGTTTCACCTCTCAGATTCTAGAACTTTCTGCCACAGAAATGTGAGGAACATGTGTTTTTTTAGCCAAATTTTGAGGTTTGCAAAGGATTCTGGGTAACAGAACCTGGTCAGAGCCACACAAGTCACCCCATCTTGGATTCCCCTGGGTCTCTAGTTTTCAGAAATGCACAGGTTTGGTAGGTTTCCGTAGGTGCCAGGTGAGCTAGAGGCCAAAATCTACAGGTAGGCACTTTGCAAAAAACACCTCTGTTTTCTTTCGAAAAATTGGATGTGTCCACATTGCGCTTTGGGGCATTTCCTGTTGCGGGCGCTAGGCCTACCAACACAAGTGCGTTATCATTTTTATCGGGAGACATGGGGGAACGCTGGGTGGAAGGAAATTTGTGGCTCCTCTCAGATTCCAGAGCTTTCTGCCACAGAAATGTGAGAAACATGTGTTTTTTTAACCAAATTTTGAGATTTGCAAAGGATTCTGGGTAACAGAACCTGGTGAGAGCCCCACAAGTCACCCCATCTTGGATTCCCCTAGGTCTCTAGTTTTCAGAAATGCACAGGTTTGGTAGGTTTCCCTAGGTGCCGGCTGAGCTAGAGGCCAAAATCTACAGGTAGGCACTTTGCAAAAAACACCTCTGTTTTCTTTAAAAAAATTGGATGTGTCCACATTGCGCTTTGGGGCATTTCCTGTTGCGGGCGCTAGGCCTACCCACACAAGTGCGTTATCATTTTTATCGGGAGACATGGGGGAACGCTGGGTGGAAGGAAATTTGTGGCTCCTCTCAGATTCCAGAACTTTCTGCCACAGAAATGTGAGGAACATGTGTTTTTTTAACCAAATTTTGAGATTTGCAAAGGATTCTGGGTAACAGAACCTGGTCAGAGCCCCACAAGTCACCCCATCTTGGATTCCCCTAGGTCTCTAGTTTTCAGAAATGCACAGGTTTGGTAGGTTTCCCTAGGTGCCGGCTGAGCTAGAGGCCAAAATCTACAGGTAGGCACTTTGCAAAAAACACCTCTGTTTTCTTTCAAAAAATTGGATGTGTCCACGTTGCGCTTTGGGGCATTTCCTGTTGCGGGCGCTAGGCCTACCCACACAAGTGAGGTGTCCTTTTTATCGGGAGACTTGGGGGAACGCTGGGGTGAAGGAAATTTGTGGCTCCTCTCAGATTCCAGAACTTTCTGTCACAGAAATGTGAGGAACATGTGTTTATTTAACCAAATTTTGAGGTTTGCAAAGGATTCTGGGTAACAGAACCTGGTCAGAGCCCCACAAGTCACCCCATCTTGGATTCCCCAAGGTCTCTAGTTTTCAGAAATGCACAGGTTTGGTATGTTTCCCTAGGTGCCGGCTGAGCTAGAGGCCAAAATCTACAGGTAGGCACTTTGCAAAAAACACCTCTGTTTTCTTTAAAAAAATTGGATGTGTCCACGTTGCGCTTTGGGGCGTTTCCTGTCGCGGTCGCTAGGCCTACCCACACAAGTGAGGTATCATTTGTATCGGGAGACTTGGGGGAGCGCTCGGTGGAAGGAAATTTGTGGCTCCTCTCAGATTCCAGAACTTTCTGCCACAGAAATGTGAGGAACATGTTTTTTTTTAGCCAAATTTTGAGGTTTGCAAAGGATTCTGGGTAACAGAACCTGGTCAGAGCCCCACAAGTCACCCCATCTTGGATTCCCCTGGGTCTCTAGTTTTCAGAAATGCACAGGTTTGGTAGGTTTCCCTAGGTGCCGGCTGAGCTAGAGGCCAAAATCTACAGGTAGGCACTTTGCAAAAAACACCTCTGTTTTCTTTCAAAAAATTGGATGTGTCCACGTTGCGCTTTGGGGCATTTCCTGTTGCGGGCGCTAGGCCTACCCACACAAGTGAGGTATCATTTTTATCGGGAGACTTGAGGGAACGCTGGGGGGAAGGAAATTTGTGGCTCCTCTCAGATTCCAGAACTTTCTGCCACAGAAATGTGAGGAACATGTGTTTATTTAACCAAATTTTGAGGTTTGCAAAGGATTCTGGGTAACAGAACCTGGTCAGAGCCCCACAAGTCACCCCATCTTGGATTCCCCAAGGTCTCTAGTTTTCAGAAATGCACAGATTTGGTAGGTTTCCCTAGGTGCCGGCTGAGCTAGAGGCCAAAATCTACAGGTAGGCACTTTGCAAAAAACACCTCTGTTTTCTTTAAAAAAATTGGATGTGTCCACGTTGCGCTTTGGGGCGTTTCCTGTCGCGGTCGCTAGGCCTACCCACACAAGTGAGGTATCATTTGTATCGGGAGACTTGGGGGAGCGCTAGGTGGAAGGAAATTTGTGGCTCCTCTCAGATTCCAGAACTTTCTGCCACAGAAATGTGAGGAACATGTTTTTTTTTAGCCAAATTTTGAGGTTTGCAAAGGATTCTGGGTAACAGAACCTGGTCAGAGCCCCACAAGTCACCCCATCTTGGATTCCCCTGGGTCTCAAGTTTTCAGAAATGCACAGGTTTGGTAGGTTTCCCTAGGTGCCGGCTGAGCTAGAGGCCAAAATCTACAGGTAGGCACTTTGCAAAAAACACCTCTGTTTTCTTTAAAAAAATTGGATGTGTCCACGTTGCGCTTTGGGGCGTTTCCTGTTGCGGGCGCTAGGCCTACCCACACAAGTGAGGTATCATTTGTATCGGGAGACTTGGGGGGAGCGCTGGGTGGAAGGAAATTTGTGGCTCCTCTCAGATTCCAGAACTTTCTGCCACAGAAATGTGAGGAACATGTTTTTTTTTAGCCAAATTTTGAGGTTTGCAAAGGATTCTGGGTAACAGAACCTGGTCAGAGCCCCACAAGTCACCCCATCTTGGATTCCCCTAGGTCTCTAGTTTTCAGAAATGCACAGGTTTGGTAGGATTCCCTAGGTGCCGGCTGAGATAGAGGCCAAAATCTACAGGTAGGCACTTTGCAAAAAACACCTCTGTTTTCTTTAAAAAAATTGGATGTGTCCACATTGCGCTTTGGGGCATTTCCTATTGCGGGCGCTAGGCCTACCCACACAAGTGCGTTATCATTTTTATCGGGAGACATGGGGGAACGCTGGGTGGAAGGAAATTTGTGGCTCCTCTCAGATTCCAGAACTTTCTGCCACAGAAATGTGAGGAACATGTGTTTTTTTAACCAAATTTTGAGATTTGCAAAGGATTCTGGGTAACAGAACCTGGTCAGAGCCCCACAAGTCACCCCATCTTGGATTCCCCTAGGTCTCTAGTTTTCAGAAATGCACAGGTTTGGTAGGTTTCCCTAGGTGCCGGCTGAGCTAGAGGCCAAAATCTACAGGTAGGCACTTTGCAAAAAACACCTCTGTTTTCTTTCAAAAAATTGGATGTGTCCACGTTGCGCTTTGGGGCATTTCCTGTTGCGGGCGCTAGGCCTACCCACACAAGTGAGGTGTCATTTTTATCGGGAGACTTGGGGGAACGCTGGGGTGAAGGAAATTTGTGGATCCTCTCAGATTCCAGAACTTTCTGTCACAGAAATGTGAGGAACATGTGTTTATTTAACCAAATTTTGAGGTTTGCAAAGGATTCTGGGTAACAGAACCTGGTCAGAGCCCCACAAGTCACCCCATCTTGGATTCCCCAAGGTCTCTAGTTTTCAGAAATGCACAGGTTTGGTAGGTTTCCCTAGGTGCCGGCTGAGCTAGAGGCCAAAATCTACAGGTAGGCACTTTGCAAAAAACACCTCTGTTTTCTTTAAAAAAATTGGATGTGTCCACGTTGCGCTTTGGGGCGTTTCCTGTCGCGGTCGCTAGGCCTACCCACACAAGTGAGGTATCATTTGTATCGGGAGACTTGGGGGAGCGCTGGGTGGAAGGAAATTTGTGGCTCCTCTCAGATTCCAGAACTTTCTGCCACAGAAATGTGAGGAACATGTTTTTTTTTAGCCAAATTTTGAGGTTTGCAAAGGATTCTGGGTAACAGAACCTGGTCAGAGCCCCACAAGTCACCCCATCTTGGATTCCCCTGGGTCTCTAGTTTTCAGAAATGCACAGGTTTGGTAGGTTTCCCTAGGTGCCGGCTGAGCTAGAGGCCAAAATCTACAGGTAGGCACTTTGCAAAAAACACCTCTGTTTTCTTTCAAAAAATTGGATGTGTCCACATTGCGCTTTGGGGCATTTCCTGTTGCGGGCGCTAGGCCTACCCACACAAGTGAGGTATCATTTTTATCGGGAGACTTGAGGGAACGCTGGGGGGAAGGAAATTTGTGGCTCCTCTCAGATTCCAGAACTTTCTGCCACAGAAATGTGAGGAACATGTGTTTATTTAACCAAATTTTGAGGTTTGCAAAGGATTCTGGGTAACAGAACCTGGTCAGAGCCCCACAAGTCACCCCATCTTGGATTCCCCAAGGTCTCTAGTTTTCAGAAATGCACAGGTTTGGTAGGTTTCCCTAGGTGCCGGCTGAGCTAGAGGCCAAAATCTACAGGTAGGCACTTTGCAAAAAACACCTCTGTTTTCTTTAAAAAAATTGGATGTGTCCACGTTGCGCTTTGGGGCGTTTCCTGTTGCGGGCGCTAGGCCTACCCACACAAGTGAGGTATCATTTGTATCGGGAGACTTGGGGGGAGCGCTGGGTGGAAGGAAATTTGTGGCTCCTCTCAGATTCCAGAACTTTCTGCCACAGAAATGTGAGGAACATGTTTTTTTTTAGCCAAATTTTGAGGTTTGCAAAGGATTCTGCGTAACAGAACCTGGTCAGAGCCCCACAAGTCACCCCATCTTGGATTCCCCTGGGTCTCTAGTTTTCAGAAATGCACAGGTTTGGTAGGTTTCCCTAGGTGCCAGCTGAGCTAGAGGCCAAAATCTACAGATAGGCACTTTGCAAAAAACACATCTGTTTTCTTTCAAAAAATTGGATGTGTTCACATTGCGCTTTGGGACATTTCCTGTTGCGGGCACTAGGCCTACCCACACAAGTGAGGTATCATTTTTATCGGGAGTCTTGGGGGAACGCTGGGTGGAAGGAAATTTGTGGCTCCTATCAGATTCCAGAACTTTCTGCCACAGAAATGTGAGGAACATGTGTTTTTTTAAACAACTTTTGAGGTTTGCAAAGGATTCTGAGTAACAGAACCTGGTCAGAGCCCCACAAGGCACCCCATCTTGGATTGCCTAGGGCTCTAGTTTTCAGACATGCACAGGTTTGGTAGGTTTCCCTAGGTGCCGGCTGAGCTAGAGGCCAAAATCTACAGGTAGGCACTTTGCAAAAAACACCTCTGTTTTCTTTAAAAAAATTGGATGTGTCCACAATGCGCTTTGGGGCATTTCCTGTTGCGGGCGCTAGGCCTACCGACACAAGTGAGTTATCATTTTTATCGGGAGACTTGGGGGAACGCTGGGTGGAAGGAAATGTGTGGCTCCTCTCAGATTCCAGAACTTTCTGCCACAGAAATGTGAGGAACATGTGTTTTTTTAACCAAATTTTGAGGTTTGCAAAGGATTCTGGGTAACAGAACCTGGTCAGAGCCCCACAAGTCACCCCATCTTAGATTCCCCTAGGTCTCTAGTTTTCAGAAATGCACAGGTTTGGTAGGTTTCCCTAGGTGCCGGCTGAGCTAGAGGCCAAAATCTACAGGTAGGCACTTTGCAAAAAACACCTCTGTTTTCTTAAAAAAAATTGGATGTGTCCACGTTGCGCTTTGGGGCGTTTCCTGTTGCGGGCGCTAGGCCTACCCACACAAGTGAGGTATCATTTGTATCGGGAGACTTGGGGGGAGCGCTGGGTGGAAGGAAATTTGTGGCTCCTCTCAGATTCCAGAACTTTCTGCCACAGAAATGTGAGGAACATGTGTTTTTTTAGCCAGATTTTGAGGTTTGCAAAGGATTCTGGGTAACAGAACCTGGTCAGAGACCCACAAGTCACCCCATCTTGGTTTCCCCTAGGTCTCTAGTTTTCAGAAATGCACAGGTTTGGTAGGTTTCCCTAGGTGCCGGCTGAGCTAGAGGCCAAAATCTACAAGTAGGCACTTTGCAAAAAACACCTCTGTTTTCTTTCAAAAAATTGGATGTGTCCACGTTGCGCTTTGGGGCGTTTCCTGTTGCGGGCGCTAGGCCTACCCACACAGGTGAGGTATCATTTTTATCGGGAGACTTGGGGGAACGCTGGGTGGAAGGAAATTTGTGTCTCCTCTCAGATTCTAGAACTTTCTGCCACAGAAATGTGAGGAGCATGTGTTTTTTAACCAAATTTTGAGGTTTGCAAAGGATTCTGGGTAACAGAACCTGGTCAGAGCCCCACAAGTCACCCCATCTTGGATTCCCCTGGGTCTCAAGTTTTCAGAAATGCACAGGTTTGGTAGGTTTCCCTAGGTGCCGGCTGAGCTAGAGGCCAAAATCTACAGGTAGGCACTTTGCAAAAAACACCTCTGTTTTCTTTCAAAAAATTGGATGTGTCCATGTTGCGCTTTGGGGCATTTCCTGTCGCGGGCGCTAGGCCTACCCCCACAAGTGAGGTATCATTTTTATCAGGAGACTTGGGGGAACGCTGGGTCGAAGGAAATTTGTGGCTGCTCTCAGATTCCAGAACTTTCTGCCATAGAAATGTGAGGAAGATGTGTTTTTTTAGCCAAATTCTGAGATTTGCAAAGGATTCTGGGTAACAGAACCTGGTCAGAGCCCCACAAGTCACCCCATCTTGGATTCCCCTAGGTCTCTAGTTTTCAGAAATACACAGGTTTGGTAGGTTTCCCTAGGTGCAGGCTGAGCTAGAGGCCAAAATCTACAGGTAGGCACTTTGCAAAAAACACCTCTGTTTTCTTTCAAAAAATTGGATGTGTCCACATTGCACTTTGGGGCATTTCCTGTTGCGGGCGCTAGGCCTACCCACACAAGTGAGGTATCATTTTTATCGGGAGACTTGGGGGAACGCTGGGTGGAAGGAAATTTGTGGCTCCTCTCAGATTCCAGAACTTTGTGCCACAGAAATGTGAGTAACATGTGTTTTTTTAGCCAGATTTTGAGGTTTGCAAAGGATTTTGGGCAACAGAACCTGGTCAGAGCCCCACAAGTCACCCCATCTTGGATTCCCCTAGGTCTCTAGTTTTCAGAAATGCACAGGTCTGGTAGGTTTCGCTAGGTGCCGGCTGAGCTAGAGGCCAAAATCTACAGGTAGGCACTTTGCAAAAAACACCTCTGTTTTCTTTCAAAAAAGTAGATGTGTCCATGTTGCCCTTTGGGGCGTTTCCTGCCGCGGGTGCTAGGCCTACCCATACAAGTGAGGTGTCATTTTTATCGGGAGATTTGGGGGAACGCTGGGTGGAAGGAAATTTGTTTAACCTCTCAGATTCTAGAACTTTCTGCCACAGAAATGTGAGGAACATGTGTTTTTTTAGCCAAATTTTGAGGTTTGCAAAGGATTCTGGGTAACAGAACCTGGTCAGAGCCACACAAGTCACCCCATCTTGGATTCCCCTGGGTCTCTAGTTTTCAGAAATGCACAGGTTTGGTAGGTTTCCCTAGGTGCCGGCTGAGCTAGAGGCCAAAATCTACAGGTAGGCACTTTGCAAAAAACACCTCTGTTTTCTTTCAAAAAATTTGGATGTGTCCACGTTGCGCTTTGGGGCGTTTCCTGTTGCGGGCGCTAGGCCTACCCACACAAGTGAGGTATCATTTTTATCGGGAGACTTGGGGGAGCGCTGGGTGGAAGGAAATTTGTGGCTCCTCTCAGATTCCAGAACTTTCTGCCACAGAAATGTGAGGAACATGTGTTTTTTTAGCCAGATTTTGAGGTTTGCAAAGGATTCTGGGTAACAGAACCTGGTCAGAGACCCACAAGTCACCCCATCTTGGTTTCCCCTAGGTCTCTAGTTTTCAGAAATGCACAGGTTTGGTAGGTTTCCCTAGGTGCCGGCTGAGCTAGAGGCCAAAATCTACAAGTAGGCACTTTGCAAAAAACACCTCTGTTTTCTTTCAAAAAATTGGATGTGTCCACGTTGCGCTTTGGGGCGTTTCCTGTTGCGGGCGCTAGGCCTACCCACACAGGTGAGGTATCATTTTTATCGGGAGACTTGGGGGAACGCTGGGTGGAAGGAAATTTGTGTCTCCTCTCAGATTCTAGAACTTTCTGCCACAGAAATGTGAGGAGCATGTGTTTTTTAACCAAATTTTGAGGTTTGCAAAGGATTCTGGGTAACAGAACCTGGTCAGAGCCCCACAAGTCACACCATCTTGGATTCCCCTAGGTCTCTAGTTTTCAGAAATACACAGGTTTGGTAGGTTTCCCTAGGTGCAGGCTGAGCTAGAGGCCAAAATCTACAGGTAGGCACTTTGCAAAAAACACCTCTGTTTTCTTTCAAAAAATTGGATGTGTCCACATTGCACTTTGGGGCATTTCCTGTTGCGGGCGCTAGGCCTACCCACACAAGTGAGGTATCATTTTTATCGGGAGACTTGGGGGAACGCTGGGTGGAAGGAAATTTGTGGCTCCTCTCAGATTCCAGAACTTTGTGCCACAGAAATGTGAGTAACATGTGTTTTTTTAGCCAGATTTTGAGGTTTGCAAAGGATTTTGGGCAACAGAACCTGGTCAGAGCACCACAAGTCACCCCATCTTGGATTCCCCTAGGTCTCTAGTTTTCAGAAATGCACAGGTCTGGTAGGTTTCGCTAGGTGCCGGCTGAGCTAGAGGCCAAAATCTACAGGTAGGCACTTTGCAAAAAACACCTCTGTTTTCTTTCAAAAAAGTAGATGTGTCCATGTTGCCCTTTGGGGCGTTTCCTGCCGCGGGTGCTAGGCCTACCCATACAAGTGAGGTGTCATTTTTATCGGGAGATTTGGGGGAACGCTGTGTGGAAGGAAATTTGTTTCACCTCTCAGATTCTAGAACTTTCTGCCACAGAAATGTGAGGAACATGTGTTTTTTTAGCCAAATTTTGAGGTTTGCAAAGGATTCTGGGTAACAGAACCTGGTCAGAGCCACACAAGTCACCCCATCTTGGATTCCCCTGGGTCTCTAGTTTTCAGAAATGCACAGGTTTGGTAGGTTTCCCTAGGTGCCGGCTGAGCTAGAGGCCAAAATCTACAGGTAGGCACTTTGCAAAAAACACCTCTGTTTTCTTTCGAAAAATTGGATGTGTCCACATTGCGTTTTGGGGCATTTCCTGTTGCGGGCGCTAGGCCTACCCACACAAGTGCGTTATCATTTTTATCGGGAGACATGGGGGAACGCTGGGTGGAAGGAAATTTGTGGCTCCTTTCAGATTCCAGAACTTTCTGCCACAGAAATGTGAGGAACATGTGTTTTTTTAACAAAATTTTGAGGTTTGCAAAGGATTCTGGGTAACAGAACCTGGTCAGAGCCCCACAAGTCACCCCATCTTGGATTGCCCTAGGTCTCTAGTTTTCAGAAATGCACAGGTTTGGTAGGTTTCCCTAGGTGCCGGCTAAGCTAGAGGCCAAAATCTACAGGAAGGCACTTTGCAAAAAACACCTCTGTTTTCTTTCAAAAAATTGGATGTGTCCACGTTGCGCTTTGAGGCGTTTCGTGTCGCGGGCGCTAGGCCTACCCACACAAGTGAGGTATCATTTTTATCGGGAGACTTGGGGGAGCGCTGGGTGGAAGGAAATTTGAGGCTCCTCTCAGATTCCAGAACTTTCTGCCACAGAAATGTGAGGAACATGTGTTTTTTTAGCCAGATTTTGAGGTTTGCAAAGGATTCTGGGTAACAGAACCTGGTCAGAGACCCACAAGTCACCCCATCTTGGATTCCCCTAGGTCTCTAGTTTTCAGAAATGCACAGGTTTGGTAGGTTTCCCTAGGTGCCGGCTGAGCTAGAGGCCAAAATCTACAAGAAGGCACTTTGCAAAAAACACCTCAGTTTTCTTTCAAAAAATTTGATGTGTCCACGTTGCGCTTCGGGGCGTTTCTTGTCGCGGGCGCTAGGCCTACCCACACAGGTGAGGTATCATTTTTATTGTGAGACTTGGGGGAACGCTTGGTGGAAGGAAATTTGTGGCTTCTCTCAGATTCCATAACTTTCTGCCGCAGAAATGTGAGGAACATGTGTTTTGTTAGCCAAATTTTGAGGTTTGCAAAGGATTCTGGGTAACAGAACCTGGTCAGAATCCCCACAAGTCACACCATCTTGGATTCCCCTAGGTCTCTAGTTTTCAGAAATGCACAGGTTTGGTAGGTTTCCCTAGGTGCCGGCTGAGCTAGAGGCCAAAATCTACAGGTATGCACTTTGGAAAAAACACCTCTGTTTTCTTTAAAAAAATTGGATGTGTCCATGTTGCGCTTTGGGGCATATCCTGTGGCGGGCGCTAGGCCTACCCACACAAGTGAGGTATCATTTTTATCAGGAGACTTGGGGGAACGCTGGGTGGAAGGAAATTTGTGGCTCCTCTCAGATTCCAGAACTTTCTGCCACAGAAATGTGAGGAAGATGTGTTTTTTTAGCCAAATTTTGAGATTTGCAAAGGATTCTGGGTAACAGAACCTGGTCAGAGCCCCACAAGTCACCCCATCTTGGATTCCCCTAGGTCTCTAGTTTTCAGAAATGCACAGGTTTGGTAGGTTTCCTTAGGTGCCGGCTGAGCTAGAGGCCAAAATCTACAGGTAGGCACTTTGCAAAAAACACCTCTGTTTTCTTTCAAAAAATTGGATGTGTCCACGTTGCGCTTTGGGGCATTTCCTGTTGCGGGCGCTAGGCCTACCCACACAAGTGAGGTATCATTTTTATCGGGAGACTTGTGGAAACGCTGTGGGGAAGGAAATTTGTGGCTCCTCTCAGATTCCAGAACTTTCTGCACAGAAATGTGAGGAACATGTGTTTATTTAACCAAATTTTGAGGTTTGCAAAGGATTCTGGGAAACAGAACCTGGTCAGAGCCCCACGAGTCACCCCATCTTGGATTCCCCAAGGTCTCTAGTTTTCAGAAATGCACAGGTTTAGTAGGTTTCCCTAGGTGCCGGCTGAGCTAGAGGCCAAAATCTACAGGTAGGCACTTTGCAAAAAACACCTCTGTTTTCTTTCAAAAAATTGGATGTGTCCACGTTGCGCTTTGAGGCGTTTCCTGTCGCGGGCGCTAGGCCTACCCACACAAGTGAGGTATCATTTGTATCGGGAGACCTGGGGGAGCGCTGGGTGGAAGGAAATTTGTGGCTCCTCTCAGATTCCAGAACTTTCTGCCACAGAAATGTGAGGAACATGTTTTTTTTAGCCAAATTTTGAGGTTTGCAAAGGATTCTGGGTAACAGAACCTGGTCAGAGCCCCACAAGTCACCCCATCTTGGATTCCCCTGGGTCTCTAGTTTTCAGAAATGCACAGGTTTGGTAGGTTTCCCTACGTGCCGGCTGAGCTAGAGGCCAAAATCTACAGGTAGGCACTTTGCAAAAAACACCTCTGTTTTCTTTCAAAAAATTGGATGTGTCCACGTTGCGCTTTGGGGCATTTCCTGTTGCGGGCGCTAGGCCTACCCACACAAGTGAGGTATCATTTTTATCGGGAGACTTGGGGGAGCGCTGGGTGGAAGGAAATTTGTGGCTCCTCTCAGATTCCTGAACTTTCTGCCACAGAAATGTGAGGAACATGTGTTTATTTAACCAAATGTTGACGTTTGCAAAGGATTCTGGGTAACAGAACCTGGTCAGAGCCCCACAAGTCACCCCATCTTGGATTCCCCAAGGTCTCTAGTTTTCAGAAATGCACAGGTTTGGTAGGTTTCCCTAGGTGCCGGCTGAGCTAGAGGCCAAAATCTACAGGTAGGCACTTTGCAAAAAACACCTCTGTTTTCTTTAAAAAAATTGGATGTGTCCACGTTGTGCTTTGGGGCGTTTCCTGTTGCGGGCGCTGGCCTACCCACACAAGTGAGGTATCATTTGTATCGGGAGACTTGGGGGAGCGCTGGGTGGAAGGAAATTTGTGGCTTCTCTCAGATTCCAGAACTTTCTGCCACAGAAATGTGAGGAACATGTGTTTTTTTAGCCAGATTTTGAGGTTTGCAAAGGATTCTGGGTAACAGAACCTGGTCAGAGACCCACAAGTCACCCCATCTTGGTTTCCCCTAGGTCTCTAGTTTTCAGAAATGCACAGGTTTGGTAGGTTTCCCTAGGTGCCGGCTGAGCTAGAGGCCAAAATCTACAAGTAGGCACTTTGCAAAAAACACCTCTGTTTTCTTTCAAAAAATTGGATGTGTCCACGTTGCGCTTTGGGGCGTTTCCTGTTGCGGGCGCTAGGCCTACCCACACAAGTGAGGTATCATTTGTATCGGGAGACTTGGGGGAGCGCTGGGTGGAAGGAAATTTGTGGCTCCTCTCAGATTCCAGAACTTTCTGCCACAGAAATGTGAGGAACATGTGTTTTTTTAGCCAGATTTTGAGGTTTGCAAAGGATTCTGGGTAACAGAACCTGGTCAGAGACCCACAAGTCACCCCATCTTGGTTTCCCCTAGGTCTCTAGTTTTCAGAAATGCACAGGTTTGGTAGGTTTCCCTTGGTGCCGGCTGAGCTAGAGGCCAAAATCTACAAGTAGGCACTTTGCAAAAAACACCTCTGTTTTCTTTCAAAAAATTGGATGTGTCCACGTTGCGCTTTGGGGCGTTTCCTGTTGCGGGCGCTAGGCCTACCCACACAGGTGAGGTATCATTTTTATCGGGAGACTTGGGGGAACGCTGGGTGGAAGGAAATTTGTGTCTCCTCTCAGATTCTAGAACTTTCTGCCACAGAAATGTGAGGAACATGTGTTTTTTTAACCAAATTTTGAGGTTTGCAAAGGATTCTGGGTAACAGAACCTGGTCAGAGCCCCACAAGTCACCCCATCTTGGATTCCCCTGGGTCTCTAGTTTTCAGAAATGCACAGGTTTGGTAGGTTTCCCTAGGTGCCGGCTGAGCTAGATTCCAAAATCTACAGGTAGGCACTTTGCAAAAAACACCTCTGTTTTCTTTCAAAAAATTGGATGTGTCCATGTTGCGCTTTGGGGCATTTCCTGTCGCGGGCGCTAGGCCTACCCACACAAGTGAGGTATCATTTTTATCAGGAGACTTGGGGGAACGCTGGGTCGAAGGAAATTTGTGGCTCCTCTCAGATTCCAGAACTTTCTGCCATAGAAATGTGAGGAAGATGTGTTTTTTTAGCCAAATTTTGAGATTTGCAAAGGATTCTGGGTAACAGAACCTGGTCAGAGCCCCACAAGTCACCCCATCTTGGATTCCCCTAGGTCTCTAGTTTTCAGAAATGCACAGGTTTGGTAGGTTTCCTTAGGTGCCGGCTGAGCTAGAGGCCAAAATCTACAGGTAGGCACTTTGCAAAAAACACCTCTGTTTTCTTTCAAAAAATTGGATGTGTCCACGTTGCGCTTTGGGGCATTTCCTGTTGCGGGCGCTAGGCCTACCCACACAAGTGAGGTATCATTTTTATCGGGAGACTTGTGGAAACGCTGTGGGGAAGGAAATTTGTGGCTCCTCTCAGATTCCAGAACTTTCTGCACAGAAATGTGAGGAACATGTGTTTATTTAACCAAATTTTGAGGTTTGCAAAGGATTCTGGGAAACAGAACCTGGTCAGAGCCCCACGAGTCACCCCATCTTGGATTCCCCAAGGTCTCTAGTTTTCAGAAATGCACAGGTTTAGTAGGTTTCCCTAGGTGCCGGCTGAGCTAGAGGCCAAAATCTACAGGTAGGCACTTTGCAAAAAACACCTCTGTTTTCTTTCAAAAAATTGGATGTGTCCACGTTGCGCTTTGAGGCGTTTCCTGTCGCGGGCGCTAGGCCTACCCACACAAGTGAGGTATCATTTGTATCGGGAGACCTGGGGGAGCGCTGGGTGGAAGGAAATTTGTGGCTCCTCTCAGATTCCAGAACTTTCTGCCACAGAAATGTGAGGAACATGTTTTTTTTAGCCAAATTTTGAGGTTTGCAAAGGATTCTGGGTAACAGAACCTGGTCAGAGCCCCACAAGTCACCCCATCTTGGATTCCCCTGGGTCTCTAGTTTTCAGAAATGCACAGGTTTGGTAGGTTTCCCTACGTGCCGGCTGAGCTAGAGGCCAAAATCTACAGGTAGGCACTTTGCAAAAAACACCTCTGTTTTCTTTCAAAAAATTGGATGTGTCCACGTTGCGCTTTGGGGCATTTCCTGTTGCGGGCGCTAGGCCTACCCACACAAGTGAGGTATCATTTTTATCGGGAGACTTGGGGGAGCGCTGGGTGGAAGGAAATTTGTGGCTCCTCTCAGATTCCTGAACTTTCTGCCACAGAAATGTGAGGAACATGTGTTTATTTAACCAAATGTTGACGTTTGCAAAGGATTCTGGGTAACAGAACCTGGTCAGAGCCCCACAAGTCACCCCATCTTGGATTCCCCAAGGTCTCTAGTTTTCAGAAATGCACAGGTTTGGTAGGTTTCCCTAGGTGCCGGCTGAGCTAGAGGCCAAAATCTACAGGTAGGCACTTTGCAAAAAACACCTCTGTTTTCTTTAAAAAAATTGGATGTGTCCACGTTGTGCTTTGGGGCGTTTCCTGTTGCGGGCGCTGGCCTACCCACACAAGTGAGGTATCATTTGTATCGGGAGACTTGGGGGAGCGCTGGGTGGAAGGAAATTTGTGGCTTCTCTCAGATTCCAGAACTTTCTGCCACAGAAATGTGAGGAACATGTGTTTTTTTAGCCAGATTTTGAGGTTTGCAAAGGATTCTGGGTAACAGAACCTGGTCAGAGACCCACAAGTCACCCCATCTTGGTTTCCCCTAGGTCTCTAGTTTTCAGAAATGCACAGGTTTGGTAGGTTTCCCTAGGTGCCGGCTGAGCTAGAGGCCAAAATCTACAAGTAGGCACTTTGCAAAAAACACCTCTGTTTTCTTTCAAAAAATTGGATGTGTCCACGTTGCGCTTTGGGGCGTTTCCTGTTGCGGGCGCTAGGCCTACCCACACAAGTGAGGTATCATTTGTATCGGGAGACTTGGGGGAGCGCTGGGTGGAAGGAAATTTGTGGCTCCTCTCAGATTCCAGAACTTTCTGCCACAGAAATGTGAGGAACATGTGTTTTTTTAGCCAGATTTTGAGGTTTGCAAAGGATTCTGGGTAACAGAACCTGGTCAGAGACCCACAAGTCACCCCATCTTGGTTTCCCCTAGGTCTCTAGTTTTCAGAAATGCACAGGTTTGGTAGGTTTCCCTTGGTGCCGGCTGAGCTAGAGGCCAAAATCTACAAGTAGGCACTTTGCAAAAAACACCTCTGTTTTCTTTCAAAAAATTGGATGTGTCCACGTTGCGCTTTGGGGCGTTTCCTGTTGCGGGCGCTAGGCCTACCCACACAGGTGAGGTATCATTTTTATCGGGAGACTTGGGGGAACGCTGGGTGGAAGGAAATTTGTGTCTCCTCTCAGATTCTAGAACTTTCTGCCACAGAAATGTGAGGAACATGTGTTTTTTTAACCAAATTTTGAGGTTTGCAAAGGATTCTGGGTAACAGAACCTGGTCAGAGCCCCACAAGTCACCCCATCTTGGATTCCCCTGGGTCTCTAGTTTTCAGAAATGCACAGGTTTGGTAGGTTTCCCTAGGTGCCGGCTGAGCTAGATTCCAAAATCTACAGGTAGGCACTTTGCAAAAAACACCTCTGTTTTCTTTCAAAAAATTGGATGTGTCCATGTTGCGCTTTGGGGCATTTCCTGTCGCGGGCGCTAGGCCTACCCACACAAGTGAGGTATCATTTTTATCAGGAGACTTGGGGGAACGCTGGGTCGAAGGAAATTTGTGGCTCCTCTCAGATTCCAGAACTTTCTGCCATAGAAATGTGAGGAAGATGTGTTTTTTTAGCCAAATTCTGAGATTGGCAAAGGATTCTGGGTAACAGAACCTGGTCAGAGCCCCACAAGTCACCCCATCTTGGATTCCCCTAGGTCTCTAGTTTTCAGAAATACACAGGTTTGGTAGGTTTCCCTAGGTGCAGGCTGAGCTAGAGGCCAAAATCTACAGGTAGGCACTTTGCAAAAAACACCTCTGTTTTCTTTCAAAAAATTGGATGTGTCCACATTGCACTTTGGGGCATTTCCTGTTGCGGGCGCTAGGCCTACCCACACAAGTGAGGTATCATTGTTATCGGGAGACTTGGGGGAACGCTGGGTGGAAGGAAATTTGTGGCTCCTCTCAGATTCCAGAACTTTCTGCCACAGAAATGTGAGGAACATGTGTTTTTTTAACCAAATTTTGAGGTTTGAAAAGGATTCTGGGTAACAGAACCTGGTCAGAGCCCCACAAGCCACCCCATCTTGGATTGCCCTAGGTCTGTAGTTTTGAGAAATACACAGGTTTGGTAGGTTTCCCTAGGTGCCGGCTGAGCTAGAGGCCAAAATCTACAGTTAGGCACTTTGCAAAAAACACCTCCTTTTTCTTTCAAAAAATTGGATGTGTCCACGTTGCGCTTTGGGGCGTTTCCTGTCGCGGGCGCTAGGCCTACCCACACAAGTGAGGTATCATTTTTATCGGGAGACTTGGGGGAACGCTGGGTGGAAGGAAATTTGTGTCTCCTCTCAGATTCCAGAACTTTCTGCCACAGAAATGTGAGGAACATGTGTTTTTTCGCCAGATTTTGAGGTTTGCAAAGGATTCTGGGTAACAGAACCTGGTCAGAGCCCCACAAGTCACCCCATCTTGGATTCCCCTAGGTCTCTAGTTTTCAGAAATGCGCAGGTTTGGTAGGTTTCCCTAGGTGCAGGCTGAGCTAGAGGCCAAAATCTACAGGTAGGCACTTTGCAAAAAACACCTCTGTTTTCTTTCAAAAAATTGGATGTGTCCACATTGCGCTTTGGGGCGTTTCCTGTCGCGGGCGCTATGCCTACCCACACAAGTGAGGTATCATTTTTATCGGGAGACTTGGGGGAACGCTGGGTGGAAGGAAATTTGTGGCTTCTCTCAGATTCCAGCCACAGAAATATGAGGAACATGTGTTTTTTTAGCCAGATTTTGAGGTTTGCAAAGGATTCTGGGCAACAGAACCTGGTCAGAGCCCCACAAGTCACCCCATCTTGGATTCCCCTAGGTCTCTAGTTTTCAGAAATGCACAGGTTTTGTAGGTTTCCCAAGGTGCCGCCTGAGCTAGAGGCCAAAATCTACAGGTAGGCACTTTGCAAAAAACACCTCTGTTTTCTTTTTAAAAAATTGGATGTGTCCACGTTGCCCTTTGGGGCGTTTCCTGTCGCGGGTGCTAGGCCTTCACATACAAGTGAGGTGTAATTTTTATCGGGAGATTTGGGGGAATGCTGGGTGGAAGGAAATTTGTGTCTCCTCTCAGATTCTAGAACTTTCTGCCACAGAAATGTGAGGAACATGTGTTTTTTTAACCAAATTTTGAGGTTTGCAAAGGATTCTGGGTAACAGAACCTGGTCAGAGCCCCACAAGTCACCCCATCTTGGATTGCCCTAGGTCTCTAGTTTTCAGAAATGCACAGGTTTGGTAGGTTTCCCTAGGTGCCGGGTGATCTAGAGGCCAAAATCTACAGGTAGGCACTTTGCAAAAAACACCTCTGTTTTCTTTCAAAAAATTGGATGTGTCCACGTTGCCCTTTGGGGCGTTTCCTGTCGCGGGCGCTATGCCTACCCAGAAAAGTGAGGTGGCATTTTTATCAGGAGACTTGGGGAACGCTGGGTTGAAGGAAATTTGTGTCTCCTCTCAGATTCTAGAACTTTCTGCCACAGAAATGTGAGGAACATGTGTTTTTTTAGCCAAATTTTGAGGTTTGCAAAGGATTCTGGGTAACAGAACCTGGTCAGAGCCCCACAAGTCACCCCATCTTGGATTCCCCTGGGTCTCTAGTTTTCAGAAATGCACAGGTTTGGTAGGTTTCCCTAGGTGCCGGCTGAGCTAGATTCCAAAATCTACAGGTAGGCACTTTGCAAAAAACACCTCTGTTTTCTTTAAAAAAATTGGATGTGTCCATGTTGCGCTTTGGGGCATTTCTTGTCGCGGGCGCTAGGCCTACACACACAAGTGAGGTATCATTTTTATCAGGAGACTTGGGGGAATGCTGGGTCGAAGGAAATTTGTGGCTCCTCTCAGATTCCAGAACTTTCTGCCACAGAAATGTGAGGAACATGTGTTTTTATAGCCAAATTCTGAGGTTTGCAAAGGATTCTGGGTAACAGAACCTGGTCAGAGCCCCACAAGTCACCCCATCTTGGATTCCCCTAGGTCTCTAGTTTTAAAAAATGCACAGGTTTGGTAGGTTTCCCTAGGTGCCGGCTAAGCTAGAGGCCAAAATCTACAGGTAGGCACTTTGCAAAAAACACCTCTGTTTTCTTTCAAAAAATTGGATGTGTCCACATTGCGCTTTGGTGCATTTCCTGTTGCGGGCGCTAGGCCTACCCACACAAGTGTGGTATCATTTTTATCGGGAGACTTGGGGGAACGCTGGGTGGAAGGAAATTTGTGGCTCCACTCAGATTCCAGAACTTTCTGCCACAGAAATGTGAGGAACATGTGTTTTTTTATCCAAATTTTGAGGTTTGCAAAGGATTCTGGGTAACAGAACCTGGCCAGAGCCCCACAAGTCACCCCATCTTGGATTGCCCTAGGTCTGTAGTTTTGAGAAATGCACAGGTTTCGTAGGTTTCCCTAGGTGCCGGCTGAGCTAGAGGCCAAAATCTACAGGTAGGCACTTTGGAAAAAACACCTCTGTTTTCTTTCAAAAAATTGGATGTGTCCACGTTGCGCTTTGGGGTGTTTCCTGGCGCGGGCGCTAGGCCTACCCACACAAGTGAGGTATCATTTTTATCGGGAGACTTGGGGGAACGCTGGGTGGAAGGAAATTTGTGGCTCCTCTCAGATTCCAGAACTTTCTGCCACAGGAATGTGAGGAACATGTGTTTTTTTAGCAAGATTTTAAGGTTTGCAAAGGATTCTGGGTAACAGAACCTGGTCAGAGCCCCACAAGTCACCCCATCTTGGATTACCCTAGGTCTCTAGTTTTCAGAAATGCGCAGGTTTGGTAGGTTTCCCTAGGTGCCGGCTGAGCTAGAGGCCAAAATCTACAGGTAGGCACTTTGCAAAAAACACCTCTATTTTTTTAAAAAAAATTGAATGTGTCCACATTGCGCTTTGGGGCGTTTCCTGTCGCGGGCGCTATGCCTACCCACACAAGTGAGGTATCATTTTTATCGGGAGACTTGGGGGAACGCTGGGTGGAAGGAAATTTGTGGCTCCTCTCAGATTCCAGAACTTTCTGCCACAGAAATGGTAGGAACATGTGTTTTTTTAGCCAAATTTTGAGGTTTGCAAAGGATTATGGGTAACAGAACCTGGTCAGAGCCCCACAAGTCACCCCATCTTGGATTCCCCTAGGTCTCTAGTTTTCAGAAATGCGCAGGTTTGGTAGGTTTCCCTAGGTGCCGGGTGAGCTAGAGGCCAAAATCTACAGGTAGGCACTTTTCAAAAAACACCTCTGTTTTCTTTCAAAAAATTGGATGTGTCCACGTTGCGCTTTGGGGCATTTCCTGTCGCGGGTGCTAGGCCTACCCACACAAGTGAGGTAGCATTTTTATCGGGAGACTTGGGGGAACGTTGGGTGGAAGGAAATTTGTGTCTCCTCTCAGATTCCAGAACTTTCTGCCACAGAAATGTGAGGAACATGTGGTTTTTTAGCCAACTTTTGAGGTTTGCAAACGATTCTGGATAACAGAACCTGGTCAGAACCCCACAAGTCACCCCATCTTGGATTCCCCTGGGTCTCTAGTTTTCAGAAATGCACAGGTTTGGTAGGTTTCCCTAGGTGCCGGCTGAGCTAGAAGCCAAAATCTACAGGTAGGCACTTTGCAAAAAACACCTCTGTTTTCTTTCAAAAAATGTGATGTGTCCACGTTGCGCTTTGGGGCATTTCCTGTCGCGGGCGCTAGGCCTACCCACACAAGTGAGGTATCATTTTTATCGGGAGACTTGGGGGAACGCTGGGTGGAAGGAAATTTGTGGCTCCTCTCAGATTCCAGAACTTTCTGCCACAGAAATGTGAGGAACATGTGGTTTTTTAGCCAACTTTTGAGGTTTGCAAACGATTCTGGATAACAGAACCTGGTCAGAGCCCCACAAGTCACCCCATCTTGGATTCCCCTGGGTCTCTAGTTTTCAGAAATGCACAGGTTTGGTAGGTTTCCCTAGGTGCCGGCTGAGCTAGAAGCCAAAATCTACAGGTAGGCACTTTGCAAAAAACACCTCTGTTTTCTTTCAAATAATTGGATGTGTCCACGTTGCGCTTTGGGGCATTTCCTGTCGCAGGTGATAGGCCTACCCACACAAGTGAGGTAGCATTTTTATCGGGAGACTTGGGGGAACGCTGTGGGGAAGGAAATTTGTGGCTCCTTTCAGATTCCAGAACTTTCTTCCACAGAAATGTGAGGAACATGTGTTTTTTTTTGCCACATTTTGAGGTTTGCAAAGGATTCTGGGTAACAGAACCTGGTCAGAGCCCCACAAGTCACCCCATCTTGGATTCCCCTAGGTCTCTAGTTTTCAGAAATACACAGGTTTTGTAGGTTTCCCTAGGTGCCGGCTGAGCTAGAGGCCAAAATCTACAGGTAGGCACTTTGCAAAAAACACCTCTGTTTTCTTTAAAAAAAGTGGATGTGTCCACGTTGCCCTTTGGGGCATATCCTGTCGCGGGTGCTAGGCCTACCCACACAAGTGAGGTATCATTTTTATCGGGAGACTTGGGGGAACGCTGGGTGGTAGGAAATTTGTGGCTCCTCTCAGATTCCAGAACTTTCTGCCACAGAAATGTGGGGAACATGTGTTTTTTTAGCCAAACTTTGAGGTTTGCAAAGGATTCTGGGTAACAGAACCTTGTCAGAGACCCACAAGTCACCCCATCTTGGATTCCCCTAGGTCTGTAGTTTTCAGAAATGCACAGGTTTGGTAGGTTTCCCTAGGTGCCGGGTGAGCTAGAGGCCAAAATCTACAGGTAGGCACTTTGCAAAAAACACCTCTGTTTTCTTTAAAAAAATTGGATGTGTCCATGTTGCGCTTTGGGGCATTTCCTGTTGCGGGCGCTAGGCCTACCCACACAAGTGAGGTATCATTTTTATCGGGAGACTTGGGGGAACACTGGGTGGAAGGAAATTTGTGGCTCCTCTCAGATTCCAGAACTTTCAGCCACAGAAATGTGAGGAACATGTGTTTTTTTAGCCAAATTTTGAGGTTTGCAAAGGATTCTGGGTAACAGAACCTGGTCAGAGCCCCACAAGTCACCCCATCTTGGATTGCCCTAGGTCTCTAATTTTCAGAAATGCACAGGTTTGGTAGGTTTCCCTAGGTGCTGGCTGAGCTAGAGGCCAAAATCTACAGGTAGGCACTTTGCAAAAAACACCTCTGTTTTCTTTAAACAAATTGGATGTGTCCACGTTGCGTTTTGGGGCATTTCCTGTCGCGGGCGCTAGGCCTACTCACACAAGTGAGGTATCATTTTTATCGGGAGACTTGGGGGAACATAGATTAGCAAAACAAGTGTTATTGCCCCTTGTCTTTCTCTACATTTTTTCCTTTCAAATATAGGAGAGAGTATAAAAAAGTAATCTATTTGAGAAATGCCCTGTAATTCACAAACTAGTATGGTCACCCCGGAATTCAGAGATGTGCAAATAACCACTGCTCCTCAACACCTTATCTTGTGCCCTTTTTGGAAATAGAAAGCTTTTCTTCATAGCTATTTTTTCACTCTTTATATTTCAGCAAATGAATTGCTGTATACCCGGTATGGAATGAAAACGCACTGCAGGGTGCAGCTCATTTATTGGCTCTGGGTACCTAGGGTTCTTAAGGAACCTACAAGCCCTATATATCCCCGCAACCAGAGGAGTCCAGCAGATGTAACGGTATATTGCTTTCGATAATCTGACATTGCAGGGAAAAGTTACAGAGTAAAACGTAGGGAAAAATTAATGTTTTTTTCACCTTAATTTCAATATATTTCTTTTTCAGTTGTTATTTTCTGTAGGAAACCCTTGTAGGATCTACACAAATGACCCCTTGCTGAATTCAGAATTTTGTCTACTTTTCAGAAATGTTTAGGTTTCTGGGATCCAGCATTGGTTTCATGCCCATTTCTGTCACTGACTGGAAGGAGGTTGAAAACACAAAAATTGCAAAAATGGGGTATGTCCCAGTAAAATGCCAAAATTTTGTTGAAAAATTGGGTTTTCTGATTCAAGTCTGCCTTTTCCTGAAAGCTGGGAAGCTGCTGAGTTTAGCACCGTAAACCCTTTGTTGATGCCTTTTTCAGGGGAAAAACCACAAGCCTTCTTCTGCAGCCACTTTTCCCATTTGTTTGAAAAAAATGAAAGTTTCACTGTATTTTGGCTAATTTCTTGGCCTCATTCAGGGGAACCCAGAAAGTCAGGGTACCTCTAGAATCCCCAGGATGTTGGAAAAAAAGGACACAAATTTGGCTTGGCTAGTGTATGTGGACAAAAAGTTATGAGGGCCTAAGCGCAAACTGCCCCAAATAGCCAAAAAAAGGCTCGGCACAGGAGGGAGAAAAGGCCTGGCAGCGAAGGGGTTAAGTAGCAGCATTTTGTGTTTTGGCCAAATAAATCTTTATAGCAGGAGAAACGGGTTTTGTGGCAATACTCTTATAAAAGCGCAAAATGGCCCCAGATCTATGTTGAAGAAGAGATACACTCTTGTTAATCTGTTCTTCACAGTGCAATTTATTTGAGATCCTCACACCCAGATAATCTATCGAACTTACTTTTCTCAAAGGAGCCCCAGCTAAGGTGATAGTACATCTCCTGACTAGTCCAGGGCTGAACACCATTAATTTGGATTTACTAACATTCAGTTCCAGCCTATGATCAGTACAGAAAGGTATGAAATTGCCAGTGAGAGTCTGGAGACCCATTGGGGTCTTAGGGATGAGGAGAGACTCATCCGCAAAGAACAGTATAGGAATTTTTTGCACAGTTAGGTAGGGGGCATCATTTTGGCAGAGAGATACAGCTTGTACCACTTCATTTATATATAAAGTAAATAATGTTGGTGCCAAAACACATCCTTGACAAACCCCCCCGCTGGATGGCAATTTGGTCTGTTAGTTCTCCCTGATTACCCCACCTCATCTGGGCATATGTGCCCTCATGTATCTGCTGTAAAAGATGGATTATATTCGTTGGAGTACCTATTTTATATAGAACACACCATAACTTTTCTCTGGGAACCAAATCAAACGCAGACCGAAGGTCCTCGAAAGCAACATATACATTTTGTTTGCAAAGCTTTACATATTTCTAATATAAAAGCGCCAACCTTAAAACCTGGTCCACAGTGCTAGTTTTAGGGCGAAAACCTGCCTTGAGTGGGGACATCATATAATGGGTGTGAGCCCAATCTAAAAGCCTGTTCAAAAGCTCTTCAGCAAAACTTTTTGGGAGGTTGTCAACAAGGCTAATGGGTCTGTAATCAGCAGGAAAGCTCACCACTCCCTTTTTGTAAATGGGAACTATTTCATCCCCTTTCCAAGTACTGGGTATTGGGCCTCCAGCTGCTATTGCATTGGATATCATATTTATGTAACTGGACCAGATCACTGGCTCAGACTTATATAAGTCCCCTGGTATCTTATTTGGGCCTTGCGCTTTAGAAGGTTTAAGGGAATTAATTGCATCAATTATTTCCTCCCGGGTAAAAACAATGTAATCATCCTGGCTGCGCACAACCATTCCTAGGTCGCCAGATGGTGGGCACACTCCAGCCAACTGCTGGGAGAAGGAATCGTGAGTGGAAAAATTACAGGGTTGAGCATAAAGATTGGAAAAGTGATCAACCCAATTCTCAGGTTGAATATGGGTGTGAATTATGCTCTTACCCTCTCTGTGCCTCTCAGACATTAATTTCCAGAAGAACACGTTATTATTGTATCTAGCAGCGTCCAACAGATTCTGCCAAATTGAATATCCCACCTTTTCTTTGCCTGTGCTATGGCTTTAAAATAGACTAATCTGGCTGTTCTAATCGCCCCCTGTGAGCGGGACACAATGGCTGACTTTAATGCAAATTTTCTTGTAAAAGATATTCTGCAACTTATGTATCATTGTCTCGTGGATAGTAAGAATTGGGATATTGGCGACCTCATGTTCCTCATAATTAGCCATTGCATCTGTAAACAATTTGTAAATCTCCCTAATCATGCATGGATTAGACAATATTTTTGACCAGCTAACACGAGTATGGCTGTTATCCAAGAATGGCTCAAGGACAACAGTATAATGGGTATTCTGGGACCTTCTAAATTCACCGCTATGTAAAGTAAGGAGCAGCAAGTTATGGTCGCTGTCGTGGCGAAAATCCACCTTCATATCTACCAACATTGGCCATAACCTGACATCCAATACAAAATAATCACTAATACTAGATGACTGGCCTCGTTCAAAAGTGGGAGCAATACTTGGATCGGAGCGCATGCGGCCGTTACCGGCCCTAAGTCCATACTTAAGACATAGTGATGTCAACTGTAGAGCAGCACAAAAGCAGCTACAAAATTGCTCGTTCTTCAAATGTGGAATACCCCAATATTCATCCTCTTCGACCATTGGGTCATTGCTTAAATATGAGGGTTCAAATGTGCAGTTCATGTCCCCTGCAATCACTAAATTAGTCGTCGGGGACAAGGTGTCTAGGTATTCAAACAACTGAGTCATGGTCTGGAACTTGCATATATATTAATTATAATTACCTTGAAACCTTTATTAAATGCAAGTTGCACACCTAATAAATCCGGGGAGTCAATTTTTGATACAAGGTGGTCGCACTGCAATTTCTTGTTTAGCAATATTAATAAACCTCCCTTGGCAAGACCAGTGTCCCCGTTTGCAGGTTGGGCCATCACATAATATGATAAAAAAAACATCCAGGAAGACAGGGTCCACAGTCCAAGTCTCCTGGAATAAACATATGTTCTGCTTATTTATATAGTTAACCCATTCAGGATCCAGCACTTTCCTGCCCAGCCCAGCCAGGTTTCAGGACAAAATGGAGTGTTCAGCACTAGATCCCAATTCTCCAGGCCTGGGACACTGGACTTCCCCGCAGTTGACAAGCTCATCAGACACCCCAGGCCTGTCCACAGAACCCGGAATAGAAATTATTAGGTTGGAGTCAGAGGATAGTCAATCAGTATCTGATAGTAGAGGAGAATTATTAACTGCCAAGGCCGGATTGCACTTGTGGCTAGTATCAGCAGTAGGCGGAGAAGATTTAAGTCTAATACCAACCCCCCTGGACTTCCTAAGATGGCAAGTGCGCAGTTCAAAATCAATAAGATTATCCATTTACAACCTGTCCACAAAACAAATGGAGATGAACTCAAAGTTAGAGCCAAATTGGCAGTGTCTTCCCACCTCTAAAATATCTGCTTGAACAACAGAGAGACAGCTTCAACCAGTAGATGACCTTACTTAACAAGGAATCCTGAGTTTCCACGGACCCCGGAGGCAGTACCTCAACCATAAATAAGGTACCTCCTTTGGTCCCAGGGGCTCGGGCCTGTTTCTTAAGTGCTGGCCATCTCGTTCCAGCCTGATGTATGCCTCCATTAGGTGGCTTGATATGATGAGTTGGGGAAATGACTGCTCCAGCCAGCACTTGGAAGCCAGCCACCCCGAGATCCTTGATGTGATCAGCAAATTTTGTTTTACCTGGCCTATCAGACCCTTAATGTCAGTACTATGCTTGTGCCTAGTAGCCTAAAGGGGGGGCTGTGATCCTTCAGTATGGAGGGCAGATGAATATGTGGGGAGGGAAATGGTACCAGGCCGTAAATATTGATTGCCTGATGGAGCAGGAACAATAGATGTACCCCCCATGACAGACTGAAGCCTACCCATACTTGGCCTAGAACACCTACAACCACTCAACAGCCTAGGTTACCTCGTTAATTTGTTCACCAGTGTCAACACCAGGCTCTTTACTTCGTCCAGCTTTATGTGAACAGAGGACAAATCAAAGTTGCCGCACAACATTGGTGATCTTTCCGTGCCCAAAGATGATTCGGCTGCAACATCAACATCAGAGCAAGCCCCAGTGTGTACATGTGTAGCAATGTCGCAGGATCCTTCTTTCTCCCCCAGGGGCCTGTACCGGTTAGAAACTGGATCTTGGGAATTACCATGACCTCAGGACTTAGATGAGGGCAGAAGGCCTCATCCCCCAAAGAAAGGCCACCTGTAGTACACAATGCAGCATCCAACCCACTGCACTGGGTGGCGATCGGCACAGGGAAAGTTCTGACCTTGAAGCACGGGAAATCATATTTATTTCAGTCTCCCTAGATAGATTAGGCGGCTGCGGCCTTTTCCTAAATATACAAGGGATTTTTATAGCAAGGGTACCCTGTTTTAAAGAGGGTGAATTAGAATTACTTCTTAAAATGGCCTCTACTTCTTTGATTAAAAATTCTATATCTTCTAGGGAGAGACTTCCTTGGTTAGCTGTAAGGCCCGTTTTATTATTATACAATTTTTAAAAAAAATGTGGGCCACTAATATGAGCAGGAACATCCAAAGCTTTGCACTTCCCCATCTCTGAATAGCATTAAGTAGTAGGCAGTAAGAAGTGAACAAGAGCAAGTGAGTCAAGCCCTAAGGCAAATCCTAGAGTAAGAACTTCCTTCTATTGGAGCAGATATTAACACCCAGCCCAGCCTCAGTCGGGCGCTTAAATGCGCAGGAATGGAGCAAGGGAGCCTGGGGGACGTAGTCCCACCCCAGGTTCGACAGGGCCCAAGTTCGAGAGACCAAAGAAGCACGTCCTGCGCTGTGGGGCCTGGAAGCACTTAAATGCACAGGAAAGCAACAAGGGAGCCTGGCGGACGTAGTCAAACCCCAGGTTCGACAGGGCCAAAGTTCAAGTGTCCACATAAGCGCGTCCTTTTTTCAACCACTTCTCAATTTTGTCTGCTTTGAAAGGAGGCGAATATGTCTATGACACACATACACCTATGACCCAAGGGTAGGTCGCTCCCCCTGCCGCTGCAGCTCCTCCAGGTTCCTGAGTTCCTGAGACCCACCTCACAGTAAGTACCCCCCACCTCCCAGCCCCTCGCTCTGCCCCGCGCTACTCACCCTCTCTCCTGCTTCTTTTCTTCTTTTCTTCTTCTCTGTTCTTCCTCCTCGCTCCTCGTCTGTAATCTTCTTCTGTACTCTTCTTTTCCCCGTCTTCTCTCTTCTTCTGTGTGCTTCTCAGCCTCTCCTGTCGCCTCTCTTCTTCCTCATCTTCTTCTGTGGTCTTCTGCCCTCTGTTCTTCGTTTTCTGTATCTTCTTCTGTGTTCTTCTGTGTTCTTCTGTGTTCTTCTGTGTTCTTCTGTTCTTCCGGTCTTCCGGTCTTCCTTTCTTCTGTTCTTCCGGTCTTCTGTTCTTCCGGTCTTGTGTTCTTCTGGTCTTCTGTTCTTCCGTTCTTCTGTTCTTCTGTTCTTCTGTTCTTCTTTTCTTCTGTTCTTCTGTTCTTCCGGTCTTCCGGTCTTCTGGTCTTCTGTCTTCTATCTTCTGCCTTTGGCTCTTCTGCCTCCTCCGTCTTCTTCTCCCCGCGTCTGCCCTCCTGCTCCTGCCTCATCCCCCTCCCTCACTCGCATCCCCCTCTCTATCTCCCCTATCTAACCCGTTCACTATCTACCTCCCTCACTCCTCCTATCTACCTATCTCTCTATCTCTCTATCCCACTATCTAACTCCCTCACTCTCCACCTCCTCCTATCTTCCTATCTCTCTATCTATCGATTTCTCTATCTATCTATTTTTTCTATCTATTTCTCTATCTCTCCCCCCTCCCGCCACCCCCTCTATTAACTATCTTCCTATCCTCTCACTCTACTTCTCACCCTCACCCGCCTCTACAACCCCCCCTCCCCTATCTTCACAACCCTACTCCTATCTTTCTCCCTAATCTCCTAAACCTCCTAACACTCACCCCCTCACCCCCTCACCCCCTCCACCCTTATACCCGCCTCCCCCAGCTCTTCTCACTCTACCTGTCCCCCCTCCCTCGCGCTTTCCCGCCGCGACCTCCTGCACGCCCCCGCCCCCCAGCTCCCATTCGCCCCCAGCTGACCCCTCCCCCCCCCCTACCTCATATGGCGCCCGCTGCGCGACAGTGGTAGCGACCCTTGACCCAAGTGTAGGTCGCTCCCCCTGCCGCTGCAGCTCCTCCAGCTCCTCCAGGTTCCTGAGTTCCTGAGACCCACCTCACAGTAAGTACCCCCCACCTCTCAGCCCCTCGCTCTGCCCCGCGCTACTCACCCTCTCTCCTGCTCCTGCTTCTTTTCTTCTTCTCTGTTCTTCCTCCTCGCTCCTCGTCTGTAATCTTCTTCTGTACTCTTCTTTTCCCCGTCTTCTCTCTTCTTCTGTGTGCTTCTCAGCCTCTCCTGTCGCCTCTCTTCTTCCTCATCTTCTTCTGTGGTCTTCTGCCCTCTGTTCTTCATTTTCTGTATCTTCTTCTGTGTTCTTCTGTGTTCTTCTGTGTTCTTCTGTGTTCTTCTGTTCTTCTGGTCTTCCGGTCTTCCTTTCTTCTGTTCTTCCGGTCTTCTGTTCTTCCAGTCTTCTGTTCTTCCAGTCTTCTGTTCTTCCGTTCTTCTGTTCTTCTGTTCTTCTTTTCTTCTGTTCTTCTGTTCTTCCGGTCTTCCGGTCTTCTGGTCTTCTGTCTTCTATCTTCTGCCTTCGGCTCTTCTGCCTCCTCCGTCTTCTTCTCCCCGCGCCTGCCCTCCTGCTCCTGCCTCATCCCCCTCCCTCACTCGCATCCCCCTCTCTATCTCCCCTATCTAACCCGTTCACTATCTGCCTCCCTCACTCCTCCTATCTACCTATCTCTCAATCTCTCTATCCCACTATCTAACTCCCTCACTCTCCACCTCCTCCTATCTTCCTATCTCTCTATCTATTTTCTCTATCTATTTCTCTATCTCTCCCCCCCTCCCGCCACCCCCTCTATTACCTATCTTCCTATCCTCTCACTCTACCTCTCACCCTCACCCGCCTCTACAACCCCCCTCCCCTATCTTCACAACCCTACTCCTATCTTTCTCCCTAATCTCCTAAACCTCCTAACACTCACCCCCCTCCACCCTTATACCTCCCTCCCCCAGCTCTTCTCACTCTACCTGTCCCCCCCTCCCTCGCGCTTTCCCGCCGCGACCTCCTGCACGCCCCCGCCCCCAGCTCCCATTCGCCCCCAGCTGACCCCTCCCCCCCCCTACCTCATATGGCGCCCGCTGCGCGACAGTGGTAGCGACCCTTGACCCAAGGGTAGGTCGCTCCCCCTGCCGCTGCAGCTCCTCCAGCTCCTCCAGGTTCCTGAGTTCCTGAGACCCACCTCACAGTAAGTACCCCCCACCTCCCGGCCCCTCGCTCTGCCCCGCGCTACTCACCCTCTCTCCTGCTTCTTTTCTTCTTTTCTTCTTCTCTGTTCTTCCTCCTCGCTCCTCATGTGTAATCTTCTTCTGTACTCTTCTTTTCCCTTTCTTCTCTCTTCTTCTGTGTGCTTCTCAGCCTCTCCTGTTGCCTCTCTTCTTCCTCATCTTCTTCTGTGTTCTTCTGCCCTCTGTTCTTCATTTTCTGTATCTTCTTCTGTGTTCTTCTGTGTTCTTCTGTGTTCTTCTGTGTTCTTCTGTTCTTCCGGTCTTCCTTTCTTCTGTTCTTCCGGTCTTCTGTTCTTCCGGTCTTCTGTTCTTCGGGCTTCTGTTCTTCTGTTCTTCTGTTCTTCCGGTCTTCCGGTCTTCTGGTCTTATGTCTTCTATCTTCTGCCTTTGGCTCTTCTGCCTCCTCCGTCTTCTTCTCCCCGCGCCTGCCCTCCTGCCTCATCCCCCTCCCTCACTCGCATCCCCCTCTCTATCTCCCCTATCTAACCCGTTCACTATCTACCTCCCTCACTCCTCCTATCTACCTATCTCTCTATCTCTCTATCCCACTATCTAACTCCCTCCCTCTCCACCTCCTCCTATCTTCCTATCTCTCTATCTATTTCTCTATCTATTTTCTCTATTTCTCTATCTCTCCCCCCTCCCGCCACCCCCTCTATTACCTATCTTCCTATCCTCTCACTCTACCTCTAACCCGCCTCTACAACCCCCCTCCCCTATCTTCACAACCCTCCTCCTATCTTTCTCCCTAATCTCCTAAACCTCCTAACACTCACCCCCCTCCATCCTTATACCCTCCTCCCCCAGCTCTTCTCACTCTACCTGTCCCCCCTCCCTCGCGCTTTCCCGCCGCGACCTCCTGCACGCCCCCGCCCCCCAGCTCCCATTCGCCCCCAGCTGACCCCTCCCCCCCCCCGTCTGCCACCGTCCGCGTCTGGCCCGTGACCAGCGCCACGACCCCTGGTCCCCAGCTCTCCCAAGGCCTGCTGATCCGCTACGACCCCACCACCCTCCACGCCCTCAACCCAGGACGCTCCAACACCTGCTTCCAAGCTCACCCCAAACGCACCCATGGACCCTTCGCCTGCAACTCCTGCAAACGCATCTTCCACCACGCAACTACCACGACCACAAGCCCACACGCCATCAACCACCTCAAGTGCATCCTAGTCAACGCTCGCTCCGTCCACAAACACGTCGTTGAACTCTGGGACCTAATGGACTCCACAGCACCGGAAGTCGCCTTCATCACGGAGACCTGGATGAACGCCTCCTCTGCTCCAGACATCGCCACCGCCATCCCCGAAGGCTACAAGATCTCCAGGAAAGACCGCACCAACCAAGCAGGAGGAGGTATCGCCATCGTCTTCAAAGACTCCATCAGCGTCACCACCTCCACCGAAGACACCCCTCTCGCCGCTGAACACCTGCATTTTCAGATTCGCACCGACCCGAGGACCACCCTCAGAGGATCCCTCGTCTACCGTCCTCCCGGACCACGCACCCCTTTCAGCGACGCCATTGCCAACTTCATCTCCCCGCACGCCCTTGCCTCACCGGACTACATCCTCCTAGGCGACCTCAACTTCCATCTGGAACAAAACAACGACCCCAACACCACCACCCTGCTCGCCAACCTCGCCAACCTCGGCCTCAAACAACTGGTGAACACCGCCACCCACATCGCCGGACACACGCTCGACCCTATCTTCTCCGCCAGCAAACACGTCTTCTTCAGCCACACCTCCGCCCTACACTGGACCGACCACAGCTGCGTCCACTTCACATTCCGATGCGAGACCCTCCACCTCCGCACTAACCCATCCCTCGTCGACAGTGGAACAAGATCTCTGAAGAACAACTCTTCTCCGCACTCGCCACCAACCAACCCGCCCTCACCACCGACCCCAACGACGCAGCCCTCAACCTCGCAAACTGGATCTCCAACTGCGCAGACAACCTTGCTCCCCTCAAACGCACGCATCGACAGACCAACACCAAAAAACCTCTCTGGTTCTCTGACACCCTCAAAGAATCAAAGAAAACTTGTCGCGCCCTTGAGAAAGCCTGGCGCAAGGACCACACCGCTGACAACATGACCGCCCTCAAGAACGCTACCCGCGAACACCACCACCTGATCCGCGCTGCCAAAAGGAACTTTTTCACCGACAGACTGGACAAAAACAGCCACAACAGCAGAGAACTCTTCAGCATCGTCAAGGAGTTCTCCAACCCCAGCGCCAACGCCAACGTCGTCACGCCCTCACAGGATTTGTGCGAACCCCTCGCCACTTTCTTCCATCGCAAGATCAGCGACCTCCACGACAGCTTCGGACACCAGACCTAACCAAACACCACCGAACCCGCATCCCCGGCCATCACCCTCAACAACTGGACCCACATCAACACGGAAGAAACCAAATCCATCATGAACTCTATCCACTCCGGCGCCCCTTCGGACCCCTGCCCGCACTTCATCTTTGACAAAGCCGACGACATCATCGCCCGCACCTCCAGACCGTCATCAACTCTTCTTTTTCTTCTGCTACCTTCCCCGAATGCTGGAAACACGCCGAAGTCAACGCCCTACTAAAGAAACCTATGGCTGACCCGAGCGACCTGAAAAACTTCCGTCCCATCTCTCTTCTGCCTTTCCCAGCCAAAGTAATAAAGAAGACCGTCAACAAACAGCTGACCACCTTCCTGGAAGACAACAACCTGCTCGACCCCTCACAAACCGGATTCCGAACCAACCACAGCACTGAAACCGCCCTCATCTCAGTCACAGACGACATCAGAACCCTGATGGACAACGGTGAAACAGTCACCCTCATTCTTCTCGACCTCTCGGCTGCCTTTGACACCGTCTGTCACCGCACCCTAATCACCCGCCTCCGCTCCACCGGGATCCAAGGCCAGGCCCTGGACTGGATCGCCTCCTTCCTCGCAAACCGTTTCCAAAGAGTTTACCTCCCTCCGTTTCGCTCAGAACCCACCGAGATCATCTGCGGCGTACCTCAAGGCTCATCACTCAGCCCGACACTCTTCAATGTCTACATGAGCCCCCTCGCCAACATCGTACGCAAGCACGACATCATCATCACCTCCTATGCCGACGACACCCAACTTATACTCTCCCTCACCAAGACCCCGCCAGCGCCAAGACCAACCTACAAGAGGGTATGAAGGACGTCGCAGATTGGATGAGGCTCAGCCGCCTAAAGCTGAACTCTGAAAAAAACGGAAGTCCTCATCCTCGGCAACACCCCGTCCGCCTGGGACGACTCCTGGTGGCCCACGGCCCTCGGCACCGCACCGACCCCCACAGACCACGCCCGCAACCTCGGCTTCATCTTGGACCCTCTTCTCACCATGACCAAGCAAGTCAACGCCGTGTCCTCCGCCTGCTTCCTCACCCTCCGCATGCTCTGCAAGATCTTCCGCTGGATCCCCGCCGACACCAGAAAAACCGTGACCCTCGCCCTCGTCACGAGCCGCCTGGACTACGGCAACACCTTCTACGCCGGGACCACAGCCAAACTCCAAAATCGCCTGCAACGCATTCAAAACGCCTCGGCCCGCCTCATCCTCGACGTACCCCGCAGCAGCCACATCTCCGCACACCTGAGACACCTGCATTGGCTCCCAGTCAGCAAAAGGATCACCTTCCGACTTCTCACGCACGCACACAAAGCCCTCCACGACAAGGGACCGGAATACCTCAACAGACGCCTCAGCTTCTTCATCCCCACCCGCCTCCTCCGCTCCTCTGGCCTCGCACTCGCTGCTGTCCCTCGCATCCGCCGCTCCACGGCGGGTGGGAGATCTTTCTCCTTCCTGGCGGCCAAGACCTGAAACTCCCTCCCCACCAGCCTCAGGACCACCCAGGACCACTCCGCTTTCCGGAGACTCCTAAAGACCTGGCTGTTCGAGCAGCGATAACCCCCCCTTTTCCCCTAGCGCCTTGAGACCCGCACGGGTGAGTAGCGCGCTTTATAAATGTTAATGATTTGATTTGATTTGACATACACCAGTTGCTATGGGTAAATTATCTGTAACTGTCAACAGGAGAAAGGGCAGATCCCAGCAACCAATGGGTACCGAAGCAAAATAAAAACAGACATGTGACTTCTGCTGTCAGTAGTAGAACGTGCACAATGGAGCAGCTGCAGAGAAAGCATAGACACTGAAGAGAGACTACAACCACTGTCCCGGGCCATTGAAGACCCAGAGAGTGGAGCTCCGGAGGAGTCACCGGGGCAGGTGTCTGAGGGGTCCCCGGTAGAGGGTAGACAGGGGTCCGCCAAGGTCTATGAGGACAGAGCCACCGGAGGGGCCGGTGCTGGACTTGTCCCACCTGGGCCTGCACACGCTGTCCCGGGATCTCCTGGGCCCCGCGGAGAGGTATTTCATTTATTCTCCACAGCCTCGCAGTCGCCGGTCTCCTCAGCCTGCAAACACATGCGCTCGCCCAGTTCCTGGAGCAGCAGCGCCCCCTGCCGGCGATCTGAAGAAGGCAGTTTGCCGGTAATGAGGCAGCATAGTCCCGGGAGCCGCTCGAGCGCCCGCCACTCCGCGCACACTTATCACGATATTGATAACATAGAGATCTTGACAATAATGTGTGATTGACAATACCAAGCAACTTAGGGGGTCATTACAACATTGGCGGTAAATCCCGCTTACCACCGTGCAGAAGACTGCCAACACACCGCCGCTGCCGCGGAATACCGCCACTGCCATTATGACCCACAGATCGGAATCCGCCAAAATCTAGACACACACACAAGTCCGCCACACCAAAGGTCAGTGATAAACTGGTGCTAACAAAACCTCCACCATCACGGCAACAGGAATACACTCACACTATCACGACCCACGAATCCACGCAGCGGTCTTTCAACCGCGGTATTCCATTGGCGGTACACACCGCCGCACTCAAAATACACATTCACCTACAAAACACAACCACATTGGACAATTCGAAATACACACACCTGATACACATACACACAGCACTCCCACACACTCAATACACTATAAAACACACACCCACATCACCCAAAAACACTTACGACAACAATTGCGACAGAAGGCCAGAGAGAGACACCACCAGAAAGAACAATAGCATCCACAGGCACTCAACACCATCACTCACACAACATCCACGCACCTCACACAACACACCTCTAAATATCACCTAACACATCACAACACACAACACCCCACACATCACCCACACCACCCCATGGCACCGCAAAGACACCCCAGGTTTTCTGAGGAGGAGCTCAGGGTCATGGTGGAGGAAATCATCCGGGTAGAGCCACAGCCTTTTGGATCACAGGTGCAGCACACCACCATAGCTAGGAAGATGGAGCTATGGCGAAGAATCGTGGACAGGGTCAACGCAGGGATGACATCAGGAAGAGGTGGGATGACCTATGGGGGAAGGTGCGTTCCGTGGTCTCAAGACACCAGATTGCAGTTCAGAGGACTGGCGGCGGACTCCCACCTCCTCCCCCTGAACTCACTACATGGGAGGAGCAGGTCTTGGCTATTCTGCACCCTGAGGGCCTCGCAGGAGTAGCTGGAGGAATGGACTCTGGTAAGTCAAACATTAACTACTTCATCCCACACCCACCTGCATGCTATCACATACCCCCACCCTCGCCCTAACCCCATCACTCCAACTCCTCACATATGTCCCAATATCACAAACCACACATCCCAAACCCAAGCCCTGCATGTAACACCAAAGCATGGACACCCATCACCAAAGCATGTCCACTGCACATACCCATACATCCCCATAAACCATTATCACACAAGGTCCCACACAAGAATGCAAGCACTGGGCTACAGGGTCACCCACCCATTGCACACCATGGCACACACAGATGCAATAATCATGCTTTTACACCCCTGCAGGACCCCTACCCAACGTCACCGTACAGGAGGGTCCAGACATGTCCACTCCACCCACAGAAGTGGCTCACAGTGATGACAGCAGCTCTGTCCAACTGGATCTAGATGACCAGCCCGGCCCATCTGGGACCTTGGGACAGTCGGTTCCCCTCACACTGGCACAAGCCACAACAGAGCCTCCCCCCTCTGGAAACACCAGCACTGCACCCACCCAGCAGGTCCATACCTCTGTCCCCAGGACACGTCAAGCAGCAGTGTGTCCACCACTACAGGGAACCCAGGCTAACCCACCACCCCAACAACAACAGGGACCTGGGGAAGTGGTAGTGGGAACACGGTTCAGGGGATAGAGGCCCAGGAAAACAGGGAAAATGGGAGGGCTGCTGTGCAACAGGGGGAGGACAGGCCCAGGGAACCCACTCTCCACAAGGCCCTCTCCAACATCATGGGAGCCTACCACCATTCCCAGGAGACGATGGCAACAGTACTGGCCAAGTTTCAGGAGACCCAGCGGCTGCAGGAGGAACAGTATTTGGGGTTCAGGGAGGAACTCAAATCCATCAATTCCACACTGGGCACCATTGTAGGGATGCTGAAGGAACTCATCAACACCAGGAGGGCCACTGTGGCACAACAAGGGGCCCCTGACACTAGTCTGGATGATGAACTGCCCATCACCTCTGCTGGCGCTAGTGGACTGGAGGCACCGCCACAGGACCACGACACCAGCACCCCACCCCCTGCAGATGGAGAACCACCCCGCAAGCAGTCCCTGAGATCCAGGACAAAGACAGAGAACAATGCCAAGACCCACGCCAAGAAATGAGACCACCCTGATTGTCATCCTTCTGTCCCACTTTGTCACCTGTCCATCCATCAACTGCCCCAGCTCCACTTCCTATGCCCCTTTGGACAATGCGCCTGTGAGACTAATAGAGTGGACTCTGCCATGGATATTCCTCCACCATCACCCCTGACCATTTTACACCCCCTCCACTATTTTGCACTTAAATAAACACCCATAAATCACAAAACAATCTGGAGTCAGTCTGTGCTTTCGAAAATGTGTATAAGCAATAACAGTGGCAAAATGCTATATCCAATGTATTGTCAACATACCTATGTCACACAGCTCTAGTCCGTGCGGAAACAAAGCAGAGGTCACACAGTGGGACCCACATCTGTGAAATCGAAAGGGAAAGTGACAACTCAGGTGGTCATTCTGACCTCGGCGGTAAAAGGCGCCTACCGCCGGTCAGAAATCCTCCATAATCCCGCCGCGGTCGCGGAAACCCGCCACGGTCATTCTGACCCGCAGAAGGCAAACCTCCGAAAATCCGACCGCCACAACAGACCGCCAGACCAGCGGTCGGCGGAAAGGTGGAGGTGACAAAACCTCCACCGTCACGCCAACAGAAATACGCCCATGCCATTACGACCCACGAATCCACGCGGCGGTCATTCAAACGCGGTATTCCATTGGCGGGACACACCGCCGCGGTCAGAATACACACAAACGAACAAAACCCAGCCACATTGGACGATTTGAATCCCACACACCTGATACACATACACACACCACTCCCACAATACAATATAAAACACACACCCACATCACCCACAAACCCCTACGCTAAAAAATTCGTAAAGAAGGCAAGAGCGAGACACCAGCATCCAAAAAATAACAGCCACAGCCACTCAACACCATCACCCACACACTATCCACACACAAAACAACACACACCACCACACTCAACTCACTTAAATACACATACTCCACCCCACACATCATACACACCACCCCATGGCACCCCAAAGACAACCCCGCTTCACAGACGAAGAACTCAGGGTCATGGTGGAGGAAATCGTTCGGGTAGAGCCCCAGCTGTTCGGCACACAGATACAATACACTAGCATTGCCCGGAGGACGGAGCTATGGCAGAGGATTGTCGACAGGGTGAACGCAGTGGGACAGCACCCCAGAAATCGGGAAGACATCAGGAAGCGATGGAACGACCTACGGGGGAAGGTGCGTTCCATGGTATCCAGGCACAACATCGCCGTGCAGTAGACTGGCGGAGGACCCCCACCTCAACCCCCACAATTCACATCATGGGAGGAGGAAGTCTTGAACATCCTGCATCCTGACGGCCTCGCAGGAGTCAGCGGAGGAATGGATACTGGTAAGTTGAAGCTTCAATACTGCTTCCCCCCCACCTGCATGCCAAATCAGACCCCAACCCTCACCCCCATACTCGAACCCCACCCTCACCCCCACCCCCATCCTTACCCCCACCCTCACCCCCACCACCATCCTCACCCCCACCACCATCCTCACCCCCACCACCATCCTCACCCCCACCCCCAGCACACCTATTCCCCGCCAATGTCTCACCATCACAACCCACACATCCCAAAACCTAGGCCTGCATGCGTCCACTAAGCATGGACACCCATCACCAAAGCATGCCCAATGCATATACACATCCCCCCCACAAGCCACCCTCACCAAAGCCCCCACACACGAATGCCAGCACTTGGGGACACGAGAACCCACAGATACACCCATATGCCACACATTGAAACTATAACCATACCTCTATACCCCTGCAGGACCCGACCGTCAACACACCGCGGCGGAGGGGCCAGAATTATCCACACCCCCCACCCAAGAGGCCGTCAGCGATGACAGCAGCTCTGTCGATCTGGACACCGATGACCAGCCCGGACCATCGGGGACCTCTGGACAGTCGGTTCCCCTCACACAGGCACAGGCCACTACAGACCCTAACCCCTCTGGGAACACCAGCACAGCTCCCACCCAGCGGGCCCATGCCTCTGTCTCCAGGGCGCGTCAATCTGCGGTGTGTCTACCACTACAGGGCACCCAGGATAACCCACCACCCCAACAACAACAGGGACCTGGGGGCAGTGGTAGTGGGCAC
This sequence comes from Pleurodeles waltl, assembly GCF_031143425.1. Classification (NCBI taxonomy): domain Eukaryota; kingdom Metazoa; phylum Chordata; class Amphibia; order Caudata; family Salamandridae; genus Pleurodeles; species Pleurodeles waltl. The sequence continues at coordinate 886,126,729 of NC_090446.1, forward strand.
ACCGGCCAGGGGGCAGAGGCCCAGGGAAACAGGGGAACTCGGAGGGCAGCTGTGCGACAGGGGGGGGAGGAGAGGCCCAGGGAACCCACTCTCCACGAGGTCCTCACCACCATCATGGGAGCATACAACCGCTCCCAGGAGACGATGGCGACGGTACTGGCCCGGTTCCAGGAGATCCAGGCACTGCAGGAGGAACACTATCGGGGGTACAGGGAGGACATCAGAGCCATCAACACCACCCTGGTTACCATGGTAGGGCTGCTGCAGGACCTCGTAAACACCAGGGCGGACACTGAACAACACCCAAGGGCCCCTGCCACTAGCCTGGACCAAGAACAGCCAACCACCTCCGCCGGCGCTAGTGGACAGGAGGCCCCCGCACAGCAGCAGCCCACCAGACCCCCACCTCCTGCAGGAGAAGAACCACCCCGCAAGAAGGCCCTGAGATCTCGCAAGAAGACAGAGTAGGATGTCAAGACCCCCGCCAGCAATGGATACCACCTGATGTCATCCCACTGTCCCACATTGTCACCCTGTCCGTCCTTGAACTGCCCATGCTCCATCTCTCCACAGGCCTCTGGACAATGCACCTGTGTGACTGTTACTCTGGACTCTGCCATGGACATTCCTTCACCATAGCCCCCACCCACTTGAAACCACCCATCCCATTTTGAGCACTTCAATAAACACCTATTTTGCACCAAAATATCTGGAGTCTGGCTGTGATTTCAATAGATTGTAATTGACATGACAGTGCAAATATGTCCTTGTACATGGTGAAGTCAACAAACAGCTGCCACAAAGCTGTAGTCCATGGGGAAACGAAGCACAGGACTCGTAGTGGGGACCCCAGATCTGAAATAGGGAGGGAAAAGCCAAAACTCAGTCATCATACACTGGGGCAAATAGACAGGCAGCAGAGATGCTGGAGAGTAGTTAACATTTACTAAATTATCTTTGAAATGTTACCTGTGTCCTATTGGAAGTACTGTTCAATGATTCTGTCCCTGTTGTCTGTTTCAGCCCCGTCGTCTTCCTCCTCGTCACTCTCCTCAGGTTCCACCGCTGCCACAACACCACCGTCTCGACCATCCTCCTGCAGGAAAGGCACCTGGCGGCGCAAAGCCAGGTTGTGAAGCATGCAGCAGGCCACGATGATGTGACACACCTTCTTAGGTGAGTACATTAGGGATCCACCTGTCATATGCAGGCACCTAAACCTGGCCTTTAGGAGGCCAAAGGTGCGTTCGATCACCCTCCTAGTACGCCCATGGGCCTCATTGTACCGTTCCTCTGCCCTGGTCCGGGGATTCCTTACTGGGGTCAGTAGCCACGACATGTTGGGGTACCCAGAGTCCCCCACTAGCCATACACGGTGTCTCTGTAGCTGTTCCATCACGTAAGGGATGCTGCTATTCCTTAGGATGTAGGCGTCATGCACTGACCCTGGGAATTTGGCATTTACATGCGAGATGTACTGGTCAGCCAAACACACCACCTGGATGTTCATTGAATGGTAACTTTTTCTGTTCCTGTACACCTGCTCCCTGTCTCTTGGGGGAACCAAAGCCACATGGGTCCCATCAATGGCACCAATTACGTTGGGAATATGTCCAAGGGTGTAGAAATCACCCTTCACTGTAGCCAATTCGCCCACCTCAGGGAAAATGATGTAGCTCCTCACGGATTTCATCAGGGCAGACAACACTCTGGATAACACCTTCGAAAACATGGGCTGAGACATCCCAGAAGCAATTCCCACGGTTGTCTGAAATGACCCACTTGCCAAGAAATGGAGTACTGACATGACCTGCACCAGAGGGGGAATCCCTGTGGGTTGGCGGATGGGGGACATCAGGTCGGGCTCCAGCTGGGCACACAGTTCATGGATAGTGGCACGGTTAAGACGGTAGGTCAGGATAATGTGGCGTTCTTCCATTGTCGACAGGTCCACCAGCGGTCGGTACACGGGAGGATTCATCTGTCTCCTCGCCCAACCCAGCGGACGGTGCCTAGGAAGGACAACATGGAGCACACAGTCAAGCAACCCACAGGTACGTACTCACAGCTAGCACAGTATACGATTCTCTATGCAGTGAATGGCGTGTCTGAGTGGCTATGCAAGGCCTAGGCCTGTGTGACGCAGTTGAAATTGAGCCATGTGGGCCCTGGAAATGGCGGCTGCCTGACCTGTGAAGTGTGACAATGGGATGTGAGGTCAATGCGCTGGCGTGGCACACCGCGGCGGGCGGCGGGCGAAGACCGCGGCGCAAAGCCGCATTGGTTAACATTGAAGCCTATGGGTTTCAGGAGCCAATGGCGAAGGGCGCCGGCGGTGGCGGGACGCACCGCCGCGGTACGCACCGCCGCGGACGTGACCGCCATTTTCTATCTACTTATCCACTTGCGACTTGAACTTTCACAGGAGAGGACCTATACTGCAAGTGTTGCTGTGACCTCGGTCTGGAAGGGACAATGGCTGCTGCACCTGGGGAAAGGGCCCCTGCCTTCACTGGAGAGGAGTTGGAGAAACTCGTGGATGGGGTCCTCCCCCAGTATGCGCTACTCTACGGTCCTCCAGACCAACAAGTGAGTTTAATTCAATCTGGATTTGGGGATACTGGCTGGCTTGGGGGCCTGGCGGGGGGCCTGGCGGGGATGGGGGGCATGTTGGGCCTGGCGGGGGGCATGGCGGGGATGGGGGGCATGTTGGGCCTGGCGGGGGGCATGGCGGGGATGGGGGGCATGTTGGGCCTGGCGGGGGGCATGGCGGGGGGCCTGGCGGGGATGGGGGGCATGTTGGGCCTGGCGGGGGGCATGGCGGGGATGGGGGGCATGTTGGGCCTGGCGGGGGGCATGGCGGGGATGGGGGGCATGTTGGGCCTGGCGGGGGGCATGGCGGGGATGGGGGGCATGTTGGGCCTGGCGGGGGGCCTGGCGGGGGGCCTGGCGGGGATGGGGGGCATGTTGGGCCTGGCGGGGGGCATGGCGGGGATGGGGGGCATGTTGGGCCTGGCGGGGGCATGGCGGGGATGGGGGGCATGTTGGGCCTGGCGGGGGGCATGGCGGGGATGGGGGGCATGTTGGGCCTGGCGGGGGGCATGGCGGGGGGCCTGGCGGGGATGGGGGGCATGTTGGGCCTGGCGGGGGGCATGGCGGGGATGGGGGGCATGTTGGGCCTGGCGGGGGGCATGGCGGGGATGGGGGGCATGTTGGGCCTGGCGGGGGGCATGGCGGGGATGGGGGGCATGTTGGGCCTGGCGGGGGGCCTGGCGGGGGGCATGGCGGGGATGGGGGGCATGTTGGGCCTGGCGGGGGGCATGGCGGGGATGGGGGGCATGTTGGGCCTGGCGGGGGCATGGCGGGGATGGGGGGCATGTTGGGCCTGGCGGGGGGCATGGCGGGGATGGGGGGCATGTTGGGCCTGGCGGGGGGCCTGGCGGGGGGCATGGCGGGGATGGGGGGCATGTTGGGCCTGGCGGGGGGCATGGCGGGATGGGGGGCATGTTGGGCCTGGCGGGGGGCATGGCGGGGGGCCTGGCGGGGATGGGGGGCATGTTGGGCCTGGCGGGGGGCATGGCGGGGATGGGGGGCATGTTGGGCCTGGCGGGGGCATGGCGGGGGGCCTGGCGGGGATGGGGGGCATGTTGGGCCTGGCGGGGGACCTGGCGGGGATGGGGGGCGTTGGGCCACTGGAAAGGAAAATGCTGACAAACTTGAACGTGGTATTTCTCCCTCCCTGTACGTGTCACATAGGTCCGCGCCCATGAGAAGATCGGGATTTGGCGTGCCATCGCCAAGGAAGTCCGGACCCTGGGGGTCCACCATCGACGGGGCACCCACTGCCGCAAGAGGTGGGAGGACATCCGCCGCGGGACCAAGAAGACCGCCGAGTCTCTGCTGGGGATGGCCTCCCAACGTAGGCGGGGTGCCTGCCGTCAACTGAGCCCCCTGATGTTCCGGATCCTGGCGGTGGCCTACCCTGAATTGGATGGGCGCGTGAGGGCAGCACAGCAGACACAAGGGGGTGAGTACAAGCATTATCTACTCTGTTGTCGCGCAGTGGAGGTGTCTGGTTGGGGGAGGATGGCTGGGGGTCCCCCTAGGCCAGGGCGATATCTGTAGGCTGGGCACCCCCGTAAGCCCCTGTGTCCCCAGCCACCACCCTCAGTAGTGTGTCAGTACAGCCATCCCTGGGCCGTGTCATCCATGGGTGCAGTTGTCAACTCTAGGCGTGTAGGGCATGTTCCACGGAATGCGTAGCGGACCCCAAGTGCGCAACTTAGTGCAGGGGGCATCTGTGTCTGTCATGTCCGCTAACTGTACCGGAGATCCATGTACTCAATATCCCTTTATTTCTCTCCCCCCCCCCCCTTTTTGTTTGTCTTTCTGTGCTTGTGTGCATCAGCATCATCAGGCGGAGGAGAAGTGGCATCGGGGCAGGAGGGAGCTGCATCTCACATGGCCCAGGAGTTCCATGCCACAGAGTCAGACTGGACCAGTGAGACGGAGGGCGAGGGGAGCTCCACGACGGGGACGACTGGACCCTGCAGCGACACGGACACGTCCTCGGAAGGGGGCTCCCTTGCGGGGGTGGCACCATCCGTGCCCCCCGCCATTACAGGTACAGCCGCCACCCAGCGCACCATCTCCGCCCTCCCAGCAGCCCCTCAGCGTTCGCCCCGTGCCCGCTCTGCCAGGAAGCCGGGCATCTCCTTCGCCCCAGGCACCTCAGGCCCTGCCCCTGTTACCCCCGCTGCCCTCAGTGAGGAGGTCATTGACCTCCTCCGAACGCTCATTGTTGGGCAGACTACCCTTTTGAATGCCAGCCAGGGGGTGGAGAGGGAGGTTCATCGCAGCAATGCGTACCAGGAGGGCATTCATTCGGGTCAGGCTGCCCATCAGCGATCGTTCCAGGCTCTGGCCTCAGCACTGACGGCAGCCATTGTCCCTGTCTCCTGCCTGCCTCTACTAACTCCCTCCTCCCAGTCTCCTGTTCCTCTGCCTGTCCCACCCACACCATCAGACCAGCCTGCACACACCTCAACACCCAAGAGAAGCTCATCCAAACATAAGCACCACAGATCACGCAGACATTCACACACGCAACATTCCGATGCAGACATGCCAACAGTCACTACCACCTCTGTGACCCCCACCTCCTCGTCTCCCTCCTCCCTCCCTGTGACGTCTACACTCACACCTCCATTCACCTCACCATCAGCCAGTGTTTCCATCACCAGCACACCCTCCACTCCAGTCCGCACACGTGCAGTCACCACCCCCACTGCCATTTACACGTCCCCTGTGTCCTCTCCCACTGTGTCTGTCACCCCCTCTTCCACACCACACAAACGCAGCCACCCACCCACCCAACAGCCATCCACCTCACGACAGCCTATCCCTCCTGCACCTGCACCCAAAGACAGCAAATGTGACTCACCTACAACCACATCCTCTCCCTCCACTCCCATTCCCACTGTACCTACCACTCTCCATTGTCCCAAGAAGCTCTTCCTCGCCACTACTAACTTCTTTCCTAACCCTGAGCCCCCCCCTCCTTCTCGTCGGGGTAAGAAGAGCACCTCAGCCACCACCAGCCCTGCAGCCCCCTTGACAAGGGTGCAGGGGTATTGGAGCCCGCCAGCCCGCATGTCTGGATCTTCGCCCAGCAGCAAGGGGACAGCCAGCCCACCCCCTGGGAAGAGGAGCAGAAGGCGGAAGGGGCGCCGCAGGAGCCCGCCTTCTACATCCCCCCCGGACACCACCCAGAGACAGTCACCAGCCACAGCTCCAAAGGGAGGAAAGGGACACAGGCCCACGACTAAGGAGGGCAAGGGCAGCAAGTCGGAGAGGTCAGGCAGCAGGCCTGCTACCCAGGAGGAGCCCACAACCCCCATAGCCGCTGCCCCGGGAGGAACCAGCACAGCTGCCCCGGGAGAGCCCACCACCCCCATAGCCGCTGCCCAGGGAGGACCCAGCCCAGCTGGCCAGGAGGGCCCCACCACCCACAGCCCAGGTGGGCAGTGAAGGAGCACCATCCCCGCTGCCCAGGAGGGCACCACCAGGCAATTAGCAGTTGGCCATAGACCGGCCGCCGTCTCAAGAACCGCTGAACTGGGCCCTTCAAGGCAAGGACCGCTGAACTGGGCCCGCCGTCTCAAGAACCGCTGAACTGGGCCCTTCAAGGCAAGTAGCGCTGACCTGGGCCCCACCGTCTCAAGAACCGCTGAACTGGGCCCCGCCGTCTCAAGAACCGCTGAACTGGGCCCCGCCGTCTCAAGAACCGCTGAACTGGGCCCTTCAAGGCAAGTAGCGCTGACCTGGGCCCCACCGTCTCAAGAACCGCTGAACTGGGCCCCGCCGTCTCAAGAACCGCTGAACTGGGCCCTTCAAGGCAAGAACCGCTGGCCCTTTGGCAGACGTGGCAGGGCAGGATCTATCTCGGGAAGGGCTGCAGGATGTCCTCTGGCCAACTTGCCTCCTCCAGTGGCAGTGGGGTCTGTTATGGACTGTATGGACTGTGGCTTTGCTCTCCCCAGGATGGCCCAGTGGGCAGGCCACCCACTGTATGGACTGTTTGGACTGTTGGTTTGCTCTCCCCAGGATGGCCCAGTGGGCAGGCCACCCACTGTATGGACTGTTTGGACTGTGGCTTTGCTCTCCCCAGGATGGCCCAGTGGGCAGGCCACCCACTGTATGGACTGTATGGACTGTGGCTTTGCTCTCCCCAGGATGGCCCAGTGGGCAGGCCACCCACTGTATGGACTGTATGGACTGTGGCTTTGCTCTCCCCAGGATGGCCCAGTGGGCAGGCCACCCACTGTATGGACTGTATGGACTGTGGCTTTGCTCTCCCCAGGATGGCCCAGTGGGCAGGCCACCCACTGTATGGACTGTTTGGACTGTGGCTTTGCTCTCCCCAGGATGGCCCAGTGGTCATGGAGTCCCCTCGTGGATCTGGCGTCGTGTACTCAAGTGGCTGAGGTGCCCCCCCTTCCCTTCCCCCTGAGGTGCCTGTCCGATTTTCTTTCTGATGCCCCTGCAGTGTTCTCTCTGTGGAGTTCTTGTCGTGGGACTGGGCCTTGCCCCTTTGCACATGAACCCTGTGATCCACGGACAGTGGTTGGACTACATTTAGTAGCTGTATATATTTTGTATATAGTTTATTTATTTATTGGGATTACTGGTGTCCATATTTCAATATATCTGCCCGTTTATGATCTCTTCTTTTGGTCTTTGCATTATTTCGGAGGGGGGTGGTTTGTGGGTTGTGACAGTGATCTGTGGGAATGCATTGATGTGTGTGTTGTAGTGGGTGTGGGTGGGTGGGTGTGTGCCGGTAATCTTTTCCCTCCCCTGTGTCGTAGGTGCAGTACTCACCGATGTCTTCCGCGCCGCCGGGCGTGCTCCTGGTATATGAGCAGGAATAGGAGTGCGGGGATGACCTGCAACTCTGGTTCCATGCTGCCGAAATCTCGCGTGGAGTGCGTAGAGGTGAGCGTTTTCCCGTTCGTAGTCTGTTTCCGCCGTGTTCTTATCGGCGGTGCTCCCGCCCCGGAAAAGGTGGCAGATTGGTGGGTCGTAATAGGGTGGGCGGTACATTGTCTGCCGCCTGGCTGTTGGCGGGAACCGCCGCGCTGTTTGTTTGTACCGCTGTGGCGGGCGGAGTGTTAAGTTGGCGGGCAGTGTTGGCGGTTCCCGCCAGGGTCAGAATTGCATATTTTAGACCGCCGGCCTGTTGGCGGCTTGGCCGCCGCTTTATCACCGACCGCCAGGGTCAGAATGAGGGCCTCAGTGTCCATACACTGGGTGAAAATGACAGACAGATGAGAGGTAGAAGAATTAAATCAGATGTAGCAGGCAGTGTTGTCTTCTTACCTGTGTCTCACTGGAAGTATTGCTGGATCACCGTATTCCTGTTGTCTATGTCCTCTTCTTCTGCTTCCTCGTCTTCACTGTCAACAGGCTCCACAGCTGCCACAACACCTCCATCTGGACCATCCTCCTGCAGAAAAGGCACCTGTCGTCGCAAAGCCAAGTTGTGAAGCATACAGCAGGCTACGATGATCTGACACACCTTCTTTGGTGAGTAGAATAGGGAACCACCTGTCATATGGAGGCACCGGAACCTGGCCTCCAGGAGGCCGAAGGTCCTCTCTATAAGCCTCCTAGTTCGCCCATGGGCCTCATTATAGCGTTCCTCTGCCCTTGTCCTGGGATTCCTCACTGGGGTCAGTAGCCATGACAGGTTGGGGTAACCAGAGTCACCTGCAAATGTCGAGGGACAACTGTTAGACACACACTAACTCTTAGGGACATCCCCAGACCCAGACACCTAGTACCACTGTATTGGGTCCATGTCGTCACCTAATCGCCACACACGGTGCCTCTGAAATTGCCCCATCACATAAGGGATGCTGCTATTCCACAGAATGTAAGCGTCATGCACTCAGCCAGGTAATTTGGCATTCACTTGGGAGATGTACTGGTCTGCCAAACACACCATCTGCACATTCATAGAATGGTAACTCTTCAGGTTTCGGGCATAGAAGTCACCTTTCACTGTAGGCAAATCCTCCACCTGAGGGAAAACGATGTAGCTGCGCATGTGTTTCAGCAGGGAAGACAACACTCTGGACAACACGTTGGAGAATATGGGCTGGGACATCCCTAATGCTATGGCCACTGTTGTCTGAAAAGACCCACTTGCCAGGAAATGGAGTACTCACAGCACTTGCACTAGAGGGGGGATTCCTGTGGGATGGCGGATAGCTATCATCAGGTCTGGCTCCAACTGGGCACACAGTTCCAGGATTGTAGTACGATCAAGTCTGTAGGTGATAATTACATGTCGCTCCTCCATTGTCAACAGGTCCACCAGCGGTCTGTACACCGGAGGATGCCTCACCTGCACCAGCGGACATGCTCTATGGAGGAGAACAGCGAGCAGAAAGTCAACCAACACTGAGGTATGTAAACACAACTTAATCGGAAAATGTTTTAAAATCGACATATGGCTGTATTAGTGTTTAAGCAAGGCCTAGATATGTGTGACACAGTTAAAAATAATGGCCTGTGGCCCCCTGCAATGGTGGCTGCCTGACCTGTAATGTGGGACAAGGGGATATGAGGTAACTGCGCTGGCGTTGTACACCGTCACTGTAGGCGGTTGAAGACCGAGCACAATCCTGCATTGGTTAACATTGGACCCTATGGGTCCAAGGAGCCAATGACGATGTACGCTAGCGGTGACGGTATGCACCAACGCAGACGTGACCGCCATTTTCTGTCTGTTCAATCACTTGATACCTGATCTTTGACAGGAGAGGACCTACACTGCAAGTCCTGCTGTGACCTCAGTCTGGAAGAGACAATGGCTCATGTGTCTGGGGAAAGGGCCACTGCCTTCAGCACGGAGGAGTTGGAGAAACTAGTGGATGGGGTCCTCCCCCAGTACACGCTACTCTACGGTCCTCCAGACAAACAGGTGAGTACACTGTGAGCATGCTGTATGGGCAATGCCTGTTTGGAGTGGTGTGGATTAAAGATGGGGCGGGGGAGAATGAGGCGTGCATGAAATGACGGTGAGTGCATCTGCGTCATGGCAAGGGTAGGGATGTGGGCCAATGACTGTGACGGTGTGGACGATTATATCTTCTCCTTTTCCCCTGTACTATTCCAGTAGGTCAGCGCCCACCAGAAGAAAGAGATTTGGCGAACCATCGCCAAGGAAGTCCGGACCCTGGGGGTCTACCACAGACGGAGCACCCACTGCCGGAAAAGATGGGAGGACATTCGCCGCTGGAGCAAGAAGATGGTGGAGGCCCAGCTGGGGATGGCCTCCCAACGTGGGAGGGGTGTCAGTCGCACCATGACCCCCCTGATGTTCCGGATCCTGGCGGTGGCGTACCCAGAGTTGGATGGGTGCTTGAGGGCATCACAGCAGCCACAAGGGGGTGAGTACACTCTCATTCAGCTGATTGAGCGCGCATTGTAGGTGTCTGGGTGGGTGAGGTGGGCTGTGGGCTGTGGGTTTCCCTAGGCTAGGGTGAGTTTAGTAGGCAAAATCCCTTCTTAAGGCAGGCCCTGTGGCACCCCACCTGTGTACAGAGCCAACTACACCTAGTCAGGCTCCTGTGACTTCCATGTGTGCAGCAATCGGGCAGAGCCTTGTAACCCATGTCCCTGTGATTGATTAGGGGACTCCAAGTGCACAGCGTAGTGCAGGGGGCGTCTGTGTCTGTATTGTCCGCCAATGGTAGCGGTATTGGATGCACTCAACATGTCTTTCTTCTGTCTTCCCCCCCCCTTTTTGTGGTCTCCCTGTGCTTCCGTGCATTAGCATCATCAGGCAGAGGAGCAGTGGCACCGGAGCAGGAGGGAGCTGCATCCCACATGGCCCTGGAGGGCGACACAACGGAGTCAGAATTCACCAGTGGGACGGAGGGCGACGGGAGCTCCACTGCGGGACAGGAGCTGAGTCCAGCGACACGGACAACTCCTCTGCTGGGAGCTCCCTTGCGGTGGCAGGCCCCTCTGTGCCCCCCACATCTACTGGTACAGCCACCACCCCCCTTACCAGCACCGCCCTCCCAGCAGCCCCTCAGCCTTTGCCCCGTGGCCGCTCACCCAGGAGGGTGGGCATCGCCTTTGCCCCAGGCACCTCAGGCCCTGCCCCAGTCAGCCCTGCTGCCCTCAGTGAGGAGGCCATTGACCTCCTCAGGTCCCTTACTGTTGGGCAGTCTACCATTTTGAATGCCATCCAGGGTGTAGAGAGGCAGTTGCAACAGACCAATGCATACCTGGAGGGCATTCATTCTGGTCAGGCAGCCCATCAACAAGCTTTTCAGACTCTGGCCTCAGCACTGATGGCAGCCATTGTACCTGTCTCTAGCCTCCCCCTCCAACTTCCTCCACCCAGACCCAAACCCCTGTACATCAGCCTATCCCAAGCATACCATCATACCAGCATGCACACACATCAACACACAAGGGAAGCTCAGGCAAACATAAGCACCACACAACCCACAGGCACTCATGCAAGCATCATACACATGCAGACATACCAACAGCCACTGCCTCCACTGTGTCCCCCTCCTCCTCGTCTCCCTCCTTCCTCCCAGTCTTGTCTCCACTCACATCTGCATGCACTACATCGTCAGCCATTATCTCCATCACCAGCACACCCACCACCACACCCCGCTCACGTGCAGTCACCACCCCCACTACCATTCACACATCCCCTGTGTCCTCTCCCAGTGTGTCTGTGAGCCCACCTCCCAAGGTACACAAACGCAGCCACACACCCACCCAACAGCCATCCACCTCACAACAGCCTCCAGCCCATGCACCTTCACCCAAAGTCACCAAACGTACACCTCCTACAACCACTACCTCTTCCTCGACTCCCAAACCCCCTCCATCTACCCGTCCCAGTGTGTCCCAAAAACTTTTCCTGTCCAACCTTGACCTCTTCCACTCACCTCCCCCACCCCTTCAGTCTCCTAGGACAAGCCTCTCCAAGTCCCAACCCAGCACCTCAGCCACAACATCAGTGGGAACAGTGGTGCCAGTAGTAACCGGCTTCTGGAGTGCGCCAGGCAGCAGGGCTGCCAGTGTGCCAAGGAGCCAGAGCACGGGCAGCCCCCCACCTCAAAAGCACAAAAAGTTGGCCAGTGTCCGGCGGGAGAGAGGAAAAAAATCTTCCACCAAAGCCTCTCCCAGCAGTACAGTTGGGAGTGTGGAGACAGCTGCGCCACCATCCAAGGTGGGGAAGGGGCACAGTAAAACAGGCAAGTCTGGGAAAACCTGCACAGCAGACAAGACTGCCACCAGCTCCTCTGCCAAGGACACCACCGTCACCAGCACTGCTGCCAAGGACACCGCCGCCACAAGCACCGCTGAAGAGGACACCACTGCCACAAGCACCGCTGCCAAGGGCACCGCTGCCACAAGCACTGCTGCCAATTGTACCACCACCACCAGCACCGCTGCCAAGGACACCAACGCCACAAGCACTGCTGAACAGGACACCGCCGCCACCATCACCACTGAACAGGACATCGCCGCAACAAGCACCGCTGAACAGGACACCACCAGCACCGCTGAACAGGACACCGCCACCACCAGCACCGCTGACCACGACACCGCCGCAACAAGCACCTCAGGCCAGTGAGCGCCAAAACTTCCAACGCTACTGAGGCCACCACGAGCTGGATGAAGCGCTCTGGGCACAAAGGCCCCTCAAGAACCATTGGAGATTCACATCCACTACCTCAGTCCTTGGCAGGATGAAGCACTCTGGGCAAAAAGCCCCCTCCAGAACCAGTGGAGAAAGGCATCCACTACCTCAGTCCTTGGCAGGAGGAAGCACTCTGGGCACAAAACCCCCTCCAGAACCAGTGGAGATTCACATCCACTACCTCAGTCCTTGGCAGGATGAAGCACTCTGAGCACAAAGCCCTCTCCAGAAACAGTGGAGATTCACATCCACTACCTCAGTCCTTGGCAGGATGAAGCACTCTGGGCACAAAGCCCCCTCCAGAACCAGTGGAGAAAGGCATCCACTACCTCAGTCCTTGGCAGGATGAAGCACTCTGGGCACAAAGCCCCCTCCAGAACCAGTGGATATTCAAATCCACTACCTCAGTCCTTGGCAGGATGAAGCACTCTGGGCACAAAGCCCCCTCCAGTACCAGAAGAGAAAGGCATCCACTACCTCAGTCCTTGGCAGGATGAAGCACTCTGGGCACAAAGCCCCCTCAGAATCAGTGGAGAAATGCATCCACTACCTTAGTCCTTGGCAGGATGAAGCACTCTGGGCACAAAGCCCCCTCCAAAACCAGGGGAGAAAGGCATCCACTTGAGAGACTGTGGCTTTGCACTCCCCAGGATAAAGCAGTGGGCAAACCACCCACTGGAGAGACTTGAGAGACTGTGGCTTTGCACTCCCCAGGATAAGGCAGTGGGCAAACCACCCACTTGGGTGACTTGAGAGACTGTGGCTTTGCACTCCCCAGGATGCAGCAGTGGGCAAACCACTCACTTGAGTGACTTGAAAGACTGTGGCTTTGCAGTCCCCAGTATGCAGCAGTGGGCAACCCACCTACTTGAGAGACTGTGGCTTTTCACTCCCCAGGATACATCAATGGGCATGGAGCCCCCTCGTGGATCTGGCGTTGTGCACTCATCCGGCTGAGGTGCCCCTCTTCCCTTTCCCCTGAGGCACCTGTTGTATTTCTATCTGATGCCCCAGCAGTGTTCTCTCTGTTTTGATCGGGTATTGAGTGTGGGCCTCGCCCATGCATTTTGGGCCCAGTGGTCCACGGACTATGATGGTGGAATACCTTGGACTTGTATTCTTGGTGTATATATTTGTTTCCAGTGTAAATATATGTATATGAATGTATATATTTTTGATTACTGTTTTCGAATAGATTACAAACGTTCGACTCATTTCCTTTTGTCCTTGCATTCTTCCAGGGGGAGTTGGGGGTTGTTAATGTAATGTATCAACATGTACTTGTGTGTGTGTTGTAGTGGGTGAGGGTGGGGGTGGGAGTGTTGCGTGTGTGTGTCACTCATTTTTCCCTCTCCCCTCCCCTGTGTCGTAGGTGCAGTTCTCAGCATGGTCTTCGCCACCTTCTTTGTTGTTCCTGGTAGTGAAGCAGGAAGATAAAGGCTGCCAGTATCTGGAGCTCGGGTTCCATGGTGTCCTGATTCCTCTTGGGGTGTGTAGAGGTGAGCGTTTTCCCTTCCAAGTCCTGTTTCCACGGTGTTTTTGTATGCGGTGAATCCGCCCCGGAAAAGGTGGCGGATTGGACAGTTGTAATACAGTGGGGGGAACCTTGTCTTCCCTTGTCTGTTGGCGGCTACCGCTGTGGTGTTTGTTTGTACCGCCGTGGTGGTCGGAGTGTTAAAGTGGCTGTCTATGTTGGCGGTTTCCGCCACGGTCGTGATTCAATTTTTTTTAACCACCGGCCTGTTGGCGGTTTTACCGCCGATTTAACACCGACTGCCAGGGTTGTAATGACCACCTTAATGTTATAAGGCATTGACTTATCATAACTAAACCACCAATTCTAATGATCTACTGATAACGACCCATTGATGATACTGAGCTGTTGATGGTGCTCTGTCAATAGCACCTCTGTGTCAATTGCAGCTTAGAGCCATTCCAAATTATTGTTATATTATGTAAAGCTGTTTTATAGTCCTTATGAACATTTTCATAGCATCACAGAATATTTGCCCTCTACACGCTTACACAAAGAAAGCAAAGACCATCAATTGTTTGACGTTTGCTTATGCTTGGTTATGAGGGGTTGGAAGAGAAATATTCTATGAAGAATTTGTAAATGGGTTGCGTAGGTAAGTGTGAAGCTGTATTGAGCTTGATCTTGGGACATTTTCGAAGAAACTTCTGTACATTGAAGTAAGTGCCAAAGGAGTCTCAAGTTGTTGCACAATGTGTCATCCGTTGTTCATTGTTTATGAGAAGTAAATTGTTTCCTACGAATGCATCACAGTCCTATAAGTAATTGTGATGACATACAGTGCACTTAAGAATGTGGTGTGTTTATGCTAAATTTGTTGGGAAGTTTTCTACGATGTATGCTACTGTTATGTGTGATATTGCTGTTGTTTTGCTGTGTTGGCTCACTACATGGTACATGCAGATCGGTACAACTCACTACATGGTGAATTGTTCCTATGATGGTGTAAGGTCGTTCTCGAATTTGTGCTGTTCGCAGATTAATGATTGAACATGGCCTTCTTTCATGCAGAGTGCTGCAGGGAATCCAGTGAAACTCTGATTATGGTCTTTTGGGCTGTATGATGTATGTTGGGTGTCAATGGTATGAAATGTTTATTGTATGGTGTTTGACAATGTGTGTGAAGTGAATAGGGTTTTGAGGAAGTGTGCTATTCTCTAAGCCAGAATTCGTGTTGGTGTAAATGTGATGTTCAGAATGGCATCCTGGAAAGAAAGGGGCTCACTGAAGTATAATTCCTTGCACAATTCCTGGTATCATTTTAATACAGCTCATTAGACAATAGGTGCAAAAGTGTATCGCCTTGGTGTAGAAAACTCTACCTGGTCACCTGTCCCATGCTCCAAAATAAGCAGTAAGACACATGCACCATTTAATCTAAAAATGTATTTCAAACCTGAATATATAACACCCAAGTTATGCATTAATGAGCGTAAATGTCAATATTATAAAAGCAATAATCATTGTAGGTCCTTTAATTTTGCTTCTCTTCAAGTATATTTTCAAATCTCATTCCCCACCTCTCCTTACCTGGGCAAATCCACTATTCTGAACCATGTAGCTTTAGCCGCAGTTCAATGTCCTCTGCCGATCAGAGTTGCACTCTTTTTCCTTCTTTCCGCGTAGCTTATGCCTAGACCTTTTTCTTGCACTAAATGAGTATCCTTTTTTCACTTCCCTCCTACTATGCACCTCTCAACCAAATATATTTTGTGACCCCCCCACTACCACTCTTCCTTTTATCACTTGAGGCTGATGCTAAGGAAAAGAAGATACATTCACGTGCAGTGAACTGGACAGGCCTGCCTCGATAGGGACAGTGATTGCAAGCATCTGCTTCCCCAAATGAGAGACACGCTGGCTCCACAAACTCCCCTCCTGATTGTAGCAACACTCCCTTGGTCTGTGAAGCAGACACTGCGGCGAGGATGATACCGCCTTGTGAGTGAGCCTGTGGGCCCTCTCTTCTGTTCTTTCTTTCTTGCCAGAGTTCCAGGGCCACCTCTGAATCTGTTCCCAGTTCTAGCCTTACTCCTTCTCAGCCTAAATACGCGTTTGCCCCCTGGGAGCCAAAGATGACTGATCCTAGTAGAGGGCCTACAGCCTGACTGCTGCCTCGACCGTGCTGGAGTGACTCCTTTCCTTGGGGTGCCCACTATACTAGACACACCCCAGCACAAGCCGATACTGAGGGAGCCTGCTGGGGCCCCCGCCACGCACCTGCTGGAGAACTTCACTTCAGTCTATACAGCATTGATTGGAATGCTTCCTGTTGCCTCCAGGTTACCCATACAGTTCTGTAGTCACTACTTCCTGGAGCCGATGCTCACAGGGCTAGACAATCTTAGGCACTTAGGCCATTTGTCCTTTCTCTGCCATGTATTCCCTCCCCTGCTATCGGCTGTCTTGCCTGGCCACCAATCGCCCTGCTCATGGTACCATCACTTGATGTGTCACTCCCCAACCATGGAACAGAGCAAATTGGTTGGCTTTTCCTTTCAATTGTATCTAGTCCCCATATTATGGCCTCTAGTGTGTATCAGTGCCGAGATATGCAGGTCTTAATTGAAGTCATTCCAGAGCCCGCATTTTATTTTCTCTTCTGCTCACTTTCCCCTAACACCTCGTATTCCCCACCTCCACTGCCTTTCCCTGCCTCTTTGTCCACCAGAGGACTGTAACTACTAACTCAGGAATCTAGTGACAGCGGGTCTGAGATCCCTTACCTCGCCTTATGCCCCATTGACAATTACTGGACAATGCATTCTCCTCTCTCAAATTGTCACACTGAGATGGTCATTCTGACTTTGGCATTCTTTACTGTGTAAGCCATGTAAGCTGCTGCCGAAAGACCCCCAGTGATGGCGGTCTGAAGACCGCTGTATTAAACGTAATCAACACCGCCAAAAAATTACCAAAAAACCAACACCGTTGGCCTGAACGGCGGCCTGAAGGAGGCATCTGCACCACCAGCACTGCCACACCGAGAACATCCTGCCCGCCAAATTACAAATCAAAAATCAGCACCGCGGTCTTAGCACCGTGCCATTCCAGTGGTGGTCCGAACCACCATGGGAAAAAAGCACCTCCAGCAGAACACCTCACCACATTGGACAATACCAATACCCCACACCAGATACACATACACACACCACAAAAACCTGACCACAGCACTACAAAACACCCCCCCACACATACCCAGAATCCTTTGTACCCAGAAAGTTTGACAGAGCGAGGCCAGAACACACTGAAAGAAGGCACTGCATCTAGATATCACAGGCACTGTCACACTGAACATGCATCACACAACACACAAAATCAAGAGAAACACAATACGCACATCACCACTGCACACAAATACCACAAACCACATGCACATCCTATCACCCAAACTCAAGGAACACACCAACAAACAGCACACCCAGCATCCCTGCACAACACAAACCCCACCATCCACAACACAACCACTGTGGCACCACAAAAAAAATCACGATTCACAGATGAGGAGCTGAGGTCATGGTCGAAGAAGTTGTCAGAGTGGAGCAGCAACTGTTTGGAGCACAGGTCCAGCAGACGTCCATAGCACAGAAAAATTACTTATGGCAGAGGATCGTTGTCAGGGTGAACACTGTGGGGAACCATCCACTCACAAGGGAGGACATTAGGAAGAGGTGGAATGACCTATGGGGGAAGGTATGGGCCACGGCTTCCAGGCACCAAATCGTCATCATGAGGACCGATGGTGGGCCCCCACCACCTGACCCAAAATTATCATTGTGGGATGAGAAGGTCTTGGCCATCCTATACCCAGAGGGGCTGACGGGAATTCCTAGTGGACTGGACACTGGTAAGTCAACTACACTCCTTGGGCAAAATATCCAAGTGCTCAGTATGTACCCCCACCACCCTCTCACCCCCTCACACCACCCTAATGTGCACAAACCCACCAGGGACCCAATACCCACCCTTGCATGCCACACCTCTCTACTGACACCATTTCCTCACAGGCCCACCTAGTGCATGGATACCCCACACTGCAGCAAGTACTACAAATACTGCAATGCAACACTCCCTACCCTTGCATGACTGCTACATCCACTTCACATCTCTGCACTTGCACATTAAGCGATGTCACTCCCCTTCACCAAAAAGTAATTGGAAAGTACATCAGTACATGGCAATGACAGTGGTAAGACAAACACAAACTATTCCCCAAAATAGGACCATTGCAACATTCCACTGATGTAAACACAAGCAGCAGTCTAGTAACTGCCAGTGCCATTACTGCCCTGCAAATCCAGTCAATGATGGCATACAACCATGTGTATCACTTGTACAATACCATCATGTGACACAATACCTCTCATTCCACAGGTCTCACAAGTACTGCCACACAGCAGGGGATACCAGTGACAGAAAACCCAGGCCTGGAAGCAGGTCTCATAGTGGAGGAATCCCCATGATGTCTGTACAGGGTTGATGAACCTGGCCCATAGGACATGAGATTTCAGTCTACCACCACCAGCCTCACCCTGCCCACAACTGAAACCACATCCCCTGTGGCATTCATTGCACAGCAGAGCCCATCTTCCCAAACCTGTCCCAAGGTCACATCAAACATCAGTGTGCTCCCAAAGGACAGGGGCATGAGTCAACATTGCAATCCCAAGGCAATGACGGTCCTGGTGTCATTGGGAGGGGGCACACTGCATCAGGGGCACAGGCACAGGGTGCAAGGGCCAGTGGGAGGGCAATCGTGGACCAAAGGACAAGGCAGCAACAGGACACAACTGGCTAGGAGGCCGTCCCCAGAGTCCAGGGAGCCTACCAGCAGTCCCAGGACAAGGTGGGCCAGATACTCAACACCTTGAAGGAGTCCCAAAGGCTGCAGGGGGAACACAACCAGGAGGCCATCCAGCAGTGACAGGTACTCATTGCGACCATGGTCTTCCTGTTAGGGGAGTTCAAGGAACTCAACAACATCCTGCGTAAATCCTTCACTCTACAGCAGGCTCAATCCAGTAGTCACTCGAAAGCACTGCCCTCTTCATCAGCACCTGCTACTGGAATGGAGGCCCAGCATGAGGACCCACAGGCCACCAGCACCCCTACATCTGCAGCTGAGGGACCACCCATAAAATGCAATACACTCGATAAACACCAATTTACACAAGTCATGGTGCATGTGTCTTCATTGTTTAAAGTGGTAATTCTGTTTACAAAGAACAATCATATAGACATGATGGCACCACAATAATGTCAAAGTGACAGATGTAGTAAGATTCTCCAGTAGGGATGTAAGTACATCCATATTGTAGTAACATCCAGTGTCAACGATGCCAACAGGCGAATCAGTAAGCAGCTTGCAAACAGACATGTGACCTGAAGAGGGAAAATTAAATGGGATTAGGCACAATGTTATAAGGCATGTACTCCATAGTCATACATCAACAGCAGTTGAACACAAACACATGATGACTGCCCCTGCAGCTACAATACCACATACGTGAGGGCCTGCATTGTCACTCACACACATGTGTGGGAAAGTAAAGGTATCACATAGGTAACATCCTCTATTGTTCGCCTCCAGTAACAGGTAGTTGCCACACAGCAGCTGACAATGCTGCATGATAGGCCTACACAGCAGACAAAGACTGATAAGTCCCCCTTACATTTACCCAAACAGGCAGACTGAGGATCGAAAATGTTTGGTACAACCACAAGGATATTCTGTTATGGCACCAGCATTTTACACGTCATGAGCAGCAATGCATTTCCACTACCCCTCAAGGTAAGTCAGCTACCTTTCAGGGTCAGAAACCGAGATGGAAGGCAGCAGTCCTCCCACACACCTTGATGCATGCAAAATCAGGGTACAGACTGGCTTTACCAATACATAGTCCAAGTGCAGATGACATACAACTCACACATACCTGTTCATCATTGAAAGTAGTGACGAATCAGGTCAGTCCTGTTGTCATATGTCTTATCCTCGTATGCCTCCTCCTCAATATCAGAGTCACTGGCCCCAAACACTGCTCCAGCGTGAATGTTCCCCTCCTTGAACAGTGGGATGTGCCTTCTGAGGGCCAGATTATAGAGTATGTAGCATGCAACAAAGATCTTGCAGATTTTCCCTGGTCGGTATTGTAAGGCACCATCGGACACATGGAGGCAACAAAATCTACCTTTCAAGAGGCCTAAAGTCCTCTCAATTACTCGCCTCATCTGGCCATGTGCCTCATTGTACCTGTTCTCCCCTTCTGCAGTTGAATTTCTAATAGGTGTCAGGAGCCAGGGCAGGTTATGGTATCCGGAGTCACCTGTGTGGAAAAGGAGATATGACGATAGGTAACAATGTTAGGCGGCTTGCAGCCTGTGTAGGGAGGGGTATCAAACGTCTGACATGGAGAGCAGTACACTCACCTATTAGCCAGGCCCTTTCTCCCTGTAGCTGGAACATCAATGCAGGGACACTGCTATTCTTCAGGACATAGGAATCATTGACCAATACAGAGAATTTTGCATTTACATGTGTTATGTACTCATCTGCAAGACACACAACTTGTACATTGAGCGAATATGTACTCTTCTGGTTTCTGTAGACCTGTTCATTGGCCCTCAGAGGTACCAAGGCGATGTGAGTCCCATCAATGGCCCCTATTACATGGGGGACATGTGATATATTGTTGAAGGCTGCTTTAACAGTGGGCAATTCAGCACGTTGTGGGAACCTAATGTACCTGTTCACATGCTTGAGTAGGGCATCCAGCACATCCTGTAACACCTTACTGAACTTGGGCTGTGACATCCCTGCAGCCAATCCCACAGTCACCTGAAACGAGCCACTCACCAGTAAATGCAGGACTTCCATCACCTGGACTGTTGGAGGGATGACATGGGGATTTCTTAAAGCTGGCAGGAGGTCTGGCTCCAACTGGGCGACCAGTTTACTGATGGACACACAGTTCAGTCAACAGGACAGGATTATGTGGAGCACTTCCATGGTTCCAAGCTCTATTAAGGCCCGGTAAACTGGTGCATTCCTCATTATTCCATTTTGGTGGTATCTAAACAGTGAAACAAACAACAATCTGGGCACCTCTCACAACGTTATGCACCAAGTATGATATACGACAATCACATAGTATTCGTCTTGTAAGTTGGCTGTCATGTTGTGAAAAGACACATTACTACACATTCCATTCCTAGACAGACAATACCACATAACCCCTGTGACAAGGGATGTGTACAGAACATGTAAACATTAACTTTTCATGTGTTCCACCATACGGATTGTCAATACAGACATATACAGTGACAAGTGAGGTGATACCTGACACTCACTACATATGTGATTAGCCACAAAATGTAACCTACATGAATCAATTTGTGACGATATGCAGATAATGCCGCAGTGTGAACCCAGGACAGTCATATAACATACTAAAATGGCACCCGCCTGTCCTGCATGCATTGGACAGATGCAAGTGACCTCATTCCGCCGGAGGCAGTCGTCATGCCGGAAGGCTGACAGAACCGCTGTGCAACTCCTCATTGGATAACATTGAAGTCTATGGGAAACTGGGACCAATGACGATCATCGCTGGCGCTGACGGTCATGACTGCTGCGGTCGTGACCACCATTTTGCATGGGCAAGCTCACTTGACTCCTGGCATTCGGGCAAGGAAGACCTCCACCTTTTCTGCTGTTGTGTCCTGAATCTTAAGGCAAGAATGGCATGCACTGCAGGGGATAGGGCCAAGCCTTCACAGCTGAGGAGCAGGATAAAATGGTTGAAGGGGTCCTACCCCTGTATGGGCAGTTGTATGGGGCTCCAGGGCAATGGGTCAGTACAACGTCCTTTGTCCCACATTTTGGGTTGTGTTTGATGATGAATGTGTGTGCATGTTGATTTGTGATGACTGATTTGGGGTTTTGCATGCACATGATGTGTGTGGTATATTGGCAGTATGCATGATTCGTGTATGTTGTGTGTTGCCAAAGGTTGCAGCTGTATTAGTATCATTTACATCATGTCCCCCTACTTTCGGAATGTTTCCCATGCAGGTCAGCGCCCACCAGAAAAAAGGGTTGTGGAGAGCCATTGCCAAGGAAGTGAGTGCCCTGGGGGTCCATAGCCGGCGTAGCACCCACTGCAGGAAGATGTGAGAGGACCTGAGACACTGGGCCCAGAAGACTGCAGAGGCCCATCTGGGGACAGCCTCCCAAAGTGGAAGGGGTGCCCGTTGGACCCTGACCCCTCTAATGGCCTGCATACTGGCAGTGGCCTACCCAGAGTTGGATGGGCCCTTGAGGGCAGCACAGCAGCCACAAGGTGGTAAGTGTAGACTGTTAGGTGACCTCTGCATGGTTGTGTACTGTGACCCTCACTGGACTTGGGATTCATGTGGTCAGATGAAATTTGGGGAGTGTACAGTCCTGGTTATCACACCAATCATGTTGGGGTGTGACACGTTAGCTATGTAGAGCCATGCAGCAACAGAAATGGTGGCACTGTAACAAACATTCTACAGTACATATGGGTTTCTCAAATGTTCAGGCATTTTACTGGCTGTATACTCCATTTCTGCATATACTGTAGTAGTCTAAAGTGATCTTATTAGCACTGTATTTTGGTAATGACAGTTATGTTTCGTTTACATTGCAATTGATTCAATTGCAACATCAATGGACCTCTGCACCAAATGCACTCCACATATTCCTGTCATTTAGTTTGCGTGCACAGTTCCTCTGAGGTCAGATTTGTTTCATCCTGTCATGACTGACATGTGGTTGGTTATGTTAATGGGTTGAATTGTTGGATCAGTCATTTAGCCAGTTGACAGGCATGTAGGACGTTGTCAAGTGTCTAGGCTGCAGGGATGAGGTGCTCAGTGATAAGTTTGGGTATGGCTTGCAGGACACTATTGTTCATGACTGCAAAATGGTCTCTTGTTTTCCCGACAGGGGCAAATGTATGTATTGTTTGTATGTGGACTGGATGTGTGGGTTATTACCATTTCCTCCCTTTCTTTTTCTCCCATCATCCTTCTCTCTCCACCTCTATCTCTGTGTGCATTATCATCATCTGGGGAAGGAGGAAGGCACCTCTGCCCCGGCCCCAGCCAGCCCTGCTGCCCTCAATGAGGAGGCTATTGACCTACTGAGCTCCATCTCTGTGGGGCAGACAACCACTGTGAATGTCATTCAGGGAATGGCATCCCAGATGCAGCAGTCCAATGCATACCTGTAACGTATTCACAGTGCATTGTCAGGCCTACAGATGTCATTTCAGGCTCTGGCCTCCTCATTGATGGCAGCCAGTGTCCCTTCATCTTCCGCCCCCACTCCAGCTATCTGTTCTCAATCCACAACCCCTCTCCCTACACCAGTCCAGGGCACACCTACAGACCAGCATACAACCACTACAACAGACAAGGTGCGTAAAGACAAACATAAACACCACCGGCAAAACCACAGGCATGCACACACAAAATACACATCTGCATACACAACAGACACTTCTCACACTGCCTTCCTTGCAGTCACTTTACCACTCACACCTGCCAACACTGCATCATCACACACTGGTCCTGCTAGAATTCCTGTCATACCCTCCATCACCACAACAACAGACTCACAGACACTAACCCCACACACCACATCTGCACTCACCACAACCACCCTTCTCTGCCACCTGCAGGACATCCACCTCACTTGCACCCACCACCTCAACATTCACTCACACGTCTTCCATTCCATCTCCCTGCATCTCTACCCCCTCCTCCCAAGATAAGCACATGCACCCACTCACCCACCCAACATACACCCACCACAGACATGCACACATTGCACACACCAGCATCCACGTACAGCACACCATCACATCACATGAGCACTTGCTCTACTGCCACTCCCATCTCTCATTCATGTGACCGCCCCCATGTACCTAAAAAAGTCTTCCTTGATGCCCTTGACCTCTTCCTTACTCCTCTCCCACGACGTGTCACCCTGCCCCTCCCAGACCCTTCCACCTCAATTCCTCAGTTGCCCCCTCTGGTGTTTCCCCTGCTCCTTCACCCATTAAAAAATCCACCCCTCCCAGAGCTAAAGTCCCCCCTCCCAAGCCCAAACAGAGACAACCCACTACCAAATCCAAGCCACCCCCACCACCACCATCCCCAAACCCCTGAGGTGCCCTGATTACCAATTGATGCCCTTATGACGTGGAGGCCTATTTGCTGTCAGGAGTCAAGTCGGGGCCATTATGTATGGACAATGTGTCCTTCATTTCTGGACATTGGAAATGCCATTTGGCACATTTTGTATGTAGTTTATTTTAACTTCATTGTCCCAAATACATCTGCCCACATTGCTGTGGTTGGCAAGTTGAGCTGCTTATCCTGGTTTCCTTCTACATGGTGGTGTGACATCTGTGTCTAACAGTGTGTGTGGTCTGCTTATGGGATGTGTCTGTCTTGTGGCATGTGCTGGGTAGATGAGTTGTGCCATGTGCATGTTGCCATGTGTCTGACTGCTTGCTTGTGGATTGTATTGGGTGTTGTGTGCGTCCATGTGTATGGTGCTGCGTGTGGATTTCCTTGTATGTTGGTTGTACTTGATTTGTCACCTCTGTTATTGTTTAGATTTGTGTTCACTCCTATTGAATATATGTCATTGCTACATACAGTTTATGGTGTGTGGATATGTGGTGTTTCACAACGTGTCTGCCTATGCCTGTGTTGAGGTGCTTGTGGTCGAGTTGTCGTTATGTGATTATGGGGTGTTGTGTATGGATGTGTATGACTGTTGGTGGTGTTTGTGTGCATTGTGCTGTGTGTTTGGCATCTATCTGCTTGCCTTTGTGTGTGAATTAGGTACTTGGCTTTTACGTATTTGTGTGCGTATGGATGTGTGTGCTGTTACGCTATGTTTGTATGCATGTGTGTATGGCCTTCGCTGTCCGTGCCGGGAATGTATTTTATGTGTGAGTGTGTATCACTGCCACTTCCTCCACTCTGTGCTCTGTGCCATCATCTTCATCGTTGTCGCTGGCCCTGAAGGTGTATGACGAGATGCAAAACTAGGAAGACTTGCAGTTCGTTTGCCATGTGTACCTGGAGGTTAGTGTCTCCTTTTGTACTTTCTGTTTCTGCCAAGATTTTTATCGCGGCCAGCCCAACCCAGCTATCCTGGCGGTCTGGTGACACCTAATAAAGTAGGCAGGACATTGGTTCCCTCTATCCTGAAGTTGCCTTCCGCTGCCGGATGCTGCTCGTTGGCGTTGGGGGTAGTGGCGGTAAGTCGTCTGGGTTGCATTGGGTTCATCATCTTACTCGTTATGTGTGGGTCTGCACTGCCGCCGGCATGTCGGTCAGGTTACCACCAAACTCGGAATGGCCACCTGAATGTTAATGGCTTGTTACATTACATAAAGTGCAAACATTTTCTGCACTACCTGTGGATGAAACTCGTCGACATCCCATTTATTCAATAAATGCACTTGTACCCAGAGGAATCTTGGAAACTTAAACAAGGTTGGGTGGGTATGGTGGTTAGTAGCAGTCAATAGTAGGGGGTCGATGGTACACTCACACCTTCCCACCACAGCTCAAAGAAATGTGGATTTACCATTTTTCTGTATAGGAACATCTCCTGCACTGTAGTCAACACCTGGACACACAAGGAGGGCCACTGAGTTTTTGCTAACTATGCTTCCCGGATAAATTTCTGTCCCATTGCTAGTAAAACTTGTTTCTTGGCCAGACTATCTCTGGTGCTTTTGATTTTGGCCACACCCCTTTCCTCCAGGGTTGCAATTCGAACCTGGCCGCAGACATACTTGTGGATATGACGAGCTGACCTGAATCGCACCACCAGCCGGACAAGGCTGTATTAGGGTATCTTCTGTCAGGCCATGCCTTAGTGGCTGTCTGCTTTCTCCTGCACCCCACAGAGAAGGAATTTACTTTCCTCTCCTGTCTGTATGGCACAAAGTCCCGCACAGATATTTCCTGTTCCTGCTCCGACCTTGGCGCCACCCGTCTAAGGGTATCAGATGGGTTCCTACTACTTGTGCTACTTGCCGAAGGTCTCTTGATCAATACCTGTTTCCACTCCTGGTGGGCCCACACCAACCTACATCTCAGAGGACTGCCTGATTGCATGCTTATCTGTTCCCCTTATGCAGCAGCCCAAACAGCTTGCAAGTTGCTCTTTTCTGAGATAGTAGTGCACCAAATATCTGGCCCAGTCTGCACCAACTACCGAACTCTACAAAGTGGCTTTACATGAATGGTTTACATATAGCAATAAGGACAAATCAGATGCATATCAAACGGTGTGGGGAGCCTTCCTAGCTGACATCTCTGATCATGTAGGGATTCCGAACAACATCCCTGCCTTCTGACAATGGACAGCAAAGGAATTCCCCACAGTCTCCCCTGTTGTTTCAGTGCTCCAGTGTTGTAGGCTTCACTTACCCTTTCGAGAGTGGTTACTCAATACACCCCGCTCATACTTACCAATATCTCTCAACAGGCTCAACACAACATCTAGTCCCCTTCCAGGGTTGCACACAGAGACTGCTACTGTCAGGCATGCCTGTCCCTGTTGAGACATCCAAAAGTCATATAGGGAAACTTGCAGGTGCCCCTCACTCTGGGACCCCAAGAAAAAATGTGCCACCTACTGTTGCTTGTTTAGTGTTTTTGTTATTACTTAAGGTTGCGTAGGCTTTTGCAGTAGGGTTCTGCTCTCAAGGTTGTGCTTGCTCAAACCTAGCTGTGCTACGGATTGTAAGCACACCTCCACTATTCATACATTGTCCAGTATAATTCCTAATTTCTCTAATGCTTGGAGTATGCCCAGTCTCTCTTGGTTCCATACCTCTCCCTCTATCTCCCTTCAAGGTATTCTACATTGGTTGGTTGTAATACATCATTGATATATGATTAAATAAAGATTGAAAGCCACGAAGAGTCTTCCACAGACCAGAGGCTCTTGGAAGAGGTGGAAGAGAATAAGCTTGAGATTTTGTGAGCACACCATAAGTGAAGAACTTTGGAAGGGCATAGACAGAGAGACAGGAAAGCACAAGAGGAAATAGAATAATGGATAATAGATACACATCAATATCAGGTCATGCTGTTTAACATAGGTCATCACCATGCTTCAATTCCCCTACTTACTCTCAAACCAGCTATCCTGATTGTGATTAGGCCCAAAACGAAGGAGCCCTGCAGGGATGGGAAAATACTTGATCATGGCTTATTGTGACCTTAGCCAGTGTTGCAAAGTTTTGGAACCTCCACTGAGGGTCAGTCAGATACCGTCCCCAATCACTATTACAGATTTTTGCTCTGCTCTTTTTCTGTTGGCATTAAATGCAGATTTCTCTTGCACTTCCTATGCTGTCTATAGAATAAATCAATTCTGGGCTTTGTAAATTTGTTGAACATGGATGAAACCTGCAATCTTATTCCAGTGAGAGATTGATACTATTTGTGCCCATGCAAACTTAATTGAAGTGATTGATCATGGCACACTTCATGTAAGTTGCTCACCTATGGCACACGCATTCATAAATGTTTTCTGATAAAGCTCAGAGCAATCAACTCCCAAAATCTGTTTTTTTAGTCTGACGGTTTACTAGCAGTGAGTGTCCTGAAAATGTTTCACTGAAGTGGTCGTCCCGTTTATTTAGGTGTTGATGAATTATACAAGCAAAAATCTTTCCCTTAAAAAAACAGACATTAATAGCATGCTTTTGCAGCACTGAGGCCTGAGAACAAGGGTCCAGATGTCGGTAGAAATGGTTTTGCGACTCGCAAATTGCGAGTCGGAGCGACTCACAATTTGTGAGTCGCAAAACCATATGCAGAATGGTGTCCCTGACACTATCTACGAATCGCAAGGGGATCGCAAAGACCCACCTCATTAATATAAATGAGGTGGGTCACAATTTGCGACCCCCTTGCGATTCCCTCCACTCACAGGGATGGTGGACTGCTGGAGACAGCAGACCACCATGTCTGTGACTGCTTTTTTTAATATAGCATTTTTTTTGTTTTTTTGTGTGTGAATTGCAGTCCGTTTTCCTTAAAGGAAAACGAGTTGCAATACACTCGGGAAAATGAAACCATTTGGTTTCATTTTTTCAGAGCAGGCAGTGGTCCATTGGACCACTGCCTGCTCTGAAAAAATATTTATGGCGTCATTCACAAAGGGGAAGGGGTCCCATGGGGAATCCTTCCCTTTTGCGAATGAGTTAGCACCCACTTCACATGGGTGCTAACTGCGAAATGCTTTGCGACTGCGTTCACGGTCTCAAAGCAATTCTGCATCGTGGTGCGAATCGCAAATAGGAAGGGGAACACCCCTTCCGATTTGCGAGTTGCATTCCCATTTTGCAAGTCGGTAACAACTCACAAAATGGGAATGTGTATCGCGATGCGCGTTTGCATGGCGAAACTGTGAATTTCGCAGTTTGCACCATGCAAAACGTGTTGTAAATCTGGCCCAAGATGACATAAACATGTCACAAAGCTGAGGTGGACAGTAGTCTACAACAAGTAATAAAGTCACTTAGCTCCTAGGCTTCGGCAAAGGTTACAATAATTTAAACTTCAGATCAACCCCTGCTAGATTAGGCAGAGAGCAGACAAACTTACCTTAGTGAAAAAGTGTAAAGCATGTCGAAGTACCAAAACATGTAAAAGTTCAAAAAACAACACAGTAAAAATTTTATTCAAATGTATAAAACAGAATATCATTTAATAGGAAAAATTACATGAAAGCTACAAACATCCAATAATGGGAACCCGGGTTTATTAATTTAAAACATGCAAGGGGAAAAAGCAGCCAGAAAAACTAGAGCGTCAATAAAAGGTACTGTTAGCTGATGACCAGGACTGGCTTTAGGACAGTGCGACCGGTGCAGCCCCACTGGGTGCTGACCTGGAGGGGAGGTACTGACCTCAGGGGGAGGAACTGTGTTTAGCAATATCTTATAATGTAAAAGCACCTGCTGTGAAGTTCTTGCATGTCCAGCTTCCAGACAGAAACAAAATTATCATGAAAACTCTTGTGATTAATGTTCCTACTAGAGAGAGAGATTGGAGTTTCGTTTAGTTACAGTTTTGACTCAACATCAAGTAGCACAGAGGGTTAATATGCCTGCTGCAAAGAACAAATCTGTATTTTATGTGGATAGCTGGATAGATAAGTGAAGTCTGCTTTTACCAGCACTTTAAAACAAGTGAAATATATTTGAGGTAAGGGCAATGGAGAAACATGGGGCACTTTTTCCAGATGATAATGAGGGAATCCATGGAGTAAGTCATGGGGATGGGAGTGGATGGAAACGATTGTCGCACCAGGTGCTACCTGTGAAAAAGCCATCCCTGAGTATGACTGGGAAGTAGGCCAACATTTTACATTCTTAGAGGTTGTAATCTTTCAGTGGGAAAAAGTTCCTGAAATTTATCTGAGGAAGTCCTCTTAAAGCCAGATATCAGTTGGACATAGTCCTGCTGAAGCCATTCATTTTGGCAGGAAAAGCTCTGAGAAGGTAAAGTTAAAATATCATGCACAGAGAAGTCGGTTCTTCAGCCAGATACATTTCATAGGTTGGCTCAACCAAGATTTCTTCATTCTGATTTTTTTAGATGAAATATTTTTATTGTGTTTACACATTGCAATATGACATGGCCAACAAGTGCACGTAAACTGTGATGTGGAGATATAAACAAGAGTCACAACTTACAAATGATTGAACTGTGTAACATATTAATGATTATCATAGAATACTAAACACACAGGGGGTCATTCTGACCCCGGCGGGCGGCGGGAGCCGCCCGCCTGGAGGGAACCGCCGAATGACTGCACCGCGGTCAAAAGACTGCGGTGGCCATTCTGGCTTTCCCGCTGGGCCGGCGGGTGACCGCCAGAAGGCCGCCCGCCGGCCCAGCGGGAAACCCCCCTCAACAATGAAGCCGGCTCCGAATGGAGCCGGCGGAGTTGTAGGGGTGCGACGGGTGCAGTGGCACCCGTCGCGATTTTCAGTGTCTGCAAAGCAGACACTGAAAATCATTATGGGGCCCTGTTAGGGGGCCCCTGCACTGCCCATGCCAGTGGCCCCAGGGGCCCCATGACACCCGTTCCCTCCATCGTGTTCCTGGCGGTAAAAACCGCCAGGAACAGGATGGCGGGAAGGGGGTCGGAATCCCCATGGCGGCGCTGCAAGCAGCGCCGCCATGGAGGATTCCCTGGGCCAGGGGTAAACCGGCGGGAAACCGCCGCTTGCCCTTTTCTGACCGCGGCTTTACCGCCGCGGTCAGAATGGCCCAGGAAGCACCGCCAGCCTGTTGGCGGTGCTTCCGCGGTCCCCGGCCCTGGCGGTCATGGACCGCCAGGGTCGGAATGACCCCCATAGTATTCAAGACATATTTAGTTCAAAGCATATTACTAAAGGTATAGAGTAGGAAAGGCTGATCTCCTAATATTTTTAATGCAACAACACATATTTTTCATTTTCATGCATATTGTGTAACAAATTAGGCGAACTCTACATTAAAAAGTGCAAGTTAACATTTGACCAGTGAATAGATCAATTTGAGGCAGGCTATCAGAGGGCTTGAAGGTCAAAGGGACAACCAAACAGCCAGGTGTGATTCTGGATAGTAAAGGGATGAGTCTGTGACTACCTGTATCAGGGATACAATGATTGGCCCAGTCTTGTTTAGCTGGAGAAAGGGGTGCCATATGTTCCTAACTATAGACTTTTTATCATTTAATTTATAGATTGTCTCATCAAAAGATCTAATGCCACCATAGCTTTAGATGATTCCAGTATAGCCAGAAGCAGCCTTGATATCCAGCTTGGTGGTCGCCGAAGGGGAATCTTGATCTCCTGATGTGAATATTTATATCTCTAATCTCTTCTGCAAGCTACATTGGAGAAGGTCTCTCTGAAGTCACATAGGCTTGCCATGAGAGTCTGTTGAATTGAATTTTCAGGCGACAAAAGGCACTAAGCAGGACCTATCTGTTTTTTTTTCCCAGGGAGATTGCACCTTGGATGGATTGACTTATTTGGTCGATATGAGTCCTCCGGAGGTTTAGAACCCCAAACATTTCCTAAGTGCAAAGTTTTCAGAGAATTCAGAATAAGTCCTTCTGGACACCACTAAGGCTCCGAGGACCTTTGGGCTGCACTTATGGGTTAGGATTCTATCGACTAGAGGGCATCAACAGGGTCCAATCCTCTTTCCAGTTCTTACTGTTCACTCCTAGAAAACAGGCCTCTTGCACTTTTTAATTTACCCTATAGCACAAAGGATGTCAGCCAAGTGACCCTTGGCATCTTCCTCTTTGCCGTGGGTTCAAGTGGGAGCTGGTCCAGCCCTTCAGGTCTCCTCACAGTCTCAAACAACAGGAGCAATCCTTTGTCTATGTTTCCACAAGTCCAGAAAGTGTTCTGAGCAACTAATGGTGAGGTGCCACATTTGTAGTTCTTACTAGTTAGTGGGTAGGGGTGACTTCTGGATACTCCCTAACCAATGAAAAGGTTTCCAAGGCAACTTTTGTAGCACATCATGTTTGCTCTACTGTAAACTACCTGTGGTCTAATTGTAATCCAAGATGGCACAGGCTTTCTATCCATGAAATGGAGCCTGTGAGCAGGCAAAGGTCTGTGCATATGGTAATGAGCAATCCTGTCATCATCAACTATAACAATAAGGTTCTGGGAACAGCTTCCCCATCAACTGGTGCCCAGGTAACAATTTTGGCTAACTCTAAACTATGAATGGGAAGGCCTAATCTCTATTCCTGTCAAGTTAATGAACTTCCTGGAAGCTTCCTGCCCATCCTGTAACCAGTCCTAAGTCACTGTTTTTGCTCTGGGAGACGTTTTCACACCTGATTAAGGTCAATCACTGGTGGAGCAGCTACTGGCAGGCTAATGCAAATGTGTCTCCAGGAGCTTCAGACAGGAGAAAGGTAATTTTCTAAAAGTTAATTTTCCTAAATATGTATTAAGAAATCTAACTTCACAATTGAACAGAATTTTTAATAAATATAAAAAATAGTGGTTGAATCATTTAGCTTGTCTGAACTCTGAGATAGCAAACAGAATATATCCATATGTACTCTAGTTTTCCTCATGGGATACCCAGAGCCTTTCACAGTAAAAATAGATTTTGGGGACTTCACACTGTACAAACATACCAACATTACATTTTTACATTACCCTTTTTAAATACTAGGCACCATTCAATGTGGCTAATAGTTCAACTTATGCCTTATTTTTTAAAGGGGAGGTTATTCCTCTGTCAAGGGAGTTATTTTGACAGATCAGACTGCAGGTTTAAACTGCAGCGGTCAGGTAGCATTGGCAGCCCTGAAACCATGTTTTTCATGTAATATTAGTTTATGGCACAATCAGTGTGTAAGTCCACAGGTGGTATTTTTATTTCCATGCCCTGGGTGTAGCTTCTATACCAAATGTTATGGACTTATAGAAGAGTTGGATATGTCAGTCAGGGGCCATACAATTTGTAACTGTTTTAGAGATCAGAGCACATACATTGGGGACTGCATGGCAGTGTCCCAGTTTGCAGATTCTAAAACCCAGCCAGAAAATGTGATTCAGTAACAAATGGGGATGACCACAAGAAAGGGGCATTTTCTCCCAACACATATTACATTATTTAAAATTTTCATGAAGCATGTTCTACACAGGTTTCAGGAACTAGTGGGTGATCAAAAGACAGGCCACACATATATGATTTAACTCATGTAGTACACATAACTTTTAAGTGTGCTCGATTTCATGCATACTCAACGAATCAGAACTAAAGCAACTCTTGAATACAATATGAAGTACTTTCCTGGAAGGTAATTTTGCCAATCATGAAGCTACCACTTGGTTAGGTGTAAGTTAATATTTAAAAATATTAAGAGTAGGTGCTTCATTGATGAAGAGGGGAAGGGAGTTTCAAAATTTCAGGGTTATCTGCAAGTGACCTGTTTCAGAGTATTGTTTACTAGTTTTAGGGTCTTCAAGCTACACTCCTATTCTGATTGTAGGACAGTGGTTATCTCATGATATCTAGAGTTTCTATGATCAGTGATTGGTCATTGTAGGGAGATTGCCTTGGATCTTGATTAAATATGTTGCATCAGAGATACTGTAGGACAGTTAATGCAAAATGTGTGGGTGATGCGTGCCACAAGATGAGTAACCACATGGATTCCTGCTTTGAGAGCTGCTAACTTGGATTTATGAGAGCATTGCTATAATAGATTCATCTAATGATAAGGGATTGTAATAAGTTTTGATTTAGGATCTAGGGTTTCATTACACATAACAAAACCTGTAACAGATGTGCACCTTCAGTGATATTTAATGGACGGTGTGTCTTGTGGAAGATTAATATCAAATATTTAGCTTTTTTCTCCAAACTGGTGTAGTTCGTAAATGAGAAAGGGGCAGACCAGATTTGTGTCAAGTAGTTATTTTGTCAAGCAGATGTTACTGAGCACTCAGTTTTAATCAATGTATTCTAAGTTTGAATTGAGAGATCCATGTTTTTATTTGGTCTATACATTTTGTAGAACATTTAAAAAAAATTGCACTCAGCTGGATCTGATTATCATCAACATATGAGTGATACACAGTGACAAGTTTATTTAACCAGTGGCTGAGTTAAGTCCAATAATTTCTGCATTAGTGACTGAGTTTAATCTAAGTATTCTACTCATTGCCTTTTTGTTTTATTCAGCTCATTTCAGAGGTTACCCAAGATATCTGTATACAGAGTAACCAAAACAGAAGCCATGATGAAATCTTCCAGTACACTATGGGCCTCATTACCAAGGTGTAACTGGCGTGCAGCCGCCAATGCGGCCACACTCCCGCCGTACCCATTTTGACATCCCCGCTGGGACGGCGGGCGGAAACAGAGTTTACACCCGCCAGCCCAGCGGGGATGTCGGCCGCAACATGGGAGACGGCTCCTAATGGAGCCGGCGGTGTTGCGGCCGTGCGACGGGTGCAACTGCACCCGTCGCGCTTTTCACTGTCTGCTGTGCAGACAGTGAAAAGAAGAGTGGGGCTGTGCCTGGGGGCCCCTGCACTGCCCATGCCATTTGCATGGGCAGTGCAGGGGCCCCCAGGGGCCTGCAATTCCCCTTCCAGCCAGCCTTTCCATGGTGGTTCCTACCGCCATGGACAGGCTGGCGGGAAGGGGACTCGTTATCCCCTGGGCAGCAGTGCTGCCCTGGTGGATTAAAACTGCCGGGACGACCGTTGCGGGAAACCGCCAGTCACGGCGGTGTGACCGTGGCGCTTCTGCCGCGGTCATAATCGGCAAAATTGTACCGTCAGTCTGTTGGCAGCACCATTGCCGAAATAGCCCTGGTGGTCTTTGACCGCCAGGGTTGTAATGAGGCCCAAAGTGTCCTGGAGTATGACACAGAAGGTGATTGTCCATACAAATTTATTTTGCTTAGTTACAGGGATATGATGATATAACCTATTTTATCAATAAGACTTCCATGTCCAGGTCCTGATTCGCAAAGCTAAACTTAGACCTGAAATTTAAGTTTAGATCTGAATTCTAACTTTAGACCTGAGGTTTAACTTTAGACCTGAAGTCTAAACTTAAATGTTAGAGTTTACAGTGTTGAATGCTGTGGAGAGATCACAAATGTTCATTAAACCTGACGTGCAAAATGTTTATTGCGTTATCCACAGCATGGAAAATAGCGTTTTTCTTGCTATTGCATGACTTCAAAACCCATAGAAGTTCATCGAGTAGGTGAATCTCTGAGATGTAATTCTTCAGCTTGGCAGTTACACAGTTTTCACACTGGATGGCCATGAACAGAAGGCTTACAATGGACTTTATGGAGAAAAAGTCATTTTTTGGAAGTGGAAACCTACTTTGTGTTAATGAGATGGAAAGTAGGCATTCCCCTGCAAAATATTACTCTATGGCCTTAGTGCCATATTTATCCCCCCGTGCTAAAATCACGCACGGAAGGAGGAGGGGTCAAATAATGGTGCATAGCTTGCTTTGCACCATCATTTAATGCTTTAGTCAGGGCAGGCGTTAGGGGACCTGTGGGCCTATTTCCATGGTGGAACACCATGGAATAAACCCACAGGTGCCCTCCCTAGGCCCCAGAGATACCCCCTCCCACACCAGAGGGACAGCGGAGGATGGTGGGCCATGTCCCAGGTAAGTATAGGTAAGTATTTTTTTTAAGTTGCCATTGGGGGCCCTGAAATGGGTCCCCCTACATGGCACTGGGTGGCCATTGGGGTGGTGGTCATAACTCCTGTCTTTTTTTAAGACAGAAGTCATGTGGTATGGATGGTTTTGCATCAGAAAATGAAGCTAGGCTGGTTAGAGATATTTGTGTTACTCTAACCTGCCTAGCGTAATTTTTTGGTGCAAAACTCCCTTCTCCCATACCGTCAATCCCCCACCCTGCTAATGTCTTTTTTTTTTACGCTAGCCTACCCTTTGCACCGGCTTGTACCATTCTATAAATATGGTGCCCAGCTGGTGCTCAGAAATGCTGCAAGCTGGTGCTAAATCTTTTGGTGCAAAACTGCGTTAGTGCAGTTTTGCACCAAAAAGTATAAATCAGGACCTAAGAGAGAGCGAGTGGCTGCTGGACAATGCTGTTTTTGTCCTGTAGCATTCAATGTTACTTTCTTTGAGAAAAATGCATCATCTGGCCCATTTGGGACAAGAGGGTGCATTTTGCACTGAAAAAATAGTGTTAAATGCGAGGTTACATTTATCACATAATTAAGCATAATGCTGAGTTATTTTTTAGTAATTGTGAGTAATTATGCCACAGGGAATTATATCAGTTTCGCTCACTCCACTTAGGAGTTTTTTTAATCACTGTCTTAGTTCCTTGATTTATTTTCCTGAATGATTTACTCTTCAGAGTACTACTGGTCTGAGAAATTAGCATGCTATTTTTAGAATATGGATAAGGTTTCTAGGGCTGAGGCCACTGTCTCATGACAATGTAAGACCATGGCATCTATATTGAGGGTTTGCTTGTGGGATTTAATTGTGAGGTAATCATTGAACCTAGCTTCTTTGGTTCCAAGTTGTGTGAAACATGTGTCCAAAATACAGTTTTTCAAAGTTGGCTTCAGGATTTGAGAGAATTATCGTTGATTGAGAGTGCCATCAGATTTGATCAGACCAGTTGAATATTGATTGAGAATGGCATCTCTTTTGTCAGACAAAATAACATTAATAAGAATTCTGAAGAAAATGATTTTCGTCAGCAATGATGAAGACTAGTATGTCAACTTTGTAACATGTGGAAATTTAATGGAGCTGTGTGAGACCATTCTGATTCAAGGGTTGTTTAATACTAGTAATGGCTTGGTCAATTTACCACTCCCAGAGGAGGCTCAAACCTCCAGCAACATGTTAGAGTGGAATGAGATGATAAGGGTTGATATGGCTCAAGGAATGGCTCCAAGAAATTGGTATTTTCTCCAACAGGAAACAGATTACATTTGCCCTGAAGGTAAGTGAATTAGTCAGATGTCAGCAGTCAGGGACCAAAATGATTGGTATACATTGGTTGAGACAGGTAGACATTAAACAATGTTTTTATGATTGACTATAGTTACTGTTAGAAATTAGGTCTCTAGTTGGCAGAGGTATGCACCCTGTCCATGTAGTGACCACAATCCTAGTCAGGGAAAGTCAGTTACACAACATAAATTAACCTGTGCTCAGCCTCTGGTAGCTTGGCTTAGAGCAGGCAGGCCTGACTTAGAATGCAATGCGTAAAGTATTTTTGCAACACACACAATAATTACAGGAGGTACACCACAGAAAGACTCCACACGGATGTAGAGATCAGAATGATAAAGAGACAATTCCTAAATGTTTAAAAATTTGCTTTGCAGGATTAAGTAAAGCAAGGTTGATAATCAATGATAGGATACAAGAGTTGATTCCGGGGACTCCTCAGTGCAAGTGCGTGCTGATTCCAGAGATTGTGGTAATGTCCAGGTTGCGCTCCTCTCGGGGAGCGACTGAGTGATGCGCAGGTGCAGTCACCAGGGAAGCAGGTGGGGACTGTGGGGGAATTGTGCGGCAGCCAGGTTTGGCAAGGCCACTCCAGCTCCTTGAAGAAAGCAGGCAGCAGAGATTGACAGGGCCGCCCTCTGGGTGACTGAAGATGCAAGCGGCAAAGTTTGGCAAAGCCAAGTGGGGCGATTGAAGCAAGCAAGCAGCAAAGGTTTGCAGGGATGCTCCAGGTGATTAAAGATGAAAGCGGGAAAGTTTGGCAAAGCTGTTTGGGGTGATTGAAGCAAGTAAGTGGCAAAGGAAACCAGAAGCCGCTCTGAGTCACTCTTGGTTTGGTGGATGAGTCTGGGCTTGCTGGGCAGAGATCAGCAGGCAACAAGGCAGCACAGCAAGACAGTGTAGCAGTTCCTGGGAGCAGTCAATCCTAGCAGTTCTGGCACACAGTAGTATTTATTCCAGCAGCATTATCTTGAGCCCAGAAGTGTCATGATTTCAGTGGGTCATGGCCCCAGTACTGTTACTAGAAAGTGCCTTTGATGTGGTGGATGGCTACAAAGAGTTCTTGTGAAGTCCATAGGTACCCCTTTAAGGTTATCCTCAGCTCCAGACTATCAGTGGGAGATAATCAGCCCCTTTGTGAGGACTCTGGTCACAACCCTTTGAGGTGTAAGTAGGAGCCCTTCCCAACCTCCTCCTCAGGAAGACCCATCAATATACAAATGCATGCAGATGCAGCTCAGTATCCTGTGTTGTGGGAAGGGAATGCACAAGTGTAGCTGTCAGCTAGACTAAGCCAGACGTGTACTGGAGATAGGCTGAAGGCACACAGGGCAGTGGGTGCAGAGAAATGGCCATTGTTTGAAAGTGGCATTTCTAAAATACTAAAAATAAATCTGACTCTACCAGTAGAAAGTATTTATTACTACTGTTCAAGTGGTACTAAATATGATGCAGCTACTCCTCTGAAATCAGGAATTACAGTTAAGGATATTATAAGGAATTCCCAATGCTGGTCTATGAGCTGGGCAGGCCTCACAGTAATGAAAAACAACTTTAGGAGCTTTTCCTTACCAGGACATGAAAACGTAAAATGATATGTCCTGCTTTTTACTTACATGATACCCTGTCCTATGGGCTACCTACGGCCTACTTTAGGGGTGGGTTATATGTAATAAAAGGGGAATTTAATGTTTGGCAAGAGTTTCTAAATGCCAAGTCAGAGTGGCAGTGAGACTGGTCAGAAAAATAGGAGGAGAAAGGTAAAAGGTTTAGGGATGACCCTGCAGAAAGGGCCATTTCCAACAAATGCCTTTCCCTCTCTCCCCTTTCATGTTATGTCAAGGCATGTGATGGAGCATCCCACTAGAAGAATGAATATAATGCTTCTATATGAGACTGGATTATTTTATTTTTTTGTTTTATTTATACTTTTATGTATACATCAATTCAAACTCAAGCAAGGAACAGTTACGACACCGTTGGTTACACACATGCAAAGCATTAAATCTTTGTGAACAGTCTCACAGTGATAGACCGTACCCCTTCTAGCGGGCCAGTTATGACAAAGCATTACAGTAATGGCATCAAAGCGGCAGTCCAGTCTCTCCAGATTAATAGTGCATGCTGCAAATTTGTATTAATCATAAACTTGCAGCCTGCTACGTTGCAAACAGTTGATTCATGTGACGTATGCAGATCAATATTTCTCATCTATTTTCCCTCTGGTTCACCCATCTCCTTTCCAACTAAGTACCTTTGATTGGGTTCCCCGTACTTTTTGGGCTGACTTTTTGGGGGAATTACTTCATTGTATGTGTCTGTCAGTGATTTGCAGTATAACATATCTGAATGCCATTCTTTTAAGGTTGGTAGGGGGCCAGGATCCCATCTCATAGCTATCCTGCATTTTCCCAGCAGCATACCCATTGAGACCAGACGTCGGCT
The DNA here is from genome assembly GCF_031143425.1 of Pleurodeles waltl. Lineage (NCBI taxonomy): Eukaryota > Metazoa > Chordata > Amphibia > Caudata > Salamandridae > Pleurodeles > Pleurodeles waltl. The sequence continues at coordinate 886,165,539 of NC_090446.1, forward strand.
TTCTTTTGCCACATCCCTGTTCTAAGCCTGCTTCTACCTCTCCACACCTGGGGCAATCTGATGTGTCACGTAGCCCATATCTGAATAGTCTAAGGGTGTGTAGTATGTCCTGTTGATGTATTTGAAGTGAACCAAATGATGCCTTCCAGTTAGTGATGTTTCGTGTCACCTCAAATCAGTATGCCACTGTGTGTCCATGAACTGTGTCCTTGTGTTCCTTTGCCATTCCACTCTGGCATTCGTCAACCAGTCCCCCTGCCTCTTGTGCGTATGCATATAATCTAGTCACTAGCTTGCAGGGCTGGGTATCCGCAATGACCATGGAGAGAGCTTGCATTTCAGGTGGTTCCTGCAACTCGTCTCCCAGTAATGTGCACGTAGTGTGACATGCCCTGTAGTGCTGATACTGCATGAGTGGGGTCGTTTCCTGCATCTGTTCCATCATTGATGCCCAACAACCAATTACCCCCTTGCTAAAAAAATCTCCCATTGTCTTGATGTCCAGTTTGCGGAATGTTGCAACCGAACTCTTGTCTCACCCCAGCGGGAATCATGTGCACCATTCACTTGGTATGTGAGGAGAATATAATTGGGATAGCGCTTGTCTAGCCATGAGGGTATGCCATGTGTTGGTGGTGGTATTTAGAGGGTCAAATGTTCTATGCCTGCGGACTGGGGGCTGAAACAACTGACTTAGCAGGGGGTGCGGAGCCAACATATCTTGTTCTAATGTCAAATAGGGCATCTAAGGAGGTCCATGCATTCAGTGATGTGCAAATATTAAGGTGGGCATTCCAACCTCGGCGGTAAAAGGCGCTTACCGCCGTGCAGAAGACCGCCATAACACCACCGCGGTAAACCGCCACGGTCATTCTGACCCACAACAGGCAAACCGCCAAAATACAGACATCCACAAAAGTCAGCCACACCAAAGGCCAGCGAGAAACTGGCGATGACCAGACCTCCACCGTCACGCCAACAGAAATACACCCACACTATCACGACACACAAATCCACGCGGTGGTCTTTCAACCGCGGTATTCCATTGGCGGTACACACCGCCGCTCTCAAAATACACACACACTTACAAAACACAGCCACATTAGATAATTCGAAATACACACACCTGATACACATACAAACAACACTCCCACACACCCAACACAATATAAAACACACACCCACATCACCCACAAACCCCCACTCCTAGAGATTCGTGAACACGCACAGAGATAAGAGACCCGAGCACCCAGACGCGCAATTCACTGTCACCCAGCAATATTACCACGCACTTCAAACTACACACCAATACACATCACCACACAATCCACCCCACACATCACCCAAACCACCCCATGACACCGCAAAGACACCCCAGGTTTTCTGAGGCTGAACTCAGGGTCATGGTGGAGGAAATTGTACAGGTAGAGCCACAGCTCTTCGGGACACAGGTGCAGCACACCACCATTGCCAGGAAGATGGAGCTATGGAGCAGAATAGTGGACAGGGTCAACGCTGTGGGACAGCACCCAAGAAATCGGGACGACATCAGGAAGCGGTGGAACGACCTACGGGGGAAGGTGCGTTCCATGGTATCCAGGCACAACATCGCGGTGCAGCGGACTGCTGGCGGACCCCCATCTCCTCCCCCAGAATTTACAACATGGGAGGAGCAGGTCTTGGCGATCCTGCATCCTGAGGGCCTCGCAGGAGTAGGCGTTGGAATGGACTCTGGTAAGTCAAATCTTAACTACTTCATCCCCCCCACCCCACCAGCATGCCAACTCATACCCCCACCCTCACCCCCACCCCCATCACACCTACTCCTTGCAAATGTCTCACCCGCACAACCCACCCATCCCAACACCAAGCCCTGCATGCGACCACAAAGCATGGACACCCATCACCTAAGCATGCCCACTGCACATACTCATCCCCCCCCCAAACCACCGTCACAAAAGCCCCCACACAGGAATGCAAGCACAGGGGTACACAGGCACCCACCCATTGCACGCTATGGCACACACAGAAGCAATAATCATACTTTTATACCCCTGCAGGACCCGAACGCCACGTCACTGCGCAGGAGGGTCCACAAATGTCCACTCCACCCCCAGAAGAGGCCCACAGTGATGACAGCAGCTCTGTCTCCCTGGATCTAGATGACCAGTCTGGCCCATCGGGGACCTCTGGACAGTCGGTTCCCCTCAGACAGCCACAGGCCACAGCAGACCTTCCCCCCTCTGGGAACACCAGCACAGCACCCACACAGCGGGCCCATATCTCTGTCCCCAGGACACGTCAATCAGCGGTGTGTCCACCACTACAGGGCACCCAGGTTAACCCACCACCCCAACAACAACAGGGACCTGGGGGCAGTGGTAGTGGGCACACGGTCCAGGGGACAGAGGCCCAGGGAAACAGGGGAACTGGGAAACAGGGGAACTGGGAGGGCTGCTGTGCGACAGGGGGGGGACAGGCCCAGGGAACCCACTCTCCACGAGGCCCTCTCCTCCATCATGGGAGCATACCACCACTCCCAGGAGACGATGGCCACGGTCCTGGCCAGGTTTCAGGAGATCCAGCTTCTGCAGGAGCAACAGTATATGTGGTTCAGGGAAGAACTAAGAAACATCAGTTCCGCCATGGGCACCATCGTAGTGGCTCTGAATCAGGTAGTCACCGCATTGCAGGACACTGTTGCACCACAAAGGGCCCCTGACACTAGCATGGACCAAGAACTGCCTACCACCTCTGCCGGCGCTAGTGGACAGGAGGCCCCGACACAAGACAAACAGGCCACCAGAACCCCACCCCCTGCAGAAGGAGAACCACCCCGAAAGCGGGCCCTGAGATCCAGGAAGAAGACAGAGTAAGATGCCAAGACCCTAGCCATGAAAGGATACCTCCCTGATTGTCATCCCACTGTCCCACATTGACACCCTATCCAACCTTACACTGCCCCTGCTCCACTTTCCACAGGCATTTGGACAATGCACCTGTGATACTGATAGTCTGGACTCTGCCATGGACAATCCTCCACCATCACACCTCAACGATTTGCAACCACCCACCAATTTAGAGCACTGTAATAAACACACTTATTGCATAAAACAATCTGGAGTCTGGCTGTGATTTTGTACAAATGTATTAGACATTACCGTGCCAAATGGCATATTCACATTATGATGCCAACATACCAATGTCACACAGCTGTAGTCCATGGGGAAATAAAGCAGATGTCACGCAGTGGGGCCCACATCTCTGAAATCGGAAGGGAAAGTCACAACTCAGTTACCATACACTGGGGGAAAAGGTCAGACAGTAGAGAGGTAGTAGGGGTTAAGTATATGTAATATGCCGGTGTGGATTCTTACCTGTGTGTCATTGAAAATACTGCTGTATTACTGTGTTCCTGTTCTCTATGTCGTCCTCTTCGTCTTCCTCCTCTTCACTCTCCACAGGCTCCACAGCTGCTACAACACCACCATCTGGACCATCCTCCTGCAGAAAAGGCACCTGGCGTCGCAAAGCCAGGTTGTGAAGCATACAGCAGGCCACGATGATCTGGCACACCTTCTTTGGTGAGTATATTAGGGATCCAACAGTCATATGGAGGCACCTAAACCTGGCCTTCAGGAGGCCGAAGGTCCGCTCGATCACCCTCCTAGTTCTCCCATGGGCCTCATTGTACCGTTCCTCTGCCCTTGTCCTGGGATTCCTCACTGGGGTCAGTAGCCATGACAGGTTGGGGTAACCAGAGTCACCAATTAGCCACACACGGTGCCTCTGGAGTTGACCCATCACGTAAGGGATGCTGCTATTCCGCATGATGTGCACGTCATGCACTGACCCAGGGAACTTGGCATTAACCTGGGAGATGTACTGGTCAGCCAAACACACCATCTGGACATTCATGGAATGATAACTCTTCCTGTTCCTGTACACCTGTTCACTCCTGCTGGGGGGGACCAAAGCAACATGTGTCCCATCAATGGCACCAATGATGTTGGGTATATGTCCAAGGGCATAGAAATCAGCCTTCACTGTAGCCAAATCCCCCACCTCAGGGAGGACGATGTAGCTCCGCATGTGTTTGAGCAGGGCAGACAACACTCTGGACAACACCTTGGAAAACATGGGCTGGGACATCCCTGATGATATGGCCACTGTTGTTTGAAATGACCCACTTGCTAGGGAATGGAGTACTGACAGCACCTGCACTAGAGGGGGGATCCCTGTGGGTTGGCGGATTGGTGACATGAGGTCTGGCTCCAGCTGGGCACACAGTTCCTGTATAGTGGCTCGGTCAAGCCTGTATGTCAGTATGACATGTCTTTCCTCCATTGTCCACAGGTCCACCAGCGGTCTGTACACGGGAAGATTTCTCCATCTCCTCGCATGTCCCAGCGGACGGTGCCTATGAAGGACAACAGCGAGCACAGAGTCAATCAACCCACAGGTACGTAACCACAGCTTGCACATAACACGATTCCCAATGCATTGAATGGCTTGTATGAGTGTCGATGCAAGGCCTAGGTATGTGTGGCGCAGTAGAAAATAAGGCAAGTGGGCCCTTGAAATGGCGGCTGCCTGACCTGTGAAGTGCGACAATGGGATGTGAGGTCAATGCGCTGGCGTGGCACACCGTGGCGGTCGAAAACCGCGGCGCAAAGCTGCATTGGTTAACATTGAACCCTATGGGTCTCAGGAGCCAATGACAATGTGCGCCGGCGGTCGCGGTACGCACCGCCGCGGGCATGACCGCCATTTTCTATCTGCTTAATCGCTCGATACCTGATCTTCGACAGGAGAGGACCTACACTGCAAGTGCTGCTGTGACCACGGTCTGGAAGAGACAATGGCTCATGCGACTGGGGAAAGGGCCCCTGCCTTCACTGCTCAGGAGTTGGAGAAACTCGTGGATGGGGTCCTCCCCCAGCATGCGCTACTCTACGGTCCTCCAGACCAACAGGTAAGTACACTGGGACCATGCTTTGTGGCCAATGCCTGTGTTGAGTGGGGTGGATGAAAGATGGTGGTGAGGGTAGCAATTGAGGCATGCATCAAACGACAGATGAGAGCATGTGCCACATGGCAAGGGTGGGGATGGGGGGGCCACTCACATCGAGCATGCAGAAGGTGATGATTATTCTTCTCTCCCTGTACATGTCACATAGGTCAGCGCCCACCAGAAAATCGATATTTGGCGTGCCATCGCCAAGGACGTCCGGACCCTGGGGGTCCACCACAGATGGGGCACCCACTGCCGGAAGAGATGGGAGGACATCCGACGCTGGAGCAGGAAGACGGCGGAGGCTCAGCTGGGGATGGCCTCCCAACGTGGGAGGGGTGCCAGTCGTACTTTGACCTCCCTGATGTCCCGGATCCTGGCGGTGGCCTACCCCGATTTGGATGGGCGCGTGAGGACATCACAGCAGACACAAGGGGGTGAGTACACTCAAATCCTGGTGACTTTGCGTGCAGTGGAGGTGTCTGGGTGGGGGAAGAGGGCTGTTGTGTATCCCTAGGCCAGGGCGATATCTGTAGGCTAGGCCCCTCCGTAAGGCATGGCCCTGTGCCCCTGCCCCCACCTCTGTAGGGTGCCAAGTACAGCTATTCATTGCCCTGTGTCATGTATGTCAGCAGAGGTCACCCATAGGCTTATAGGCCATGTCCCACAGATTGCGTAGTCGACCCCAAGTGCGTGGCGTAGAGCAGGGGGCTTCTGTGTCTGTCCTGTCCACCAACGGTGTCGCCAATGCATGCACTCAACATTTCTTTATTTTTCCCCACCCCCCTTTTTTGTTGTCTTCCTGTTCATTTGTGCATTAGCATCATCAGGCGGAGGAGAAGTGGCATCGGAGCACGAGGGAGCTGCATCTCACATGGCCATGGCGGGCCATGCAACTGAATCGGAATTCACCAGTGAGACGGAGGGCAAGGGGAGCTCCACAGCGGGGACTCGTGCGGATGTCAGTGACAGCGACTCGTCCTCTGAAGGGAGCTCCCTTGTGGTGGCGGCAACATCCGTGCCCCCCGCAACAACAGGTACAGCCGCCACCCAGCGCACCAGCACCGCCCTCCCAGCAGCCCCTCAGCGTTTGCCCCGTGCCCGCTCACCCAGGAAGGTGGGCATCTCTTTCGCCCCAGGCACCTCAGGTCCTGCCCCAGTCACCCCTGCTGCCCTCAGTGAGGAGGTCATTGACCTCCTGAGGACGCTCATTGTTGGGCAGTCTACCCTTTTGAGTGCCATCCAGGGTGTAGAAAGGGAGGTGCACCAGAGTAATGCATACCTGGAGGGCATTCATTCGGGTCAGGCTGCCCATCAGCGATCGTTCAACACTCTGGCCTCAGCACTGATGGCAGCAATTGTCCCTGTCTCTAGCCTCCCCCCTCCAACTTCCTCCACCCATACCCAATCCCCTGTACCTCTGCCTATCCCGAACACACCATCAGACCAGCCTGAACATACCTCAACACCCAAGGGAAGCTCAGACAGACATAAGCACCACACATCACACAAGCATTCACACAAGCAACATCCACATGCAGACATACCAACACCCACTGCCTCCACTGTGTCCCCCTCCTCCTCGTCTCCCTCCTCCCTCCCTGTCACGTCTCCACTCACACCTGCATGCACAACATCTTCAGCCACTACGTCCATCACCAGCACACACACCAGAACCCCCCGCACACGTGCAGTCACCACCCCACTACCATTCACACGTCCCCTGTGTCCTCTCCCAGTGTGTCTGTCACCCCCTCTTCCAAGCTACACAAACGCAGGCAGCCACGCACCCAACAGCCATCCACCTCACGACAGCCTCCAGCCCAAGCACCTGCACCCAAAGACACCAGACTTCAAACTCCTACAACCACAACCTCTTCCTCCACTCCCATACCTACTACACCTACCCGTCCCTCTCTTTCTAAACTTATTTTCCTATCAAAACTTGACCTCTTTCCAACAACTCCCCCACCCCGTCCATCTAATAGGACTCCAGTCAGCACCTCAGCCACCACAAAAGCGGGCCCTGTGAAGACAGTCTGCCATGGACTGTGGAGTCCCCCACCCTCAAGGGCAGCCAGTTCAGTAGGGAGCCAAGGCACGGCCAGCCCACCCCCGCAAAAACATGCGAAGATTGTCAGTGGCCGGCACGAGAGGCCTAAAACACCTGGGACCAAAATCCCTAGCATGGCTCCGGCAGGGAGTGTGGTGCCAGCTGGCACACCGCCAAAGGTGGGGAAGGGCCACAGGTGAACAGGGAAGGCTGGGAAGGGCAGCACACCCGACAAGACCGCCAGCAGCCCAGCTGTGCAGGAGGGCCCCGCATGCCCCATCCCAGGTGGGCAGGAGGACACCAACAGGCCCGGTACTGCAGCCCAGGAGGGCCCCACCAGCCCCATCCCAGGTGGGCAGGAAGGCGCAGCCAGCCACAGGTCAGGTGGCGAATGGCCTCCACGCCATGGGCGGATCTGCTGAACTGGGCACTCATCCGAAGCACCGCTGAACTGGGCACCGCCGTCTCAAGCACCGCTGAACTGGGCACCGCCGTCTCAAGCACCGCTGCGCCGGTCACCGCCGTCTCAAGCACCGCTGCGCTGGGCACCACTGTCTCAAGCACCGCTGAACTGGGCCCTTCTTCACAAGCACTGCTGAACTGGGCACCGCCGTCTCAAGCACCGCTGAACTGGGCCCTTCATCTCAAGCACCGCTGAACTGGGCACCGCCGTCTCAAGCACCGCTGAACTGGGCCCTTCATCTCAAGCACCGCTGAACTGGGCCCTTCATCTCAAGCACCGCTGCGCTGGGCCCTTCATCTCAAGCACCGCTGCGCTGGGCCCTTCATCTGAGGCACCGCTGCGCTGTGCCCTTCATCTCAAGCACCGCTGCGCTGGGCCCTTCATCTCAAGCACCGCTGCGCTGGGCACCGCCATCTCAAGCACCGCTGAACTGGGCCCTTCATCTCAAGCACAGCTGAACTGGGCACCGCCGTCTCAAGCACCACTGAACTGGGCCCTTCATCTCAAGCACCGCTGAACTGGCCACCGCCGTCTCAAGCACTGCTGAACTGGGCCCTTCATCTCAAGCACAGCTGAACTGGGCACCGCCGTCTCAAGCACCGCTGAACTGGGCCCTTCATCTCAAGCACCACTGAACTGGGCACCGCCGTCTCAAGCACCACTGAACTGGGCCCTTCATCTCAAGCACTGCTGAACTGGGCCCTTCATCTCAAGCACCGCTGTGCTGGGCCCTTCATCTCAAGCACCGCTGCGCTGGGCCCTTCATATCAAGCACCGCTGCGCTGGGCCCTTCATCTCAAGCACCGCTGCGCTGAGCCCTTCATCTCAAGCACCGCTGCGCTGGGCCCTTCATCTCAAGCACCGCTGCGCTGGGCCCTTCATCTCAAGCACCGCTGCACTGGAACCTTCATCTCAAGCACCGCTGAACTGGGCACCGCCGTCTCAAGCACCGCTGAACTGGGCCCTTCATCTCAAGCACCGCTGAACTGGGCACCGCCGTCTCAAGCACCGCTGCGCTGGGCCCTCCATCTCAAGCACCGCTGCGCTGGGCACTTCATCTCAAGCACCACTGAACTGGGCACCGCCGTCTCAAGCACCGCTGAACTGGGCCCTTCATCTCAAGCACCGCTGAACTTGGCCCTTCATCTCAAGCAGCTCTGCACTGGGCCTTCATCTCAAGCACCGCTGAGCTGGGCCCTTCATCTCAAGCACCGCTGCGCTGGGCCCTTCATCTCAAGCACTGCTGCGCTGGGCCCTTCATCTGAGGCACCGCTGCGCTGTGCCCTTCATCTCAAGCACCGCTGCGCTGGGCCCTTCATCTCAAGCACCGCTGCGCTGGGCACCGCCATCTCAAGCACCGCTGAACTGGGCCCTTCATCTCAAGCACAGCTGAACTGGGCACCGCCGTCTCAAGCACCGCTGAACTGGGCCCTTCATCTCAAGCACCGCTGAACTGGGCACCGCCGTCTCAAGCACCGCTGAACTGGGCCCTTTATTTCAAGCACCTCTGAACTGGGCACCGCCGTCTCAAGCACCGCTGAACTGGGCCCTTCATCTCAAGCACCACTGAACTGGGCACCGCCGTCTCAAGCACCACTGAACTGGGCCCTTCATCTCAAGCACTGCTGAACTGGGCCCTTCATCTCAAGCACCGCTGTGCTGGGCCCTTCATCTCAAGCACCGCTGCGCTGGGCCCTTCATCTCAAGCACCGCTGCGCTGGGCCCTTCATCTCAAGCACCGCTGCGCTGGGCCCTTCATCTCAAGCACCGCTGCGCTGGGCCCTTCATCTCAAGCACCGCTGCGCTGGGCCCTTCATCTCAAGCACCGCTGCACTGGAACCTTCATCTCAAGCACCGCTGAACTGGGCACCGCCGTCTCAAGCAACGCTGAACTGGGCCCTTCATCTCAAGCACCGCTGAACTGGGCACCGCCGTCTCAAGCACCGCTGCGCTGGGCCCTCCATCTCAAGCACCGCTGCGCTGGGCACTTCATCTCAAGCACCACTGAACTGGGCACCGCCGTCTCAAGCACCGCTGAACTGGGCCCTTCATCTCAAGCACCGCTGCGCTGGGCCCTTCATCTCAAGCACCGCTGCGCTGGGCCCTTCGTCTCAAGCACCGCTGCGCTGGGCCCTTCATCTCAAGCACCGCTGCACTGGGCCCTTCATCTCAAGCACCGCTGAACTGGGCAACGCCGTCTCAAGCACAGCTGAACTGGGCACCGCCGTCTCAAGCACCGCTGAACTGGGCACCACCCTCTCAAGCACCGCTGAACTTTGCACCACCCTCTCAAGCACCGCTGCGCTGGGCACCGCCCTCTCAAGCACCGCTGCGCTGGGCCCTTCATCTCAAGCACCCCTGAACTGGGCACCGCCGTCTCAAGCACCGCTGGCCCATTGGCGGAAGGGGCAGGCCCGCATCTGTGTCGGGCAGGGCTGCACGAAGCACTCTGGGCACTAGTCCCCCTCCAGTACCAGTGGAGACTGATATTGACTTGAGAGACTGTGGCTTTGCACTCCCCAGGATGGCACAGTGGGCAAGCCACCCACTGTAGAGACTTGAAAGACCGTGGCTTTGCACTCCCCAGGATGGCACAGTGGGCAAGCCACCCACTGTAGAGACTTGAGAGACTTTGGCTTTTACTCCCCAGGATGGCACAGTGCGCAAGCCACCCACTGTAGAAACTTGAGAGACTGTGGCTTTGCACTCCCCAGGATGGCACAGTGGGCAAGCCACCCACTGTAGAGACTTGAGAGACTGTGGCTTTGCACTCCCCAGGCTGGCACAGTGGGCAAGCCACCCACTATAGAGACTTGAGAGACTTTGGCTTTTACTCCCCAGGATGGCACAGTGGGCAAGCCACCCACTGTAGAAACTTGAGAGACTGTGACTTTGCACTCCCCAGGATGGCACAGTGGGCAAGCCACCCACTGTAGAGACTTGAGAGACTGTGGCTTTGCACTCCCCAGGATGGCACAGTGGGCAAGCCACCCACTGTAGATACTTGAAAGACTGTGGCTTTGCACTCCCCAGGATGGCACAGTGGGCAACCCACCCACTGTAGAGACTTGAGAGACTGTGGCTTTGCACTCCCCAGGATGGAACAGTGGCTATGGAGGCCCCTCGTTGATCTGGCGTCATGGACTCATCTGGCTGAGGTGCCCCCCCTTCCCTTCCCCCTGAGGTGCCTGTAGTTTTGGTATCTGATGCCCCTGCAGTGTTCTCTCCGTTGGAGTCAGGTATCCTGTGTGGGCTTTGCCCATGTGATTTGGGCCCAGTGGTCCACGAACAATGCCTGATACAAATATAGGACTGGACAATTTATGTATATAAAAGTTTTTGATGTGTGATATATTTTAAAGCCAGTCATAAAATATATTCCAATGTTTATAATCATTTCCTTTTGTCTTTGCATTCTTCCGGTGGGTTTGGGGGGGTAACTGTGATGTCTTGCTATGCATTGATGTGTGTGTTGTAGTGGGTGAGGGTGAGGGTGGGTGTGTCGCATATGTGTGTCCCCGTAATTTTTTGCCTCCCCCCTCCCCTGTGTCGTAGGTGCAGTACTCACCGTTGTCTTCTGCGCCGGCGTTCGTGCTCCTGGTAGAGGAGCAGGAAGACAATCGCTGGGAGGATGTGGAGTTCGGGTCCTATGCTGTCCAGATTCCTCATGGGGTGTATGGAGGTGAGCGTTTTCCGTTTGAAATGGCTGTTTCCGCCGTGTTTTTATCGGCGGGGCTACCGCCCCGGAAAAGGTGGCGGATTGGTGGGTTGTGATAGGTTGGACGGTACATTGTCTCCCGCCTGTCTGTTGGCGGTGACCGCCGCGCTGTTTGTTTGTCCCGCCGTGGCGGGCGGTGTGTTGAAGTGGCGGTCTCTATTGGCGGTTTCCGCCAGGTTCGGAATTGCATTTTTTTTACCGCCAGCCTGTTAGCGGTTTTGCCGCCGCTTTAACACCGACCGCCAGGGTTGGAATGACCCCCTAAGTGTGCTACTCTGTAATATGTCTCCAGGTCGGGTGCATTAAGTCCGCCCATCTAACATGGCAGGGTCAGTACCTTACACTGTACTCTGGGCTGCCTACCAGCCCATGCTAACTTAATGAGAAGAGTGCTCGAGGTGGAGAAGACTGTAGAAGGATAGGGATATTCTAGAAAAGAAATAAAAATCGTCGCAGTATCACCGTCTTCATAAGGGCTATGCGTCCCACCAGTGACAGCGGCAGCCCAATCCACCTCTCCACATTTTCTGTCAGCTTTTGTATTGCTTTTCCATAATTGTCCATCATGACTATCTTGGGGTCTGTGTGTATTTGAATGCCTAGGTAGCTTACAGAGTCTGTTTCCCATTTGAGAGGGAAATCCGTGAATGTTGGAGTCATGGCCTGTATGAGGGAGAATGCTATAGATTTATCCCTGTTAATCTGCAATCCGGAAGGTGTGCCGAATTTTGTGACCTCTCTGGGCGCAGGTGCGAGATTATGCCTGGGGTATACAGCAAAGTATCATCTGCATAAGCAGAGATAATCAGGTTATATCCTGGGATTCGAATGCCCCTGTGTCCATGGTACTCACGCAACGCAGACACCAGTGGCTCCGCGACCAATGCACACAACAGGGGCAATAGTGGACATCCCTGTCTTTTGCCTCTGGTGATGGATATGACCCGTGAGATTGACCATTAATTCTAACTCTGACTACTGATGCTGTGTAAAGGGTTTGCACTAGTTGTATAAAAATGTCTCCCACTCCCATGTGGCCTGGCACTGCCAGCCTGAAGTTCCATTCCACTGAATCAAATGCCTTTTCAGCAATGAGAAAAAACGCTATCGCACTCACCTCTAGGTCTATGTGTTGTATAGCACCAAAAACTGTATGCAAATTTGCCGTTAGGTTGCGACCGGGATAAATCCCGATTGTTCCAGCTTTACTACTTTTGGCAGCAATGTCGCCAGCCTCTCTGCCAGGATTGTAGCATAAATTTTAGTGTCCACATTGATCAAAGATAGTGGGCTATATGAAAAGCATTGTACAGGGGATTTACCGGGTTTAAGTAGTGTAATAATTAGTGCTTCTCTCATAGAGGATGGCATTTCTTTAGCACCTGCCATTTCCTCTTACAGTGTCATTAAGTGTGGGACCAGCATTTTATAAAAAGACACTGTAAGCCCATCTGGACCTGGGGCCTTTCCGTCAGCCATATTTTTGAGGGACTTACATACTTCCGCCAGTTGTAGCGGCGCCATTAAATATTCTCTCTCCATATTTGTCAACTAGGGCATGTTGCTCTGTGTCAGGGAATCTGCGATTGCTTCTATATCTGGGGTTATCTTTGTGGTACACAGTGCTGCATAATACTCGTGAAACTGGTTGACTATCTTTACTGGGTCTTTGGTGAGGCCACCGTCTTCATCCTGTGCCTCTAAGATTGTGTCCCTCTCTCTATTGGGGTGCATCATACCTGCCAGTGTCGCACCAGGTCGTTCCCCCTCCCCATAAACTTGTGCCGACGCATACTTCCCCATGTGCTGGACCTCGCTTTGAGCTATGTCGTTGAATTTGATTAGCTTCTCATGAATATGATCTAGTAATATGACCTGTCCGGGCTGCCTCATGCACTCCTGCTCTGCTGAGGCACCTCCCTGCCTCTCCCATTTTTGTTGCGGCCGGGCCTTGCTCCCTATAGGCCGCTCTTTGGGCCTCTGCACCTCATACCTCAGGCACCAGCAGCTGAAGGATCTTCAAAGATGCGTTGATTCGCTCCTCATGTGTGGGGGTTTCTGGGGGTGCACATCACAGGGGTCTACGATGTTCCAGGCTCCAGGAACCTGTTCGGATGGATGGTGACCGGCAGAGCTCGTTTAGTGCACGGTCATCTTGCTTTCAGGCAAGCTCCACCCCACCCAAACCGGATTATGATTTGGGGTGGGTGACTACCCACCTCAAGGAATAATGACAACCCTTGTCAGGATGAACTCTCAAAGTCACTAGATTAACATGAGCACAACTCCCTGGTTCTATGACCCACAGTAGACAGTAAACCGTATTAGCTTAGGACAATGTGTAAAGTATTTATGCAGTACCAAAACAGTCATAACGTAAACTGCAAAACGAAGAAAATCCTAAACCGAATTAGGAAAATAGACTGAAATGTAATAAACAAAATTACACCAAAATGACAAAAATTTGTAAGGGTAACCAAAATATTAATTTTTACGTTTTAAGTGGAAATGTCTCCAAAAAACACAAAGGCCCTCATTATGACCTAAGATCTGACCGCCGTGCGGCCGCCGATGCAGCTGCACTCCCGCTGCGGTCATTATGAGATCCCCGCTGGGCCGGCGGGCGGAAACCTGGTTTCCGCCCGCCGGCCCAGCGGGGATCTCGGCTCAACACAGGAGCCGGCTCCAAATAGAGCCAGCTGTGTTGTGGCCGTGCGGCGGGTGCAGTTGCACCCGTCGCACTTTTCACTGTCTGCATAGTTCAACCGGTTCAAACCGCCAGGAAAAGGCTGGCGGTCGGGGACTCGTAATCCCCTGGGCAGCGGCGGATTATCACTGCCGGGGCAAATGTGGCGGGAAACCGCCGGCCCCGGCGGTGCGACTGCGTCAGTTCCGCTGCGGTCAAAATACACCAGATTGCACCGCCAGCCTGTTGGTGGTGCAATCGCGAAAACAGCCCTGACGGTCTTTGACCACCAGGGTTGTAATGACCCCCAAAGTGCCCATAATAATCAATGGTCACAGTAGACAGGCACCTAGATGAAATTTGAGACTGGTCGCAATAGAGTGCATATCCGATACACCAACCAGGTACGTCCTTGTCAAAGATTTTATCTTCTGACTAAGGGGGTCATTCTGACCCCGGTGGTCATGGACCGCCGGGGCCAGGGTTGGCGGGAGCACCGCCAACAGGCTGGCGGTGCCCCGCAGGGCATTCTGACCGCGGCGGTTTGGCCGCGGTCAGATGTGGAAAACCGGCGGTCTCCCGCCGGTTTTCCGCTGCCCAAATGGATCCTCCATGGCGGCGCAGCAAGCTGCGCCGCCATGGAGAATCTGACAGCCCATACCGCCATCCTGTTTCTGGCGGATCTCCCGCCAGGAACAGGATGGAGGTATGGGGTGTCTTGGGGCCCCTGGGGGGCCCTGCAGTGCCCATGCCAATGGCATGGGCACTGCAGGGGCCCCCGTAAGAGGGCCCCAAAAAGAATTTCAGTGTCTGCTTTGCAGACACTGAAATTCGCGACGGGTGCAACTGCACCCGTCGCACCTTCCCACTCCCCCGGCTCAATTCTGAGCCGGCGTCCTAGTGGGAAGGTAGTTTTACACTGGGCTGGCGGGCGGCCTTTTGGCGGTCGCCCGCCAGCCCAGTGTAAAACCCAAAATACCCTCAGCGGTCTTTCGACCGCGGAGCGGTATTTTGGAGGGGGAAGTCTGGCGGGCGGCCTCCGCCGCTCGCCAGACTCAGAATCACCCCCTAAGTCCTTTAAGTCTCAAACTGCCACAGAAGTGTACATCTTAAGCCCTCCAGGACCTCAGTGGAGGCACTTAGAGATTTGCAGGGTGTCAGTCAGAGTCCAACAGCAGGGTCCAGTTCATGTGCAGTTGCCACTAATCAGCTGGGCAGTTACAGGAAAGGCCTTTTGCAGCTTGTTGTCTCCCTGACCCTTGGATCCCACTTAATTGTCCTGCCTACAGGGCTCGTCTCAGGTAACAAATAGCAGGCCCAGCCCTCTTCTCTTCTTCCACAGAACCAGCAACTGTCTTAAGTGGGTGCCTAGAAATGCTACATTTAAGCCTGACACAGGTTAGTGGGTAGAGATGACTTCAGGGCATGCCCTAACCAACAGAGTAAAGGTTTTAGGGGCCAACCCTGCCCACTATGGGTATTTTCAAGATGGTAAAAGTCATTGGCCACACTAAACTTGGGCTTTAAGCGATAGGGGGGGGTGATGAGTAGCTGAAGGGCAAATGCAAATTAGCCTCAAGCAACTTCAGGAAGGGAAAATGTAACTTTCTACAAGTTATTTTTCCTCAGTATTTATTAAAGGTGAAATTTCACCATTGAATTATGTTTTAATAACTATTAAAAATTGTTTTTCAAATATGTGTAGCTAGTCCCATTCCAATGAAATAGTATTATTATGGTTTTATCTATGGACCAGCCAGCCTTCCTACAGTGAAAATACATTTTGGGTTATAGTCACTATAAGGTTCTGTTCGCTTTAACTTTCTACATGTGCTATTTTTAAATACCATGCACCCTACCTTCTGGGCCACAAAGTCTGAATAGGGGTGACTTATTAAAATGTACTTAAAAGAGAGGTATTGACTTTCCAAAAGTGTTTATTTTCACAGGTATGGTTGCAGTTTTCACACTGCTACAGTCAGGCCACAATGCAAAGCCGGAAGCCATGTTTGCACTTCCACTGTAGTGGATTACACCATAGTTGCTGTGGTGCACTTGTGCTATTTAAGTTTCAGGTCTTGGTTATACTTTGGGTCATATACTAGGGACCTATATGTAAGCTAAATATGCCAATTGGGTGTGTAACAATGATGGCTTGTTGAACAGAGGAACACAAGCACTTTACCACTGGGGTAAAGTGCAATGTGTTCCCTAACCAACAAAAACAGTTAAAGGGGTGTTGTATTGTATTGACTTTCAAAGATCCAAACATCAAATCAACTTTATGCTAGCCATATCACATTTCTAAGTAGATAGTTCATATTTGACTGCAGATCAGATAGCTAGTTCTAACCACAGAGCAGCAAATTAAAATGGGATGTTTGTCTTTCTATGATGGAATGGCCCTCAAGACCTGGCTGTTTGAACAAGCCTCCGGGATCTGCAAGAGCCTAAATACTCTATTTGATGGTCAACCACACTTTATAAAACCTGATTGATACTTGACTGATGACTTTGGAATTTTGAGCATTTTATATGTAATGGGGTTTCTGACAGACAGACATTGGGGGTTATTCTAACTTTGGAGGAGGTGTTAATCCGTCCCAAAAGTGACGGAAAAGTGACGGATTTACCACCAGCCGTATTACGAGTCCATTATATCCTATGGAACTCGTAATACGGCTGGTGGTATATCCGTCACTTTATCGTCACTTTTGGGACGGATTAACACTCCTCCAAAGTTAGAATAACCTCCATTATGTTTAACTTGGAGTAAACATGTGAGAGAAATGGGCCAGGGTATACAGTATAGTGTGCATTTTTGTGTTGCTTTTTTTCTTCTAACCATGTTTGTTTGCACAATGATGCAGTACTCTCATCAGATAATGGGTCCACTTCTTGTATTGGGTTGCTGTGTCCTTTTTATTAACTGCTGTTTTACGTAGCAGGCATTAGCTATATCTTTGTATAGAATTACTGCAGATCTATCACTTGTTACAGAACATTGGGATATACCTTGAATATCGCCTTTAAAAGCAAAATGGAGAATTCCCCCTCATACCAGGAGATTCATACAAGATCCAATACTCTTCAACACTCCTCCTTTTTCCTCTATTGGAATGATCAATATGAGGGCCACGGCAGTTGTGCACCCAATTTCAATTATTTTGGGAAACATGGTCTATGTCTTCCTTTTCACTCTACTTTGTGCTATATATGTATTGAAATCAGTCACCCTGTGACAAGTCTTTGAATCAGTAGTGACCCATTTCTCTTGCTCCTCTTGTATCAGTCTGCCTCGTCTGTGCTGGCCTCAAATCTCTCACTTGCTCTTCTCCTATGGGCTTGTATCACTTTTTCTTCTAGGTAACATCCTTCTTGCCTTTCACACACTCCATCTTTACAAACTTTCTCCCTTAAAATGAAATGAAAGTCCACATCCTGGAACTCTTTGGCAGAATTCTTACATAGAGTGGAACCAAATTATTGTTGCTAGAATATAGTATGGCATTAAAATTGTGCCCCAAATGTAATTTGCAAAAATATTGTACTACTGGAGTTAATAATAGGAAATCTTCATCTGATTGGGTGGCTTTTTCTATAATTGATATTGATGACACATTATTTATGGCAGGCAATACTTATTTATACGATATTATGATATACACCTTGTCATATTACCTGACTCCTGGAAACATGGACAAATTTAACTAGTGTCATCAGATCACTATATATGAGATGGGGACTAGCTGTTGTAATTGGTACTCAATGCATATTAGCTGTGTGGTGCAATGTTTAGCCTTTTATAGATGCAAGGTCGGGATGTACATCCCATTCCCTTAGCTACATATCTTTTTGTCTGTCACCACCTGGAAAATGCTCTGCAAACACTAATCGCTTCTTTAAAAAAGAAATCATATGCCAGAAAAGCATCTGAGACCATGTGACTGAACACAACTTTCGAGGTGAGCTACATCAGTAATATTATAAAATGGTTATATCACTGTCAACTGGCTCTCTGTCTTTCCAACTAACTTAAATCAATCCTAGCACTTCCGCTAATACCACTGAGATTGCTTCGACTTGCAGTTCCACTTTTTGTATCCTCAAAATGTGCTTCTCACTGGCAACATGCTTACCAGGACAGGTTGATAATCAGGGTCATGGTGTGGAGTCGGTTGAATGCCAGGTATGTGGAATGTAAATGTGCACAATGTACACTGTGTCCAGTATTCGAATTGGGAATATAAAAGTGTAGGTATTTCGTGCCCCAGGGTGCCTGTTTGCCAGGAAGTGCAGGTGCACACTCCCTAAAGTACTGCAGCTTTGCTGAGAAGTACTGCTACTCTCACTTTTACAGTGGCTGACGTTTCCTGTAGAGTTACAACATTTATATAGATAACGAGACTTCTGCTGTCCTTGTGGCCCAGTAGGTCCCCTATCCTCCAAACGGCCCCAACACTAAATCGGAGATCCCTTCAGCCCAAAAGCCAATTAATATCTATGAAATATGGTAAACTCAAATGCCCCTTGTCACGTTCTGCGGAGTGGGGCATCTTTTTTCCTTACGCCTCTGGTTATCATCGAGCGTGTGGGTCCAACACTGATATATAAGTCAATAAGCAGAAAGATGGGTCCTTTCCAGGACAGGTACACTGAGTTTATCGCCATATGTAAGCACTACAAAGCAAGAGTCCTTATTTGTGTGCGATAACTCTTCACAAAGGAGCACGTGGCTGGTCTGAATTTGCAGATGGAGTCCATTGAATGATGAGAGTGCTTATGCAGGGACGCCATCCCCTGAATATCCTTTGTAAGGTGATGGTACTACAGAGACAAAGAGGGCCACTCCATAGACAGCGCCAGTGTCGGCGCACATGCACATTATACTGAGTCTCTTTGTGTGCCACTCGACAGGTCAGCCCTCGCCTTCTACAACATCAGTGGACGAGCCTATTTCTGAAGAGATCCCTACAGGCAACCCGCGCACGAAGGGAGAGAGGACCATTTGCAAAAGGATCTGCAATATTCCGCCTTTTTTCCCCTCCATTCTTCTTCCAAGCCGAGAAGGGGAATGGAGAGAAAAAACAAACAACATCAAAGCCATGGAGCGCGAGGCTTGTGGAACGCGCCTGAATGCTCTGCAGCATCTGCGGCTCCCTTTATAGATCAAGGAAATCAGAAAATTAGCTTTTGTCTGACGCTGTGCGGAAGGCGATTGGTGGATCTAATTCATACAGAGTGAAACTGGTAAAGATAAAATAAAATGGAGCCGGATAAGGATTCATTAGCTTATCGTTATCGCGTTGTTTGTAGGCTTGTTCCTGGGCAATTTTTCCAATTATTTTCGATATGGTTGGAAGGGCTGAAATTGGGCCATGGTATTTATAATGGTGGTTATTAAGAAGAGATGCTTTGCCTTTCCAGAGTCCCTCCATTTCTACCTCCGCTAATGTAAAGATGCTGCCGAGCAATACGGAAAGTAAGACAAAGGGAGGGGGGGCACCATGAACATGAGTGGAACCTCGACCATGGCAATGTGCGGAAGAGGGAAATGCAGGACAAGCAGAAAGGTTAGGAGCTGAAACACATGCAATTAAAAGCACATATCAACAGTAGGCTGAGGTAAATGTGCACAGAAACGAAGGCAGACCAACATAGTCAGATAAATCTTAGTTTAGGAATTTTAATTCTGGAATTCCATGGGAGAAATTGGTCCACAGTGTCCAAATCATAAACCACTTTTTTATTTTCGGTTTGTGCTTTTATACTTCAAATCTCTCATCTTTCAGACACCTCAATGTGCTTTCGGGAAGCTAAAGAAAAGAAACTGGGAGTGCAAATATGGAAAGCGGGAATAGGTCTGCTGTGGGACATCAATTGCCAACAGTGTGATGACTTTCGGTGTTTATTGTCTAATTTGCACATCTTGTGAGACCACTTCAGAATACTTACCTAGAACTAGTAACATCATGACTGAAAAATGAATTATTGACCTCTCAAAAGAGGTTGTGTATTATTGAAAGAGCAATTATATGCACACAATAGTACAGACTGGCACAGTGATGCTCAAGCAGGTCTTTTATATTGTTGTTTACTTTATGTGTCCTGTACCTGTGCCCATGTATGTTTGTATCTGTGCTGGTGTGTATGTCGGTGAGAGAGAGTAGAAAGAAAGTAGGGATTTATTTACACCATCCCCAGAAGGAAAATAGTGTGGAAGGCCTTAACAGTTCTAGAGGACGAGAGGAGGGGAGCTAAGAATGTAGATGGACAAAGGCAAGTCTTACTCTTACTCCATGAGGATTCATAAATGGTTTTCCGTTGTTGTTGATGCATGAAATGTGACATGGATTATTATTTACTTAGGTGTTTTGTAAAGTGTAGTATATCATTTTGCGCTCACATCTGGGATCTTAGAAATGCATGGATATAAGACACCAACTGGAAGCAGAATATACATATGCCACTAAAGTTCAGAAAAGTGAGGAGAGAAACCCTCTCTGGCTTTCTTCCATCAGTAGTTCTGGGGAAAATCTTCATACAAATTATTACCTGAATTGCTCCATTTTAAGGAAATTTCTAATCACAGCAATTTGATTCTTCTTTAAGATAAGAATCTAGTGTGCTCCAGGACTTAGCAGCTGATTTAAGAGCATATAGCGCCTCTTTTCACCACATTAGCATAATTTTTTTCTACGCTAACGTGGCCCAACGAGGTCAAAATCACTGTGCCAAGTTTACGAAGTGGCGCAATTCATGCATTGCACCACTTTGTAACCCTTTGCACTACATTATGCTGGCGCCCGCCAGGCATAATGTATGCAAAGGTGGCATTCTCCTCTTAGGTGGGCCAAAAATGGAGCAAAGAAATCTAATAGATTTTTGTGCTCCATTTTTTTCTGCACTTTTAATGCTTGTTCACAGCAGGCATTAAAAGGGGGCCATCATTGTTTTCAATAGGCCTCAATGGACTTTGCAGGATTGCCATCAACATTTTTTATGCTAATCCTGCAGAGCTCCGAACTAGCTTAAAAATGTTGACGCTGGCTCCCCTAACTACAGCCATGGTGCGCCGTATCTTATATATAGTGCACACATTGTGGCGTTAGGGGTGCACTAGGTGGTGCAAGAAATGTGGTGCTGCCCTAGGTGCAGTGCCAATTTTCTTAAATCAGGGCCGTAGACCCTTGCATTTCCAGAAAGCAACCGCAGTGTTTCTGTAAATTAAAGGAGCACTGAGATATCATTTGCAAAGTTGATGTATGAAGATTCCTGTTCGGGATGTAATGTGTAGGGCGACTTTTGCAAGTCTCTAAGGCCTTTCTATGGATAATGTCAAGTAACTTGAATTTTATGCTGGGTCCCCTGGAAGCTGCTGAAGTGACTTTAAGGTGGTTGGGTGTGGTCATAGCCCTGCTCCTAAAGCAAAACTTGACTGCTTGATTTTTACATTCATTATAGTCTGTGTTAGATTGTTTTGGACATACTCTGAAGATCACATTGTAAAAGTCTAATCACTCCATAGAAGATACGCTATTATTTTAGTCTGTGAGAGGTTTGCAAGACTCAGAGGAATGTCCCGTATGGGGGAGCTGCTTCTTGGCACTTGTTACCACAGCATTGATTTGAGGGACAAATTAGATTTTTCACTCAAAACGATCCCCAGGTTGTCAACATTCTGCAGTGTGGAAGAAGCAGTCCCTAAACTCTGATAGGGGGCAATAAAAGGGAAGTGCGATAGTGTCAGTCTTTCCTAAATGTTAGAATTTTAGTTTTGGCTCTAGTTAGATCCAGATGCTTTCTCGCATAGATGTTGGTGTGGTGTAGTTAGGTGGCAATGTTATTGTGGCTCTCTGAATCTTCTGGGGATTTTCAATTCCCTCTCCAAATCATTTTGTATGTTGGTTTAGATTTGGGTGAC
Organism: Pleurodeles waltl; assembly: GCF_031143425.1. Classification (NCBI taxonomy): domain Eukaryota; kingdom Metazoa; phylum Chordata; class Amphibia; order Caudata; family Salamandridae; genus Pleurodeles; species Pleurodeles waltl. The sequence goes on from NC_090446.1 coordinate 886,187,397, forward strand.
ATGGTATTGATCAAGAAGGAAACCAAATGAGCATTGGTAAATGCATGAGGTTTCACCTATGGGTTTAAGAATAAGTTAAGAGGTGTTGGAGCAATGTATGAGTGCAGGGAGATTAGTGTGAGTGCGCTCTGTGAGAGGTGCATCAACGAAGGTTGATAAGTGTCTGAGTGCACAGTGAAAGTGCCTCAATGCATCATGATAGATGTGTGTTCAGTGCAGAATGAGAACTGTGTGAGTGTACAGGGTGAGAAAAGTAATCCTGTACAAGGTGGAGTCATGTGCATGTGCAAAACAGCTGTGTGTTTTTGCATATGGATGTGTGGTTGTTAACAACAGGCACAGGGCATGCACTGAATAAAACAGACAGACTATAATATTTGTCTCTTCTGTCTTTAATTGAAGAGGACTTTCGTTTATAAATGGCTAAGAGAACCTGCAATTTAGCGGATGTTGAAATTTGAATGAGGATGACACCGGTAAACTGCAGGTAACTGCACACGTCTGACATTCACTGTACTAAACATGGTGCGCTATTTTAATGGTAGGAAGTTATCTATGCATAAAACATTGATCCTCAGTGGAAAATTAGATGGTGGCTGAACTGTGGGCTGCGTAATTAGGGAAGCTGTAGTACAATGTGTTAGCTTTCACATCCAGGCACTCACCCATAATGCATGGTATGCAGCTTGCACTCACACAGCAAGGCAGCCTCGGCCCATGAATAATAGCGCATTCACCTGACCAGAAAGAAATACTTTCTCATCCTGGACTTTGCAGCGGGTGCTTGAGGGAGATTTTGCTGTACAAGTTCACTGTGTCCTTTATCTGATGCTAGCTACTGAGAGGTGTAAACAAATCTAGTCGCCAATCTAACACCTTCTGTACTCGAGGAGCTGGGGCGTACTTTCCTACCCGCACACTACCAAGTTGAGGTACAAATCAACCAGACACCAGGCTGAAATTTTGCACCAAGCACCATGAACATACAGGGCATACTATCATGTCAAACTTAAAAAGCCCTGTAATCTAATGAACTGCACAATGGCTGTCTTGAAATTGTGCAGCTTCTTGTTTGCTCCAGCAGTTATAAATTGAAAAAAGCACAAAGGTGTTTCGAAAGTACTCAAGTTGGGTCTGTCTAGCTTATAAATATCATTGATAGACAGTTACCAAGATAAAATATCAATTAAACTAAGTGGAAAACGTTTGGCGTAGCATGAATTGCAAAACATGCATTCTGTAAGCATACTAAAAGAACACGTGATGGACGGAATGTGGAACAAATCAAACATTCATCCACAGTCACAGATCTGGGTTCAATCCATTATTTTTTTTGCTTGCCATACCATTCCAGTTTGGACCCAGCCATATGAAAATCAGTCTTGAGGGTGCTCCCCATGGAAACAGTCCAGCCAAACTGCCAGGCCGCTTCCTCCCAGGACAGGAAACAAGCATCATGGGATCGGTTTTGGGGTATCACCCCTCATCAGCCCAGATATGAGTCCCTTGCTCGCTGTGCCACTGGATTCAAGCCAGTCCGGCTGATGAGGGATGATACCCCGAAACGGGTCCTAAGATGCTTGTTTCTGGCCCAGGGAGGAACTGGCTTGGCGTCGGGCTGGACTGTTCTTATGGGGAGCAGGGCAAGACTGTTTTGCATATGGCTGGATCCAAACTGGGGTGATGTGACAAGCAAAATAATGGATTAAACCCAGATCTGTGACTGCGGGTGATTTTTTTAAAAAATACTCAACACTCCAATCATCATTTTATTTTGTGGTGTTGCTATGTGTGCCCTAAGTGGCTAGGGTATGCCCAGACGTGGACCCCTTGCTTGCTGTGCTACTGTATTTTAGGTAGCATGCCTGACGAGGGGTGATACCCCGAAACCGGTCCCTGGATACTTGTTTCCAGTCCAGGGAGGGCCTGGCTTGGCAGTTCAGGCTGGACTGTTCTCATGGGGAGAAGGGTCAATCAATCAATTAGGATTTAAAAAGCGTGGCTGATCACCTGATAAGGTATCCAGGCGCTTGCAGGTCCCAGAGGCTTATTCAAACAACTAGGTCTTGAGGGCCATTCAGAATTCCAGAAGTGAGGTGATGGTCCAGAGGTGCATGGGGAGGTTGTTCCAGGTTTTTGCTGTGACATTAGAGAAGGAACATCCTCCATTTCTGCTTTGGTAGATGCAGGGAGTGTGGGTAACTGAAGGGGAGGCAGAGCATAGTCTTCTCTATGTTTGGTGGCAATTCAGGTTGTGGTTAATGTACGTGGGTCTTAGTTTTGTAGAATCTTGTGTGCAAGTGTCAGCAGCTTGAATTGGCATCTCCTCTGTATGGGGAGACAGTGGAGATGCCTGAAGTGAGGCGTGATGTGGGTTTGTCAGGGAAGGCTGAGGATGAGTCTGGCTGCAGTATTCTGTATGGTCTGAAGTCTGTGTAGGAGGTGTGTGATGATTCCTATGCAAAGGGTGTTGCCGTAGTCTAGTCGGCTGGTGGTGATGGCCTGTGTCACAGTGTGTCTAGTGCGTAGGGGTAGCCACTTGAAGATCTTACGTAGCATGCACAAAGTGAGAAGACTGCTTTGATCTGTGATTTTCATGGTGAGCTTGTTGACAATGATGATACTGAGGCTTCTGGTGTGCTCGGAGGGAGTGGATGCGGGTCATAGGTCTGATGGCCACCAGGAGTCGTTCCATGTGTTTCTGCTGTTCCTAAAGATTAGTACTTCCGTCTTGTCTGTGTTCAGCTACAGGCAGTTGTTCTTCATCCAGTCAGTGACGCTTGTCATGCATCTGTGGAAGTTTGTTCTGGTGGTGGCAGGGTCATCGGTCTGCAATAGGATGAGTTGGGTGACGTCTGCCCAGGAAACTATGTTGAGACCCTGGGATCTGAAGATGTTGACCAGTGTGGTCATACATGCTTTAAAGAGCATGGGGCTGAGTGATGAGCCCTGAGGGACATGGCAAGGTGATCTCCTTGGGTTTGGAGGTGAAAGGTGCAAGGTGGATCCTCAATGGTTCTTCTGGTGAGAAAGGAGGTGATCCATTTGAGTACAGCCCCTTGGATGTCAATATGGTAAAGTCTTTCGATCAGTTAGTGGTGGGATAAAGTATCGATGGCTGCCGGGAAGTCAAGGAGGATCAAAGCTGCTGTTTCTCCTCAGTCCAGAAGGGTTTGGATGTCGTTGGTGGCTGTGATCAGAGCAGTTTTGGTGCTGTGATTGCTGCAGAAGCTAGATTGGGAGGTGTTGAGTAGCTGGTTCTGCACCAGGTATCATGAGTTACTTGCTGATGATCTTTTCCAGTACCTTTGCTGGGAATGGGAGTGGGGAGATTGGCCGGTAGTTTTGGGGTCGCTGGAGTCTGTGGAGGTTTTTTTGAGTAGTGGTCTGACTTTGGCATGTCTCCAGGCACCTGGAAATGTTGCAGTGGTGATACCTAGGTGTTGAGCAGGGTGGTGAGTTCCTAGCTGATCTTTTGGTTTCCAAGTTTGAAGGTGTGGTACCAGCATGGGTCTGTGGGAGTTCCCAAGTGAATGGATTTCATGGTACAGGTGAAGTCCTGGGTGTACAAGAAGTTCCAGGTGGTCATTGTGTGGTTTGTGTCAGTTACTGTTGAAGAATACCTGTTGAGGAAGTCCGTAGGTGTGAGTTGGGGTTCAACGTTATTGTATATGGTTTAAATCTTGTCGTGGAAGAAGTGGGCAAGGTTGTTGCACAGCTCTTGTGAGGGTGTGATGTTGTTTTCACTGGCAGCCAAGTTGAAGAATTCCTTATTGATGTTGAAAAGTTCCTTGGTGTTGTCAGAGCTGGCTTCAATGTGTGCAGAAAGGGCTGCCTCCTTTGTTCTAGTCAGCAGGAGGTGGTAGAGGTTGAGAGATGTCTTGAAGGCTGATCTGTTGGAGGTGTTCTTGCTGGTGTGCCGTCTCCTCTCCATCTCTTAGCTGTCTCATTTTACTGTTCTGAGTTCTTGGGTTTACCAGCTTGCCTTTTTGGAGGATTTTCTCTGGATGTTGCTCTTGATTGGGATGATCAGTTGGTGATCCAGGCATTAAAGTTTTCCACTCCCTTTTTGAGGTAGGTGGTAGTGGGGTTGGGGGTGTTGAGGGCATCCGTCCAGCTGGTCAATGAGATTTTGTTCCACCTCCAGTGGGGACGCTGGTCATCTTGGGGTGGAGGTGCGGGGGCTGGAGATGCTGAAGTGGACAATGGAGTGATCAGTCCATGTGAGTTATGTGACATAGCTGTATTTGACGCGGGTGTTGGAAGTGAAAATGGGGTCCAGCATGTGTCCTACGGTGTGTGTAGGGTCGTGGATGATCTGGGTCAATCAGAGGCTGCTCATACTACCGAGGAGGTGTGCAGTATTGTTGTTGTTGAGGCCATTGTTGTGGAAATTTAGGTCACCAAGGAAGATGTAGACCTTGGACTGTAAGGCTAGAGGCACAATGAAGTCTGCAATAGTGTTGTAGAAGCTGGAGCAATGCCTGGGAATCGGAATCCAAGGGTACCTTTCATTGTTGTTTTGCTGTCTGTGTGGAACTTGAAGTTGAGATATTCCATGGCGGTGGTGGTGTTTTCGGTGGTGGTAGTGCACTCCATGGTTTCTTTGTGGAGGATGGCTATTCCTCCTCCTGGATTATTGGTGCAGTCCTGGTGAGTGATTTTATTCCATCGGGAATTGCTGTGGAAATGTCTAGGGTGTATGTGGAGTTAAGCCAGGTCTCTGTGAGGAAGAAGATGTTGGGCGCATGGGTGGCAATGAGGTCCCATAATTCAGGGGAATGCTTGCATAGTGAGCGTGTGTTGAAAAGGCTGCATGCTAGTTGGATTTAGCTGGGTCCAAACTGGGGTGAAGTGGCAAGCAAAATAACTATGGATTAAACCCAGATCTGTGACTGGGGTGAGTGTTTGAAAAGTTTCAACACTTCCTCCATCATTTTATGTTGTGGTGTTGTTCTGTATACATACATGTGCAGAACCCCCAAAAACATTGGGGATACATAAGCATTTCAAAACTCACTTAACTTAAGTGTTTCTAGATCGGCACTGTGGTACTGAGTGGAGGAGGATTTGTGAAAGCCAATCAGTTGAGGTTATGATGACAGTTTGTGTCACGTCGCATTACCAGTATTTGCCTGGCCCTAGCATGGCAGCAGCACAACATTCTTAGTCTATTTCGGTGTTGTTTGTCTTATAATAGGAAGTGATGTCATGCTTTAGAGCCAGAGGTTGTGTTGAATGTTGTGATGCTGTTTCAGTGCACCAGCAGAGGATTAACACACTTGCTCACAAGAAAGAAGTCCCACCCCTAAGCGGATGAACACAGTACTTGGCCAACGGGCGACTGATAAGCACACAAACCAATGAAAAGCAAGGACAGGATTTAACCCTTATTAAGATTTTTATTAAATACAATAGATTTGACAAGCACAGCGGGACAAAACGTTTTGATCTTGAAGATAAGGATAATGTGAATAAAATACATATTTGATTTGCACAGTTTCAGAGAAAAGAACAGTCCTATTCACGGCACTGTATGATATTCTGAACTAATTTTTGAATCTAAACAGGAGCTATAATAATTGGTAGTGTTGCAGTCTGGTGTGAGTTCGAAAAGTACCACAAGTGCTGAATTTTCTTCAATGAGCATGAGCAGCATCTCTTCTCTGATGTCAGCCAAAGCAGATTCCATTCCTATTGTGGATTGCAACACTGAATAAAAGTCATGTAACAAATGATTGTCCTCTACATGGTCATGTAGTTGCTTTGTGACTACACTTTCCAGTAATTTGCTGGGCTATTGTAGGATGGAAATCGGTCAGTAGTTTGCCGCGTGTAGAGGGCCTTCTTTTGTTTTGGTTCGGAAAGGGGAGAGGATTGTGTGCCTGATATAGTCAGGGACTAAGTCAACTAAGCCAACAGTAATCAGGAGTTATCGTGTTAGAATAGGGAGGCATGAATCATGGGACCCCTCAACACTTACAAAATTAAGCTAAAGATGTAATACTCAATGTGTCTCTTGGTAAAAATGTAAATGTAAATTAGCACTTGTATAGCGCACTACTCACCCGTTAGGGTCTCAAGGCGCTGTACTCATACCGCTATGGAACCCCTCCTGGCTTTTCCCTGTGAGGCACCCACTCCTGAGCACCCCCAGGGTGAAGCCAGGCATCCAAGCGCTGTTGGGGCCGTTGTGGAGATTAAGCAAGCTATTGCCCAGAGTTGCAGAGTGGGACCCATGAATTAGATTAGGCACCGAGGCGAGAATTATCTGGTCAAGGGGAATTGAGCCCAAGACCTGCCGAAGCGGGACTTGAACCCTGGTCTTGAGCCAGATCTCTGCTTCAGGGTCTGCCGCTCTAACCATTGAGCCACACTTCTCCACGAAAGAAATGTAGGGTAAACGTTCTCTGTAATGGACTGTCAGTGTGTGCTGCATTTAGATCACAGGGAATACACCTTTTGTAATGAGTCTTACACTCTATAGTTTTCTGTTTGTTTTATTAGTCGCATAACTTTGGTTGTTTAATTATATGCTCTTCACTACAATGGAGTTTCTCACACCTTAACATTTTCCCACTAGCTGGTTTGATAATACATTGCATAGCAGTGATTCCTAGGAGTTTCAATGCTACAATGCAAGGTCCTTTGTGTGTGGTCCTGCAAGCGTCTTCGCAGCTGCATTCTGAAGAGCTGTGGGTCCTATGTTTGGGATGCTTTGTACTTCGGTGGTTCCAAAGCAGGGCTGCAGGGTGATGTGTTGCACTGCATCATTTCTGCTTGGACCAAACATGGGCAGGCATAGCACCTTCAGGCCCTCTTCCAAGGGTCCAGAACTGGATGGGGACATTGGGTCCAAGATTCACAGCATACAGAGTTCAGGTGCTGAGGTCAAGGTGAGTGGAGCCTTTTCGATTCGTGAGACTCTGAACAGGGGACCAGCCAATTAGACCTTGGAGTCACTCTCGTGGTCTTGGAATTAACATGCAGGTCCAGTCCTTTTCACTCAGGCAGCAGGGCAGAATGGCAACAGAGTACCAGGGCAGCAGAGTAGCAGTCCTTCTCGCAGCAAAACAATACAGCAGTCCATCTGAGTTGTTCACAAGGCCAGAATTGTACTGACGAGTTAGGTCTGAGGACCCAATATTTATACTTGCTGCCAGCTTTGAAGAAGGAGAAGGTTCTGGAGGTTTCCAAACCCAGCGATGTTTGGAATTTCCTGCATCCCTGACCTGGCCCAGGCTTGTCTCGGGATACAAAGCCCTTAATACTGTCTAACCCTTTATGAGTGTCCTGTGGCAGAGGTTTTGCAATGTGTAAGTGTGGCAGGTGACAGTTCCTCTCCTCTATCCAGTCAGACATGACCCATCCTGCCTACACCTATTCTCCGTGTATCTCTTTGACTGGGAGTAATACACAAACACCAACTGCCAGCTACACCTAGTAATACGACCCAGTATTCAGACTGCAGGTACCAAATGGCTGGATAAGAAAATGCCAACTTTCTAAAAGTGACATTTTCAGAACTGTGACTTAAAGTCTGACTGTGCCATTAAGGAGGGTTTTAAATTAAAATATGTTAAAACACCCAACTCAATATTCTTACATGCTCTCAATTGAAAGTTATCACTTGTGAATAAGGTAACCCAATGTGTCCTATGGGAGAGGAAGGCCTTGCAGTAGTGAAAAATGAATTTAAGAGTTTTTCTACTACCAGGCCATGTAATGGTTAACAGTACATGTTCAACTCCTTAAATACGCTGCACTCTGCTTAAGGCTGTTTAGGGGCTGCAAAAGGGATGACTTATATTTATTAAAAATAAAGGTTGCGCCTGGCAAGACATTTATTTTGCTAGACTGAAATGGCAGTTCAAACTGCACACACAGGCTGCAATTGCAGGCCTGAGGTATGTTTGAAAGGCTACTTAATTGGGTGGCACAATCAGCATTGCAAGGCCACTAGTAGTATTTAATTTACGGGTCCTGGGTACACGTAGTACCACTTTACTAGGGACTTACAAATAAATCAAATGAGCCAATTGAGTTTAAGCCAATTTCACCATGTTTTAGGGAAAGAGTAGAAGCACTTTAGCACTGATTAGCAATGGTAAAGTGTTTAGAGTCCTAAAAGCCAACAAGCACATGTTCAGAAAACTGGAGGGTGATGACTAAGTGTTTGGGAATGACCCTGCAGGAAGGGCCAACTCCAACAGGTGCTATATGTTCTTCCACCTAGAGCCTGATTCACAAAGGTAAACTCACACTTTTGTGTAAGTTCACAATTATTTGGTATTCACAAAGGATGTAGAAGTAGTATCTTTATGAGTGTGGAGTCTCCTCACACAAAAAGATAGGATGGTCCTATCTTTTTATGTACGGAGATTCTGCACTCGTAAATATACTACTAGTAAATCCCTTTTTAAACAGCAACCATAAACTCACACAAAGGTGTAAATTTACCTTTGTGAATTAGGTCCTGAATGTCTTGTGGCACTTTGCCAATCTATCTGCACTGCCATGGGCCTGCTGTAAACAAAAGAGTAGAAGCAGAACATTCAGAGGACTTGGTTTCTCCCCTGCTTTAAACAACTGCCCTTGCTGTCGCTACCACTTAGTTTAGAAGTGGTTTGTTTCTTTGTAATTTTGTAGTTATCTGCTAGAGATAAATCAGCCACTGGTCCATGTCTGGGCAACCTCCTATAAAATTGATGCTCCGCCACCGGTGTTTCTGATGATTCTTCTTCCTATGTACAGTAGTGCCTCTTTGGCAAAAGCCCCTGATGTCATCTCTACCACTACTCTTGATTCTTTGCTCTGCCATTTCCTCAGTTCTCAACACCCTGTTGCAGTGTCCCATCACCCATTGCTTCTGGTGCCACCTCTCTTCCACCACCGCATTTGTCAATGCCATGCAATTGCCTACGGGTCTCGTTACCCTCTCATGCTCTGGAAGAAGTGGACTCATTCACTGTTTCTTACCTGGAACCTCCAGCTGTGACAAGTTCGTTTAACAGTTCAGGCATTGGGGCCTATGCCCCGAGGAAATAAGAACGGTAGCTTATACCATTTTAGCAATTGGAACGCTCCTGGCCCAATGGGTATGTGTGGGATGACTGCAGTGAGAAGTACGTAGCATATGTAGTGTCCTCAGGGCACAAGAAGAGCTCATGATGGTATTTGTGTTTGAAAGGGATAAGGTCGAAAGAAAGGTCCCTGTAGAACTAGCCTGTGTGTCCCTTGACTCAGACCTCAGCCATCTGAGGCCCTGCAAGCAGGACAATGGAAATCAAACTGTGGGGAAGACTTCCCTTGGCGGTGTGAAGTGGTGTTCAAAGTGACGCAAGTTTATGGCAGGAAGGAAACCTGCTGAGTCTCCCTTATCTACTAAATATCATGATTTTCCAATGATCTTGACAATGTGTACTCCTGAAATTGAAACTGAATATTTTCACCTACACGTAACATGTTTTTACTTTTAAATTTGGGATTTAGAGTGTGAAGGAGCATATTACATACTTTTAGGCTTTCGTTCAAAACTGCTCCGTCACCACATTAATCTTGCAGTGTTTTGCTTTCAGTATTGTACATTCCATATATCTATGGTGAGTATTAGAAAGGACTATAGGATGTTAGTTTTTGGTTCACATTTATTTTTTACAGAGAATGCCCCCAGTTCTTGAAATACATGGAAACCAAAACATAAAAATGGAAAGGCAAAATAAGCCTGCGGGCAAAGGGAATGAGAGCCGGAAAAAACGGGGAAGAAAGGGAATTAAAAATAAGGCGCTGAAGGGAGGAATGATAAACAAGAGAGGAAGAGAACAAAATAAATGTCAAGTTAAAAAAGAGCGTGCCAAGTACAAAGGAATGAAGATTAAAAAAAGGACAGAGATATAGAATAAGAGGAGGAGTAAGTTCAAAACACAGGAGAAACACATTAATGAGTGGGTGCGAGAGAGGTAAAACAAGAGGGCAGATATATTAAGGATGAGGCAGAAAACACGGAGGGAAAGAAGAATGAAAAAGCAAGCAATGACAAATCAGTGGTCCTATCGTTGTACTTTTGAGATGCTTACCTGGCTTTGATAGCACCAACAGGCTAGTACCAATGCAAGCCTCCCTTTCGTACTGGGCAGGTTCAGAAACAGCGACAGCAAGCAACATTGTACGCTTTCGTCACAGAGCTATCGTCACACAAAGACTATGGTGGTATGGGATCCTCTCACAGCAGCCCCTGGGTGGCGCCTCTTCCCCTGTCCTCCTAATGTAAAGGATTTCATCTGCCTTTCTCATCTGAAAAGCTCAACAGTATTTCCTTTCCCAAATTACAATTTCTTGTTTTTAATAGAGGGGGGTGCAGCTGGCTACCTATTATTTAAACTTTGCACAAAAGGGATGTATATGTGTTTTTTAACACAGAGCAAAATACACACATTTTATTTTGAAAAAGAAACAATAGATATACAGCTGGTCAGTATTACACACATGCCGTCTCACGTGTGTGTGGGTGGTTGTGTCGTTTATTCATGGCAAAGATACCAATAGGCACGGGGATGTAAGTGGTATAAATTATGTAGTTAGACAAATTTACAGCAGACACAGAGAAAGGCACACTTTCATAGTATGTGTTATTCACTAACGTAGTTGACTCTTATTTCAGTGCTACTTAACATTATTAAAACGATAGCCTTTTCCATCACTATTGAAATATGAACAAAAATGATTCCTCTGGAAGTGCTGACATTTCAATACGTATTCCTTCATTCAGTAATCTGCTACCTGCATTATGGGACTGAAGTACAAATGCATTATTGAAGAATGCTCATTCTAGTTCAATACTGCTCTGTTTGGTTGAAACTGTAGGAGTGCTGTGTCTATGCATGTGAGGAATGTTTTCACTCCTCTGCCGATGTGCAGAACCTGCTGTGGGTAAGAAGGAAGTTTCCACTGCTGCAAACTATTCTGTGTGTTCTTTGCCTTTGAGGGAATTTTAGCAAGCTACATGCATTGTATATTGTCGTCTGTGTGGTTGAAGACCTTAACCTATTGCATTATACTCGGTTTGAAGTTTGCTCTTAACTCCCTGTTTAGTAGGTGCAAGAAGGTCACACTGTTCCGTGTATGAAGTGTCTTGGTTCTCCAACCGATGCTTATGCTTCCGTTGCCTGTAGGGTGCCTGGTCTATGTGTGATGATAAATGCAGAGCTGCTTCTCTTTGTGCTAAGGCGGTTGTGTGTGTGAGGAAAGCTCTCACTGCTGCTATTTTTTCTGTAGGTGACAACGTTTTGACTTCTGTTGTCCTCCCAAAACTGCATTTGAGCTGAGTTAGGCTGCTCCCTGTACTCTGCCCATTACATGTATGTGTGGGAAGCTTGCTCTGATGCTGTCTAAGATATAAGTATGACACAATCATTAATTATTTATAGTGGGTGCCCAGTTGTTCTAAATACAGGGCACCAAAATAGGTTTTGTGCCCAGGACATAAAACACCCACATGATAACCCTGTGCCATGCATTTTACAATGGCAATGTTTGCTGGCAACTGTAATGCATTCAACAGATGGTACATTTCATCACAGTTTCAAATAGGAGAACCAGCAGTGTTCATAAAACTTCTTTGGGACCATAACTGTCTGAAATCAAGAACAACACCAAAACCATACTGACTGAGTAGAAAAGCCACTTTATTCTGTTAAAAAACACAACATGCTCCAGTAAGAGCGACCAATTCAGGGACTTGGGCTGAAAAGACTCCTTGAAGTCAGGAGGCTTCTACCACAACACCTGAGACTGTTCAAAATGCATAAACTGCTGTCAGAGTACCATCTTTATCTCTTAAGAAGATGATTCTCAACAGGTGCATTCTTCATCTAGAAAAGAGAGTGATGCATGGAATTGTTTTACCATACCTAGTGGGGAAAAAAGTCAGTTCAGAATTGTGATATGCAACCTCTGTGAACATAATTGCTCTTGTGGTACATCAAAGAAATACAGCCACGGAATGTTGAGCATGTGGAAACACCTGCGCACATTCCACGAATGGCATACTGATGAAATTTGAGAGAAAAATAATCACACATTCCAATGCAGAACCTGGTACATCATCATCTAGCCAAGCTCCTGCTCAGAATATCAGTACACCAGCCACATGTACCAAATTAGGTCAAATTGTAACATCCTGCAGCACCTGCCATAATCTTGTGGTTGCAAAAGGTAAAAATGTCAACAACCTCTTTTTGCAGGTCAAAACCTATTGTTGCTAAATGTTTTTCACATGTTTTGTTTCCTCAAATTAGCTGTTATTGCACACTATTGTTCCTTCATAATGCAAATGTACTGCATTTAAGATTTTCTCAAGTTTTCAATACAATTTCTGAAGAAAAAAAACTTGTTGTATCAAAAACTACAACAAACGGTTCTTGTTAGAACCACCACTGAATCAAACAAAGAGCTGTGTTAGAGTCTTTATTACTTATCAGTATGTCCATACCTGTGTGAATGCATATATAACGTTAGTGTCTTCCTGAGACTCTCAGTGTGTGCCTCAGTGTGTATCTCAGTGTGTTACTGTTTTTTAATGTGTCCTTGGATGTATTAATCTATGCATCATTATGAATCCGAGTGTGTCAGTGTATGCAATCATGTGAGCCTGGGTTTGTCAGCGCAAGTATCATTTTGCATTCAGGTGTGTCAGTGTATGCAGTAGTATCTGTATGACTGTATCAGTGATTGCATAAGTGTGCACATATCTGTGTTAGTGTATGCATCAGTATCTGCCTGGCTATGTCAGTGTATGCATCAGTGTGTACTTGTGTGTGGTAGTTTACACATCAGTGTACTCTTAGGTGTGTGTGAGTATCACTCTCTCCATCACTCTCTCCATCTCTCTCTCCCTGGCTGTCTCAGTGTATACATCACTGTATACATCACTGTACATCTGAATGATTCTCTGAATTCATCAGTGTCCACTTTGCTGCATCACTGCATGCACCAATATGTGCATGGATCTGTCAGTAGATGCATGATTACATCCCTGGATGTATCAGTATATGAAAGAGGGTGCGTCTCAATGTATCAATGTATACATCAATGTGTGCGTGGTTCTGTCAGTCTAGAGATAAGAGTGTATATCTGTGTCCCATTAAATGCATTACTGTATACATATGTATCTCAGTGTATGTGTCAGTGTATCCCTGGATGTGTTAGTGTATTTATCACTGTCACCTAGGTATTATTGTGCATGCAATACAGTGCACTTGGGTGTCTCAGTCAATGCATCAATTCCACCTGGTTGTCTCAGTGCATGCAACAGTGCATGCCAGGCTGTGTCACTCTACTCATTAGTAAGTGTCTGAGGTTGTTAGTCTATATATCACAGTGTGCATAGGTGCATAGGTGTGTCAGTGTGCAGATCAGTGTGGGCCTATGTCTTTCATTGTATGCAGTGATGCATCCCTTATTGTGTTAATGAATCTATCAGTGTGATCCTTGGGGTATGGCTTGGTATATTAGTATCTGCACTGGTCAATACACAAGTGACTATATGACTATTTCACTAAATACAACACTGACTATATATTTTCCTTATCAGCTAAATAAATACCATATGTTCCAGTAGAGTGCATATATACCTGGGCATAGACCTCTGCAACCTTTCACTTCAGTCACTAAAACTCAGAACAACATCATCTCTTAATAAAAATACATTCTCTTTTATAGTCTACATGCACCTCACTTAAAGGGTGACTTTTCTTACAACACACAATACAAGCTTACTTAAACACATTTTCTACTGTCAAGTGTACTTAAAAACAAAACTGCTTACCTATGCCCACAATTAGTAACCTAAACCATCTTTAAACCGCAATTTATGTAAATAAGAATGTAGATTATCAATCTACAAAACCACATATTGCATTCAGTATATTACATCCTTAATACTTCTCTTTCTGCAGCCTATGTACTTAATTTATCTACATCTACATCAACATGCAACTGGTTATTACTATCTCTAAATGAGTATAAGACTCCCTTTATATATTTGTATTATGTTCTACCTCCTTGACAGTATACATTAGGCAGTATATATACACCTTAACATAACAAGTGCACTTTTAAAACAATAAAATTAAAAAAGACATTTTTCTTTTCTATGGACACAGCAACCTCTTCTTCAGCCTACATACAAACAACTCAACTTGCTCTCACCCAACTCTGAGTAATATACTTCACTCATATCAATGTCTAACTCATCGTGAAATACCCATTATCATCTCTCAATACATGTGTGATTCTCTGCATTAATTCAACATTGCTTTTATACATACCCATTTCTGTATAGACAAACACATTGAATTTCTACAACTCAATATAACATTTTTAACCATTAAATTACTCATTAGTGCATTCTCCATAATATCTTAGCATACATGAGGGATCACTTTAATATACAGATAAAAACTGGAAACATCATAAACCCCTTATCCAAGTTCAACTAAGAACTTTTCTAATATAATGAATTACTTGTATAATTCCTTTACACAATTCGCAAACCTACTATTTATATCTTTTATAACATTGTGTGCAACACACTGCTTACTTTTTGCAACCTAATATCAATTTATTCATATAGTAACACTTTCTAAAATAAAATACATTTCACTACACATACCTGAAGATTCTCTCTCTTGTGCTCTTTGTTTCTCTTTCAGTATTAGAATTTCTTCTCACTGAGCAAAGTTCAGAAAACCAACCACAAAATGAGAGACCACTCGTATAGCAGGCAACCAGTAATGGCAACCTCTTCAACTCTCCTTTCAAAGTTACTGAGTCAGTAAACTAATCACAATCTTTCCTTTCAAGTTAATACAATGTTGTAAACTTCTCAATGGTTTGTATAGTTAACCCTTTGCAGTGTTCCTGAAAAGTTAGGCAGTGAGTTTTGTTAGATTTGCGGATCTACCGAGGTGTTCAATGTGGTCCACCCCTGTTTAAATTTGCAGGTGGATCCACGGGGAAGTTCAGAAATTATTTTTTGATCTTATAAAAAAAACCACATCCATGTAAACACTTTTGTTTTTTAAAACACTAAACCAAATCATTAAATAATCATTAGGAATCATTACTGGCTCTATATATCTGGTAAAACAAAGTCATATTCAAGTCTTTTTATTATTCCCGTCCTCTTCATGCTCTTCTAGCTCTTTTACCATGGTTAAACAGTCTGAAACATTCTGCTGCACCAGGTCACAAGTTCCTAACAGTTTCTGACTAGACTATGCTTAGTTTCAAGCCACATTTAGCAGGTGTGGTTGAATCTCTCAGAGTAAACATATCACAGCTATTTTTAATGTTTTCCAATTTTTCTAAACCCAATCCAACATATACTTACAATTCACATAGCATCACTACCTACCTTCACCCAAACAACTACAACAGGCAATTAAATCACTTCTTCCAGACTGTACCTACAACCCTCCATTTCAAATGATTTTCATTTCATACCAGCCTCTTTCAGCTGAAGCTGTCTCCTGTCTGTTTCTCCAGATTACCTCCAAGATTCTCAGACTGTAGACTGTAGGTCAGAGCTTTGTGTTTTGGGCTGAGGGAGTGCAAAAAGAAGTGGTATTGACAACAGGGACCTAGGTTTGCCTACTGTGGATATTACTTGGCTTGGCCACAGAGGGTTAAAGTGACATAAATTGCTTCCTTTGGTTGAAACCATTAAGGATTGCCATTTATGGTTGTATACTGTGGTGGCAATGACCTAGGTGTAGTCACAGGAGTTGGTTTGGAAATCCTAAAGAAAGAAGCCTTTGGCAAATTAACGACACTCTTCCCACACACTGTCTTCAGAAAGGCAGAAGTGGAACTGGTCAACTCAGTTCTGCCCACAAACAGAAATCCAGGAAACATGTCAATAAAACTGTTTCTGCATTCCTCAGGGACTATAACATGATTTCTATATACCACAACAACTTACGATTTGATATGGAGGGTATATACAGAAATGACAGAGTTCACCTAACCGAGAAAGACAATAATTTTTCCTGCATCACTTGAGAGACTGTATTCTCTATCATGTGTAGTAGTCACCTACACATCATAAACACAAAGGCTCTTTTCAGAGACAATCTGTTACCCATATACATATCTATTTCTATGTATAATCTTCTTTTTTTTCAAATGTTGCTTGGATCTGCAAATGGCTCCACAGATCTCGTAAAAGGAAAAAACACTTGGTGGTGTGAGAGCATCTTTCTGGGTGTGAGAGTGCCTCTCTGAGTGCAAGAGTGAATGTGAGAGTGTGTTTGTACATGTGACAGTGGATGTAACAGAATTTCTGTAGGTTTGAGAGTGGCTGTCACAGTGTCTGCCTGGATGTCAATCTGTGTTTGAGAGTACCAGGATGTCAGTCTGGGTGTGAGAATGAATGTCAGAGTGCGTCTCTGGGTTTGACATTACATGTGAGAGTCTATATGTTAGTGTGAGACTGAGCATGAGCGTTTGTGTCTGGGTGTAAGAAGGAGTGTGACAGTGTCTGCATGGATGCAAGGGTGGGTGTAAGAGTGCCTCTCTGAGTGCGCAAGTGAGTGTGAGACTGTCTGTGTAGATGCGAGACTGGATGTAACAGTATCTCTGTATGTGTAAAACTAGGTATGACAGTGTCTCCTGCATGTTACAATGGGTGTGAGAGTATCTTTCTGTGTGTAGTACTGAATGTAGAGTGTCTCTATTAGAATTTATTGTTTTTTTTCTTCATATTTCCCAAGCGCCGCGGATCCACCCCCGGGTTCACACCGAGGGCCATGCTGAGCCCATCAGGTGGATCCGCAGATCTCGCAAAGCGTCAAACCAAACATTTTCCACATTTCAAAGGCATTATTTGGCCCATCACCACAACTATATCACCCCCTTAGGCCAGAGAACCTGTACCATGACCTTATCAACTCAATTGCTCCCACATTCTTGCCCCGGGGACCGTTTACAGAGAAAAGAAAATGGCGGCCGCAACATTTCTCTCAGGTTGCAGGCACCCAAGCATATTCTTCCTGTGGTACGTGGATCCGCCGATCAACCTGCTGTGGATCCGTGGGGGATCCACTTCCCTATATAGCTATGTTTTTTTACTTGAATTTCTCCAGAACTACTGAACAGATTTGCACCAAATCACAAAACGCATGGTGTGCCGAACAGAATTTAGCTTTGTGCCAAATTTGGTGTAATTTTGTTCAGTGGTTCAGGCTGTAGGCATGTCTAAATGTCCTATAGAAAAACAAATGGGAAAACAAATTTTGGGACCCCCCTTTTTCTCGGACCTCGCTTGACAGATCACACCAAAGCTTTTCAGACAGAAGTTGAACTTAGCAAAGTATACCTTTTGAAAGTTTGTGGCGATTTGTCAAGTGGCCCCAAAGTAATAGGCAAAAAAAAAACGCTATTTCTATTGAATCTAGGTCCTAACTACAACTGTCTACTGGTGTATGGTCTTTGACAGCGATCCATTCCAAGAAGACTAAGCTTAGCTCATCCAAAATAGTCAAGAGCTAACCCATATGCTACCCTCTAATCCTCCTGAATCTTCCGCAAAACTAGGCCTGCATTTAAATGATACTGCTGTGTTACAACAGTGACAAAAGCTTATACAGATCTCCAGCTTCCAACAACAGGTATTAATATACTTTACCAGACTACCCAACGGAGGACAACCATTCCCTTTAGCCTGCCAACAAGGAGAATGTCCGTGCATACTAGAGGAAGACTGCTCTTCGGCCCCATTGGAGAGGACTTTACCAAATTTTGCTCATCATGAATACTGCTGTTAAATGCCGAGGCCTGTGACCTGAATCCATTCGTCCCACTTCAAGTGACTTGGTCTTCCTAGAGACAACAGTGTTTCAGTGTTTCTGATGCTGCTCAAAGACCCAGGACTGTTTCTGAGCTATTTGCTGAAACTGTGTTATGCCATTAATTGTGTTTGACCAATGACTTTGTGTTTCACCACTGCGCATATTAGTTGTTCAATGTTCTCAGGAGCACATTACATTTTGTATTCAGTTTAGCTGCCTATTGGCTTTAATGTGGCATTAGACATTACATTTGGTATTTAGGTTAGCTTCCTATTGGCTTTAACGTGGCATTAGATATTTAAGTTAGCTGCCTATTGGCTTTAATATGGCATTAGACATTACATTCTGTATTCAGTTTAGCTGCCTATTGGCTTTAACTTGTCATTAGACATTACATTTTGTATTCAGTTTAGCTGCCTATTGGCTTTAACGTGGAGTTCGACATTGCAGTTGAGACATTGCAGATGAGCTGTGTTTTCCACATGGTAGACCAAGCTGTGTTTTTCAAATTGAATTCACACGAACCCTAACGTGATAAGAGAGCGTATATTTGGTGTTATCCTTTCTGCTCAGCCTTGGGAAGAGGAGAGGCTTAGGAGATCTGGCCAATCTCCAATGGCTTGGTTTATTTCCCAGGTCTGAGAGGAAGGGGCCAGGCTTTTAACAGTGGCCCTAGGCAGTAGTGAGGGGAGATTCTCCAGGACTTCAGTCAGGAGTGGACGTCAGCTGCCTGGCCTCCCGTTTGTGTGGAAAATCTCCTTCTCGAAGTTGAGCAAGAGTCATCAACTTGCAGGCATGAGAAGGATGACGAGCAGTGATAGGCCTTACGGTGATGCAATTTTGACTTTTATTCTTTGCTTTGAAGTTATGCTATAATATAATCACATGTATTTGCTGTGTACATTGCAATTGAGAAGTACTTTGATATAATTTGCTTTCACTGCTGCAACTACTTTTACATGTGTGCTTCCAACCTACTAATCTCATCTTTCAGTAACCTCATGGTGAAGTAATAATAATAAATGTCTAAGAAGTGCATTCCAGAGAAGTTTTGTCAGCTCGGTCATAAGATAAGGAAAACAAAACACACTTCTTCTGCTGTAGCCCCCATTGTTGGTGGTTCAAAGCCTTTGTGCCTCATTCCTCTGCCTGCTACTCACACCATGATGGTACCCCAGCAGCGCCCCAGAGTTTCTGCCTCTGTCCATGGTAAGCAGCAGTCCCCCTTTGGATACTGTGTTCCTCTGTTTGTCTAACTTGCTATCTTTATCACTGCCCTGAGCCTCTGCCTGGTGTTGGGGTACACACTTGCTTCAGAATGGGGAGTTATTCCTAGACCAAACTGTGCTGAAACAAAACAGCTTCTCAGCCGACAAGGGTAACACTTATGTGTTGCTGCTGTAAAGGAACAGACAGATCATTAACTATTTCATTTCCTGGATTTGTACGCACATGCCTGTACATGGAGACAACAGTATATCTTTAATTGGAGTGACAAGCTTTTTTTAATGAAACTTGGCTGCAGATTTTACATAATGTGCAAAGGATACTAGAGTGTGCTGGAATCTCTTTCTCTTCTTTCCCAGGCCTTGAGAAGGTCAGCAATCATTTATTAATATCATGCTAGATGTGGCACATCTTGCAATGGATAAGCACCAAAGATGAAATATCTCTAGCAGTTTGTGAATGTGTTTAAACTTTAGAGAACATTCCTTTTCAGTCACCTCCCTTTGACTGCCACCTTCCTCATTTATTGTTTTTTCTCAGAAGTCATCCTCAAGGAGGTCATATATATTTCATTTGCTGCTCACAAGCTTAATCTTTACTACCTTTAGATTGGACTGGAACTTCTTTACCAGGGAATACTGTTGTGAGAAAGTAGCCTCTTTCTAGCATGGTTACCCCGTCATTTTTGGCCCACTTGTGAGCATTTGTTAGTGTGCTTTTACCATCTCACTGGGATCCTGCTAGCCAGGGCCCCGGTGCTCATAGTTTAAAACCCTATTTGTAAGTGTGTTTTGCCTGTCTCACTCGGATCCTGCTATCCAGGACCCCAGTGCTCATAGTTTGTGGCCTATGTGTGTTGTTAGTATGCTTGACTGTGCCCCTGAAGTTCTGCTAGCGAGAACTCCAGTGCTTATGCTCTCTCTACTTACCAAATTTGTCACTACACTTTAGTGACTCCAGATTCCAATTCTGATTGGCACACTGAACCCCCTCTTATAAGTCCCTAGTATATGGTACCTAGGTACCCAGGGCATTGGGGTTCCAGGAGATCTTTATGGGCTACAGCATTTCTTTTGCCACCCATAAGGAGCTCATACAAACCTTTCATCAGGACTGCCACTGCAGCCTGAGTGAAAAAGTGCACACACTATTTCACAGCCATTTTACACTGCACTAGGGGCCAGATGTAGGAAATTCCCAAATTGCGACTTGCAATTTGCGAGTCCCTGTGAATCGCAAATTGGAAGTCGCAATTTGGGATGCAGAAAGGTGTCTCAGACACCTTCTGCGAGTCGCTATGGGGTTGCAAAGACCCACCTCATTAATATTAATGAGGTGGGTCGCAATTTGCTACCCCATAGCGACTCAGGGCACTCACGGGGATGGAGGCCTGCTGGGAACAGCAGACCTCCATGTCCATGACTGCTTTTAAAAAAAGCTGTTTTTTTTTTCAAAGTGCAACCCGTTTTCCTTAAAGGAAAACGAGCTGCACTTTGAAAAATAAACCGAAACCTTTTGTTTTTGTATTTTTCAGGGCAGGTAGTGGTCCATTGGACCACTGCCTGCCTGAAAAATTATTTTTGGGTCCAGTCACAAAGGGGAAGGGGTCCTATGGGGACCCCTTCCTGCTTGCGAGTGGGTTACCATCCACTTCAAGTGGATGGTAACTGCGAGTCCATTTGCGGCCGCTTACGCGGTCGCAAATGGAATTGCATACCACTGCGGCTCGCAAATAGGAAGGGAACACCCCTTCCTATTTGCGACTCGGAAATGCATTTTGTGAGTCGGTTCAGACTCGCAAAATGCATTTCTACATGGCAAACACGCATTTGCGACTCGCAAACGGCGATTTTCGCCATTTGCGAGTCGCAAAGTGTTTGCTACATCTGCCCCTAAGTAACTTATAAGTCTAACCTTCATTTACTGAAGGCTAGACGCAACGTTACTGTATGTGAAGGTACCGTTGCACTAAAAAAGGTGCCCCCACGTTGTCCAGGGCCAAATCTCTGGACTTCATGAGTGCGGGGCACTATTATAAGCATGCACTTCATATATGTCAATACATATATGTAGCTGCACTATGGTAACTCCGAATATGACCATGTGAGTTCTCTAAGATGATGGAATCGACCCCCCATTCAAAATCTGGTTTTGGGGGGCCAATCCCATGCACCCTGGGGGGCTCCAACATGGACCCCCAGTACTGCCAAGCCACCTCACAGACAGGTTTCTGCCCTCCTGGGGATTGAGCAGCTCAATCCTATGAAGGCAGAACAATACATTTCCTTTAGGAGAGGGGTGTTACACCCTCTCCCTTTGGAAATAGGCATTACAGGCATGGGAGGGGTAGCCTCCCAGAGCCTCTGGAAATGCTTTGAAGGGCACAAACGGTGCCCTCCTTGCATAACCCCCAGTCCCTGCTCTGGCACAAAACTGGACAAAGGAAAGGGGAGTGACCAGTCCCCTGTCCATCACCACACCATGGGTGGTGCCCAGAGCTCCTCCAGAGTGTCCCTGCTGTTAGCCATCTTGGATTCCGAGGTGTAGGGACCCTCTGGAGACCTCTGAGTGACCAGTGCCAGCAGGTGACGTCAGAGACCCCTCCTGATAGGTGTATACCTGGGTAGGTAGTGAATCCCACTCTAAGGGATATTTAGGGTCTCTCCTCTGGGTGTTTCCTCAGATTCGGTTGCAAGATTCCTCCAGGACTCCTCTGCATCCTCTGCTTCAGCTTCTGACCGATCAACTGCAGACTGCTCCAGGAACCGCTGGAAGTGCAACAAAGTAACCAGGACGATTCCTGTGGCCTGCAACTTCAGCTCCAACCAGTATTTGCAACTGATTCCAAGGTGTTCATGCTCTGAGGACTGCCTGTCTTCACCCTGCACCAGAAGAACCAAAGGAATCTCCTGTGGAGTGACGCAGTCACTTCCCTGCTTCTGCAGGCACCCTTCTGCGATGATAACTGGTACTCTGGAACTCCTCTCCTGAGGACAAGTGTGCTCCCTGGAACACAGCTGATAGACCGAAGTGACCCAGACTGTCCAAAGGTCCAGCTGTCCAAATTTTGTGGAGGTAAGAGCTTGCCTCCCTGTGCAGTAAAAGTACCCCTTTGCATTGCATCATCTGCACCTCCTTGGGCTTCTGTGCTCTTCTTCCAAAAGTTCCTTGTGCACACTGTAGCCCAGGTCCCCAACACTACATTCTGCAACGCAGAGCTCCCTGAGTTGTTCTCCGGCAGCGTGGAACCTTCCAGTGTAGTGCTGTGACAACCGCACTTTGCATCTTCTTTGTCCCTGTGTTCTGGGACTCCTGTGGGTGCTGCCTGGTCTTCTGAGGGCTCTCTGAAATGTTGAGAGCCCTCTCTATCTCCTCAGTCTGAGTTGAGACCCCCAGGTCCCTCCTGGGTTCAGGCAGCTCCTTTTTGACGCAAACCGCGTGCTTGCTTGAACCAAGGCTTGTTGGCGAAATCCTGTGACGCAAACAGCCTGCTTCCAACAACTCGACTAGGGGCTATCTCCTGAACCTTGCAGGAACCCACAGCCATCTTCTTTGGTGCTCTTCTGTACTTTTCTTCTGACCAGAGAATCCACTTTTACACCCTCTTTTAGGTTGGCAGGAGTTCCTGTCCTTCCTGGGCTCTTCTTTGACTTCTGGACTTGGTCTACTCTCTCCACAGGTCTTCAGGTAAAGGAATCCATTGTTTGTTGCTTTCACTCTTGCTTGGTTCTTGCAAAATCCTTTATCACAACTTGTAGTGTGTCCTGAGAAAACTTGCTGTACTTTACTCCTGCTTTCCTGGGCTCAGGGGTGGGGTACTTCACTTACCTTTGGTGTTTCCCTACACTCCCAGTGCCCCACTACACTTGCCTACGGGGGAATTCGACATTCGCATCCCACCATTTTACTATACGGTTTGTGTTGTCCCTAGGCCCATTGCAATCTATTGTATTTTCTACTGTTTGCACTATTCTATGACTGTTTACTTACCTGATTTTGGTTACTAGTGTATATATTGTGTAAAATACTTACTTCCACAAGGAGTATTGCCTCTAAGATATTTTTGGCCTTGTGTCACTAAAATAAAGTAGCTTTATTTTTGGTAACACTGAGTATTGTCTTTTTTGTGTATAAGTACTGTGTAACAATAGTGGTGTTGCAGGAGCTTTACATTTCTCCTAGTTCAGCCTAAGCTGCTCTGTTTCAGCTACCTTTAGACAGCCCAAGCTGCTAGAACAGTGCCTACATTTCACTGGTAAGGGACCTGGTATAAGATGTAAGTACCTTAGGTACCTACTACAAACCAGGCCAGCCTCTTACAATTGTCCCCGCTATAAGACATTTTGATGATCATCCTTTAGAACAAAAGACGGCTATGAGAACCATTTGAAATACCTATAGGTTTTTTTCTGCTCTATTTCCCATGAATGGGATGAATGTGGTTTTATGCAAAATAAGAAGAAATTAAAAGATCATGGAAGAAATAGAAAGTTCCATTGTAATAGCTTTGAGATAAGTAAGTGAACAGCTAGAAGTTCATGTTAAAATTTTGATCCAAACCAGAATTGCTATAGATGACCTTTTATTGCCCAAAGGAGGAGGCGGGGTCTGCATGACTATAGGGACTGAATATGGTACTCGCCTTCCTTACAATTCCCTTGGCATACATGAACAGAAAAACAACATTAAGGGATGTGTGAAAACATTACACAAGTTACAAGGGGCCTTGACCTGAGTCAAAATGGCATCAGGGTGTGGCTGGGGTGGTTGCCAGCCCTGAAGGGCATTAAGATATTTGTGTCCATCAATGTCATAAACCTAATTGTGATTGTCATTTATGCTGCTTTTAGATTAATCTGGTGGACAGTTCAGCACATGTTAAAATAAAGGCACTGCAATATTTTTACACTTGCTACTACACAGGAAAATGAGGAAAGTGATCATGATAAAGTTAATAAGAGATTGTCATATTGCAGTTTATTAAATTGTAAATAACAGACAAAGTTTTTCTTCCTTGAAAAAAGGTGAGCTGTGAAAACATACGTACATTTCTTTGCATTATGCTTAAATACACCCTTTAAGAGAAATGGCAATAGACATACATGTAATCATGAATGTACCCACTGTTATTCAAATATAAGTGTTGTTTTCTCTTTGTTGGATGCTTCCAATGGCATTATACTAATCACAAACCTTTCATGGCCTAAGCAGTCACAGACACCAGAATGGTCCACGTTGTGCGTTGGACGTTTTCCAAGAGCATAACCTCACTCTTAAACCTGGCAAGTGAAGCGGTATTTTGTGAGAAGGATGGAGCTAGCATTGTGTGACTGAATATCTTCCCTTCAAGGCCGTTCTACGCTTCCTTGAGGTGAAGATCCTGAAACTGCATTTCGGATAAGATTTTGCTGAGAAAAATTAGTTTCGGTCAAATGTTCATATTGTAGTGACTTGCATGGAGAGAAATTGTATATATGCTAGGTCGACTTTACATGTTTGTTTTAGCTCAGCTCCAACAGACTGTTTTCTGGGGAGTGTCCTGCTCAGTTGAAATTACAGTTCTCTTTTGAATTTTTGTTTTGCTGCCTGCCATTTTACATTAAACCAAGTTGGACATTAGGCTTCCTGATGTTTTGTGTTATATTTTTAACAATGATTATGTATTCATTTAATGACATTTCAAGGAACGATCATGACACAGAGGAACACCTGATGTTGTTTTTTATGTTCCAAGACCTGCTACATCAACACATTTTGGCAACTTTGCTTGTCGGCACTTTTTCCAAAAAGAAACTGCCAGAATACAAGACAGAATATTGTAATGTATTTGGCTGACTAGTTTAAAATGGCTGATGTGAGATACACAAGAAATTGCACTGAAAGTAAATACATAAACCTAGATTGTTTGGATAAGGGACACAAACTAAAGCAATGCGGAAATACAGGAAACATAGGCCACCTTGTGTGCACCATATTTAAAATACAGCACACTGTGGCAGTAGTTAAGGGACTAGGGTGAAACCTTTTGACTCTAGTCCGGCGCTTTTCAGGATTAGCATAAAAAATGTTGATGGTAATCCTGCAAAGCACCCAGAGGCCCATTGAAAACAATGGTGTGCCTCCTTTTAACGCCTGCTCTGAGTAGGCATTAAGGGTGTCGAAAAAAATGGCGTAAGGAAATCTTTTAGATTTCCTTGCACCATTTTTTTGGCCCCGCCAATGGGGGGATGCCCTCTTTGCATACATTATACCTGGCACAGGCATAATGTAGTGCAAAGAGTTACAAAGTGGAGCAATTCATGCATTGCTTCACTTTGTAACTATAACACATTGTCTTTGGCCTTCTAATGCCAGATTAGCACAAAAAATTATGCTAATGTGGCATTAGAATAGGGCTAGGGCTCTTAAATATGCCTCATACAGTCTGGAGTTTCATACAGTAGGCACTTAAAAAGTACCCTGGGCTTCACTGGAAAGCACCCTGTTTGTGGCCAGGAACTAAATGGACATCTTTACTGAAAGTGCCACTGGTTTTATTTCTACTAAATCAGGCCTCAAATCACAGCTAGTGCTAGGAGGCGAGAACAGGTGTTAGGCTTTCCCTTTGAACGTGGCTTCTAGGGCATACTTCAATCATGGACCATGTGTTTAGCGATGCTAAAAGTCATGAAATTTATAGAGTGTTCCTTGACCTACAAAAAAGCCTAATGCTTCAGAGTCTGCTATAAACATAGGTTGATTATTCCTCTGGAGCAGAAAATAAATTTGTGACCATATGTACAAATTTCTGATCAGTAGAAACACTGAAAGCACAGCACGCAAATTCCTTACATGAGGTGCCATTGGAAATACTACCATCATGTGCTGTGGCAGCACGGTTGTGTGCAACACAAACAAACCCAGGCTTTTCCTGGAAGTGCTCCTGAAGTATCACATATGTATTTAACATATTTGGATTGTGATGATGTGTGAAGGTATTATGGGGGTCATTACAACCTCGGTGGTCTTTTCAAAAGACCGCCGATGCCGCGGGAGACAGAATACCGCCATTGCCGGCGGTATTTCTGTCTCCCTATTATGACATTTCCGCTGGGCCAGAGGACGGTAACAGTGTTACCGTCCGCTGGCCCAGCGGAAATGTCACATCAACATTGCTGCCTGCTCGTAATAGAGCCGGCGGCAATGCTGATGTGCAGCGGGTGCAGTAGCACCCATCGCGCATTTCACTGCCCGAAATTCGGTTGCTGCTCAAATAAATATCTTTATTTGATTTATATAATGTTACAACTTTTGCTGGTACTTCCAGGTGTGTATTACAGAGCTATAAGAGATCAGCTTGAATAGGGAAAAGGGTGTGACAGGCCGGATGACATACAGAAGGTAAAGAGTCGTGAAGGATGGTTGACAGTAGCTGAGGTGTGAAACAATATTGACCTAGGATTTCTCTTTTTAATACTAAATGAAGTCCTTAACCATTGCCGTTTTAGATTGGATTCGCTCTAAGATAATGCCAGGCTTTTATTTCTTTCCTAAATCCAACTGGGAAATAAAAGCAACCCTTCTGGGGTTCTTGGTTAATATTTATAGCTGCTCCACAAAGATTCCAAAATATCAGCATTAATTTCCTGGAAGCTGAGATGTGGCTCTAACATGCCATGATAATTAATCACATTTGTTTAAAAACTCAGCAGCTCTCATCCCAGGCATGCTTTCCTGCTATTTCTCTCACAATAGAGTGTGAATGCTTGAGTGGTTGTCTGCGTTTATTCATGATGTTTACAGGATTTGCCATATTTGGAAATAGATGTTGGGGTTGGGAACACCAACAGGGGAAAATAGTCTTTTTATGGTTAAATCTTGAACCACCTACAGCCTAGATAGGTACTTCCTATTCAAGTGGAGGAGGATCGTCCATAATACCACAGACGTCTCCATGCAATGGTACTTAGGATACCTTTACTGTGTGTGAGACAGAGATACTCAGGAGACTCATATAATTAGAGCCTACACCATCTTTGGTGTGCCATTGCATAAGGGCTCTTATAAAGTAACA
The DNA here is from genome assembly GCF_031143425.1 of Pleurodeles waltl. Lineage (NCBI taxonomy): Eukaryota > Metazoa > Chordata > Amphibia > Caudata > Salamandridae > Pleurodeles > Pleurodeles waltl. Next base: position 886,214,526 of record NC_090446.1, read on the forward strand.
AGATTGCTGGATTTTGGGCAACAGCACCTCTGCATTGTAGGCAACTGAGTCACTCCTACACCAGATGGCAGCTGTCAGCCCAACCCTCCCAGTTCACTTGCAGTACCTGACCAAAACCCAACCAGTAAAGGTGATTTGTGGCAGCCTTGCAAGGACTCTGATAACTCCTCAGGAAAATTGTGGTGGAAACAAGTCTTACCCTTTTTTCTCTACATACAAGTCTCTTACACACAGGCAAGGAAAGACATGCAGGACATTTTCCAATACCTTTATTGAAATACTGCAATTTATGATAAAATGCATGAGCTGCCATGATTAGGATTATGAGAAGAAACAAATTTAGGATTGTGAAAATCAGGGATGTGAATGTAAACAACCCCAACATATTTGTAATAACATGAATACACAATTCCTACCTAGAAAGCCTAATGTCTAGCATGGCAATGTAAGCCAAACCTGTCCGTACAATGTCAATGAAAAGCACACCCCACACGTGTTACCCAGGTACAAGGTCAGGCTGCCAGTCTCCTGATCAGGATCATTGGAGACACAAAGGCTGAGGTCTGCTGGAAAACCGGCATGCGGCATGGAAATTCTGTCTGGAATCCCCCTCTAATGCCCTTTGTCCTACAAGATGTTTTTATAGGGGACATATTTATGTTCATGCATAGAAGCCTGACGTGGGTATGTTCCTAAGCGCTGGATTGTTTACACAGGCTTGCGGCCAGCAATACAAAATATTATTCCGTGTGCCTCACATTATGTTCTTGCGATTATGAGGAAAAGAACATGATGCAAATTATGTAAACCATAGCACTGATAATGATGCTTTTGCAGAATAGCAGCAATTGAAATGAAAACAATACCACTAAAAGTTAAAGAAAATAAAATTAATAAAAACAACAGAGAATAATAACTGGGTAAAAGGGCACAGGCCACAATCCGAGGCTAAGCTATCACTGTGCCCAAGCAACTAACTAAAATAAACCCAATACAGTAAAACTTTTTATGGATGGTTGTTAAAACTGATGGCAGACTCCCTCCAGACTTTTTATACCTTGAAGTGAACCACCATGAGAATGGTTCCTTTACATGTACAGAGTTGACCACTGAGCCTGCAGTCATCTCTAAATTTGGCAGACATTATCCCTCCAGGTAATAGAGTTAATGTTCTCTTCCACTGAGACAGACATGGTACTGACCACAAATCTTAAATCAGGCACAGTGTATTTTAAACGTTTCCCTTTCCTGAAAATTATTAAGCTCATTTCAAGATCAATGAATCAGTTGCCATACCACTTTGGTAGTGGTGCCATCATTGCCTTCAACCCAGTTGAGGCTGCCTGGCCAAATATCTCACCAGGTTGATGAGGAATGTCTGCAAAAAGTTCTTCCACCGACGTGGAAGAAGTATTTTCAGGAAAAAGGTGGATGTCCAGCCTACCATGCTATGGTGCACAGTTGCCAATTTGTATAGTTTGGAAGCTATCTCCAGTGATTTACGTACATTTGAACATTTTTCTGCTCAGGATGGCAATCAGACCCAACATGAAGACAGCAGATGAGAATGACATTGGAAACACCTCCTTGACTAGGATGATCTCTCCAAGCCTTTCTCACTGATGGACAGGAGGCTCTTTCCGACGTCAGAGCCTGTTGAAGCTCCATTGTCACAAATACATGGGAAAGTAAAGTTCCATTTTTTAGATCCTTGGTATATTACAGCTACTCATCCTCCCACTACTAATGGTTATCTTTGAGGTTTCTATTGTCTACCTCATGAATATTTTTCTTAAAATATATTTTATAATTTTTTGTAGTACCACACTACATATAAACAGTATTACAGATGATCATTACACTTGGTTGCCGTAATGCTCAGAGCACTCATCATTATTTCTCTTTCCTTGGAACTTAAAATAAGCAAGTGCACGCAAATTCCCCAACTATCCTCCCACCCTCCCATGCTGCTTCTGGTAAGTTCTCAGGTCCTAACATATCAGTACATTTAGACCCTCATTACAACCCTGGCAGTCGGTGTTAAAGCGGTGGTAATACCGCCAACACGCCGGTGGTAAAAAAAATGGAATCACGACCATGACGGAAACCGCCAACACAGACAGCCACTTTAACCATCCGACTGCCAAGGCGGTAGCAACAAACACTGCGGCGGTAACCGCCAACAGACATGCGGAAGTCAATGTAATGCCTACCCCATTACAACCCGCCCATCCGCCAGCTTTACTGGGGCGGTAACATTGCCATAAAAAGCACGGCAGAAACAGTACACAGAAGGGAAACCACTCACCTCTCGACACTCAACAAAGAACCAGGACGCCATGGAGCCCAAGCTGTAGGTCCTGCCCTTGCTGGTCTATCTTCTCATCTACCAGGAGTACGAACGGCTGTGGCGACAACCACGGTGAGTACTGCACCTAGCACACAGGGGAGGGGGAAGGAAAAAGAGAGTGACACAAACACGCAACACCCCCACCCCCACCCCCACCCACAACACCATACACACAAACACATGCATCAACATTACATTTACACCCCGTAACCCTCTGGAAGAACGCAAGGACAAAAGGAATGGAGTCAAATTAGTGATATATTAGAAATAGTCGGATATACATAATAACTTGAAAAACAGTATTTACAAAAATATACAACATGTTCATCATTCAAAATGTCCGTGGGCCACTGGGCCAAAACTCATAGGCCAAGCCCACACTTGACTCCTGCCTCAATATGGAGAGAACACTGCAGGGGCATCCGGTCGAAAACACAGAGGCACTTCAGGGTGAAGGGGATTATGGGGCACCTCAGCCGGAAGATGGGACAATGCCACGGCTCCTCGAGGGTGCTCCATGCCACAGCGATGTCCTGGGGAGTGCAAGGCCACAGTCTCTCAAGTCCCTCAAGTAGGTGGGTTGCCCACTGCTTGGTCCTGGGGAGTGCAAAGCCACAGTCTCTCAAGTCTCTCAAGTGGGTAGTTTGCCCACTGCTTGCTCCTGGGGAGTGCAAAGCCACAGTCTTTCAAGTCTCTCAAGTGGGTGGGTTGCCACTGCTTGGTCCTGGGGAGTGCAAAGCCACAGTCTCTCTAGTGGATGACCTCTTCCACTGGTTCTGGAGGTGGCGTTGTGCCCAGTGTGCTTCATCCTGCCAAAGATAGGGTGAGTGGATGCCTTTTTCCACTGGTTCTGGAGGGGGCTTTGTGCCCAGTGTGCTTCATCCTGCCAAGGATAGGGTGAGTGGATGCCTTTCTCCACTGGTTCTGGAGGGGGCTTTGTGCCCAGTGTGCTTCATCCTGCCAAGGATGGGGTGAGTGGGTGCATATCTCCACTGGTTCGGGAGGGGGCTTTGTGCCCAGTGTGCTTCATCCTGCCAAAAATAGGGTGAGTGGATGCCTTTTTCCACTGGTTCTGGGGGGGCTTTGTGCCCAGTGTGCTTCATCCTGCCAAGGATGGGGTGAGTGGATGCATATCTCCACTGGTTGTGGAGGGGGCTTTGTGCCCAGTGTGCTTCATCCTGCCAAGGACAGGGTGAGTGGATGCCTTTTTCCACTGGTTCTGGAGGGGGCTTTGTGCCCAGTGTGCTTCTTCCTGCCAAGGATAGGGTGAGTGGATGCATATCTCCACTCCTTCTGGAGGGGGCTTTGTGCCCAGTGTGCTTCATCCTGCCAAGGATAGGGTGAGTGGATGCCTTTTTCCTCTGGTTCTGGAGGGGACTTTGTGCCCAGTGTGCTTCATCCTGCCAAGGATAGGGTAAGTGGATGCCTTTTTCCACTGGTTCTGGAGGGGGCTTTGTGCCCAGTGATGCACGACTTGGGGTTTGGCAGTTCACAGTCCCTCACCTAGGTGTCTGAGGCACGAGACTTGCATGAACCAGGATGCATGATAGTCCATGGAGGCAGGGTTAGAGTCCACCCGGCGGCGGCTATGTCTGCAAACTGGTGGTGGTGCCGGTGCTGGTGGGTGTGCTGCCAGTGGTGGAGGGAGGCTCCAGCCCCTCTCCTGCAGCCTCGGACGGCTGCCCACTGGGGCTGCTGCTGATGGTAGTGGTGCTACTGTCAGCGGTGCATGTGGCTGTGCTGGTGGTTGTGCTTGTAGCCACCAGGCCTTCACCTGAATCCTGGGACGGCTGCAGTGCCTTGCCTGGTGTTTTGTGCCCCTTCCTCACCTTGGCAGATGGTGGTGTCACCTTGGGTCTGGCGGCTGGAGTCTTTGAGGTGGCCTTGCTGGGTAGTTGTGGCCTTCCCCTTGCTGGATGCTGTCTCCTTCTTCACCTTGCCAGGTGGTGGAATGGTTTTGGCCTAGGCAGGGATTGGTGGCACATTGGATGGCCTGACGGGTGCCCCCTTTGAGCCTCCTACAGGTGCAGGAACCACAGCAGACGTCAACTTGGTGGCTGAGCAGTTGGGCTGGGTTTTGGGCACCTTGGCCCGAGGGGAAGGACGGGGTAGAGGGGTAGGGAACAGTTCAATGTTTGCCAGGAAAAGCTTCTTAGGGACACTGGGGCAGGAAGGGGGAGAAGGTTTGGAAGTGGAGGAAGAGGGAGTGGTTGTAGGAGGTGTCTGTCTGCTGAGTTTGGGTGCAGGTGCAGGTGCATGGGCTGGATGCTGTTGTGAGGTGGATGGCTGTTGGGTGGGTGGGTGCTTGCGTTTGTGTACGTTGGGAGGAGGGGTCACAGACATAGTGGGAGAGGACACAGGGGACGTGTGCATGGATGCTGGGGTAGTAACTGCCAGTGATGGGCGTTTGGTGATAGGTGTGCTGGTGATGGAGGGAGTGGATGAGGATGTAGTACATGCAGGTGTGAGTGGAGATGCTACTGGGAGGGAGGTGGAGGAGGAGGAGCAGGGGGACACAGTGGAGACAGTGGATGTTGGTGTGTCTGCATGGGGATGGTGCTTGTGTGATTGCCTGTGAGATGAAGTGTGGTGCTTGTGTTTGCCTGAGCCACATCTATGTGTTGGTTTGGGTGAATGCTGGTCTGAAGGTGTGCTTGGGAAAGACTGGGGTTGAGGGGATTCGGGTGTGGGTAGAGGAAGTTTTTAGGGGGATGCTAGAGACAGGGACAATGGCTGCCATCCGTGCAGAGGCCAGAGCCTGAAATGCTCTCTGTTGGGCCACCACGCCAGAGTGAATGCCCCCCAGGTATGCATTTGTTTGTTGCAAATGCCTCTTGACACCCTGGATGACATTCAGAATGGTTGACTGCCCAACAGTGAGGGATCTCAGGAGGTCAATAGTCTCCTCAATGAGGGCAGCAGGGCTGACTGGGGCAGGGCCTGAGGTGCCTGGGACAAAGGAGTTGCCTACCCTCCTGGGTGAGCATGCACATGAAACACACTGAGGGGCTGCTGGGAGGGCGTGCTGGTGGGGGAGTGGTGGCTGTACCTGTTGGAGTGGGCACAGAGGTGTCTGCCACCGCTAGGAAGCTCCCATCGGAGGAGGAGTCGCTGCCTGTAGTGTCCCCTCCTGTTCCAGTCATGGTGCTCCCCTCGCCCTCCGTCCCACTGGTCCCATCACCGTCAGTGGATTTGGCCTCCAGGTCTTTCTGGGATGCAGCTCCCTCCGTCGCCGGTGACTCTGCTCCTCCGCCAGATGATGCTAATGCATGCAAGGAGAGAGTGACAAAACAAAAAGGGGGGAGAAAGAGGTCAATGGCAGCAACAACACTACCGTTGGCGTACACAACTCCCAGGGAACAGCACTATGCACTAGGCCATGCACTACCAGTTACAATGCTGGTCACCAGCCCATGGGGTGCAGTGCCCAATGCCATCAGCTGCACACCTGAAACAAACAGGGCCCTGACCAGTAGTAGATGCCCACTAACACTATTGGGGTTTGAGTGCTTCAGAGCCTTCCCAACAAGGGACCTACCCTGCCATGTTCACCCTGGCCTAGGGGCACCCACAGCCCACATCCCCAACCAGGTCAACCCTTAACACGTGCAAAATAATGATTCTGAATTTGTACTCACCCCCTTATGGATGCTGTGATGCCCTGAAGTGCCCATCCAACTCCGTATAGGCCACCGCCAGGATGCGGAACAACAGGGGAGTCAGGGTATGACAGGCACCCCTTCCTCATTGGGAGGCCATCCCCAGCTGGGCCTCCGTCGTCTTCCTTGCCCAGCGGCACAGGTCCTCCCACTGTTTGCGGCAGTGGGTGCTACACCTGTCAAAGACCTGCAGGGTCCGCACCTCCTTGGCGATGGCACGCCAAATACCCTTTTTCTGATGGGCCCTGACCTGCATGGAAAAGACAGCAGAAAAAGAAATTAGTCAACCGTCCTGACCATCACACTCATGGCCCACCAGATCCCTCCCATCCCCTGACGCACATACATTGACCACCATACATGCAGAACTCTGCCCAGGGCACCTCAGCCCCACCAAACATGTTGCTTACACACACAGAAATCCATACATTCATGGCCCACGCATCATGGTCACAGTGTTCTCACCTGTTTGTCTGCAGGACCGTAGAGAAACGTGTACTGGGGTAGGACCCCATCCACCAGTTTCTCCAACTCCTCCGCAGTGAAGCCAGGGACCCTTTCCCCAGACACGAGCCATTGTCACTTCCAAACACAGGTTACAAGAGCAATTACAGTGTAGATCCTCTCCTGTTAAAGGTCAGGTAGCAAGTGAGTGAATAGACAGAAAACGGCGGTCACGTCTGTGGCGGTGCGTACCATCACCGCTGGCATACATCGCCATTGGATCCTGGAACCCATAGGGCCCAATGATAACCAATGTGGAGTTGCACGGCTGTCGTTGGCCGCCTACCGCAATGGCGCACAATGCCAGCGGAATTACCTCATTTCCACTTGTCCCTCCTCAGAGGTCAGGCAGCCGCCATTACAGGGGGGCACAGGGCATGGCACATAACTGCGTCACAGCAGACATTGGCACAGCAACTGACTCTCGGATTCGCATACTTGTTCTGTAAAGGAAAAGATGCAATATTATTTCAATAGATGTGTGAATATGACCCTCTGCTCACCGTTTTCCTCTATAGGTTTCAACCGCTGAGGATGAATATGTAATGGCGACATCCTCCAGTGTACACCCCCATGGTGGACCTTGTGACAATGGAGGAAAGACACTTTATCCTATCATACAGACTTGATCGAGCCACAATCCAAGAACTGTGTGCCCAATTGGAGCCCAGACCTGATGTCCGCTTTCTGCCAGCCCACAGGTATCCCCCTCTATGCCCATGTGCCTCATTGTAACATTCATCTGCCCTTGTCCTGGCATTCCTCACTGGGTAAGTAGCCATGAGAGGTTGGGGTAACCAGAGTCACCTGCAAATATCGAGGGGCAACTGTTAGACACACACTAACCCTTAGGGACAACCCCATACCCAGACACCTACTTATACTGTGTGGTGACCTTGGGCTCACCTATTAGCCACACCCGGTGCCTCTGGAGATGGCCCATCACATATGGGATGCTGCTATTCCTCAAGATAAAGGCATCATGCACAGAGCCAGGATATTTGACATTCACATGGGAGATGAACTGGTCCTCCAAACACACCATCTGCACATTCATAGAGTGATAGCTTTTTCTATTCCTGAAAACATGTTAATTTCTCCGGCAGGGGGACAAGTTCCACATGTATACCATCAATGACACCAATGATGTTGGGGATATGTCCCAGGGCATAAAAGTCAGCTTTCACTGTGGCCAAATCCCACACCTGGGGGAATACGATGTAGCTGTGGGTGTCTTTCAGCAGGGCTAACAACACTCTGGTCAACACGTTGGAGAGAATTGGCTGAGACATCCCTGATGCCATGGCCCCTGTAATTTGGAAGGAACCACTTGCCAGGAAATGGAGCACCGACAGGAACTGCACTTGAGGGGGGTAACTGTGGGCTGGCGGATAGCTGACATCAGGTCTGGCTCCAATTGGGCACACAGTTCTTGGAATGTGGCCTGATCAAGTCTGCAGATTATGAAAATGTGTCTGCCCTCCATTGTCGCAAGGTCCACCAGGGGTCTGTACACCGGAGGATGCCGTAACTGATATTCAGCCTCAGCAGTTGAAGCCTATGGAAGAAAACAGAGAGCAGAGGGTCATATTCACACATCTATTGCACTAAAGATGCATTTTTTCCTTTACAGAACCAGTGTGTGAATCCAAGAATCATTTGCTGTGCCAGTGTCTTCTGTGACGCAGTTATGTGCCATGATCTGTGCCCCCCATGAAAAGCAGCTGCCTGACCTGTGAGGAGGGACAAGTGGAAATGAGGTAATTCCGCTGGCGTTGTGCGCCGTTGCGGTAGGCCTCGCAACTGCGCATTGGTTATCATTGGGCCCTATGGGTTCCAGGAGCCAATGGCGATGTACTCCAACGGTGAGGGTACGCACCGCCATGGAGGTGACTGCCATTTTCTATCTGTTCCCTCACTTGCTAACTGACCTTCAACAGGAGAGGACCTACACTGCAAATGCTGCTGTGACTGTGTCTGGAAACGACAATGACTCATGTGTCTGGGAAAAGGGCCCCTGCCTTCACTGCGGAGGAGTTGGAGAAACTGGTTGATGGGGTCCTACCCCAGTACACGTTACTCTACGGTCCTCCAGACAAACAGGTGAGTACACTGTGAGCATGATGCGTGGGCCATGATTGTATGTAATGCTGTGTGTGTAAGCCACATGTAGGGGGGGCAGAGGAGTCCTGGCCAGAGTTCTGCATGTATGGTGGTCAATGTATGTGTGTCAGGGGATAGGAGGGATCTGGTGGGCCATGAGTGTGACGGTCCTGATGGTTGACTAATTCCCTTTTCTGCTGCCTTTTCCATGCAGGTCAGCGCCCACCAGAAAAAGGGTATTTGGCATGCCATCACCAAGGAGGTGCAGACCCTGGGGGTCTTGACAGGCAGAGCACTCACTGCCGCAAAAGGTGGGAGGACCAGCGCCGCTGGGCAAAGAAGACGAGGAGGCCCAGCTGGGGCTGGCCTCCCCACGAGGAAGGGGTGCCCGTCACACTATGACCCCCCTGATGTTCCGCATCCTGGTGGTGGCCTATCCGGAGTTAGATGGGCACTTCAAGGCATCACAGCAGCTACAAGGGGGTGAGTACAGATTCTGAATCCTAACTTTGCACGCGTTCAGAGTTACCCGGGTGGGGGATGTGGCTGTGGGTGCCCCTAGGCCAGGGTGAAGATGGCAGGGTAGGTCCCTTGTTGGGCAGGCTCTGAAGCACTCCTACCCAAAAAGTGCCAGTGGGCATCTACTACTGGGCAGGGTCCTGTGGGTTTCAGGTGTGCAGCTAATGGCGGTGGGCATTGTACCCCATGGGCTGGTGACTATCTGAGTAACTGGTAGTGCATGGCTTAGTGAATATGGTTTCTCCCTGTGTGTTGTGTACGCCAATGGTAGTGGTGTTTCTGGCATTGACAAAGTGTATCGTTTATCTCTCCCCCCCCCTTTTTGTTTTGTCACCCTGTCCTTGTGTGTATCAGCATCATCTGGTGGAGGAGCAGAGGCACTGGCGACGGAGGGAGCTGCATCCCACATGGGCCTGGAGGCTAAATCCACCGACAGTGAGGGCACCAGTGGGACGGAGGGCGAGGGGAGCACCACGACGGGGACAGGAGGTGAGACCACAGACAGTGACTCCTCCTCCGATGGTGGCGGACACCTCTGTGCCCACCCCAACAACAGGTACAGCCGCCACCCCCCAACCAGCATCGCCCTCCCAGCAGCCCCTCAGCGTGTTTCCCTTGCCTTCTCACCCAGGAGGGTGGGCATCTCCTTCGCTCCAGGCACCTCAGGCCCTGCCCCAGTCAGCCCTGCTCCCTCAGTGAGGAGGCTATTGACCTCCTGAGATTCCTCACTGTTGGGCAGTCAACCATTCTGAATGCCATCCAGGGTGTTGAGAGGCATTTGCAAGAAATAAATGCATACCTGGAGAGCATTCACTCTGGCGTGGCGACCCAACAGAGAGCATTTCAGGCTCTGGCCTCCGCACTGATGGCAGCCATTGTCCCTGTCTCTAGCCTCCCCCCTCCAACTTCCTCTACCCACACCCAATCCCCTCAACCCCAGCATACCCCAAGCACACCTTCAGACCAGCATTCACCCAAAGCAACACACAAAAGTGGTTCAGGCAACACAAGCACCACACTTCATCTCACAGGCACTCACACAAGCACCATCCCCATGCTGACACACCAACATCCATTGCCTCCACTGTGTCCCCCTCCTCCTTGTCCTCCACCTCCCTCCCAGTAGCTTCTCCACTCACACCTGCATGCACTACATCCTCATCCACTACGTCCATCACCAGCACACCCATGCAAAAGTGGTGCAAAATTCCAAAATAGAGTTGCATTTTGTAAGTTTACACTGCCTTTGCGTCAAAACATGAGGCTAACATGGCGCAAAAAAAGTGTAAATCAGGGCCTTAGTTTTCCAATTCAATATATATATATATATATATATATATATATATATATATATATATATATATATATACATATATATATAAAAGAATAGAGAACTCTGGGTAGTTCCCAAGTGTCGGTGGAGAGCCGCTCTAGTAAGGACCACCCTACAACAGCAGCGACACTCTAGATTTGCTCACCTCAAATGTCTGTTTATCTAGCAAAGTTTTTAAGCATTGGATTAGCACAGTGCTATCCACGCCGAGCTAGACAATGACAAAGTATTTTGCCATTTGTACAGCAAAGTCTTTAAGCATAGGTTTGACACAGTATCAACCTTGCCGAGCTGTAAAATGACAAAAGCCATTTATCACTCCAGGCACAGTATTACAGCTTTGGACTGGTAAAATCCCATCCAAGCCAACCTGGAATGAGTAAAAGCTACCCCTGACATGTATTTTGCTCTCATTAGAGCTCATCAGAGAGGTTTAGCTTTGTCCAAACACAAGGGAGCACCCAGTGTAAGTTAAAATAATTCCCATTCAGGGTTGGAGTGATGCATAAATTATGCAAAAAAGAATAGACAACTCTGGGTAGTTCCCAAGTTTTGGTGGAGAGCTGCTCTAGTAAGGACCACCCTGCAACACCAGCAACACTCTAGATTTGCTCACCTCAAATGTCTGTTTATCTAGCAAGGTTTTTAAGCATTGGATCAGCACAGTGCTATCCATGCTGAGCTAGATAATGACAAAGGGGGTCATTCCAACCCTGGCGGTCGGTGATAAAGCGGCGGCCAACCCGCCAACAGGCAGGCGGTCAAAAAAATTGAATTCTGACCCTGGCGGAAACCGCCAGCACAGCCCGCCACTTTAACACTCCGACCGCCACGGCGGGACAGACAAACAGCGCGGCGGTCACCGCCAACAGGCAGGCGGCAGACAATGTACCGCCCACCCTATCACAACTCACCAATCCGCCACCTTTTCCGGGGCGGGAGCCCCGCCGATAAAAACACGGCGGAAACAGACCACGAACGGGAAAACGCTCACCTCTACACACTCCACGAGGAAGGAGGACAGCATGGAACCTGAATTAAACATCCTACCAGCTATTGTCTACCTGTTCATCTACCACAAGTACGAACGCCGGCGCAGACGACAACGGTGAGTACTGCACCTACGACACAGGGGAGGGGGGAGGAGGAAAGCTTACGGGCACACACATACGCCATACACCCACCCCCCCACCCCAAATACCTACACCCCAATGCAGAGCAACAAGTCAGAGTGACACCCCCCAAACCCACTGGAATAATGCAAAGACACAATTAAAATGATCTATAAAATATATGTATAAATAGCTCCATTGAAGTTATGGGAAATATGCAATATGAAAGATACAAAATAAGGAATGAACATAGTTGAAAATTTATACATAGGCAATAAGTCCTGCCCATTCTGTCAAAGTTCCATAGTCCGTGGGCCAATGTGCACAAACACATGGGCAAAGCCCACACAGGAGACCAGATACCATTGGAGAGAACACTGCTGGGGCTTCCGATGATAAAACTACAGGCACCTCAGGGGGAAGGGAAGGGGGGGCACTCAGCCACATGAGTCCACGACGCCAGATCCACGAGGGGCCTCCATGCCCACTGTCCCATCCTGGGGAGTGCAAAGCCACAGTCACACAAGTCTCTACAGTGGGTGGCTTGCCCACTGTGCCATCCTGGGGAGTGCAAAGCCACAGTCCATCAGATGGATTACCGACTCCACTATTAATGGAGGAGGCATGGTGCCCAGAGTGCTTCGTGAAGCCCTGCTCGACACAGAACCGGCACTGTCAATGGGCCAGCGGTGCTTGAGACGGCGGTGCCCAGCGGAGCGGTGCTTGAGATGAAGGGCCCAGCGGAGCGGTGCTTGAGATGAAGGGCCCAGCGGAGCGGTGCTTGAGACGGCGGTGCCCAGCGGAGCGGTGCTTGACAGGAAGGAAGGGCCCAGCGGAGCAGTGCTTGACAGGAAGGGCCCAGCGGAGCGGTGCTTGAGAAGAAGGGCCCAGCGGAGCGGTGCTTGAGATGAAGGGCCCAGCGGAGCGGTGCTTGAGATGAAGGGCCCAGCGGAGCGGTGCTTGACAGGAAGGGCCCAGCGGAGTGGTGCTTGAGACGGCGGTGCCCAGCGGAGCAGTGCTTGACAGGAAGGGCCCAGCGGAGCGGTGCTTGAGATGAAGGGCCCAGCGGAGCGGTGCTTGAGATGAAGGGCCCAGCGGAGCGGTGCTTGAGATGAAGGGCCCAGCGGTGCTTGATAGGAAGGGCCCAGCGGAGCGTTGCTTGAGATGAAGGGCCCAGCGGAGCGGTGCTTGAGATGAAGGGCCCAGCGGAGCGTTGCTTGACAGGAAGGGCCCAGCGGAGCGGTGCTTGACAGGAAGGGCCCAGCGGAGCGGTGCTTGAGATGAAGGGCCCAGCGGAGCGGTTCTTGTCACAGCGGGCCCCTGTTCAGCGGTTCTTGTCACGGCGGGCCCCTGTTCAGCGGTGCTTCTCACGGCGGGGTCCTGTTCAGCAGTGCTTCTCACGGCGGGGTCCTGTTCAGCGGTTCTTCTCACGGCGGGCCCCTGTTCAGCGGTGCTTGTCACGGCGGGCCCCTGTTCAGCGGTTCTTGTCACGGCGGGCCCCTGTTCAGCGGTGCTTCTCACGGCGGGGTCCTGTTCAGCGGTGCTTCTCACGGTGGGCCCCTGTTCAGCGGTTCTTGTCACGGCAGGCCCCTGTTCAGCGGTTCTTGTCACGGCGGGCCCCTGTTCAGCGGTGCTTCTCACGGCGGGCCCCTGTTCAGCGGTTCTTGTCACGGCGGGGTCCTGTTCAGCGGTTCTTCTCACGGCGGGGCCCTGTTCAGCGGTGCTTCTCACGGCGGGGTCCTGTTCAGCGGTTCTTCTCACGGCGGGGCCCTGTTCAGCGATGCTTGTCCTGTGTTTCTAGGGAGCCAGACCTGGCCAAGACTTCCCGCTCAGTCGCCATCTGACCTTGGGGTCGCGGGCCCTCCTGTGATGGAGTCCTGGGCCCGTGGGTGTCATCCGTCACAACCGGAATGGGGCTGGTGGGGCCCTCCTGGGCAACTCGCCTGCTGTCTGACTTCTCCGCCCTGCTGCCCTTGCCCTCCTTCGCTGAAGCTCTGTGGCCCTTGCCTCCCTTTGATGATGTGGCATGTGAGGGGGCAAGGCTACTGTCCTTGGTGGCAGCCGTCTCAGGCTTGTCGCGCCGGCCCTTAGTTTTTTTTGTCCTCTTCCCAGGGGGTGGGCTGGCTGTCCCCTTGCTGCTGGCCGATGTTCCTGCCCTAGGAGCTGGTGGACTCCAATAGCCCTGCACTATGGTCATAGTAGATGCAGGGCTGGTGGTGGCTGAGGCGCTTTTTTTACTCTTACCAGATGGAGGGGGTGGGTCAGTGATTGGAACGAGCTCAAGGTTGGAAAGGAACTGCACTTGGGAAGGACAGGGACGGGTAGGTGTAGTGGGTATGGGAGTGGAGGAAGAGGATGTGGTTGTAGGAGAGTCAAGTGTGCTGTCTTTGGGTGCAGGTGTTTGTGACGGAGGCTGTCGTGAGGTGGAAGGCTGTTGGGTGGGTGGCTGCCTGCGTTTGTGTGGTTTGGAAGAGGGGGTGACAGACACACTGGGAGAGGACACAGGGGATGTGTAAATGGCAGTGGGGGTGGTGACTGCACGTGTGCGGACTGTAATGGAGGGTGTGCTGGTGATGAAAGTACTGGCTGATGGTGGTGTGCATGCAGGTGTGAGTGGAGACGTCACAGGGAGGGAGGAGGGAGATGAGGAGGTGGGGGACACAGAGGTGGTAGTGACTGTTGGCATGTCTGCATCTGGATGTTGCTTGGGTGACTGCTTGTGGGATCTGTGGTGCTTATGTCTGGATGAGCTGCCCTTGGGTGTAGAGGTGTGTGCAGGCTGGTCTGATGGTGTGGATGGGATAGGCAGAGGAACAGGAGACTGGGACTGGGTGGAGGGAGTCAGAAGAGGGAGGCTGGAGACAGGGACAATGGCTGCCGTCAGTGCTGAGGCCAGAGCGTTGAACGATCGGTGATGGGCAGCCTGACCCGAATGAATGCCCTCCAGGTATGCATTGCTCCGATGCACCTCCCTTTCTACACCCTGGATGGCATTCAAAAGGGTAGACTGCCCAACAATGAGCGTCCGCAGGAGGTCAATGACCTCCTCACTGAGGGCAGCAGGGGTAACTGGGGCAGGGCCTGAGGTGCCTGGGGCGAAGGAGATGCCCGGCTTCCTGGCCGAGCGGGCACGGGGCGAAGGCTGAGGGGCTGCTGGGAGGGCAGGGCTGGTGCGCTGGGTGGCGGCTGTACCTGTTGTGGCGGTGGGCACGGATGTTGCCACCACCGCAAGGGAGCTCCCTTCCGAGGACGTGTCGGTGTCGCTGACGTCTCCACGGGTCCCCGTTGTGGAGCTCCACTCGCCCTCCGTCTCACTGGTGTACTCGGAGTCTGTTGCATGGCCCTCTGGGGCCATGTGAGATGCAGCTCCCTCGTGCGCCGATGCCACTTCTCCTCCGCCTGATGATGCTATTGCACACATGAAAAGGAAGACAAAGAAAATGGGTGGGGGGGGAGAAATGAAGACAGGTTGAGTGCATGCATTGGCAACACCGTTGTCGGAGAGGACAGACACAGAAGCCCCCTGCACTAGGCCGCGCAATCGGGGTACACTACTCAGTTATTGTGACTAGGCCTACAGGTCTATGGATGACAAATGCACACATGGGTGAGGCCGGACCATGGATAGCTGTACTTGGCACCCTACAGAGGTGGGGGGCGGGGGCACAGGGCCATGCCTAATGGAGGGGCCTAGCCTACAGAATGCGCCCTGGCCTAGAGATAGCCACAGCCCTCCTCCCCCACCCAGACATCTACACTGCGCGCAAAGATAGCGGAATGTGCTGATACTCACCCCCTTGTGTCTGCTGTGATATCCTCACGCGCCCATCCAAATCGGGGTAGGCCACCGCCAGGATCCGGGACATCAGGGGGGTCAATTGGCGGCTGGCACCCCTCCTACGTTGGGAGGCCATCCCCAGCAGAGACTCGGCGGTCTTTCTGGTCCCGCGGCGGATGTCCTCCCACCTCTTTCGGCAGTGGGTGCCCCGTCTGTTGTGGACCCCCAGGGCCCGGACGTCCTTGGCGATGGCACGCCAAATGTCGATCTTCTGATGGGCGCTGACCTATGTGACATGTACAGGGTGGTAAAGGAAATCTCATTACTTTTCTGCCTGGTCAATGTGAGTGGCCCCCCCCCTCCCCTACCTTGCCATGTGGCACATGCTCTCATCTTTCGTGCGTTGCACTCCTCATTCGCTCCCCTCCCCACCATCTTACACACACCCCACTCAACACAGACATAGCCCATTCAACGTGCACCCTGTGTACTAACCTGTTGGTCTGGAGGACCGTAGAGTAGTGCATACTGGGGGAGGACCCCATCAACAAGTTTCTCCAATTCTTCAGAAGTGAAGGCAGGGGCCCTTTCCCCAGTCGCAGCAGCCATTGTATCTCCCAGACCGAGGTCACAGCAGCACTTGCAGTATCGGTCCTCTCCTGTGGATGATCAGGTCTCGAGTGATTAATCAGATAGAAAATGGCGGTCACGCCCACGGCGGTGCGTACCGCCGCGGTGCGTACCGCGACCACAGGCGCACATCCTCATTGGCTACTGAAGCCCATAGGGTGCAATGTTAACCAATGCGGCTTAGCACCGCGGTCTTCGACCGCCTACCGCCACGGTGTGCCACGCCAGCGCATTGACCTCACATCCCACTGTCACACTTCACAGGTCAGGCAGCCGCCATTTCAAGGGCCCACATGGCTGAATTTCCACTGCGTCACACAGGCCTAGGCCTTGCATTGCCACTCATACAAGCCTTTCAATGCATAGCGATTCGTGTACTGTGCAAGCTGTGTGAACGAACCTGTGGGTTGCTTGACTCTGTGCTCCATTGTCCTTCCTAGGCACCGTCCGCTGGGACTTGCGAGGAGAAGGGTGAATCCTCCTGTGTACCGACCGCTGGTGGACCTGTCGACAATGGAAGAAAGACATATCATACTTACATACAGGCTTGACAGAGCAACTATACATGAACTATGTGCCCAGCTGGAGCCAGACCTGATGTCCCCCATCCGCCAACCCACAGGATTCCCCCTCTGGTGCAGGTTCTGTCAGTACTCCATTTTTTGGCAAGTGGGTCTTTTCAGACAACAGTGGCCATATCATCTGGGATGTCTCAGCCTATGTTTTCTAAGGTTTTGTCCAGAGTGTTGTCTGCCCTGATGAAATACATGCGGAGCTACATTATTTTCCCTGAGGTGGGCGATTTGGCTATAGTGAAGGGTGATTTCTATTCCCTTGGACATATCCCCAACATCATTGGTGCCATTGATGGGACCCATGTGGCTTTGGTTCCCCCCAAAGAAAGTGAGCAGGTGTACAGAAACAGAAAAAGTTATCATTCGATGAATGTCCAGGTGGTCTGCTTGGCTGACCAGTACATCTCCCATGTAAATGGCAAGTTCCCTGGGTCAGTGCATGACGCGTATGTCATGCGAAATAGCATCACCCCTTATGTGATGGAACAGCTACAGAGACACCGTGTGTGGCTAATTGGTGACTCTGGTTACCCCAACCTGTCGTGGCTACTGACCCCAGTGAGGAATCCCCGGACCAGGGCTGAGGAACGGTACAATGAGGCCCATGGGCGAACTAGGAGGATCATAGAAAGGACCTTCAGGGTCCTGAAGGCCAGGTTTAGGTGCCTGCATATGACAGGGGGATCCCTAATGTACTCACCAAAGAAGGTGTGCCATATCATCGTGGCCTGCTGTATGCTTCACAATCTTGCTTTGCGACGCCAAGTGCCTTTTCTGCAGGAGGATGGTCCAGATGGTGGTGTTGTAGCAGCTGTGGAGCCTGGGGAGAGTGAAGAGGAGGAAGACGATGGGGACGACACGGACAACAGGGATACAGCCATACAACAATATTTTCAGTAGCACACAGGTAAGAATTACCCACGCCATTTTACATTTACTTAAGGCCTCATGCGTCTCCACTGTCTGTGTTTCCCCCCAGTTCCTGTTAACTGATTTGTGACTTTCCCTTCCCTTTTCAGAGCTGTATGACCCACTGCGTGACTTCTGCTTTGTTTGCCCATGGACTAAAGCTTATTGAAATTGGTATGTTGTCATCACAAAGTAACTGGACATTATTGCATCGTTATGTGTAATACATTTGTTAAGAATACAAGCAGACTCCTGTTATTTTAAGTGCAATAAGTGATTTATTTTAAGTGCTACATGTAGGTACATGATTGTAAAACGGTGATGGGTGGGGGTGGAGTAATGTCCATGGCAGAGTCCAGTTTTCAGTCGCACAGGTGCATTGTCCATATGCCTGTGGAAGGATGGAGCAGGGGCAGTTAAAGGTTGGACAGGGTGACAATGTGGGACAGTGGGATGACATCAGGGGGTATCTTAGGCTGGCGGGGGTCTTGCAATCCTACTCTGTCTTCTTGTGAGATCTCAGGTTCCGCTTGCGGGGTGGTTCTTCTTCTGCAGGAGGTGGGGTTCTGGTGGCCTGTTGTTGTGCGGGGGCCTCCTGTCCACTAGCGCCGGCGGAGGTGGTAGGCTGTTCCTGGCCTGGGCTAGTGACAGGGGCCCTTTGGGGTGCCACATGGTCCCGCAATGTGGTGACTATCTGGTTAAGGGCCACGACGATGGTCCCCATTGCGGAACCGATGTTCCTCAGTTCCTCTCTGAACCCCATGTACCGTTCCTCCTGCAGTGCCTGGATCTCCTGGAACCTGGCCAGTACCGTCGCCATCGTTTCCTGGGAGTGGTGGTAAGCTCCCATGATGGAGGAGAGGGCCTCTTGGAGAGTCGGTTCCCTGGGCCTGTCCCCCCCCCTGTCGCACAGCAGCCCTCCCAGTTCCCCTGTGTTCCTGGGCCTCTGTCCCCTGGACGGTGTGCCCACTACCACTGCCCCCAGGTCCCTGTTGTTGTTGGGGTGGTGGGTCAACCTGGGTGCCCTGTAGTGGTGGACACACCGCTGATCGACGTGTCCTGGAGACAGAGGCATGGGCCCGCTGGGTGGGAGCTGTGCTGGTGTTCCCAGAGGGGGTTGGGTCTGGTGTAGCCTGTGGCTGTCTGTGGGGAACCGACTGTCCAGAGGTCCCCGATGGGCCGGGCTGGTCATCTGGGTCCAGGGAGAAAGAGCTGCTGTCATCGCTGGGGGCCTCTTCTGGAGGTGGGATGGACATCTCTGTACCCTCCGTGGCGGTGTGGTGGCGTTCAGGTCCTGCAGGGGTATAAAGGTATGGTTATTGCTTCTGTGTGTGGCATTTCGTGTGATGGGTGGGTGTCCGTGTACCCAAGTGCAGGCATTCCCTTGTGGGGGCTTTTGTGAGGGTGGCTTGTGGGGGTGATGTGTGTGTGCAGAGGGCATGCTTTGGTGATGGGTGTCCATGCTTTGTGGTCGCATGCAGGGATTGGTCTTGGGATGGCTGGGTTGTGATGGTGAGCCATTTGCAAGGAGTTGGTGTGATGGGGGTGGGGGTGAGGGTGGGGGTATGATTTGGCATGCAGGTGGGGTAGGGGTGGGAAGCAGTAGTGCAGATTTGACTTACCAGAGTCCATTCCTCCGCCTACTCCTGCGAGGCCCTCAGGATGCAGGATGTGCAAGACTTCCTCCTCCCATGCTGTGAATTCTGGGGGAGTAGGTGGGGGTCCGCCACCAGTCTTCTGCACCGCAATGTTGTGCCTTGATACCATGGAACGCACCTTCCCCCGTAGGTCGTTCCAGCGCTTCCTTATGTCATCCCGATTGCGTGGATGCTGTCCCACCGCGTTGACCCTGTCCACTATCCTTTGCCATAGCTCCATCTTCCTGGCAATTGTGTTGTGCTGCACCTGTGCCCCGAAGAGCTGGGGCTCTACACAGACTATTTCCTCCACCATGACCCTGAGTTCTGCGTCAGTGAACCTGGGGTGTCTTTGGGGTGCCATGGGGTGGTGTGGATGAGGTGTGGGGTGGCGTTTATGGTGATGAGTGTGGTGCGTGTGGTGGTGTGTGGTGTTTGGTGCGTGGATTCTGTGTGGGTGATGGTGTTGTGTGCCTCTGTGTTGTGGGATTGTCTATTCTGTGCTCTCTCTCTAGCCTTCGTCAATAATTTCCGGTCGTAGGGGTTTGTGGGTGATGTGGGTGTGTGGGTGTGTGTTTTATATTGTGTTGGGTGTGTGGGAGTGGTGTTAGTATGTGTATCAGGTATTTGTGTTTCAAACTGACCAATGTGGCTGAGTTTTCTATGTGTGTGTGTATTTTGACCGCGGCGGTGTGTACCGCCAATGGAATACTGCAGTTGAAAGACCGCTGCGGGGATTTGTGGGTCGGAATGGAATGGGCGTATTTCTGTTGGCGTGACGGTGGAGGTTTGGTCATCGCCATTTTTTCGCTGACCTTTGGTGTGGCGGACTTTTGTGCATGTCGGGTTTTTTGGCGGTTTGCCAGTTGCGGGTCAGAATGACCGTGGTGGATTATCGCGGCCGTGGCGGTGTTCTGGCGGTCTTCTGACCTGCGGTAAGCGCCTTTTACCGCCGAGGTCAGAATGACCCCCAAAGTCTTTTGCCATTTGTACAGCAAAGTCTTTAAGCATAGGTTTGACACAGTGTGAACCTTACCGAGCTGTTTTATATATATATATATATATGTATATATATATATATAGAGAGAGAGAGAGCGAGAGAGAGAGACAGATATATAAAGGCTTTTACTTACCTGCAAAATACTTGCATTTTCGTTGTGAAGGTATGTGTAGTAAGGCCATATGAGTGTAAAGATTTGCATGGAGACGTTTTAAAGTCATGTGTGGTAAAGGCATGCATGGTTCTGTCATATAACCATACAATACTAATCCCTTCTTCTCCCAAAATCTCATTCCCCTTGCTATGTTTGAAAACAAGATGAATAATATGTATCTTTATGGCTTCTGGACCAATAAAAACATATCGCCATGGGAAGCTTCAGGAGGATGGTCCAGATGGTGGTGTTGTAGCAGCTGTGGAGCCTGGGGAGAGTGAAGAGGAGGAAGACGATGGGGACGACACGGACAACAGGGATACAGCCATACAACAATATTTTCAGTAGCACACAGGTAAGAATTACCCACGCCATTTTACATTTACTTAAGGCCTCATGCGTCTCCACTGTCTGTGTTTCCCCCCAGTTCCTGTTAACTGATTTGTGACTTTCCCTTCCCTTTTCAGAGCTGTATGACCCACTGCGTGACTTCTGCTTTGTTTGCCCATGGACTAAAGCTTATTGAAATTGGTATGTTGTCATCACAAAGTAACTGGACATTATTGCATCGTTATGTGTAATACATTTGTTAAGAATACAAGCAGACTCCTGTTATTTTAAGTGCAATAAGTGATTTATTTTAAGTGCTACATGTAGGTACATGATTGTAAAACGGTGATGGGTGGGGGTGGAGTAATGTCCATGGCAGAGTCCAGTTCTCAGTCGCACAGGTGCATTGTCCATATGCCTGTGGAAGGATGGAGCAGGGGCAGTTAAAGGTTGGACAGGGTGACAATGTGGGACAGTGGGATGACATCAGGGGGTATCTTAGGCTGGCGGGGGTCTTGCAATCCTACTCTGTCTTCTTGTGAGATCTCAGGTTCCGCTTGCGGGGTGGTTCTTCTTCTGCAGGAGGTGGGGTTCTGGTGGCCTGTTGTTGTGCGGGGGCCTCCTGTCCACTAGCGCCGGCGGAGGTGGTAGGCTGTTCCTGGCCTGGGCTAGTGACAGGGGCCCTTTGGGGTGCCACATGGTCCCGCAATGTGGTGACTATCTGGTTAAGGGCCACGACGATGGTCCCCATTGCGGAACCGATGTTCCTCAGTTCCTCTCTGAACCCCATGTACCGTTCCTCCTGCAGTGCCTGGATCTCCTGGAACCTGGCCAGTACCGTCGCCATCGTTTCCTGGGAGTGGTGGTAAGCTCCCATGATGGAGGAGAGGGCCTCTTGGAGAGTCGGTTCCCTGGGCCTGTCCCCCCCCCTGTCGCACAGCAGCCCTCCCAGTTCCCCTGTGTTCCTGGGCCTCTGTCCCCTGGACGGTGTGCCCACTACCACTGCCCCCAGGTCCCTGTTGTTGTTGGGGTGGTGGGTCAACCTGGGTGCCCTGTAGTGGTGGACACACCGCTGATCGACGTGTCCTGGAGACAGAGGCATGGGCCCGCTGGGTGGGAGCTGTGCTGGTGTTCCCAGAGGGGGTTGGGTCTGGTGTAGCCTGTGGCTGTCTGTGGGGAACCGACTGTCCAGAGGTCCCCGATGGGCCGGGCTGGTCATCTGGGTCCAGGGAGAAAGAGCTGCTGTCATCGCTGGGGGCCTCTTCTGGAGGTGGGATGGACATCTCTGTACCCTCCGTGGCGGTGTGGTGGCGTTCAGGTCCTGCAGGGGTATAAAGGTATGGTTATTGCTTCTGTGTGCGGCATTTCGTGTGATGGGTGGGTGTCCGTGTACCCAAGTGCAGGCATTCCCTTGTGGGGGCTTTTGTGAGGGTGGCTTGTGGGGGTGATGTGTGTGTGCAGAGGGCATGCTTTGGTGATGGGTGTCCATGCTTTGTGGTCGCATGCAGGGATTGGTCTTGGGATGGCTGGGTTGTGATGGTGAGCCATTTGCAAGGAGTTGGTGTGATGGGGGTGGGGGTGAGGGTGGGGGTATGATTTGGCATGCAGGTGGGGTAGGGGTGGGAAGCAGTAGTGCAGATTTGACTTACCAGAGTCCATTCCTCCGCCTACTCCTGCAAGGCCCTCAGGATGCAGGATGTGCAAGACTTCCTCCTCCCATGCTGTGAATTCTGGGGGAGTAGGTGGGGGTCCGCCACCAGTCTTCTGCACCGCAATGTTGTGCCTTGATACCATGGAACGCACCTTCCCCCGTAGGTCGTTCCAGCGCTTCCTTATGTCATCCCGATTGCGTGGATGCTGTCCCACCGCGTTGACCCTGTCCACTATCCTTTGCCATAGCTCCATCTTCCTGGCAATTGTGTTGTGCTGCACCTGTGCCCCGAAGAGCTGGGGCTCTACACAGACTATTTCCTCCACCATGACCCTGAGTTCTGCGTCAGTGAACCTGGGGTGTCTTTGGGGTGCCATGGGGTGGTGTGGATGAGGTGTGGGGTGGCGTTTATGGTGATGAGTGTGGTGCGTGTGGTGGTGTGTGGTGTTTGGTGCGTGGATTCTGTGTGGGTGATGGTGTTGTGTGCCTCTGTGTTGTGGGATTGTCTATTCTGTGCTCTCTCTCTAGCCTTCGTCAATAATTTCGGGTCGTAGGGGTTTGTGGGTGATGTGGGTGTGTGGGTGTGTGTTTTATATTGTGTTGGGTGTGTGGGAGTGGTGTTAGTATGTGTATCAGGTGTGTGTGTTTCAAACTGACCAATGTGGCTGAGTTTTCTATGTGTGTGTGTATTTTGACCGCGGCGGTGTGTACCGCCAATGGAATACTGCAGTTGAAAGACCGCTGCGGGGATTTGTGGGTCGGAATGGAATGGGCGTATTTCTGTTGGCGTGACGGTGGAGGTTTGGTCATCGCCATTTTTTCGCTGACCTTTGGTGTGGCGGACTTTTGTGCATGTCGGGTTTTTTGGCGGTTTGCCAGTTGCGGGTCAGAATGACCGTGGTGGATTATCGCGGCCGTGGCGGTGTTCTGGCGGTCTTCTGACCTGCGGTAAGCGCCTTTTACCGCCGAGGTCAGAATGACCCCCAAAGTCTTTTGCCATTTGTACAGCAAAGTCTTTAAGCATAGGTTTGACACAGTGTGAACCTTACCGAGCTGTTTTATATATATATATATATATGTATATATATATATAGAGAGAGAGAGAGAGCGAGAGAGAGAGACAGATATATAAAGGCTTTTACTTACCTGCAAAATACTTGCATTTTCGTTGTGAAGGTATGTGTAGTAAGGCCATATGAGTGTAAAGATTTGCATGGAGACGTTTTAAAGTCATGTGTGGTAAAGGCATGCATGGTTCTGTCATATAACCATACAATACTAATCCCTTCTTCTCCAAAAATCTCATTCCCCTTGCTATGTTTGAAAACAAGATGAATAATATGTATCTTTATGGCTTCTGGACCAATAAAAACATATCGCCATGGGAAGCTTCAATCAAAAAGAAAACAGCATTCCTATTTGATTAACAGTGAATGCATTTGTGAGACATCAAGTTAAAACTTTTCAAGTGCTTTTGTCCACCTACAGTCAGCCACAGGTTCCTATCAGGGAATGGCTTCACAGTTTTTAATACTCATTTTCTACTATGTCAGGGGACTGTTGGTACAGGGGTGAGAGGAAAACCCATAAGACTGCTATGGTGTGTTCATAAAGAATTTACACTCACACCCCCTACTCTGGAGCTCTGGTGCTCTACTGTACTTCCAATTGACCCTTTTCCACTATGGCTTTGAATTTCAAATTATGGGTTAATTGGAGTCAGCCAATCTCCCTGCTTTCTCTGCCCCATAAATTGATGCCATTCTGCAGCAGCATATTTCTCTCTATAGAAACTCACATTTTCCTGTCTTTCAGGAAACTCCACCCATAATTCTACCCAGTCCACAGCAAATCGCAGATCTGCACATGAATTGACCTCATTTGATTTCCCAATATCTTCTGCACAGGAAGTGTTCATCTCTGGTTTTCTGTCAAAACTGTCTTTAAAAGAAGATGCCAAGCAGGAGGACTTCATTTCCCCTCACCCATTTGCACAGGAAGTGGCATCACTGGATTTCTCACCATCCATCTGTACAGGAAGTGACATCAGTGGTTTTCTACCCACAGCACTGTGAAGGCCTTCTCCTACCAGGACCTATTTAATGGAGGCTGTAGCACAGAAGCATGCAGCATGCTCACCACTGGAGGTGCTAAAGCTGTGCAAAAGTCTAGCCCATCTGTGCATGTTCTCTCCTAGACTACAACAATCTAATTCTCCACTCAACCACCTCTACCCTTCCATGCTCCTCTGAGCTCTCAACTGTGGCTGCTGGTCACTGCACTGCTGCCACACCGCACCACACAACACAAAGGAACATTCACATGTAATTCCTGGAAATTCTTATGCACTCTGCGGCACCCCCTACACCCACCACTCCTTTACCAACAGCGCCCAACACATCATGCACTCATACAAATTAGCCACCCCCTCACACCCACACATATCAAACAACACCAAAACCATGTGTCAAACTCATGTGGATGCACCTCAGCACCTCCTCTTTCAGCAATCATGGCATGGAGTTATGGGACCTACTGCACGACCACCCTCCGGATCGGCTCTTCTTCACAGAAACATGGCTAAATGCAACCTCTGCATGAGACATCAATGTAGCAATCTCTGCTGGCTACTAGATTGCCAGGCAAGACTGTCAGCATAAGCCCAAAGCAAGCACCACACTACCAATATTCCACCAGAAACTGAAGACCTGTGTCTTCCACTGATGGTCTTGACTTTCAGCTTCAACTCAGTGCCTAGAGACCCTTACTGGTGATTAGTTTAAACTCTAAACCCCCTTTTTCATGAAATCAACAGTTAAAGACATTTTCTAATCAGCCATAAGATGCTACCACCAGCAGATACGGACTACCAAATTCACAGCTCTTGCACATCACATTGATGCTGGTACTAACAGCAGCAAGAAAATCGTCATCAAAGTTTTGACCACGACTCCTGCCACATCCAGCAACATTACCCCTCATAAGACGTTTGAAGTAATCTCTCAAAATTCTTCTATGACAAAATCACCTCCATATGTGGCAACTTTGATCCTCAACTGGACCCTCCTAATGTTGCAACTCAACTTCTCATCACAGTTGGAAAATGACCCCATACCTCGTGGCCCACTGTCACTACCATTGAAATTACAGTTACCATGAAGACCATACACTCATAGGCCCTATCTGACCCTTGCCCCCACCATTCATTCGTAAAAGGACTCCTATCATTCAGTGAAGCCTTAGCACACATCCTCAATGCCACCATCAACTCAGCCACATTCCTGGATACCTGGACACATACCTCCTGCTCAAGGTACCACCTGCTGACCTACCCCCACTTTCCAACTATAGGCTCATCTCAGTCTTCCCATACCTGAAAAAATTCACATTAACCACCTCACCAACTACCAGCATCTTGATGCCACTCAGTCCAGATTCAGGTCCAACAACAATACAGAAACAGCACTCATCTCCACAATGGATGATGTCCCCATGACCTCTCTATAGCATTCGACAGCATGAGACTGGCATCTAAGGCCCAGCTCTCTGCTGAATCTACTCCTTTCTAACGGACAGAAAACAGGCCATCAGCCTGGCTCCTTACTCCTTGGAAGCCTGCAATCTCATATGAGGAGTGCCTCAAGGTTCACAGCTCCAGCCCACCCTTTTAAAGACATACTTGAACCCTTTGGCCAATATCATTCATGCACACCACATCAACATCCTGTCATACACCATTGACAGCAATGACACAGAACTCATACACTCCGTCTTAGACAAGACATCAACACTAGAAACAAGTTCACTGCCTGCATGACCACAGTCATTATCTGGATGAAAGCCAACCTTCCTCAACTCAACATTGGCAAGACATAAGTGGTGATTCTTGGCTAGAACACCTCACCATGGGACTCCAACTAGTGGCCGGATGAACTCGGTCCCACACCGGGCAACCATGCCCGGAACTTCAGAATAATAATTGACAGCAAACTAAACATCATCCCTGCATCCTGCGTCCACACCCTGACGGTGCTGAGGAAGAACTTCAAACAGCTCCCAAGCCGCAAAAACGGTCACTCACTCTCTAATCTCCAGCAAGTTGGACAACGGGAGCACCATCTATGCCGGGGTCACCAAACAAGTCACTAGAAGACTATAAACCATCCATAGCTCATTAGTCAAAATCATCCTCAAACTCCAACACAGAAATCACATCGCACCTACCATACCAAGTGGAGCTTTACTGGCTCACAAAGCACAAATGTGCACTTCTCAAACTTTTCACACACATATTCAAGGCACTACACAACTTAGCACCACCTACTTGAACAGTCACATCTCCTTCCACAAATCACCCACACACCTCTGCTCCACAGGACTCCTATTCACACACATTCCGTGCATACACAGCATCAGATCAGGATGACAAGTGTTCTCTTACATTGTTCCTAAAGGGTGGAACTGCCTCACACTCCACATTAGAGCTTCCGCCTCTCTTCTTGACTTCCACAAGAAGATGGACATCTCTTTTTCAATTAACCAACCTACCATAGGCAGGGCTAGGCACACACACCTGCTCAGCACCAGGATGCGCTCACAGGAGGGATTGCATTTATATATAAACACAACATAGCATAACACAGAACAGTGCTAGGACATCCTCTCCTCCTTCCTCAAACAACCCTGAAGCTTTCTGTATCACTCTTTCCCCATCCATTGTGTCTTAGATATCCTCCCTTGGAGCCACACCTTCTTCCCGCCAAGGATGCTGCCCCTTACATGGAATCAGAAAATCATGAAAAATAAATTTTTCTATTTTCTTTAAATAGAGGGCCTGATTTATGAAAAGTTAGAGCCGCCTTTGCGTTATTTTTTTACGCAAAAGCTGTACAAACTTACAAAATATCAATATATTTTGTAAGTTTGCGCCGCTTTTGCGTCAAAAAATGACTCAAAGGTGGCGCTAACTTTTCATAAGTCAGGCCCACAGTGTCTTACAGACGCCTATGTGTGCATGTCTAGAATCAACCACTCCAACTAATCGCAATTCCTCTCCGTCCTTTTGTTTCTGCTGTGAGGCCCCACACCCCCACCTCCACTGCACCAGAGCTCCCTTCTAGACTGTTCCCCATTACAATGCTTTATAAAGTAAAGAAAGTCAAGGGGAGTTGCAATAGCGGCAATACTAATAATACTGCTACTAATAATAGTCCTATAAATGATACATTTTATGTTAATAATGATTATTACTACAATAATAATGATGCAGTCTTGATGAGGCATACCTCGAGATCCAAATGTAAAAACAACATAATCAAGCCTACTAATATATTTCAGAATGAGTATGCGCGACGTGAAATTCTAGCAATTAACTGCTAGTTTACATATACTTCATAATGCCTCATTTCCTAGATGAATGTACATTTATACATTAAAAGGGTCCTTTGGGACTTTTCTCAGTTCATAGAGTTGTGGTTACATGCTTTATAATTAATTTATACATGAGTTTCTTTAGCGTAAACAGGACTAAACAACGCCCTACAGTGTTGTACAAATGGTACCAGATTCGCATAGAACAAAGGAAAGCATTTGTGATATGTTTACGGTTTTTAAAAATAAAATATTATGAGAAGGTGGAATTCTTTATGTAGCTAATATGCTAAAAAGTTGCCTTGTAAATGTCTTCTTTATAAAGTGGTTGCATTTTGAAAAATGTACAAAATTCTGCATGCACTCACACGGCGGAATGGTATATGTATATGCCACAACCAACAACTGCACCTTAATATCACCCTATATATAGTTCTATCACAAGCTAGGGCGGGAGGATTCCACCACCTCAGGGCAGGAAAGAGGTTTCCTTAGGAAAACCAAATATATATGCTCCTAAGGAAACCTCTTTTATGCCCTGAGATGGTGAAATCCTCCAGCCCTGGCTGGATAGAATTATAGATAGGGTGATATTAAGGTGATGTTGTTGCACTGTTGCACTGTGTGGTGAAGCCTACTGGTCCCTTCTAAATGACATTCAGAAGTCATGGCTAGATGGGGGTGCCTTTGTGTGTTTTTCCATATCCTTTGAAATATTCTGACACATATTGTGCATTGAATTTGTAATAACAGTAGCAAACAGCAGAACATGCGTGCACAGGAGATAGTTCATCCTGGAGGTGCTGCTGATGTTCTGCTAGCCTTCTCTGCTGCTGCTCCAGACCATGGAAAAACTGATACATGCCTAGAAACCCTTTTTACCAACCACTAGAGGTCTGACGAAGGCTGCATCAAAAAACACAACTGCTACAAATCGGGGCAAGCTAAAGTAGAACCCTATCTGGTGACCACATTTCCTACCTGCTACACTTCTATTTTTTATCACTGACCGTGGCAAGTTTTTTAACTATCTGTCGCGTATGTAGCTAGCCCCTGTGTGTGTCCCTTGTCCTGCTGGACTCACATTCCACTATCCCTGTAGGTCAGACTGTGACCTACCCCTTCCTTATTAAAGTTGGTCTCCCTTCAGTGTCGAGCTCCTAGCCAGGAGTTTCAAAGGCACCGAAGTTAACATTTATCCCAACCGTAATGCAATAGCATTGCCTAACTAAACTGAAAAATAGGCTTATTTTCCAGAACAGCGCATGCCACCTTTCTGAATTCCAAAACACTTTGGGGTACATTTAAATGGAACTGGTGCAGCATGGTGCTGTGCCAAAATTGGCGGTGGTGCACTGCATCAGTCCAGGAACGCAGGGATGAGGTGTATTTACAAAAATATGGTGCATCCCTGTGTTTCCCCAAGTGCTTGCACTAAATTTAGCTGCCAGCACCAATGCAGGATTCCTTGCACCATAGTGCAAGGGTGTCTGCATTGAAGCGAATGATTGTTTATGTACAGGAAGGTATCCCGTCCTGCACATAAAAAATCTACAATGGTGATTTGGCACTTCTATGTGTGCTGCAGAATGCAGCATACATAGAAGAATCAAAGTATCATTATTTAATGATTGTTTATAGCAGGAAGGGACACCTTTCTGCACATAAACAATCGTTAATGGCCTGTTGCTCTTTCTATGTGTACTGCAGAATGTAGCGCACATAGAAGAAGCAAAAACAAAGAGAAATACAAAAATGTCTCCTTGTTGTGCCATGCTAATGCCACTCATGGGGTGGCGTTAGTTTTTGTCGATGTCTGGTTCCTTGTAAGTCTGGGGCAGCATCAAAAGCAATGTGTTTTGCAGTGGAACCCATTGCACGCTCCTCTGCCACAGAAAACTGCATTAGAGGGGCCCATATTTACAAGACATCATTAAGCCACAAAAAGTGGCTTAGCGCTGCCTTGTAAATATGGCGCAGTACACAGTGCCACCAAAACATCACTAAAAGTGACACTACGGTGGTGCTAGGGGCTTGTAAATATGCCCCTACATATTCAATAGGAAAAGTACTGTTTTATTGTTGTCAATGTTTCATGCTGTGCTTCATTCATTCTTTGGTGTTCATAATAATTAAGATCACTAAAGAAAAATGCTCACAAATATGTCTTGGCAGGATGATTACTATCCTCTACTTTTTAGAGTATTGTTTGCTATTGAGCAATGATCACAATGTTTACAATGTTTATGTGAGACTGTTAACGGCAATGTGATGACACTATGGAACTAGGTAAGAGTATGGTAAGGTTATGTGTGTTTAAGTTGGAGGATATTTTTGGCCTTCGTCGAGGCTCTGTGGACTAGGTGATTGTCTTTGGGATAATGAGCTATCATAAATTTCTCTTGAGGCTTTATGAAGTTGGGATATCTGAAGTTGATTTTAGGCTTTTTGCAGGTGTATTGCTGGGTCTACAAGAGTTTGTTAATGTGAGTTACTGGCATGGTTTTCAAGGAGGTTTCTTTGGAATAATTTCAAAACCTCTTGAAAAGTCTGTGAAGTTTGCTGGAGCTACCTGGAGGACTGTTAGTGGCACTTTGTGGTCCTGGTCCCTACTAATTGGCCCCAATGCTTATATGCAAGGATCTGTTGAGGGCTTTGAATAGTTTGTTGGGGCTATATTTACTAAATTCAAGTTTTTGTAACATGCGCAGTGTGATTGCCTTTTGGCTACTTTACAGCCTATACTTAGATCCATCGTTCTTTGTGTGATATGTAGATTGTGAGGATCCCTGGAATTAGTTGGTAGGTGGGATCGTTCGGAAAATGTGTAGTGTTAGAGGTTAAGAGGTAAGTATAGATTCTCTCTCTACTTGCCAAAGCTCTAAAATACCTGGTATGTCCAGCGTCTTGTGTAAAGTAACTGGGAAGCAATCTATATTCGAGATTCTTGATTGAATGCTTTTCGGTTGATTGTAATTTTGTGTGTCTTACTTTTAGGATTTTGCGTGGATGGGAGTCTAAGAGAGAAGATATTGGAGGTGTTCCCCTTTAAGACTTTTGCAGACTAGCTTCCAGAATCGGGGGCACGGCACAGGCAGAGAAACTGAGGTCAGAAGGCAGGATTTCCAGGTTGGGACCAGTAACGGCAATATTTCCCGCACCATTGTTATTCATAGATTCATAGATTAGGACCAGCCAACAGGTGTTTCTCCCCTGTGGTGCGCAGGCTGGGGCCACAGGGTGAAAAACTCGTGTTGGCTGGCCCTGATCTATGAACTGGCATGGCAGCTTAATTATATTGGGTGAACTCTAAAAAAATATAAACGCATACAAAAATACACTAAAGAAAAATATTTTGGTTTTGCATTCAACTGTACACTTAATAAATTAAAATCCACTTTGATTCACAACATTATATCACAAAATGACCATACCTTGTAGCTCTTATTCTTATTTATCTTGTGAGCTTTTTTGGGGGTATAGGCTGCCGAAAGGTTAGTTTGCAGGTCATCAATATATCCCTATTTAGGTGACGTAGACAAAACCCTTATCTCTAAGTTAAACTCAAAAATACTCAGACAATGCCACCGTGTGATATACTGGTATAACAAGTGCAGGTCTTAAGAATTTAGGGGCATGTTTTCAAGCCTCTTGAGCCTCCTAGTGGTACTTTAGCGTATTTTTTTTACGCTAATGTGGCGTTAAGGAGGCATTTTTGTTGCGCCATATTCACCAAATAGTGCAATGTAAGCATTGCACCACTTTGTAACCACTTGCGCCACAATATGCCTGCGCTAGGCATAATGTATGCAAGGTGGAGGTTCCCCTGTTAGGAGGCCCAGAAAAATGGCACAAGATTTTGCTGTGCCATTTTTACTGTCATTTTTAGCATCACTATTTTTTTTATGCTTCGGTGGCGTACTGTGCCAGCCCATATTTACAAGGCCACACAAAGCCACCTTAAGCTTTTCATGGTCTTTTAAATATGGACCTCTTTCACGCATAACACTGTGTGAAAGGAGTGTTCCATGGGTGTTGCTTGGGATGTTCCCACACAATACCAGTGGAACCCAAAGGAATGTCACGCATTCCCAGATTAATAAGTCTGGGAAAGTATCAGATTCCTACGCCACCTCAGGGGTGTTGTGAAAATGGTGCAACGGGTAGAAGTATTGTTATTTCTCTCCTTTTGTCCCTCTTTTTATGTGTTCTGCAATAATCCCTGCAACACAGACACCCTCGCACCATGGTGCAAGGGTGTCTGCACTAGCACTAGGCAGCACTTTGTGTGCCAGCCCAAGGGTAGAGGACAGAAATGCACTGTATCTTGTAGATAGGTAGGTAGGGTGCATTTCTGCCCTTTCCCAGTGGCGCAGGGCGGCAAAGCAAGGCACTTTCTATGCCACCCTGCGCCATGAGCCTCATAAATGAGACCCACTATCTCTAATGATGTATTAGGAGAAAACAATATACTTTTAGCAATGCTTAAGACTTAAGTACAATCACTGCCGCGAGAGACTACTGAAGTGAAGAGAGTAGGGAAAGCAGTGTGAAAACAGCAGAGGCAAAGTCATTACCTCTTAAAGGCAATTCTGTCCTGGGCTGTGATTAACTTTGAGCTAAAATTCTTGTGGGCGGAAGGAGACTGGTAAAGATTTAACATGTTATCTTACTTCACGTCTTCCAGAGAGGAATTATTTAAGGTGGTCTGTCCTGGGTTAAACTCTTCATTAAAAAAGTTATTTTTAAGAAGTTTATCTGAGCCTTCTGACAACCACCCCACCACGTCATCCCTGCATATCTATCTATCAGACTAGACTTCTTCTGTGTAACACTTGCTAACAGTGAACACAGTCTCATTTTTCGGTATTAAGCACACAAGGTGTAGCCATGCAGAGTCAAGGACAAATGTAGGCCTTGCCATAGATGAGAGAAGGCCTTATACTGGAAAAGCAAATTGACTGCCTGGCTAAAGCAGATTGGGAACCTGCGGAAAAGCCTTCCTTCCTTTACTGCCTCATAAAGATAAGAAGTAGTCCTACAAAAACAACCTGCTCAGGGGTTTAAATTTGTAGGTTTAGATTAATACATACGTTCAAAAAAAGAGGTGGGTTTATGGGCTGTTCCCCTTTTATAGAGAACATGCTCAAATGTCTGTAACCTTCAGACGTTGGACTGGTGAATACTTCACACGTACAGGCAAAGAACTAATTACGTATTTGGGCAAACCGCTGTAGCTTGTGGGTCAGTACAATGTCATCTAATCTTACCTGCAACAGACTAAAAGAGTAGTATTAAATCTGTCGGCAGCTCTCCGCTGGCGGCGAAAGGCATACATGGGTGGCAGATCCCCGGCAAGTAGGAACACTCATGCCTCGTAAGCCACTTGCCAACTGTGTTTGAAAACCATCAGCAACAGGTCATTGAAGACAGCAAGTTGTGCTTTTGAGAGGTGTGTTTGAAGAACCTTGCAATGTTTGGAAAGCTAAAAATGTTACTATAAGGGAATAAAACGGAGTGCTTAATATTGATATCAATCCAAATGTCTTGGATCATAGGTTTCTCAGGTCACCAGTAGGATTCACATACATTATATTTGTAATTTAATACTGTACATTTATTGAAATAATATATGCAACATTACTCAAATATTTTTACATTTCCAGGCAAGTTTTTTCTCAAATCTCAGTTAAAATATTTTGACTTGCTCGTAATTTTACACAAAATATATTTACGAAGGATTAGTGCACACTTACGCATACTGGCCCTTGCCTGTTTCTTGGAGGTAGGGTTCCCAGGCATCACCACAGCGTTTGAGCTTTTTGTAATTTTTACTATTTAACAGTTGTGAGGAAATTTTATGTCACTTTGGAACGCCCCATCCAAACATTTTTCTGTCATGGGTGCCTTGGCATGAACATGTTTAAAGGTCACTGAAGTAAAATGAAATCCAAGACGTCTTTCTCCCTCTTCAGAGAGGGGTAATAGCAAAAAGGTTAGTCGTGACACAGGAGTGACTGTTTTCGTGAAAATAACTCTTGCATGCTGTTACTTCATTTAAACATGAACATTTTAAATGTGCATGCCATGCAAAAACATTGAGAAACATTGCAGACCCTCTTGTAATAAAATTAAAGCATTGCGACCATAGACCTCCCCTTGTAGGGCTGGTGGCCTCTCAAAATTAAAGCCAAACAGGAGCTTCTCAAAATTAAAACCAAACCACACTTTCAAACGTGATCTGCAATACGCTGAATGGCAAGTTAACAAATATGTTTCCCCTACAGAAAAGGTTACATGGTGTTAGTATCTGATCCATGGATGCACAAGATATTGCCTCTCAACTTAAAATCCTGCAAAACATATGTCTCTTCCAACAAAATACCCATATCCCATTAATTCCCCAACATTTTCTACACATGCTTAATGGTATTAATATGCACAGAAAAAGTAAGATTCACACAACGTGAAAAGCCCGAAATTAAGCAATGGTGAAAATGAACTGATCACATTTTCAAAAACAGAAAAAGTAATGTACAGGATTTTATGGGCCAAAACACAACACTGTTTCGACTGTAATATTATGAATCACCGTCGTAAATCACTTATCAAAATGAAGGCACTTGTTGCTAGTCTAGCAAAGCTGATAACTATGCTGTGATGATTATAATTAAGTTTGATATTTCTAAACGTAATTCCTACACAATGAGACTGGAGACTGCAGGGGTGAGATTAACTTTCCTTTGTTACTCCTACAGGTGGAGCCGCAGAGACTGGCCTCAAATTAAGTGGACATTAGACATGAACTTTCACTGCATGGTTCCTCGCTGAAAGACTCTGATGGCTCTGTTGAAAGGTCATTTGTAGTGAAGAAGTCACCAGAAATTAACAGATAATGACATGTTAAAGTGAAAAACATGTGCATTTATATCCCACTGAAATACACTAAAATGCTGATGATATCTGCGCAGTACAGCTCAGGTTCAGTATGGATCATCAACCAGACCTTCATGACGTCAACATAAACGGTCCTCTGAAAACACAGGTAAAATTAACAAGAATACTCCTGGGCCACATTATTTTTCGTAGGTTCATGTGATCCTCCAAATTTCCAGGGATGACAGGAGAGAATCGGACATTTCAGTGAAATAAGCACAATCCTAATAATAAATGTAATGATATTTAGGGGCTCACTTACAAGCGCCTTGCGCCACCATACCATTTTTTTTTATGCTACGGAGGCATAAAACAGTCCCCCACCTTGCACCGTATTTACAAACTGCTGCAATGTCGCCATTGCACCCGATGGTAAACCCTTGCACCACATTATACCTGCGCCAGATGTAATGTGTGCAAAGGATGCGTTTGCCCTGCAGGCAGTCCTAAAAAATGGCACAGTGAAATCTGCAAGATTTCACTGCACCATTCTAGAGTCAATTTGAACGCCTGCCTAGTGCAGGGGTTACACTGAAGCTGGGCTCTTTTGAATGTGTCTCCCCGAGCTTTTTAGGACTAGTGTCAACATTTTGTATGCTAGTCCAGGAAAGCGCTACAACTGCGTCAAAACTTTTGATGCAGTTGTGCTAACGAGCGCCATGGTGCGCTGTATTGTAAACACAGCAATACCTTGGTGTTGTTATGGGGGGGTGCAAGGTGACACAAACAAATGAAGAAATGGAGCAGATGCACCAGTTCCTTGCAAATCAGTCCTTCAGAGGCATATTTATAAACCCCTTGCACCACCCTGCATCACATTAGCGTCATTTTGTTTTTACACTAATGTGGTGTTAAGGTGGTCTTTTCATCGTGCCATATTTAAAAGTAGTGCAATGCATGCATTGCGCCACTTTGTAACCCCATGCCCCACCTTATGCCTGCTCCAGGCATAATATATACAAGTGGGCGTTCCCCCTTTAGGAGGCCTGTAAAGATGGCGCAGTGAAATTTACAAGCTTTCACTGCTACATTTTTAGCATAATTTTTAATGCCTGCCTAAGGTAGGCGTTAAAATGACACTCCCATTGTGTTCAGTGGGCCTCCCTTTACTTTGCAGGATTAGTGCCATCATTTTTGTCACTAATCCGTCAAAGCTCCACAATAGCATTAGTGTTTTTGACACTATGGTCCTAACGACTGCCATGGTGCACCTTAGGGGCATATTGACAAGAAAGTGGTGCATCAGTCCCGATGTACCACTTTCCTTGCGTGCCCCTAACACCACCTAACAACACCATGGTTGTGCCGTATTTACAATAGATTTATCTTTCAATCAGCCTTACATGCATGTGTACAGTGCAGTTACATGCACTGCATGTAACAAAAAATAGATGGAAGCTTTTGAAGGCAGGTTAAGGGGTCATACAACCGCAAACTAACTACAATAAAGATGAGAGACTGAAGAATCTTGAATCAGCCCAAATGTAGGAATACTGTGACTTCCAGCTTTGTTTCTTCCCGGGTTAATGTGAGCACAGACATGTAATTTAGTTTGTGATGGAATTGTGGAAAACTACCCACATTTACCAAATGCTGCAAGCAAGATTCCGCAATCTGAATCTTCCAACGTTCGAGCACAGAAGGTCCACTAAAGGTTATTTACAGAGTTGGGTAGCAATCTTCTTTGCACTTATGTTAACAATACTTTACAATTTAGTAGAAGGGAAAAGTAGCATTTATTTTGTTCCTCTGAGCACTACAATGTCTCTCCACAATCATGTAAAGTGGTGGATTTACGTTCAAGAATTCGTACCCAATGCTTCATGATGGCATGAGCTGGCAAATACTGCCCAGCTATCACTTTCAACCTTTTTGTAGTTTGCTGTACTCTAAATACACATAAGACTACATTTTTGTACTGTGATTCAATCTGACTTTGTCCCTCTCCAGTGGTGTGATGCAGTATAGATGCCCTGAGAGGTGGTAGTTTTAGTACTGCTTTGGCCTAGCTCCATTTCACACACTGACTATGGGGATGTCAACTAAAATCCATATCAAGACCTCTCAAAATTTATGACTCCTTTTTACATGAGAAACCGTGGTTCACTGGGTTCACTGCTTGTCATGACATACTCATTCCATTCAACAATCAATGTAGCTCCTCTAAAACATAGCATTTGCATAGGTCACTGGAAACTATGGGGGTCATTCTGACCCTGGCGGTCACCGACCGCCAGGGCCAACGACCGCGGAAGCACCGCCAACAGGCTGGCGGTGCTTCCTGGGCCATTCTGACCGCGGCGGTAAAGCCGCGGTCAGAAAAGGGGAACTGGCGGTTTCCCGCCGGTTTACCCCTGGCCCAGGGAATCCTCTATGGCGGCGCTGCTTGCAGCGCCGCCATGGGGATTCCGACCCCCTTCCCGCCATCCTGGTCCTGGCGGTTTTTACCGCCAGGAACAGGATGGCGGGAATGGGTGTCCTGGGGCCCCTGGGGGCCCCCGCACTGCCCATGCCACTGGCATGGGCAGTGCAGGGGCCCCCTAACAGGGCCCCACAAAGATTTTCAGTGTCTGCTTTGCAGACACTGAAAATCGCGACGGGTGCCACTGCACCCGTCGCACCCCAGCAACTCCGCCGGCTCCATTCGGAGCCGGCTTCATCGTTGCTGGGTCTTTCCCGCTGGGCCGGCGGGCGGCCTTTTGGCGGTCGCCCGCCGGCCCAGCGGGAAAGCCAGAATGACCGCCGCGGTCTTTTGACCGCGGTGCGGTCATTCGGCGGTTCCCGCCAGGCGGGCGGCGGTTGGAATGACCGCCTATGTCTAAAAGCTTCATGGTCTTGTCCTGCTTTTCCATATGAGTGTCAACGAGGCAGATGCAAAGAAGTGATCCAAACCGACCCTTAGTAACCTCCAGCAGGAGCTGCATGCAAGTATCCTATTCCACCAATACAAGATTATTGTCATGTATCCTTAACCCCTTCTGTGCCGCGGACGTAGTGGTTACGTCCTGCGGCACAGTGCTGCTGTGCCGAGGACGTAACCACTACGTCCTCGGCACACAGCCCAGAGGGAGCGCTCTCGCTCCCTCTGTGTGCTTCCCCCCACCCCCCAAAGTCAGGGATGGAAGGGGAAGCCCTTCCCCTTCCACCCCGACCCCACCCCCCCATAATGACGTCAGCGCGCGATCGCGCGCTGACTTCATTATGGGGATTTCGCCGCACAGGAAGCCATTTGCTTCCTGTGCGGCGTGGAGAGAAGAGGTGAGTTCCTCTTCCCGGTAGGTGGGGGGTTTGGGCTAAAGAGGCACCGGGGGAAAGGAAAGGCTTTTCCTTTCCCCCGGTGTCTCTTTGAGCATTCCTGCTGCCCGATCGCATTGCGATCGGGCAGCAGGAATGCCCACTAGACACCAGGGATTTTTTATTTTTGTTGTTCTTCACCCTTTCTTGTTTGCGGGGAGCGGCCCCTTGGGCAAGGGTCGCTCCCCTTGTGGGGGCAATTAGTTACGGCCATTTCTGCCCCCTTGGGGGCAGATTGGCCTACTTTTTAGGCGGATCTGCCCCCAAGGGGGGCAGAAACCACTGGATCACCAGGGATTTATATTTTCTGTGCATTTATGTTGGGGGGGGTGCCCCCTTGGGCAAGGGGCGCCCCCCCCAAGGGGGCAGAGAACTGTTGGCCTTTTCTGCCCCCCTTGGGGGCAGATCGGCCTATTTTTTTTAGGTCCATCTGCCCCCAAGGGGGGCAGAAGCCACTTAGGCACCAGGGATTGTGTGTGTAGTGAATGGGGGGGCGCCCCCTTGGGCAAGGGTCGCTCCCCTTTGGGGGGCATGTCTTTTAGGGCCATTTATGCCCCCCTTGAGGGCAGATCAGCCTATTATTTTTAGGCTGATCTGCCCCCAAGGGGGGCAGAAACCACTAGAACGCCAGGGATGTTTTTTTATGTGTTTATTTTTGTGGGGGGGGCGTCCCCTTGGGCACGGGGCGCCCCCCCAAGGGGGGCATTGACCTGTTGGCCATTTCTGCCCCCCCTGGGGGCAGATGGGCCTATTTTTCTAGACCCACCTGCCCCCAAGGGGGGCAGAAGCCACGTAGACACCAGGGATAGTGTGTGTGTGTGTGTGTGTTAGTGGATGGGGGGGGCTTGGGCAAGGGTCGCCCCCCACTTTGGGGGCACATGTACCCAGGCCATTTCTGCACCCCTTGGAGACAGATCAGCCTATTATTTTTAGGCTGATCTGCCCCCAAGGGGGGCAGAAACCACTAGAACGCCAGGGATTTTTTTTTATGTGTTTATTTTTGTGGGGGGGCGTCCCCTTGGGCACGGGGCGCCCTCCCAAGGGGGGCATTGACCTGTTGGCCATTTCTGCCCCCCCTGGGGGCAGATGGGCCTATTTTTCTAGACCCACCTGCCCCCAAGGGGGGCAGAAGCCACGTAGACACCAGGGATAGTGTGTGTGTGTGTGTGTGTTAGTGGATGGGGGGGGGCTTGGGCAAGGGTCGCCCCCCACTTTGGGGGCACATGTACCCAGGCCATTTCTGCACCCCTTGGAGACAGATCAGCCTATTATTTTTAGGCTGATCTGCCCCCAAGGGGGGCAGAAACCACTAGAACGCCAGGGTTTTTTTTTTATGTGTTTATTTTTGTGGGGGGGCGTCCCCTTGGGCACGGGGCGCCCCCCCAAGGGGGGCATTGACCTGTTGGCCATTTCTGCCCCCCCTGGGGGCAGATGGGCCTATTTTCTTAGGCCCACCTGCCCCCAAGGGGGCAGAAGCCACTTAGGCACCAGGGATAGTGTTGTGTGTGTTTTTTTTGTTTTTTTTTGTTTGAGGGCTGTCCCCTTTGGCAAGGGTCGCTCTCCATGGGGACACAGTACTAAAGGTATTTTTTGGCTTCCTTGGGGCAGACAGGCCTATTTTTTTAGTAGGCCCATCTGCCCCTATGGCAGAATCCACTTAGGCACCAATTTCTAAAATGTTTGATGGTGGGGTGTTTGTCAACTGAAGAAGTCTTTGCATTTGTGATAATAAATGTTTTCCTCCTTTTTGTTCTAGTTCAAAGCTTTTGCTTTATTTGCTGTGGCTCCTTGCGGTTTTGGCGGTGGTTGACCTGCAGTTTGCACAGTTGCATGTTTTAGGTAAGTAAAAACAATTTACTCCAAAGGAGTATTGTTGCCATGCATGAATGACATGTTTGTAGGGGGGGTACTAAATGCAGGATTGTGTGTGAAATTGTCCTTAGGTTTGTGCACAATGATATTTGTTTTGTCTTATTTCTAATTTGCCTTTCTTTCTTTCTTTTTAGTGGGATATCATTGGTGATTGCTGTGTAGTTGCTGGTGAATCAAGCTTTTTCAGGCAAGTGAGCGGTATAGTTTTTGAGTTTGTAACTCTTACTAACAAAGCTACACTTTGTTACTTGTCTTACACAGTGCTGGTTGTTGGTGGTGAATTTGTCCAGTTAATTTTAGCAGGAGAGATCATGGCTAGCCGTAGGATGACCGCTCAGCAGGTGGTTGGTATGCTTTTTGAGTCACAGTCTGATCATGACTATGAGACGGACTCTGCATCTGAGGCAGAGGAGGAAGTCAGAGATTCTGGCAGTGATGTTTCTGTTGGAGGGGAATCTTCTGATGATGAAGCCACACTCAGTGCAGATGAAGGTTCTGTTTTAGAGGAGGACATTGATGTGCCAATAGTGCAGCAACCTGGGGCTGAAAGGTTTCCCGTTAGAAGACCTGATGTCTGGGTTGCCCCAAACATGGAGCAGCCAGAGTTGCCTGCCTTTACTGGTCTCCCGGGGTGTAACGCCAATACAGAGAACTTTATGCCTATCAATTTCTTTGAGTTATTCATGGATGATGTGTTTTTGGAAGAGATTGTTGAGCAGACTAATTTGTATGCGGAGCAGCATTTGAGGGACAACGCTGCTAGACTTAGGCCACACTCTAGAGCTGCCCAGTGGATTCCCACAAATTTGGAGGAGATAAAACAGTTTTTGGGTTTGACTTTTTTGATGGGGTTGATAAGGAAGCCGTCACTGACTTCTTATTGGTCTACTAGTCCCTTGATGGCAACAGCTATATTTCCAGCTACCATGAGTCGTAATCGGTATTTGCTTCTTCTTAGGATGCTGCATTTTGTTGACAATGCATTAGCCTTGCCACGAGATCACCCAGATTCTGACCGTCTTTTTAAGATTAGGCCTGTCCTTGATCATTTTGTAGATCGGTTTTCGGAGGTCTATGTTCCAGGCAAAGAGATAAGTGTGGACGAGTCTTTGGTCCTCTTCAAGGGTCGTTTGGTTTTTAGGCAGTACATTCCTAGCAAAAGGGCACGATATGGAATTAAATTGTATATGCTGTCTGAAAGTAGGACAGGATATGTGTATAGTTTCCGTGTGTACACTGGTAGGGATTCCAATATTGACCCCCCTGGTTGTCCTCCCACTTTTGGAGTTACTGAGAAAATTGTGTGGGATCTTGGTAGACGACTGTTCAACAAAGGTCACCATTTGTATGTAGATAACTTCTACACTGGTGTGCAGTTGTTCAAGGAATTGTTTAGAGTGGACACAGTTGCTTGTGGCACAATCCGTTCTAACCGGAAAGGCTATCCAAGGGAGCTTGTCTGTAAAAAACTTGAGAGGGGACAGTGCTGTGCCTTGCGGAACGAGGAGCTGCTAGCTTTGAAATTTTCAGACAAGAGGGATGTCTACATGCTAAGTATCATCCATGATGAGAGTACTTCCCCTGTGACTGTTTGGGGCCAGGTTGCTGAAGTGCGCAAACCTGTGTGCATTTTAGATTATAATAAGCACATGGGAGGTGTAGATAGAGTTGACCAGAGGTTGGAACCTTATACTGCTATTCGTAAGTCTTATGTTTGGTATAAGAAGTTAGCACTTCACCTCTTCCACTTAGCAACCTTCAATGCTTTTATTGTGTTTAGGGATAGGTCTCCAGACTCAAAGATGACATTTGTGAAATTTCAGGAGTCAGTGATAGAGAGCCTTATTGTGGTGGAACAGGCCAGAGTTCCTAGAGAAGCAGTGGTGGAGGATGTGGCTAGATTGAAAGATCGCCACTTTGCTGAGCACATTCCTCCCACACCCAAAAAAGACTTTCCAGCTAAGAAATGTAGAGTGTGTTTTCGAAGAGGTATCCGGAGGGAGTCTCGAATGTACTGCCCAGATTGTCCTTCAAAGCCTGGGCTGTGTTTCGGTGCTTGTTTTAAGAATTACCACACCCAGAAGAATTTCTGGGAACAACCATGAGTGTAAACTCATGTCTGTTTTGTATTTTCATGTGTTTAGTTTCATGGTTAGCATTTCTGTCATGTTCTTAGTTAGAGCTTTTGTGTTTGTTGTTTTGTAATTCTTTCTACTTAGTTAGGGGTTCCTCTGTTTAAAAAAAAAAAATATATATGATGCCATTGTGTGTGGAGTGGGGCTTGGCTGAGACTGTACATATTGACTTGATGTTGGCTACTGCAACACACTGCCAGCCAAACACCAGTCCACACACTCCCATCAGCTGGTGTGATTGTTGTATCAGGCATGTGGGCGTATGTAAGTGATGGGCCCTTGAGTGGCGCTGTCTGTCGATGTGAGTGTTGTAATGTGCTGGGCCCGTGGCTGGCGGTGTGAATGGCCTTGTGTGTGTCATGTATGAAAGTTGTGTGAATGGACTGTAAAGCGGTTGGTGCCTTGTCGCGGCTTTACAGCTCACGAGCTGTGAGTCATTGGTTCAGTTTTTTGCCTTTCAGTTACTAACAGTGCTTTTCATTTTTGTGAAAGCTCTTGTTAGTAAAATTTGATCCACTGAACCATCACTCACCCTCGTGCCAAATCCAACCAGTATGTGTGGTAAAAATGACCAAACCTGCTCCGCTGTAATCAGGCGTCGCAGCACACCTATGACACGCTAGGTGCCTCAGGTGGGACCCCGATGATGAAGCATGCCACCAACTTGGTTGGTGGGTGAGGGGTCTTTTTCACATAACCTAAGTGTGTTTCTTTTCAAAATTTTAGTGTTTGGCACATCACGGACGTATGTGGGCACATCAAAACGATATATTACAAAACTACCTGTGTTTGGGGGGGGAGAGGGCACCTATGTTTTTGGTCCTGTGTGCGGCCTTCATCTAGGGAAACCTACCAAACCCAGACATTTTTTAAAACTAGACACCCCAAGGAGTCCAGGGAGGAGTGGCTTGCGTGGATCCCCCAACATTTTCTTACCCAGACTCCTCTGTAAACCTCAAAATGTGCTTAAAAAAAGCATATTTTCCTGACTTTTCTTCGTACGATCACCACTCCAGCACAAAATTCCTACTCCCCAGTGTTCCCCTCAGTCTCCCAAATAAAATGACACCTCACGTATGTGGGTCCCCAAAGCAGAGTCAGTCTAAAGATGTATAAAAGAATATGTCCTTATAAACTCGCAGTACTATCCCCTGTATCTCTACAAGTTTTGGGCCTTATTCTGTTGGAGGCACCTGGCCCACCCACACAAGTGAGGTATCATTTTTATCGGGAGACTTGGGGGAACGCTGGGTGGAAGGAAATTTGTGGCTCCACTCAGATTCCAGAACTTTCTGTCACCGAAATGTGTGAAAAATGCGTTTTTGTAGCCAAAATTTGAGGTTTGGAAAGGATTCTGGGTAACAGAACCTGGTCAGAGCCCCTCAAGTCACCCCATCTTGGATTCCCCTAGGTCTCTAGTTTTCAGAAATGCACAGGTTTGGTAGGTTTCCCTAGGTGCTGGCTGAGCTACAGGCCAAAAACTACAGGTAGGCACTGTTTTCAATGAAAAAATGTGATGTGTCCACGCTGCGCTTTGGGGCGTTTCCTGTCGCGGGCGCTAGGCCTACCCACACAAGTGAGGTATCATTTTTATCGGGAGATGTGGGGGAACGCTGGGTGGAAGGAAATTTGTGGCCCCTCTCAGATTCCAGAACTTTCTGCCACAGAAATGTGAGGAACATGTGTTTTTTTAGCCAAATTTTGAGCTTTGCAAAGGATTCTGGGTAACAGAACCTGGTCCGAGCCACACAAATCACCCCATCTTGGATTCCCCTAGGTCTCTAGTTTTCAGAAATGCACAGGTTTGGTATGTTTCCCTAGGTGGCGGCTGAGCTAGAGGCCAAAATCTACAGGTAGGCACTTTGCTAAAAACAGGTCTATTTTCTGTGATGTGTCCACGTTGCGCTTTGGGGCGTTTCCTGTCGCGGGCGCTAGGCCTACCCACACAAGTGAGGTATCATTTTTATCGGGAGACGTGGGGGAACGCTGGGTGGAAGGAAATTTGTGGCCCCTCTCAGATTCCAAAACTTTCTGCCACAGAAATGTGAGGAACATGTGTTTTTTTAGCCAAATTTTGAGCTTTGCA
Organism: Pleurodeles waltl; assembly: GCF_031143425.1. Taxonomy (NCBI): domain Eukaryota; kingdom Metazoa; phylum Chordata; class Amphibia; order Caudata; family Salamandridae; genus Pleurodeles; species Pleurodeles waltl. Next base: position 886,258,463 of record NC_090446.1, read on the forward strand.
AAGGATTCTGGGTAACAGAACCTGGTCCGAGCCACACAAATCACCCCATCTTGGATTCCCCTAGGTCTCTAGTTTTCAGAAATGCACAGGTTTGGTAGGTTTCCCTAGGTGGCGGCTGAGCTAGAGGCCAAAATCTACAGGTAGGCACTTAGCTAAAAACAGGTCTATTTTCTGTGATGTGTCCACGTTGCGCTTTGGGGCGTTTCCTGTCGCGGGCGCTAGGCCTACCCACACAAGTGAGGTATCATTTTTATCGGGAGATGTGGGGGAACGCTGGGTGGAAGGAAATTTGTGGCTCCTCTCAGATTCCAGAACTTTCTGCCACAGAAATGTGAGGAACATGTGTTTTTTTAGCCAAATTTTGAGCTTTGCAAAGGATTCTGGGTAACAGAACCTGGTCCGAGCCCCGCCAGTCACCCCTCCTTGGATTCCCCTAGGTCTCTAGTTTTCAGAAATGTACAGGTTTGGTAGGTTTCCCTAGGTGCCGGCTGAGCTAGAGGCCAAAATCTACAGGTAGTCACTTCGCAAAAAACACCTCTGTTTTCTTCCAAAATTTTGGTGGTGTCCACGTTGCGCTTTGGGGCGTTTCCTGTCGCGGGCGCTAGGCCTACCCACGCAAGTGAGGTATCATTTTTATCGGGAGACTTGGGGGAACGCTGGGTGCAAGGAAATTTGTGGCTCCTCCCAGATTCCACCACTTTCTGCCACAGAAATGTGAGGAACATGTGTTTTTTTTAGCCAATTTTTGAGCTTTACAAAGGATTCTGGGTAACAGAACCTGGTCCGAGCCCCGCCAGTCACCCCTCCTTGGATTCCCCTAGGTCTCTAGTTTTCAGAAATGCACAGGTTTGGTAGGTTTCCCTAGGTGGCGGCTGAGCTAGAGGCCAAAATCTACAGGTAGGCACTTTGCTAAAAACAGGTCTGTTTTCTGTGATGTGTCCACGTTGCGCTTTGGGGCGTTTCCTGTCGCGGGCGCTAGGCCTACCCACACAAGTGAGGTATCATTTTTATCGGGAGACGTGGGGGAACTCTGGGTGGAAGGAAATTTGTGGCTCCTCTCCGATTCCAGAACTTTCTGCCACAGAAATGTGAGGAACATGTGTTTTTTTAGCCAAATTTTGAGCTTTGCAAAGGATTCTGGGTAACCGAACCTGGTCCGAGCCCCGCCAGTCACCCCTCCTTGGATTCCCCTAGGTCTCTAGTTTTCAGAAATGTACAGGTTTGGTAGGTTTCCCTAGGTGCCGGCTGAGCTAGAGGCCAAAATCTACAGGTAGTCACTTCGCAAAAAACACCTCTGTTTTCTTCCAAAATTTTGGTGGTGTCCACGTTGCGCTTTGGGGCGTTTCCTGTCGCGGGCGCTAGGCCTACCCACGCAAGTGAGGTATCATTTTTATCGGGAGACTTGGGGGAACGCTGGGTGCAAGGAAATTTGTGGCTCCTCCCAGATTCCACCACTTTCTGCCACAGAAATGTGAGGAACATGTGTTTTTTTTAGCCAATTTTTGAGCTTTACAAAGGATTCTGGGTAACAGAACCTGGTCCGAGCCCCGCCAGTCACCCCTCCTTGGATTCCCCTAGGTCTCTAGTTTTCAGAAATGCACAGGTTTGGTAGGTTTCCCTAGGTGGCGGCTGAGCTAGAGGCCAAAATCTACAGGTAGGCACTTTGCTAAAAACAGGTCTGTTTTCTGTGATGTGTCCACGTTGCGCTTTGGGGCGTTTCCTGTCGCGGGCGCTAGGCCTACCCACACAAGTGAGGTATCATTTTTATCGGGAGACGTGGGGGAACGCTGGGTGGAAGGAAATTTGTGGCTCCTCTCAGATTCCAGAACTTTCTGCCACAGAAATGTGAGGAACATGTGTTTTTTTAGCCAATTTTTGAGCTTTGCAAAGGATTCTGGGTAACAGAACCTGGTCCGAGCCCCGCCAGTCACCCCTCCTTGGATTCCCCTAGGTCTCTAGTTTTCAGAAATGTACAGGTTTGGTAGGTTTCCCTAGGTGCCGGCTGAGCTAGAGGCCAAAATCTACAGGTAGTCACTTCGCAAAAAACACCTCTGTTTTCTTCCAAAATTTTGGTGGTGTCCACGTTGCGCTTTGGGGCGTTTCCTGTCGCGGGCGCTAGGCCTACCCACGCAAGTGAGGTATCATTTTTATCGGGAGACTTGGGGGAACGCTGGGTGGAAGGAAATTTGTGGCTCCTCCCAGATTCCAGAACTTTCTGCCACAGAAATGTGAGGAACATGTGTTTTTTTTAGCCAATTTTTGAGCTTTGCAAAGGATTCGGGGTAACAGAACCTGGTCCGAGCCCCGCCAGTCACCCCTCCTTGGATTCCCCTAGGTCTCTAGTTTTCAGAAATGCACAGGTTTGGTAGGTTTCCCTAGGTGGCGGCTGAGCTAGAGGCCAAAATCTACAGGTAGGCACTTTGCTAAAAACAGGTCTGTTTTCTGTGATGTGTCCACGTTGCGCTTTGGGGCATTTCCTGTCGCGGGCGCTAGGCCTACCCACACAAGTGAGGTATCATTTTTATCGGGAGACGTGGGGGAACGCTGGGTGGAAGGAAATTTGTGGCTCCTCTCAGATTCCAGAACTTTCTGCCACAGAAATGTGAGGAACATGTGTTTTTTTAGCCAATTTTTGAGCTTTGCAAAGGATTCTGGGTAACAGAACCTGGTCCGAGCCCCGCCAGTCACCCCTCCTTGGATTCCCCTAGGTCTCTAGTTTTCAGAAATGTACAGGTTTGGTAGGTTTCCCTAGGTGCCGGCTGAGCTAGAGGCCAAAATCTACAGGTAGTCACTTCGCAAAAAACACCTCTGTTTTCTTCCAAAATTTTGGTGGTGTCCACGTTGCGCTTTGGGGCGTTTCCTGTCGCGGGCGCTAGGCCTACCCACGCAAGTGAGGTATCATTTTTATCGGGAGACTTGGAGGAACGCTGGGTGGAAGGAAATTTGTGGCTCCTCCCAGATTCCAGCACTTTCTGCCACAGAAATGTGAGGAACATGTGTTTTTTTTAGCCAATTTTTGAGCTTTGCAAAGGATTTTGGGTAACAGAACCTGGTCCGAGCCCCGCCAGTCACCCCTCCTTGGATTCCCCTAGGTCTCTAGTTTTCAGAAATGCACAGGTTTGGTAGGTTTCCCTAGGTGGCGGCTGAGCTAGAGGCCAAAATCTACAGGTAGGCACTTTGCTAAAAACAGGTCTGTTTTCTGTGATGTGTCCACGTTGCGCTTTGGGGCGTTTCCTTTCGCGGGCGCTAGGCCTACCCACACAAGTGAGGTATAATTTTTATCGGGAGACGTGGGGGAACGCTGGGTGGAAGGAAATTTGTGGCTCCTCTCAGATTCCAGAACTTTCTGCCACAGAAATGTGAGGAACATGTGTTTTTTTAGCCAAATTTTGAGGTTTGCAAAGGATTCTGGGTAACAGAACCTGGTCCGAGCCACACAAATCACCCCATCTTGGATTCCCCTAGGTCTCTAGTTTTCAGAAATGCACAGGTTTGGTAGGTTTCCCTAGGTGGCGGCTGAGCTAGAGGCCAAAATCTACAGGTAGGCACTTTGCAAAAAACAGGTCTATTTTCTGTGATGTGTCCACGTTGCGCTTTGGGGCGTTTCCTGTCGCGGGCGCTAGGCCTACCCACACAAGTGAGGTATCATTTTTATCGGGAGACGTGGGGGAACGCTGGGTGGAAGGAAATTTGTGGCTCCTCTCAGATTCCAGAACTTTCTGCCACAGAAATGTGAGGAACATGTGTTTTTTTAGCCAAATTTTGAGGTTTGCAAAGGATTCTGGGTAACAGAACCTGGTCCGAGCCACACAAATCACCCCATCTTGGATTCCCCTAGGTCTCTAGTTTTCAGAAATGCACAGGTTTGGTAGGTTTCCCTAGGTGGCGGCTGAGCTAGAGGCCAAAATCTACAGGTAGGCACTTTGCTAAAAACAGGTCTGTTTTCTGTGATGTGTCCACATTGCGCTTTGGGGCGTTTCCTGTCGCGGGCGCTAGGCCTACCCACACAAGTGACGTATCATTTTTATCGGGAGACGTGGGGGAACGCTGGGTGGAAGGACATTTGTGGCTCCTCTCAGATTCCAGAACTTTCTGCCACAGAAATGTGAGGAACATGTGTTTTTTTAGCCAAATTTTGAGGTTTGCAAAGGATTCTGGGTAACAGAACCTGGTCCGAGCCACACAAATCACCCCATCTTGGATTCCCCTAGGTCTCTAGTTTTCAGAAATGCACAGGTTTGGTAGGTTTCCCTAGGTGGCGGCTGAGCTAGAGGCCAAAATCTACAGGTAGGCACTTTGCTAAAAACAGGTCTGTTTTCTGTGATGTGTCCACGTTGCGCTTTGGGGCGTTTCTTGTCGCGGGCGCTAGGCCTACCCACACAAGTGAGGTATCATTTTTATCGGGAGACTTGGGGGAACATAGAATAGCAAAACAAGTGTTATTGCCCCTTGTCTTTCTCTACATTTTTCCCTTCCAAATGTAAGACAGTGTGTAAAAAAGACGTCTATTTGAGAAATGCCCTGTAATTCACATGCTAGTATGGGCACCCCGGAATTCAGAGATGTGCAAATAACCACTGCTTCTCAACACCTTATCTTGTGCCCATTTTGGAAATACAAAGGTTTTCTTGATAGCTATTTTTTACTCTTTATATTTCAGCAAATGAATTGCTGTATACCCGGCATAGAATGAAAACCCACTGCAGGGTGCAGGTCATTTATTGGCTCTGGGTACCTAGAGTTCTTGATGAACCTACAAGCCCTATATATCCCCGCAAACAGAAGAGTCCAGCAGACGTAACGGTATATTGCTTTCGAAAATCTGACATTGCAGGAAAAAGTTACAGAGTAAAACTTAGAGAAAAATTGATGTTTTTTACACCTCAATTTCAATATTTTTCTTTTTCAGTTGTTATTTTCTGTAGGAAACCCTTGTAGGATCTACACAAATTACCCCTTGCTGAATTCAGAATTTTGTCTACTTTTCAGAAATGTTGCGGTTTATGGGATCCAGCGTTGGTTTCATGCCCATTTCTGTCACTGACTGGAAGGAGGCTGAAAGCACAAAAAATCGTAAAAATGGGGTATGTCCCAGTAAAATGCCAAAATTGGGTTGAAAAATTGGGTTTTATGATTCAAGTCTGCCTGTTCCTGAAAGCTGGGAAGCTGGTGATTTTATCACCGCAAACACTTTGTTGATGCCCTTTTCAGGGAAAAAACCACAAGCCTTCTTCTGCAGCCCATTTTTCCCATTTTTTTTAAAAAAACGAAATTTTCACTGTTTTTTGGCTAATTTCTTGGCCTCCTTCTGGGGAACCCACAAAGTCTGGGTACCTCTAGAATCCCTAGGATGTTGGAAAAAAAGGACGCAAATTTGGCGTGGGTAGCTTATGTGAACAAAAAGTTATGAGGGCCTAAGCGTGAACTGCTCCAAATAGCCAAAAAAAGGCTCGGCACAGGAGGGGGAAAAGGCCTGGCAGCGAAGGGGTTAATGACCAAAGAAATTCCCAAAACATTCAGAGGGATTCATGTTGAGATATTTTATTGTATTCTCCTTGCAGCCCAAAACATGAATAACAGCACAGTCAGGCTTAGGGAGTAGATCAAGAACTTGTGTGCATGTTTATTCCACCTGGTATGATTCACCCATACTGTTCTAATTTGTGGTAACATTTGTCAGCATACAATATTACACTCACGTTCGTATACATTTTATTAAGTCTACCACAGACAACTAACAACGAGCTAAAAGTTGTTGAATTCCTAACAGAAATTCCCTCCCGATATCATTCTCACATATATCTAATAAAATACACCACACAGCAACACAGAATGCTAAAAAACATAATCACAGTATATTCTCTACACTTTTAAACCTCTCAGTATACAGAAGAAACTTTATGCCACAATAAATATTACGTTTTGCATGTTTTAGACTGGAATGAGGAGTCCGTGCTGAAGGACATGAACTTTTTTACTTACAGCCCACACATACATCACAATAGTCTATTAAGTCACGATCCATATTACATTTTGCCATTAGAGACTAACTGACACCATCGTATCTGTGTTTGCAGTACCATGCACCTACATACCTTTGTTTCATTTTAAATACTTTATCTTTCCAGGAAAGCTGAAAGGGTACCCATTGCTTCTGAGACAAATTTCAGTTTGCTATGAGTGTACCTATTATCACCCAAAGTCCTGAATAAGGTGATATCTAATGCTGAATAGGCCAAAACCTGCTCACCTCGTCATAGACCGCTATCTAAGCCTATAAAAGTCACAGGGCAAATGGGAAATTTGTAAATCTGTACTTCCTCCAGACAAATGGAGGCACTCAGGGGCATATTTATACTGTGTTTGCGCCAGATTTGCATCATTTTATTTACGCAAACCTGGCGCAAACATAACTCCATATTTATATTTTGACGCTAGACCTGTCTAGCATCAAAATATTCGAGTTAACGTCATTTCTTTACTGTGAAAACCTACCTTGCATCAATGAGATGCAAGGTAGGCATTCCTGGGCAAAAAAGTGACTCTAAGGCCTTAGCACCTTATTTATCCTTCCATACAAAAATCACACACAGGAGGAGGAGGGCCTTAAACAATGGTGCTAAGCTTGCTTAGCTCCATTGTTCAACGCCTGGGTTAGGGCAGGCATTAGGGGACCTGTGGGCTCATTTCCATGGTCAGAGGTCACAGTATAAAAAGTATAAATCAAGACCTCTGTACCTTTTCACATTCCTCAGTACATTTCACATTCTCAAAACAATTTTAACATCAAGGCTGCTTATCAAAGAGCACAAACCATAGGCAGTCTCCCCAAGTTTCCAACTCTGGGAGGTCGGCCTTGCACGTTTCTGCAGCATTGAAAGAGCGTCACTTCAAACTTCTGGCGAAAATACATCTTTGTGTTACTCCCCACATTTAAGAAGCAGACAATGGACTGACTCACCCCTTGAGATTTTAGAGAAGAAAGAAATACACTATTTTAAAATGTTTTACAAATAGAAAATAGAATCATAAAGGGCGCTTTGTGCAAAACAATTGTCGGCTGATCTGTTCTTGACAAATCAAACTAAACAGTGTAATTATTCATGCAAACACAAGAATCCCGTGTGATAGCTTTTTAGGGGCTTTCCAGTGAAGGTAAAAACCAGTCCTTTAACCGATTCCGGCAGCTGTCCCAAATACTATCAACAGGATTTTCAGAATGTTCTTTTGTTTGATGTCTGGATGGGTTTTTGAGCCACCCTGTGACCTCATTCACTGGACTGGGTCTTAAACTACTAAAGAGATTGGGCCCGATTCACAAAGGTAAACTTAGACCTTCTAAGTTTACTAGTTTGGGAATTCACAAAGGACATTTACAAGTATTATTTGTACTTCGTACTCCGGGTGGAGATGCCTATCTGTAATAGCCGTTTGTGAATTCCCAAAGTTGTAAACTTAGACGTTTGGTCTAAATTTGGACCAAACGTCTAAGTTTACCTTTGTGAATTGGGCCCCACCTGTATTTCACGCTGGTTGTATTTCACGCTGGGTGAGTGGAAGTTAGGTAAGGGGCAACCACTTTATACAAAGAGAGCACCGAAATGATGTTCTTGCCTTCTGTTTTTTCAAGCGATTCCTGCTTGGACAAGGTATCTCAGAAATCCAAAGCTAGAAGTGAGAATCTTTGAGTTCGATCCTGAGTGACCCGGTCTTCTGAATTTGGCTACATTTTCCACTTTATGTCCAATCAAGGTCGTAAATTACTGCAACCAATTAATTTCCAAGTCTGTATTTTATTAGAGTTTATCTGGAGAAATGTGACTGGGAAACTGGTAGGAACAGATGGAAAATTTGTGTAAATCTTGTGCACCAGCTTTGATACCACTACTTATCCGTTATGTCAACCATCCAAATATATACAAGGTAATTTAGCACTTAGTAAATACCACAACCTGTGGTATCTTTACTATTAACTAAGTGCAGCATTGTCTCCCCATACACAGGTGCACTTGGGATAATGCATCTCTGTTCCTCACTTATTACACAATGGATCTGCGAACCTATTAAGGAATCCCACTGCCTGGCGTTGAGGTCAGATACTCTCCACATTGTTATGTTATGTTGTGTTAATTCACTTGTAGAGCGCATGGCTACCCAAAGGCCTCCCAGCACTAAAGAACAATCTCCATAACTATGAGAGAAAAGCAACTGGATCTAGAACATCCAGGTTTTGAGTGCTTTCCGGAACCTGAGTTCATGACTGGTCAGCCAAAGCCTGAGAGGGAGGGATTTCCACAGTTTAGCTCCCAGATAGGCCATTGTGGTACCTCCCCATCTGACCTTTTTGACTCTAGATAACGTGGCCAGTGCTGCTGACGCAGACCTGAGGTCTCTGGTGGGCTTATAAAAAGTTGCTAGGGTCTTTCACAGAGAGGGCCCTCTGTTATGTAATGACCTATGGATACAGCATAGGGTTTTAAACGTTATACGCTGTTCCACTGGGAGCCAATGAAGAGATGAGAGGGCCGGTTTCACACAAGTATGCCTCCGTATTTCTAATAAGCGGCGGGCCGCAGCATTTTGTTCCATCTGTCATTTCCTTTTCACATATTTGGGGAGCCAAGAAACAATTCATTACCGTAATCCAGTCGAGATATAATGAGCACCTGAATAGTGAGTTTTCTCGCCAGGGACGGGAGTATTGCAAGAACCTTCCTTAAGAGCCTCATTAATCCAAAGCAGGTAGCATAGATTTTATAAGTTCCAACCAAATTCCTAAGCTTTTAATATACTTCTTGGGGGGAGGCAACTCCCCCAGGAAGCTTGGCAGCAGAAGATTCTTATTCGGACCAGCATAGTGGCCCAAAATCAATACTTCTGTTTTGACGCCATTTAGTTGGAGCATACTTTCCGTCATCCATCCTGACACTGCCTGTAAAAAGGAAGACAGTGAGAGCCCCTCCGAGGCTGAGTTGGTGGAGAATGAGACGACTAGTTGGATATTATCTGCATAAGAAACAAGTGAAAGTCCAAATGATTCCACCAACATAGCCAGGGGGCCATGTATATATTAAATTAAATAACGTGGGACTAAGGGAGGAACCCTGTGGCACACCACAACTACAATTGATCCTGCTAGAGAAACACGAACGGTCAAGGACCTGAAATGATCTGCCCTCAAGAAACGAGGAGCGACAACTTAGTGCTAAACCCTCAATTCCAATTTCCTTCATCCTCTGGCCGAGCACATGATGATCTACTGTATCGAAAGCGGCACTAAGATTAAGAAGCACAATAGCCATCATGTAACCCTCGTCCATACGATTTCTGGCCTCTTCACAACGGCGATCAAGGCTGATTCAGTGCTGTGTCGGGGTCTATAGCCCATCTGGGTAGGATGAAGGATGTTGTTATCCTCAAGAAATGTTGCTAGTTGAGTATTAATATATTTATCTAATATTTTAGAGGGAGAAGGCAGTAATGATATGGGTCTATAGTTTTTGATCACCGTTGTATCCAAGTTCGATTTTTTTTATTAGAGGTTTAATTAGGGCATGTTTACACTGATCAGGGATGGTTCCCCTAGATAAGGAAGAATTCAACAGCTCAGTCAGAACCGGAACAATGACAGGAGCCCCAAGAGCCAGTATCGAAGGGGGGCCGGATCTAAAGGAGATCCTGACTTGAAAGATGTAAGAAAGGAGGCAACCTGATCCTCTGAGAGAGGGGAGAATTGTGAGATAGTCGCTGCACAATTGTGGTGATGATTTGCCAGAACTTCCCACTGAGACTTACTCTTTGGAAAATTTGAATAAATATCGAAAATAAATTGTTGAAAAAACAATGCCAGATTGTTATTGTACTCTTCAGATGCTTCGACTAATTCCCCATCAAGGGGTGGATGTAGAATTTATTTAGGTACCTGAAAAACCTCTTTGGAGGAGTTGGAAGCTTCTTCAATTCTGTTGGCATAATAGGTGCTTTTCGCTGATTTTATTTCTGTGGGATAAAATCTGATCAGCTTCCTATAGTCATCCTTTAATACAGGGTCATAACATTTTCTCCACCTATTTTCTAAACCTCTACATTTCCTTTTCAGGAGTTGCAGATGTGGGGTAAACCATTGTGCACCAGCTTTTTGGCGACTCCCAATTTTTATCCTATAGGGAAGTAGGGTGTCGAAACAATCAGCGGTCCAATCATTGAATGAATCAGTTCCAATGTCATTCATATCAAGATAGATGGATTTGCAGCTTTCCAACATACTGATCGACTCGCAGGTGTTGAGTTTATGCCAGTGCCTACAGGATTGAGCTATTAACTGAAAAGGTCCCCGTACGGTAGGAATAGACAACTTTAGAAAAATTCAAAAATGATCTGACCAGGCCAGAGGAAGCGGAGGCCTGGAAGCTAAGGCTGCTAAGTTGCTAAAGACTAGGTCAATGGTATGTCCTTTGTCATGAGTAGGGCCTATAACCAATTGCCCTAATCCCAAGGCCTCCATGTCAGCAAGGAGGCATCTAGCCGCCACATTGTTTAAATGATCTACCTGAATATTAAAATCACCTAAAATCGTAAAATTAGGTCTTTTACATATTAAGGGGCATATTTATACTCCGTTTGCGCCAAATTTGCGTCGTTTTTTTCGACGCAAATTCGACGCAAAACTAACTCCATATTTATACTTTGGCGTTAGACGCGTCTAGCGCCAAAGTTCATGGAGTTAGCGTCATTTTTTTGCGTGAACACCTTCCTTGCGTTAATGATATGCAAGGTAGGCGTTCCCGTCTAAAAAAATGACTGCGATGCTATTGCGTCGTATTTATACTCCCGGGCAAAAATGACGGCCGGGAGTGGGCGGGACTAAAAAACCTGCATTTGCGCCGAATTTTAGCGCCTGGGTCAGGGCAGGCGTTAAGGGACCTGTGGGCTCAGAATGAGCCCAGAGGTGCCCTCCCAAGCCCCCAGGGACACCCCCTGCCACCCTTGCCCACCCCAGGAGGACACCCAAGGATGGAGGGACCCATCCCAGGGAAGTAAAGGTAAGTTGTGGTAAGTTTTTTGTTTTAAATTTTTTTTGGCATAGGGGGGCCTGATTTGTGCCCCCCTACATGCCACTATGCCCAATGACCATGCCCAGGGGACAGAAGTCCCCTGGGCATGGCCATTGGGCAAGGGGGCATGACTCCTGTCTTTGCTAAGACAGGAGTCATGTTAATGGCGTCTGGGTGCCCAAAAAAAATGGCGCAAATCGGGTTAAGACGTTTTTTTTGCCTCAGCCTGACTTGCCCCATTTTTGGACGCCCAAACGCCATTTTTCCCTACGCCGGTGCTGCCTGGTGTACGTGGTTTTTTTTCACGCACACCAGGCAGCGCCGGTCGGCTAACGCCATTCAATAAATACGGCGCCCGCATGGCGCTTCAGAATGGCGTTAGCCGGCGCTAATTTTTTTGGCGCTAAACTGCGTTAGCGCAGTTTTGCGTCAAAAAGTATAAATATGGGCCTAAATCAGCAAGCTGGACAGAGAAAGAATATATACAATTTTCAGGGGGCCAGGGGGACGATAGAGTAGAACTCATGTAAATATGAATTGAGGATTTAGGGGCATATTTATACTCTGTTTGCGCCGGAATTGCGTCGTTTTTTTTTACGCAATTCCGACGCAAAACTAACTCCATATTTATACTTTGGCGTTAGACGCGTCTAGCGCCAAAGTCCATGGAGTTTGTGTCATTTTTTAGCGTGGACACCTACTTTGCGTTAATGATATGCAAGGTAGGCGTTCCCGTCTAAAAAATTGACTCCGAGGCATGTGCGCCGTATTTACACTCCCGGGCAAAATTCACGCCCGGGAGTGGGCGGGTCAAAAAAAATGACGTACAGCCGCTTTTGCGCCGTTTTTTAGCGCCTGCAAAAGGCAGGCGTTAAGGGACCTGTGGGCTCGGAAGGAGCCCAGAGGTGCCCTCCCATGCCCCCAGGGACACCCCTGTCACCCTTGCCCACCCCAGGAGGACACCCAAGGCTGGAGGGACCCATCCCAGGGACATTAAGGTAAGTTCCGGTAAGTATTTATAAAAAAAAAAGAATTGTGGCATAGGGGGGCCTGATTTGTGCCCCCCTACATGTCACTATGCCCAATGACCATGCCCAGGGGACAGAAGTCCCCTGGGCATGGCCATTGGGCAAGGGGCATGACTCCTGTCTTTGCAATTCTATGGGGTTGGGAGTCGAACAAAATGGCGCAAATCGGGTTGAGGCGATAAATTTTCCTCAGCCTGACTTGCCCCGTTTTTGGGCGCCCAAGCTCCATATCCCCCTACGCCGGCGCTGCCTGGTGTACGTCGTTTTTTTCCACGCACACCAGGCAGCACCAGCGGTTAACGCCGGCTAACGTCATTGATTAAATACGGCGCCCGCATGGCGCTTCAGAATGGCGTTAGCCGTCGCAAATTTTTTTGACGCAAAACTGCGTTAGCGCAGTTTTGCGTCGAAAAATATAAATATGGCCCTTAGTGTCAGTGAGAAAAACGTGCTTTCACAGCCCTTAACTGGAGGGGTCGGAAGGTGAGCTTAATGGCTTCTTTATACATAATGGCAATTCCGCCTCCTCTGGAGGTGGTTCTATCCAACCTCGCTATTAAGTATCCTGGGGATAATGCCAGGTTGATATCTGACGAAGACCCCTCAAGCAGCCATGTCTTAGTAAGAAACAACGCTGTAGGGGAGACCTCGCTTAGAAGAAGATTAATGTCAAGTTTATGGGCTGACATCATCGACAATTGACCAGCAAGAAGGTAGTGTGAGAGTCTGCCTCAGATGATGCGCTTGCCACTCCAGGTTGGGGGGACAACTGACAAAAGGGGCACAGCCACCTATTATAACTCAAGACACATTGGCCCTCATTCTGACCTTGGCGGTCTTTTCGCAAGACCGCTGAGTTACCGCCGCGGTGAAGACCGCCGACCGCGGCGGTGTGCCGCTGTGCGCATTCTGACCGCTGGGAGCGTTCCGCCGGAAAACCGCCAGCAGCCACACTGGCGGTCGGCGGGAAAGTGGAGACTGGTCAACCTCCACCGCCACGCCAGCAGAACACCGCCCACAGAATTACGACCCACATTTCCGTGTGGCGGTCTTCTGTTGGCGGTCTTCTGTTGGCGGTCACGTCCCTATGGCTCCCGTCGCCTCCCGGAGGACCAACGCACAAGGTAAGTTGATCGTCCGTGAGGGGAGGGGGTGGGGGGGTGTTGTGTGATGTGGGCGTGCATGGGGGTGTGCGTGTGAGTGTGTAGAGGGGGTGTGTGAGTGCGTGCATGCGGGCGGGGGGTGCTGCTGTGTCTATGGGTAATGTGTGCTGTTCGGCAGGTGCGCATGTCGGCATGTATGTGTGCGGGTATGTGTCCCCGTTGTGTATGTGTGTGTAGGGGGTGTGTATATGTGCATGTTGGGGGTGTGTGCATGTCGGGGTACATGTATGTGAATGAGGGCCATTGTGTGTCCTCATGCAAATACTTGGACCACGGAGTGTTATAACTGTATCCCTACCTTTCCACCCCAAACACGGGAACAGCTCACAGAAGCTTCATGTGTTGTCGTCTTGTGACGCACCTTGTAGAGATACTGCGATCTGCTATCGCCACTCAGCACTGTTCTGTGTTTTCTCTTTTTTTGATGTAGCTGTCCTGGAAAGCTCTCCCTCTTATCTCTTCCTGCCTCTTCTTCACAGTTTACAACTTTTAATTATTTAATGCGTTTCTGCAGCTCCATTTCCTTCTGAACTGTGTGAACTGCTGTCTGCTCTGGATTAAAAAGCCTAAGATTATATCCATGGCAGTCGATAAAAGAGAGAGAGAGCGCGAGACCGAGAGAGGGAAAATGCGTGTGCCTCTGGGAAAAGGCAGTGGGAGAAGGGGGGAGGAGGAGAGGGGACGAACTGTGAGCTACACAGATGCGTTGCCTGCCTGCGAGGTGCAAATCGCATTCAAAGGCTGCTGCAGCCCGAGAAGGCAGGAGAGAGTAGAGGGAAAAACGAGATATAAGACAAAAGAATTTATGGCAAAGCGAGGTAGGTAATGGGCGTGGGCAGGAAGCAAGGACAGACGAGAATGACCGTCTATTCAGAAAGAGATAAAGACAGCAACGAAATGTAAACCCTCAACGCACAGTTATTTATCGCAAGCTTTGCCTCAGTGACTTACTTTATTGGCCAATTTGCATCAGTAATAATATGATAAATGAAGTCGCCGATTATGTTATCAATTATGTTATTTGTAATGTTAATCTGAGAGTCTGAGTTATGTATTGTAGAGATGGCAGTTAAACTCCCGCCGGTACTTCGATTGTGTAATTTCAAGTGCGAATTTGTGTCACAGATATCGTTTTTTTGGTTACATTGTCCGACCGAAACCCACACAACTTTAATTGAGTCAAAAGTACGCTTTTATTAAAGTTTAAAGTATATATTTTAAAATATACCCTTTCCTTGTGTCTGGACAACCAACAGCATATAACCTGGTCATGTGGAGTAATTTCTGATTTCAAAGTGTGTGTTTCAATAACACCCTACCCCTAGCTGAGCGCATGCAGCCTTCGAAAACATAATAGGTGGGCCTACCAGTATAGGAAGAAAAATACATAGGTGGTCATTCCAACCTCGGCGGTAAAAGGTGCTTACCGCCGTTCAGAAGACCGCCATAACACCGCTGCGGCCGCGGTAAACCGCCACGGTCATTCTGACCCACAACAGTCAAACCGCCAAAATACAGACATCCACAAAAGTCCGCCACACCAAAGGGCAGCGAGAAACTGGCGATGACCAAACCTCCACCGTCACGCCAACAGAAATACGCCCACACTATCACGACACACGAATCCACGCGGCGGTCTTTCAACCGCGGTATTCCATTGGCAGTACACACCGCCGCGCTCAAAATACACACACACACTTACAAAATACAACCACATTGGACAATTCAAAATACACACACCTGAGACACATGCACACACCACTCCCACACACCCACTTAAATATAAAATACACGCCCACATCACCCACAAACCTCCACTCCTAGAGATTCGTGAACACGCACCGAGAAAAGACATCCGAGCACCCAGATGCCCAATTCACTGTCACCCAGCAATATTTGCACGCACTTCACACAACACAACAATACACATCACCACACTTAGCACCACACAATCCACCCTACACATCACACACACCACCCCATGGCACCGCAAAGACACCCCAGGTACTCTGATGATGAACTCAGGGTCATGGTGGAGGAAATTGTACGAGTAGAGCCACAGCTGTTCGGGGCACAGGTGCAGCACACCACCATTGCCAGGAAGATGGAGCTATGGAGCAGAATAGTGGACAGGGTCAACGCTGTGGGACAGCACCCAAGAAATCGGGACGACATCAGGAAGAGGTGGAATGACCTACGGGGGAAGGTGCGTTCCATGGTATCCAGGCACAACATCGCGGTGCAGCGGACTGGCGGCGGACCCCCACCTCCTACCCCAGAATTTACAACATGGGAGGAGCAGGTCTTGAACATCCTGCATCCTGAGGGCCTCGCAGGAGTAGCTGGAGGAATGGACTCTGGTAAGTCTCATCTTCACTACTTCATCCCCCCCACCCCACCTGCATGCTAACTCATACCCCCACCCTCACCCCATCACACCTACTCCTTGCAAATTTCTCACCATCACAACCCACCCATCCCAACACCTAGCCCTGCATGCGTCCACAAAGCATGGACACCCATCACCTAAGCATGCCCACTGCACATACACATACAACCCCCCCCCAACCACTGTCACAACAGCCCCCACAAAGGAATGCCAGCACTGGGGTACACGGGCACCCACCCATTGCACGCTATGACACACACAGAAGCAATAACCATACTTTTATACCCCTGCAGGACCCGAACGCCACGTCACCGCGCAGGAGGGTCCACACATGTCCACTCCACCCCCAGAAGAGGCCCACAGTGAGGACAGCAGCTCTGTCTCCCTGGATCTAGATGACCAGCCCGGTCCATCGGGGACCTCGGGACAGTCGGTTCCCCTCACACAGCCACAGGCCACAGTAGACCTTCCCCCGTCTGGGAACACCAGCACAGCACCCACCCATCGGGCCCATACCTCTGTCCCCAGGACACGTCAATCAGCGGTGTGTCCACCACTACAGGGAACCCAGGCTAACCCACCACCCCAACAACAACAGGGACCTGGGGGCAGTGGTAGTGGGCACACGGTCCAGTGGACAGAGGCCCAGGGAAACAGGGGAACTGGGAGGGCTGCTGTGCGACAGGGGGGGGACAGGCCCAGGGAACCCACTCTCCACGAGGCCCTCTCCTCCATCATGGGAGCATACCACCGCTCCCAGGAGACGATGGCGACGGTCCTGGCCAGGTTTCAGGAGATCCAGCTTCTGCAGGAGCAACAGTATATGGGGTTCAGGGAGGAACTAAGAAACATAAGTTCCGCCATGGGTACCATCGTAGTGGCCCTGAATGAGGTAGTCACGACATTGCGGGACACTGTGGCACCTCAAAGGGCCCCTGACACTAGCATGCACCAAGAACTGCCTACCACCTCCGCCGGCGCTAGTGGACAGGAGGCCCCGACACAAGACCAACAGGCCACCAGAACCCCACCCCCTGCAGAAGGAGAACCACCCCGCAAGCGGGCCCTGAGATCCAGGAAGAAGACAGAGTAAGATGTCAAGACCCCGCCAGCAAAGGATACCGCCCTGATTGTCATCCCACTGCCCCACATTGTCACCCTGTCCAACCTTAAACTGCCCCTGCTCCACTTCCCACAGGCATTTGGACAATGTACCTGTGAAACTGATAGTCTGACTTTGCCATGGACAATCCTCCACCATCACCCCTCACCGATTTGCAACCACCCATCCAATTTAGAGCACGTGAATAAAAACACTTATTGCACAAAACAATCTGGAGTCTGGCTGTAATTTAGAACAAATGTATTAGGCATGATCGTGCCAAAATGTTCATTCACATTGTGATGCTAACAAACCGCTGTCACACAGCTGTAGTCCATGGGGAAACAAAGCAGATGTCACGCAGTGGGGCCCACATCTCTGAAAACGGAAGGGAAAGTCACAACACAGTTACCATACACTGGGGGAAAAAGTCAGACAGTAGAGAGGTAGGAGTCATTAAGTAAATGTAATATGCCGGTGTCTACTCTTACCTCTGTGTCACTGAAAATACTGCTGTATTACTGTGTTCCTGTTCTCTATGTCGTCCTCTTCGGCTTCCTCCTCTTCACACAGGCTCCACAGCTGCTACAACACCACCATCTGGACCATCCTTCTGCAGAAAAGGCACCTGGCGGCGCAAAGCCAGGTTGTGAAGCATACAGCAGGCCACGATGATCTGGCACACCTTCTTTGGTGAGTACATTAGGGATCCACCTGTCATATGGAGGCACCTGAACCTGGCCTTCAGGAGGCCAAAGGTTCGCTCGATCACCCTCCTAGTCCGCCCATGGGCCTCATTGTACCGTTCCTCTGCCCTTGTCCTGGGATTCCTCACTGGGGTCAGTAGCCAGGACGGGTTGGGGTAACCAGAGTCCCCTAATAGCCACACCCGGTGCCTCTGGAGTTGATTCATCACATACGGGATGCTGCTATTCCGCAGGATGTAGGCGTCATGCACTGACCCAGGGAACTTGGCATTAACATGGGAGATGTACTGGTCAGCCAAACACACCATCTGTACATTCATGGAATGATAACTCTTCCGGTTCCTTTACACCTGTTCACTCCTGCTGGGGGGGACCAAAGCAACATGTGTCCCATCAATGGCACCTATGATGTTGGGGATATGTCCAAGGGCATAGAAATCACCCTTCACTGTAGGCAAATCCCCCACCTCAGGGAAAACGATGTAGCTCCGCATGTGTTTCAGCAGGGCAGACAACACTCTGGACAACACCTTGGAAAACATAGGCTGGGACATCCCTGATGATATGGCCACTGTTGTTTGAAATGACCCACTTGCTAAGAAATGGAGTACTGACAGCACCTGCACTAGAGGGGAGATCCCTGTGGGTAGGCGGATGGGTGACATCAGGTCTGGCTCCAGCTGGGCACACAGTTCCTGTATAGTGGCTCGGTCAAGCCTGTATGTCAGTATGACATGTCGTTCCTCCATTGTCGACAGGTCCACCAGCGGTCTGTACACGGGAAGATTCCTCCATCTCCTCGCATGTCCCAGCGGACGGTGCCTATGAAGGACAACAGCGAGCACAGAGTCAAGCAACCCACAGGTACGTAACCACAGCTTGCACATAACATGATTCCCAATGCATTGAATGGCTTGTATGAGTGTTGGTGCATGGCCTAGGTATGTGTGACGCAGTTGGTAATTAGGCCATGTGGGCCCTTGAAATTGCGGCTGCCTGACCTGTGAAGTGCGACAGTGGGATGTGAGGTCAATGAGCTGGCGTGGCACACCGCGGCGGTAGGCGGTCGAAGACCGCGGTGCTAAGCCGCATTGGTTAACATTGAACCCTATGGGTTTCAGGAGCCAATGACGATGTGCGCCGGCGGTCGCGGTACGCACAGTCGCGGTACGCACCGCCGCGGGCGTGACCGCCATTTTCTATCTGCTTAATCACTCGATACCTGATCTTTGACAGGAGAGGACCTACACTGCAAGTGCTGCTGTGACCTCGGTCTGGAAGAGACAATGGCTCATGCGACTGGGGAAAGGGCCCCTGCCTTCACTGCGGAGGAGTTGGAGAAACTTGTGGATGGGGTCCTCCCCCAGTATGTGCTACTCTACGGTCCTCCAGACCAACAGGTAAGTACACTGGGACCATGCTTAGTGGGCAATGCCTGGGTTGAGTGGGGTGGATGAAAGATGGTGGGGAGGGGAGCGATTGAGGCATGCATCAAATGACAGATGAGAGCATATGCCACATGGCAAGGGTGGGGATGGGGGGCCACTCACATCGAGCATGCAGAAGGTGATGACAATTTTTCTCTCCCTGTACATGTCACATAGGTCAGCGCCCACTAGAAAGTCGCGATTTGGCGTGCCATCGCCAAGGACGTCCGGACCCTGGGGGTCCACAACAGACAGGGCACCCACTGCCGGAAGAGGTGGGAGGACATCCGACGCGGGAGCAGGAAGATGGCGGAGGCTCAGCTGGGGATGGCCTCCCAACGTAGGAGGGGTGCCAGTCGTCATTTGACCCCCCTGATGTCCCGGATCCTGGCGGTGGCCTACCCCGATTTGGATGGGCGTGTGAGGACATCACAGCAGACACAAGGGGGTAAGTACAAATACATTCTGCTGACTTTGCGCGCAGTGGAGGTGTCTGGGTGGGGGAGGAGGGCTGTGGGTATCCCTAGGCCAGGGCGATTTCTGTAGGCTAGGCCGCTCCGTAAGGCATGGCCCTGTGCCCCCACCCCCCACCTCTGTAGGGTGCCAAGTACAGGTATCCATGGCCCTGTGTCATCTATGTGTGCAGTTGTCGTCCATAGGCTTGTAGGCCATGTCCCACGGATTGCGTAGTGGACCCCAAGTGCGCGGCGTAGTGCACGGGGCTTCTGTGTCTGTCTTGTCCGCCAACGGTAGCGGTAATCCATGCACTCAACATGTCTTTATTTCTCCTCCCCTCCTTTTTGTGGTCTTCCTGTTCATGTGTGCATTAGCATCATCAGGCGGAGGAGAAGTGGCATCGGAGCACGAGGGAGCTGCATCTCACATGGCCATAGCGGGCCATGCAACGGACTCGGATTTCACCAGTGAGACGGAGGGCGAGGGGAGCTCCACAGCGGGGACTCGTGCTGATGTCAGTGACAGCGGCTCGTCCTCTGAAGGGAGCTCCCTTGTGGTGGCGGCAACATCCGTGCCCCCCGCAACAACAGGTACAGCCGCCACCCAGCGCACCAGCACCACCCTCCCAGCAGCCCCTCAGCGTTTGCCCCGTGCCCGCTCACCCAGGAAGGTGGGCATCTCCTTCGCCCCAGGCACCTCAGGCCCTGCCCCTGTCACCCCTGCTGCCCTCAGTGAGGAGGTCATTGACCTCCTAAGGACCATCATTGTTGGGCAGTCTACCCTTTTGAATGCCATCCAGGGTGTACAAAGAGAGGTGCACCAGAGTAATGCATACCTGGAGGGCATTCATTCGGGTCAGGCTGCCCATCAGCGATCGTTCAACACTCTGGCCTCAGCACTGACGGCAGCAATTGTTCCTTTCTCTAGCCTCCCACCTCCAACTTCCTCCACCCAGACCCAATCCCCTGTACCTCTGCCTATCTCAGACACACCTACAGACCAGCCTGCACACACCTCAACACCCAAGGGAAGCTCATTCCAGACATAAGCACCACACATCACACAAGCATTCACACAAGTAACATCCACATGCAGACATACCAACAGCCACTGCCTCCACTGTGTCCCCCTCCTCCTCGTCTCCCTCCTCCCTCCCTGTGACGTCTCCACTCACACTTGTATGCACAACATCTTCAGCCACTACGTCCATCACCAGCACACCCACCAGAACATTCCGCACACGTCCAGTCACCATCCCCACTACCATTTACACGTCCCCTGTGTCCTCTCCAAGTGTGTCTGTCACCCCCTCTTCCAAACTACACAAACGCAGGCAGCCACCCACCCAACAGCCATCCACCTCACGACAGCCTCCGGCCCAAGCACCTGCACCCAAAGACACCAGACTTCACACTCCTACAACCACATCCTCTTCCTCCACTCCCATACCCACTACACCTACCCGTCCCTCTCTTTCCAAATTGCTTTTCTTTTCCAAACTTGACCTCTTTCCTACAACTCCCCCACCCCGTCAATCTCATAAGACTCCAATCAGCACCTCAGCCACCACAAAACCGGGACCTGTGAAGACTGTTGTCCATGGACTGTGGAGTCCCCCACCCTCAAGGGCATCCAGTTCAGCTAGGAGCCAAGGCACGGCCAGCCCACCCCCGGAAAAGCATGCTAAGATTGCCAGTGCCCGGCGCGAGCCACCAAAGACCCCAGAGACAAAAATCCCTACATTGGCTCCGGCAGGAAGTCGGGTGCCACCTGGCACACCGCCAAAGGTGGGAAAGGGCCACAAGCGTGCAGGGAAGTGTGGGAAGGGCAGCATGCCCGACAAGTCCGGCAGCAGGCCAGCTGGCCAGGAGGGCCCCACCAGCCCCATCCCAGGTGTGCAGGAGGACACCCACAGGCCCGGTACTGCAGCCCAGGAGGGCCCCGCAATCCACGTCCCAGGTGGGCAGGAGGACACCCACAGGCCGAGAACTGCAGCCCAGGAGGGCCCCGCAAGCCACCAGACAGATGGGCAGGAAGGCCCCGCCAGCCACATGTCAGGTGGCGAGTGACATCCATGCCTGGGCCGGATCCGCTGACCAGGACACTCATCTCAAGCACCGCTCCGCTGGGCACCGCCGTCTCAAGCACCGCTGAACAGGGCACCGCCGTCTCAAGCACTGCTGAACAGGGCACCGTCGTCTCAAGCACCGCTGAACAGGGCACCGCCATCTCAAACACTGCTGAACAGGGCATCGCCGTCTCAAGCACCGCTGAACAGGGCCCTTCATCTCAAGCACCGCTGAACTGGGCACTTCATCTCAAGCACCGCTGAACTGGGCACCGCCGTCTCAAGCACCGCTGAACTGGGCCCTTCATCTCAAGCACCGCTGAACTGGGCCCTTCATCTCAAGCACCGCTCCGCTGGGCTCTGCCGTCTCAAGCACCGCTGAACAGGGCACCGCCGTCTCAAGCACCGCTGAACAGGGCACCGCCGTCTCAAGCACGGCTGAACTGGGCCCTTCATCTCAAGCACTGCTGAACTGGGCCCTTCATCTCGAGCACCGCTGAACTGGGCACCGCCGTCTCAAGCACCGCTGAACTGGGCCCTTCATCTCAAGCACCGCTGAACTGGGCCCTTCATCTCAAGCACTGCTCCGCTGGGCACCGCCGTCTCAAGCACCGCTGAACAGGGCCCTTCATCTCAAGCACCGCTGAACTGGGCACCGCAGTCTCAAGCACCACTGAACTGGGCCCTTCATCTCAAGCACCGCTGAACTGGGCACCGCCGTCTCAAGCACCGCTGAACTGGGCCCTTCATCTCAAGCACTGCTGAACTGGGCCCTTCATCTCAAGCACTGCTCCGCTGGGCACCACCGTCTCAAGCACCGCTGAACAGGGCACCGGCGTCTCAAGCACCGCTGAACAGGGCCCATCATCTCAAGCACCGCTGAACTGGGCCCTTCATCTCAAGCACTGCTCCGCTGGGCACCGCCGTCTCAAGCACCGCTGAACAGGGCACCGCCGTCTTAAGCACCGCTGAACAGGGCACCGCCGTCTCAAGCACCGCTGAACTGGGCCCTTCATCTCAAGCACCGCTGAACTGGGCCCTTCATCTCAAGCACTGCTTCGCTGGGCACCGCCGTCTCAAGCACCGCTAAACTGGGCCCTTCATCTCAAGCACTGCTCCGCTGGGCACCGCCGTCTCAAGCACCGCTGAACTGGGCCCTTCATCTCAAGCACCGCTGAACTGGGCACCGCCGTCTCAAGCACCGCTGAACAGGGCACCGCCGTCTCAAGCACTGTTCCGCTGGGCACCGCCGTCTCAAGCACCGCTGAACAGGGCACCGCCGTCTCAAGCACCGCTGAACAGGGCACCGCCGTCTCAAGCACCGCTGAACTGGGTCCTTCATCTCAAGCACCGCTGAACTGGGCCCTTCATCTCAAGCACTGCTCCGCTGGGCACCGCCGTCCCAAGCACCGCTGAACAGGGCACCGCCGTCTCAAGCACCGCTGAACAGGGCACCGCCGTCTCAAGCACTGTTCCGCTGGGCACCGC
The DNA here is from genome assembly GCF_031143425.1 of Pleurodeles waltl. Classification (NCBI taxonomy): domain Eukaryota; kingdom Metazoa; phylum Chordata; class Amphibia; order Caudata; family Salamandridae; genus Pleurodeles; species Pleurodeles waltl. Next base: position 886,281,345 of record NC_090446.1, read on the forward strand.
CGTCTCAAGCACTGCTGAACAGGGCACCGCCGTCTCAAGCACCGCTGAACAGGGCACCGCCGTCTCAAGCTCCGCTGCACTGGGTCCTTCATCTCAAGCACCGCTGAACTGGGCCCTTCATCTCAAGCACTGCTCCGCTGGGCACCGCCGTCTCAAGCACCGCTGAACTGGGCCCTTCATCTCAAGCACCGCTGAACTGGGCACCGCCGTCTCAAGCACCGCTGAACAGGGCACCGCCGTCTCAAGCACTGTTCCGCTGGGCACCGCCGTCTCAAGCACCGCTGAACAGGGCACCGCCGTCTCAAGCACCGCTGAACAGGGCACCGCCGTCTCAAGCACCGCTGAACTGGGTCCTTCATCTCAAGCACCGCTGAACTGGGCCCTTCATCTCAAGCACTGCTCCGCTGGGCACCGCCGTCCCAAGCACCGCTGAACAGGGCACCGCCGTCTCAAGCACCGCTGAACAGGGCACCGCCGTCTCAAGCACTGTTCCGCTGGGCACCGCCGTCTCAAGCACTGCTGAACAGGGCACCGCCGTCTCAAGCACCGCTGAACAGGGCACCGCCGTCTCAAGCTCCGCTGCACTGGGTCCTTCATCTCAAGCACCGCTGAACTGGGCCCTTCATCTCAAGCACTGCTCCGCTGGGCACCGCCGTCTCAAGCACCGCTGAACTGGGCCCTTCATCTCAAGCACCGCTGGCCCATTGGCGGAAGGGGCAGGCCCGCATCTGTGTCGGGCAGGGCTGCACGAAGCACTCTGGGCACTAGTCCCCCTCCAGTACCAGTGGAGACTGTTATCCACTTGAGAGACTGTGGCTTTGCACTCCCCAGGATGGCACAGTGGGCAACCCACCCACCGTAGAGACTTGAGAGACTGTGGCTTTGCACTCCCCAGGATATGGCAGTGGGCAAGCCACCCACTGTAGAGACTTGAGAGACTGTGGCTTTGCACTCCCCAGGATGGCACAGTGGGCACCCCACCCACTGTAGAGACTTGAGAGACTGTGGCTTTGCACTCCCCAGGATGGCACAGTGGGCAACCCACCCACTGTAGAGACTTGAGAGACTGTGGCTTTGCACTCCCCAGGATGGTACAGTGGGCAACCCACCCACTGTAGAGACTTGTGAGACTGTGGCTTTGCACTCCCCAGGATGGCACAGTGGCCATGGAGGCCCCTCGTGGATCTGGCGTCGTGGACTCATCTGGCTGAGGTGCCCCCCCTTCCCTTCCCCCTGAGGTGCCTGTAGTTTTCCTATCTGATGCCCCTGCAGTGTTCTCTCCGTTGGAGGCAGGTATCCTGTGTGGGCTTTGCCCATGTGTTTTGGCCCAGTGGCCCACGAACAATGGCTGATAGACATATCGTACTGGACAATTTATGTATATAAAGTTATAGATGTGTGATATATTTTATACTCAGTCTTACAATATAATTCTATATTTATAATAATTTCCTTTTGCCTTTGCATTCTTCCGGGGGGTTTGGGGGTGTAACTGTGATGTGTTGCTATGCATTGATGTGTGTGTTGTAGTGGGTGAGGGTGAGGGTGGGTGTGTCGCATATGTGTGTCCCCGTAATTTTTTGCCTCCCCCTCCCCTGTGTCGTAGGTGCAGTACTCACCGTTGTCTTCTGCGCCGGCGTTCATGCTCCTGGTAGAGGAGCAGGAAGACAATGGCTGGTAGGATGTGTAGTTCGGGTTCCATGCTGTCCAGATTCCTCGTGGGGTGTATGGAGGTGAGTGTTTTCCGTTTGAAATGGCTGTTTCCGCCGTGTTTTTATCGGCGGGGCTACCGCCCCGGAAAAGGTGGCGGATTGGTGGGTTGTGATAGGGTGGGCGGTACATTGTCTCCTGCCTGTCTGTTGGCGGTGACCACCGCGCTGTTTGTTTGTCCCACCGTGGCGGGTGGCGTGTTAAAGTGGCGGTCTCTGTTGGCGGTTTCCGCCAGGGTCGGAATTGCATTTTTTTTACCACCAGCCTGTTGCCGGTTTGGCCGCTGCTTTAACACCGACCGCCAGGGTTGGAATGACCCCCATAGTGTTTCTGAGGGAACTAATTGGGATAATTTTAAAATAATCTTCTGAATCTGGAGAGGTAAGCACACAACTCATCCTTCCCCACATAAATCGAGCAAGATTAGATTGATTTAAGCATACACTTAAATCACAGCAGAGGCATCCATTATTAAAAAGGAATATTGTCTGACATGAGTGAATTTAACTTTATAAACAAAATACCATTGTAGGATGCCTCGCCAATAGTGAAAAAAGCGTTTGTGCTGTAAGTAAATGTGGATCCATAGAAGTATATACAATGTAAATACAATTAATAATTTGTTACAGCGTGTCCATCCTAATTTAAGCGTGTTGTTGGAATTGGTCAGTCTTCGCATTTCAAATCTTTGCATCAGTGCTTCGGCCCCAGTCAAAGTCAGTGCTATTAGTTCATCTATTGAGGTCTTCCTCAGGACGGGACGCAGATGCACCCAAGTCTTCTAGGAAAATATTAATTTTATGGACTCAGTCAGTGCTTGAACCCTGATGCTGATTTCACCTAATCATTTAATCTAGACCCAGCCCCAGTGGCTATGTCCCCTATTAAATTAAATGAAGTAGTCTCGGACATACGCCAATCTACTGTTGGGAATATGCAATGGTGGGTCCCACTATTAACAAACGTGTTTCGGAGTGCAGCAGACAGTTCCATTCCTGAACCTTGGAGATCGTCTGTTTTAGTCCCCATTTCTAAACAAGCATTTGCAATGCAATAGTTCTTGCATTTCCGAGACTTAGAGCTATTGGCGTTGTAAATACATAATTGGATTTATATTGCAACATAATTTGGTCCTCTCCTGTCACATAGTTCCAGTGGACCTGCATTTAAGTAAAGCACTTTCATTTACCTTCTTCCTCTATCTGCAGCAAAAAAATGTTGTAATTTAGCATCCTAATTTAAATCTACCATGCTAATCCCAACAGAATACCACTTTCACCCCATCATCACCGGAGTTGCTGGCTAATTCCATAAGAAATCTAGAAAACACCTACTCCATGATGGACCATGGTAAACACAACAAGACATGAGGCACATGGATAAGGAGTGGTGTCAGTGGGGTTACACACCCATGTAGGTAGCAAGGAAAGGCACAGATATCCAAGCCAAGTGCAGTGAAGTGTGCTTGTTACATTACGGAGAAGTGTGTGAGTGGGTGAGTAGCAGAAAAGTTTGTCCTCAGAAACATAAGTAATAGTTCATTGTCATTAATAGTGACAAATGCACCCTTCCAAGATGGGTTCTGTCACTTTAAATTCCCTTTTAGAAAGTAAAGCCAAGTAAAACAAACAGAGCGAGCAAGTTTGAAAACACCAAATGCCAATGTTTTGAGGCTATATGTACACGGGACCGATTGCTATTAAGTTTAAAACAGTTTAGTTTTGCATAAGCGCCAGAGACACCACATTTACAGCAAATGTAGCTTGAAATGTACATCAAATAATTTGGGAGGTTGCCAACTCTGTTCCAGTCTCTATGTGAAGTTTTAGAGATGGTAATTCAGGGCAATTCATGCCATGTTTACACAGCAACAAAACACAGATTTGCAAGTATGAGGAGTGCTACAGATCTTTACAGCTAGGCTCATTTTCTCTTTCATCTAGGGTGGATATTGGCTTTGGAATCAGATGTCAGTGCATGGCAATTAGTTTTCATTGTAAAGATAGCCTAACAGCATAAGAAAGAACACATTTGACCTTTCGAGACATCTGCTGAAAGTTTGTTTTTTTTGTTACCCGGAACAACAGTAAATTAATGAGGAGTAATCTGGCAGGGCGGGAGAGGGTTAAATAGTTTGTAGGATACCGAAAAAGAGAATGTATTTAAAAGAAAAGGCCTCTACGCTATTTAATACACCATACAAAGCTTGCCATTTTGGAAAGTTAAAATAACGAATGACTCTGTTGTGGTCCTCATATATGTAAAAGGCATTTTGTGTTCTCTGGTTGTTATTCAGTATCACAGCTAGTATGCTCTGTAATTTGTTTTATGAAAGCGGCAATTCTGAAACCCAGCAAAAGGCTGAGGACAACAAAAATAACTGGAATACACAGAGTAAAGACACATAATCCCACAAAAAGTGCTATCTAGGCTCGACCTTAAAAATAACTTGGGTTTGCAACTCTAGATGGGCGAAGCAAGAGCGGCAGAGCTGGAAGACCCCTGCAAGCGTCAGAAAGCAGAAGCGACCGTATGCCCATGCAGTGCTTAATTTGTCAATAAAAACGTGCCGGTGCCTAAAGCTTTCCTCTTAAACACTTGCCTGCTGCAATGAAATGTGCTAACACAGAATACTCAGGAAGCATTATCCTGAAGCCATCTCAGGCCTCTTCAATCCATTTGCAGCTACTTCTTCCCCCTTCAGCTCACTCTTGCAGCTTTCTGTTTTTCCCCTTTGCCATGCTTTTTTGTTTTTCTCTTCCTCCATCTGTCCCATAGGTGTCTTTTGCTCGCAGTAAATGCTTGAGGCAGAAAAATAAGTGCCGACCCTCAAAAATAAGTGCTGGTGAACAAAAAGCACAAATTAAGCACTGTGCCCATGGAAACAAAAACAAGGGTACTTTAATGAGGCAGTTGATTAAATGTAATCACATTGAAAAGAAATCAAGTGGTCCGTATGTCTAAACCTGGAAAGTAAGTTGCGCTCATTTCCACTCAAAACACGATGCTGTTGTTTGTGACTGTTATTGTTTTAATATGTTGGTTCCTTTTCCGAACATGACAGCACCTTCCAAAACAGCCACAATGCTAAAAGATAAAGGGCTGCTTCCGAGAAATGTTCTCTTAGTTTTGAGATTTCCTTTCTATAGCAAAAAACAACCAATATTTGAACTAACGCAGAAAAAAATAAAGCTGCCACTATGTACAAAAATTAAATAGCGGTCCTTTTCACAGCTACTTCATAAATGAAAGTCATGAAAAATCAATTTCTATGAGCGAAAGTGACACAGTACTGTTGCTTGTTTTCAAGTATGTTACTAATTCAACTGACAGTAAGAAAACGTCTCCATGTTACCATAATGTCACCAGATAAAGCACAGTGGTCTTGAAGTGGATGCCATGTTAAGGATGAAAACAAAACACAACAAAAATTTGAAATCACACCAAAAACAATAATCAAGTTGGGGCTATGCACAAAAAATAAATAGTGCTCCTTCCATACCCGGTTAGTAAATTAAAGTGCTGAAAAAGTAATTTATCTAAGTGAAAGTGACTAGTAAAAGGTCCTCCTAAAACTGCCATAATGCTGCAACTTGCAATGTAATCACATGAAAAATAAGTGGAGCAAGTGCTCTGTACGAACCACAAAAATAAATACTGCTCATTTTCAAAAGGAATATGATACTGTTTGTTTAAAAGTATGTTACTAATTCAACCAACAGTAAGAACACCTCCAAAATGCTGCCCGGGAAAGACCAGCGATTGTGAAGCAGGCACCGCATTGTGGATGGAAACAAAACACGACCACTGATGGGAAGTGCTCCTCCCAATTTAAGAAAATGTTCCTCAGACAGAAAATAAAATGGGACAAGTGTAAGAGTACAAGTCCTGCGGCGCTGATCCGTGGGAGCTAACAATTTCCAAAAAGGTGGGACAAAGAGACAAGTTTGACCACTTACAAGCAAGGAAATTTTAAGGACAATGACTCTGACAAATACAAAGCAGGGGGCAGGCAGTGAGCACACAAACTACAAAACAACAGGTCGCTAAGCGGCAGTGCAAGTGATGTCTAGGCTCGACCTAAAAAGGGAACAAATGTAATCCAGCATGTTACAGACCAATCTCTTTAATCAATTCAACTGCAAGATTATTGGGGTGAATAATTCTGTCATGTTTGGAAAAGTGGGCAGAGGCAAATAAAATTCTGACACCAAACCAATTTGGTTTCAGACCGGGTACAGGCATGGTGGAAGAACCATTTAATCTCCCCTTTATTACAAGTAAATATGTAATTAAAAAAGGGTTTCGTTCATATGCCTTTATTGACCCGTCAAGGGGCTTCTGATCTAGTCAAACACAAACAATTACAGGCTATAATGAAGAATCTGGGGGTGGAGTGAGAACATTTTAATCCAATAAATAAAGCGCTTAAACTCTGATTTGAAAATTATGGTGTGGTATGGCCCCTAAGGCGAAAAGACACCCCCAATAAATTGTTCAAAAAGCGTAAGTCAAAGATGTATGTTAGCTCCTTTTCTCTTTTTAATGTATTTAAATGGAATAAAGAAGCACCTAACAAGGTTAGGTAAGCAGTTGCCAAGAATGGGAGAGAAATTGATACCAGTTCTTCCGTATGCAGACGATGCAGTACTAATTTCTCATACGGCAAATGGGTTGCAGGAACTCTTGGGCGTTTTTCTAGAGTTCATGCAGGATTTGAACCTAAAAGTGAATTACATTGTCTTATATTATGATATGTGGACCTTTAAATCCAAAAGCTTGGTCCTTTATAATTGGGGGAACTTCTCTTGCTAAAATAAAAGATTTTAGTTATTTAGGGATTATTTTCAGTGCCTCCCTTTCATGGAAAACACACTTTCTAATGAAACCCCACAAATGGGCAGGAACATCAAAGCCATCTTCTGTTTCGCCCAGAAATTGAAACATAAACCAGTTGCTGAGTTGATAACCCATTACAAATTAAAATGCACTGTGGCCACCATATACGGGGCGGAGGTATGGAGCTATCAAAATGCGAACTCACTCCAATGCATGGAAAATAGCTTTACAATTAGGGTGCTTGTATGGCACCACTCCTCCTTTGCATTAAATGTTTGTTGAAACCTGAGGCAGACTTCGAAAGAGTATGTATGTCTGATTGTCTAGCTTTAGATAGTGAAATAAGATACCTTGGCCAACCTATGTAAAGCAACCTTTGAAAAATTAGGTCTATTAGAAATGTTTCTCAACCCACAAAATATTGGTGCATATGATGAAGGGTTTATGAAAGGTTGTTATAAATATTATTGTTTGGGCGATAGATCACTGAGAGCTCAGAAAATGAAGACAGGTGAGTATTTTTTGTAAATTACGAACAAAACAAATGCAGAACATTAGTCATTAAGGATTGAGAACCCAGTTTATGGATTATATCTTACTTCCTTCAGACTAAATGTAATTCATTTTAATGTTGCGTTCCCTAATCGATTGGCTTGGAAGTGGGAATTACCACTATGCACTGTAATAACATGGTGAAACAAAGCACATGCCACTTTCTGTTATCTTGCACAATACACTCAGAACAAAGATCCAATTATTTATTGCCTGTCCTATATCAACGTTAGGCATTTCTTGAAAGCGTTTGAGTATCTCCAAAAATTATCCTCATTAGATATATGCCATGCAGTTTTAATTTCTTTTTTAGGAAAGCACTAATAATTAGAAAAGTATATCAATTAATAAATTGTAACCGATGTTTTAAGAGGATTTTACATATTTCATTATTACAAGCACACAGTTATTAACTTGTACGATCTCTAGGTATTGTTTTTATTTCATGTGCATATGCTCATTGAACATTTCATTATTTCTATGTTTCATCATGTTACAAGTTTGTATTATGTGGACTTATTTATAATCAATTTTTTATGGCAAATGCCGAATAAAGATGCTTGTACTGAACTGACTCAGTCAGTCGCCACCAGCTTCTAACTGCAGCTAATGTGGCATGCCCAGGTGAAATGAAAAGGATTAATGTCTTCTGGCCTACTTCTTAATGTTTCTTAACTTGTATGCTACCCAAAAGTGGTTGCCCAAATTGCATTGTGGTGCGCAATTTCTGAGTAAGTTGGTCATAATCACTAAGATTTTCTCCTTTCCTGTGTGTAGGAAAATAATTTGTATGTCATAAATGACTCCTGCCCTGCTTCTAGGAATAGTACAATTTTTGAATGGGACTGTCACGGATGCCCAAATTCAGCGGAAGTGTGTAACTTTCTTTGATAAGTATGCCTCATCCACTAAGCTCTTACTTTCTACTTGGAGTGTGCCAGCTGCAATAAGTGCAAAGACCTGGCATGTTTTTGGGACCTAATGGAATGCCATTATTTTCAGCAGCCCTGCTCTTATCCTACTTCCTCCTGAGTTCCGCCCTAAATCTAGACTGAGGGGGTCATTCCGACACTGGCGGTCATGGACCGCCAGGGCCGGGGACGGAGGAAGCACTGCCAACAGGCTGGCGGTGCTTCAGGGGCAATTCTGACCGTGGCGGTAAAGCCGCGGTCAGAAAAGGGAAACTGGCGGTTTCCCGCCGGTTTTCCCCTGCCCCAGGGAATCCTCCACGGCGGCGCTGCAAGCAGCGCCGCCATGGGGATTCCGACCCCCTTCCCGCCAGCCTGTTCCTGGTGGTTTACACCGCCAGGAAGATGCTGACGGGAACGGGTGTCGTGGGGCCCCCCAACAGGGCCCCATTAAGATTTTCAGTGTCTGCAAAGCAGACACTGAAAATCGCGACGGGTGCCACTGCACCCGTCGCACACCAGCAACTCCGCCGGCTCCATTCGGAGCCGGCTTCATCGTTGCTGGGGCTTTCCCGCTGGGCGGGCGGCCTTTTGGCGGTCGCCCACCTGCCCAGCGGGAAAGTCAAAATGACCGCCGCGGTCTTATGGCGGTCTCCACCCGCAACCCTAAATTCATTAAATGTATATTATATTGTTATTTCAGGGCTATGGAGCAAGCTGTGCTCGGTAAGATAAGTTATACTGAAACAAGTCTTTGCTATGTTTATGTTTGATTATGGCCAGGTTGGGTGATCAATCTTATAGTAGGTGTAGTTGTATGGTTAATGGCAGCTAGAATGTGAAACAGTAATAGAAGCCATGAAAGTGAACACGGGCAGAAATTGTCGGAGAAATGTGACACATGATAAAATGAGATAGTTATATGTGGGCAGCATAGCACAGACTGCAGAAGGTTGCAGGTGTGAGTGAACACTTGGCATCATTGCGCCTTTTCTTCTACTTGCAGTTATAGGGAAGCTAAGTAAGAAATATTAAAGGCTGAATAATTCATGGAAGGATTGGTATCTGTACTTGAAAGCAAGGAAAAATACCTTAACAAAGACAGGAGTTATGTTTGAGAAAGGAACGTGACTAACCACTCACCGTAGGAGCTGCTTCCTTCCCTTCCCTCACCACAACCGACCACACCCTGCTCAGCAGCAGCATCACAGCAGCATCACAGTGGAGTACTTCAAAATCTAGAATAAAACATAACACACATAGTTAGAATATCAGTATCAACCACAGTATATTCCACAGTATATTAAAAAACAATATCTGAGGGAACTAATGTGAAGTTATAGCTATCCAAAATATCACTTTGGAAGGCTTCCTTGGCATATGAAAAATCAAGTGAAAAATTCACTGTTATAAAAAAATAATTATGAAGGAAAATGACAAGGAAAACTACAATGATGAGAGGAGGGGAAAGAAATGTAGAAGAGATTTGTTGCTGGTATCCTGCTATGCTGCTCTTTCATATTCTCATTGACCCTTATATGATGAGGGTTTCCACAGAGATGGCATTGTGAGGGTTAGAACTGGGGAACTATTTATTTAATCAGCAAACTTTCGTTTCCACAAGACGTATATAACTGGAGTGAAAGAAAGCTTACAGTCACGGTAACACAAAAAAGCAGTGTGATACAGACAGGAGAAAGTCAGTTCGGGAAACAGGCAATTTAGTAGAAAACACAAGGAGGTATGCAGGTTACAACAGACACTAAAGGAGGTAAAGGAAATTTGGAAACACCACAAGGCCATACTGCATACTAGTTGTTAAAAGTAAGAAATAATAACCATGACTTAACAGAACCATCAGGAATGGCTGTCATCATCGACCAAGTCATTATCGACCATGGAAGTCTTCTTTCCCTTTTTGGTTCTCCATTGTTGTCCTGAAAGGACGAAAGATAAAGAGGAAACTGATTAGTTCTTAGTGGTATTGTCTATAAAAGGGCATTTTATAGGCAATCTAGTTTACTGCCAGACTAACCAATCCTTTTCCTCCTTTCACCTCCATCCTAAAAATAAAATAGTTCCGTGCCCTACATTGTCCTACAAATTATATTGCTACTCAAATCGCTTCATACATTTATGCTATGTGGTCTCTCTGTAAGCTATTGGCAAATTTTCCCTTTGTTTACTGCACCTCACAGAGATGGAGAGTGTACTAGCAACAGAGTCACAGATATCACAGAGGAAAGTCAACACTTTTTATGTCACACTATCATCCTGACATCCTGCACACAGCCTAAGCATACCTTGCACACCGTATATCAAAATCCAGGCAGTGTTACTTAACTTCCCCATCACACCCACTACTCTCTGGACCACATGCATTCCACGACATGTATTCAGAAACTCTAATGTATTACATGCCGACTCCTCTGAAACAAATAATGTGGAAAAAAGGGCATTTATTTATGTAAATGGGTGTAGGAGATACTGGTGATACGGCACATGCACTGCCACATTCTCCTCCACTGCAGCTTGTGCTCCACCAGGGTGTAGCCCTTCCTGGGCCTGTCACCTGCATGAGGGAGAGTTGGCACTGCCACCTCCTCCTCATATGGAATGTATAGGGGAATTACCTCTCATGTTACCATCACCTACAAGGGGTGTGGGACTCAGAAATGGCTGCTCTACCTGTCTCTACCATAGCCTGGAGTGGTACTGCTATACCTACAAAAGAAAGGAGCTAAATTGAGATGTTAGAACTGGGGCCTCTGGTTGGCAGTCAGTTTACACTCTGTTCAAGCAGGGACCCTCACCCTAGTCAGGGCAATGGTGAAACACACTTAGATAACCCCTGCTTACCCCCTTGGTAGCTTTGCACAAGCAGTAAGGCTTATCTCAGAAACAATGTGTAAAGTATTTGTACCAACACACACAGTAATACAGTGAAAACACTACAAAATGGACACCACACGAGTTTAGAAAAACAGGTAATATTTATCTAAATCTAACAAGACTGAAATGACAAAAATCCAATGTACACAAGTCAATATATCAATTTTCAAAAGAATAAGAGTTTTACTCCATAGAAAGTAATAGAAACGTTGATTGTTCACAAAGTACCTGGTTTGCATAAAAAATAAAGGCGCAAGGGCAAGCGTATATCGGAAAAGTTAGCGATGCATAGATTCCTTACTCGCAAGTGAGGCTGTGCGTTGTTTTCATCTCCAGTTGGGTCAGCGATGCATTGTTTTTCCGGATGGGGCACCTTGAATCCGTGTAGGTTCACAATGACTTTGACGCTCAGGAATGATTATTGAGAAATCCATTCATAAGGTGTTATAAAACTGCACTAAGCCGCGCTGTGTGGGTTTTGCATCATTATCAGCAGCCGCAGGCAAGTGTTGCATCGTTTCTCTAGCCGCGATGTGTCGCTCTCCCAGCTGCGAGGCAGGTGGAGCATTGATTTCAGCCGCAAAGTGGGTGGCACGCTGTTTATCAGCCACGTTGCAGATGGTGCATCGAAATTTACCCCTCACAGCATTCTGTGCTTGGATTTCAGCTCTTGTTCTTACAACTTCACCTTTCAAGGGCCCAGGGACTGGATAGGACACCACTCGGCAGTATAGGAGTCTCAGCAGAGAGTCCAGTTGCTGGCAGAGGAAGTCTTTGATGACCTTGAGACTTCAAAGCAGGAGGCAAGCTCAGGTCAAGCCCATGGAGATTCTTCTTCAAGCAGGAATGCACAACAAAGTCCAGTCTTTGTCACCTTTCACAGTCAGAAGCAGCAACTGCACGATAGCCCAACAAAGCACAGTCACAGGCAGGGGTAGCACTTCTGCTCAGCTCTTCAGCTCTTCTCCGTGACGGAGGTTCCTCTTGGTTCCAGACGTGATCTAAAGTCTGGGTGTTTGAGCCCACTACTTATAGCCCTTTCTGCCTTTGAAGTAGGCAAACTTCAAAGGAAAGTCTCTGTTGTTCACAGGATCCTGCCTTGCCCAGGCCAGGCCCCAGACACACACCAGGGGGTTGGAGACTGCATAGTGTGAGGGCAGGCACAGCCCATTCAGGTTTAGGTGACCATTACTCCCTCCACTCTATCTCAGGTGGCTCATCAGGATATGTAGGCCACACCCCAGCTCCCTTCATCTCACTGTCTAGAGGGGATTCACAAACAGCCCAACTGTTAGTCTGACCCAGGCAGGGACTCCACAAACAGGCAGAGTCACAGTATGGTTTAAGCAAGAAATTGTCTACTTTTTAAAAGTGGCATTTTCAAACTAACAATCTAAAAAGCAACTTCACTAAAGGATGTATTTTTAAATTGTGAGTTCAGAGACACCAACCTCCAAGTTTCTATCTGCTCTCAAGGGGAATCTGTACTTTAAGGGATATTTAAAGGCAGCCCCCAGGTTAACCTATGAGAGGGATAGGCCTTGCAACAGTGAAAACAGAATTTTGCAGTATTTCACTGTTAGGATGTAAAACACATCAGTATATGTCCGACCTTTAATATACACTATGCCCTGCCCAAAGGGCTACCTAGGGCCTAATTTAGTGGTGCTTTACATGTTTCAAACGGGAAGGTTTTGGCCTGGCAAGTGGGTACCCTTGCCAGGTCGAACTGACAGTTTTAAACTGCACACACAGACACTGCAGTGACAGGTCTGAGCCATGCTTACAAGGCTACTAATGTGGGTGGCACAACCAGTGCTGCAGGCCCACTAGTAGCATTTGACTTACAGGCCCTAGGCACCTCTTGTGCAGTTTACAAGGGACTTACTAGTAAATCAAATATGCCAATCATGGAAAAGCCAATTACGCATACCCTTTACACAGAAGCATTTGCACTTTAGCAGTGGTCAGCATTGGTAAAGTGCCCAAAGTACTGAAAACATGAAAAACAGAGCATAGCCCACAGTCAAAACATGGGAAGCAGAGACAAAAAAGACAGGGGAGACCACGCAAAGGATGCCAGGTCAAACACCTACAAGGAAAGGGAGCAAAACATTAACTTAAACACATGGGGCAGTGAGAAACTAGCAAAAGGTAAAAAATAAAATTGATAAAAGGGAGAAGTGGCCCAGAATTTGGTAGATGGAGATGGATGGGGCTAAAGGAGCTGCAAACATGAGAGATAGCAAGCCTTTAGCAGGATGGAGTAAAACGTAGGGCCATATTTACACAGAAGTGGTGAAGCGCGGTGCTGCACCAAAATAGGCAGCGCCATGCTGCGTCACTTCTGAAACGCAGAGATGCACCATATGTACACAAATACAGTGCACCCCTGTGTTTTCCCTAGTGCTGGTGCGCAATTTAGCTGCCATTGAAGGCATCCTTGCATCATAGTGCAAGCATGTCTGAATTGAAGGGAACAATTGTTTATTTGCACACAGAGAAGAAGCAATAAAATAAACTTATTTCTCCACATTGAGCCATGGTAATGCTGCCTTTTTATCTTATGAATTCTTGTAAATCTGGGGCAGCATCAAAAGCAATGGGTGTTGTGGTGGAACACCCACAGCAACACCCATTGCCCACCCCTCTGCCTCAGAAAACTGCGTCTGAGGGCCCATTTTTACAAGGTGGCATTAAGCCACAAAAAGTGGCTTAGCGCTGCCTTGTGAATATGGAGCAGTGTACAGCACCAACGAAGAGTTGCTAAAAGTGACGCTACAGTCATGCTTCAGTAATGTAAATATGCCCCTAAATATCTCAACACTTGGGCAATGCACACTACCATTTGCAGTGTCTTTTAAAGAATGCCTTGAAAATGTATCTGAAGCACATTTACAAAAGTGAAATATGGAGTACATTTGTGTCTACCTTTATATTTATTTACGTCAGAGCATTCTAAGTTACTAAGGCATTCTGACATGCACTTTTTATGTTCTAAGTGCATGGCACCTTCTCTTAAAAATGAATTTATTAAAACATGTATGTCACAAAATTTATGGTTGGAGCTCATAAAGTTGATTTTACTCTTTCTGAAATGTCAAATGGATATAACAATAGGTTTAGCAGTGGCGTGCCTTTTACAGTGATCAGTGTTGTCTGCTCGTGCTGCATGTATGTGTCAGAGTACTGCTGCAATCAACTCAGAAAAACGAATGAGGCATCCATTAGAGTGGATTGGAGTGGAATGATCAAATTACTCCAAGAATAGTGGGACCAGATTTAGAAAACTAAACTCCCTGACATTCCACCAAGTAGTACTACACTTTTATATCTATTGAGTTTCACAAAGTGGCTCAATTGACAGCTCTCACCAAAATAGAATACACAGACAGTGAGGCACTCAGGGCAATTAAATGCAATTTTATACATAGTATCATGCATTAATTAAACTGCTTTCTGATCTGCGCTGCTAAATAATTCCTCACTGGAACACACAAAATCTACATTGACAGGGTGAACACAGCTACAGAGCACTCAATTCCAGGACACCTGCCACCCTACTAATGAACCATATGAGAGGAGATTGCAGAAGTAACAACAAGCGTTCAAAGCATGACACTTCTGCTAGTACTGGAACTGAGTTTAATTTCAAAGCATCATCATATTACACTTTGGAGAAGGCAAACTGTGCAATGCAGTGACATCTTGAGGCTTTCTGAGGCCTCGGGCAATATATATGTTGGAGGCCACTGTTTGGAGCAACTTAGAATTTCTTACCACTTGTTGGCTCATTCAAAACCTTGTGATGTTAAATAATATTTAATTATATGTGAAACCTTCAGAAATAGAAGCACATAAAAAGAGCTAAAAGATCAAGCAGCCTGGTGTAAATCAGTCAAATAGTGCAAAAAAAAAGCTTGAACAAGAATTGATAAAACAATTTCCTAGTGAGTTTCGGTTAGACCTGGCATCCTTGGCATGGTTTCCCCTGCCTTTTTTGACTCTGCTTCCTGTGTTTTGGACTGTGTGCTGGATTTCCTTTGTTGCTGTTTTTTGGTACTCTGGGTATTTTACCATTGCTGACCATTGCTAAAGTGCAAGTGCTTCCTGTGTAAATTGTGATTATGATTTGTTATCCCCGATTGGCATATTTCAATTACTGGTAAGTCCCTAGTAAAGTGCACTAGAGTTGTAGTGCCCAGGACCTGCTAATCAAATGCTACTAGTGGGCCTGCAGCACTGACTGTGCCACCCACATGAGTAGCCCTGTAAACATGTCTCAACCCTGACACTGGCCTGTCTGTGTGTGCAGTTTTACACTGCCAATTTGACCTGGCAAGTGTGCCCACTTGCCAGTCCCAAACCTTCCCTTTTTCTACATATGTCACCCCTAAGGTAGGCCCTAGGTAGCCCCATGAGCAGGTCACTGTGTTTTTAAAAGTTAGGGCATGTGCTGGTGTGTTTTACATGACCTAATAGGGAATTACTGCTATATTCAGTTTTCACGATTGCAAGGCCTATCTCTCCCATGGGGGCTGCCTTTAAATATCTTTTAAGTGCAGTTTCCCATTGGGAGCAGATAGAGATGAGTAGTTTGGGGTCTCTGAACTCACAATTTAAAAATAAAGTTTTTGATAAAGTTAGTTTATAGATTGTCAGTTTGAATATGCCACTTTCAGATAGTGGGCATTTTCTTCCTTAATCATTCTGTGACTCTGCCCGCCTGTGGAATCCACATCTGGATCAGACTGAAAGCTGGGCTGTTTGTGAATTCCCTCTAGACAGTGACACAAAGGGAGCTGAGGAGTGTCCTGCATATCCTGATGAGTCTCCTGGGCTGGAGTGGGGAGGGAGGAGCTGCCACTTACAATTGAAAGGGTTGTGCCTGTCCTCACACAATGCAGTCTCCAACCTCCTGGTGTGTGCCTGGGGCCAGGCCTGGGCACGGCAGGATATTGTGAAAACAACAGAGACTATCCTTTGAGGTTTTCCTACTCCAAAGGCAGAAATGAGTTTCAGTAGTGGACCCAAAACTCCAGATTTTTAGTATACTTCTGGATCAAGAGGACCCTCTGCCAAGGAGAAGAGCTGAAGAGCTGGAGGAGGAGTACTGCCCCTTTGCTGTGTGTGCTTTGCTGGGTTGGCCTGCAGTTGCTGCTTCTGCCTTAAAGAGGACAAAGACTGGACTTTGCTGGGTATCCTGCTAGTGATGATTCTCCAAGGGCTTTGACTGAGCTTGCCCCCTGTTCTGAAGTCTCAGGGCCATCAAAGACTTCATCTGCCAGCACTTCGGCTCTCTTGCTGAGACCCCTACCCTGCCAAGAGGTGCCACATCCAGTCCCTGGGCCCTTGAAAGGAGATGTTGTTGTACCCAAGGTGAAAATCCATGCACCGGAGCTGAGCAGCAGAAATCTGCTCATTGCCGGTAACATTAATGCATCACCAGCTCAGCACAGTTTCATCACTGCTGTGCGTCTGGATTTTCCATGTATCGTCCCTGGGCATCAAAACCTGCAACATCATCACGCAGACATCAGGCTGCTTGTCCAAAAATCGATGCATCTCTTCCCTGCGAGGAAAGAAGCAATGCATCCCTTGCCCGGCGGAGAAAGAATCGATGCACAGCCTCACTTGCGGGTAAGGAACCAATGCATTGCTTGCATTTCCGATGCACACTTGCCTGTATGGCTTTATTTTTTATGCATACTAGGTACTTTGTGGTACAACAATGCATCCATTGATTTGTATGGATTAAGACTCTTTTTACTTTAACAGTTCATATCTTTGCTTGTGTATGTTGGATCTTGTTATTCCTACTGTAGAAAAAATATGCTAAGGGTGACTTGTTAGTGATTCAGTGAACTAGTGCATAATATTAAAGTAAGACATATGCACATCTGGCTTGAAATTGTAGCTTTAGTTGCTCAGTCTATGCAACCACAACTACATCCCCTTTCATTATTGGTGTTGTTGCTGCAACTGTGAAATCAAGGAGGTGCTATGAAGATTTTCACCATTCTTATGCTTAACATCTAATAAATTCCCCTTTGTGTCCATAATATTTTTATGCATGCAGTTCTCTGGCTAGACAGTTACCTGTGACCCTGCTGAGTAACAGAAATGTGACAAGAAAGACTGCCGGAGATGGACAGAAACATCTGAAGAAGAGAGACATGAAATAGAGGAAGAAGGGGGAGAGATAGATTTGATGTAGAAAGATATATGAGTTAGAGTGAGAAGTAATACCAAACGGCGGGGTATTTAGAAGGAAAGATAAAGGTATGTAGTCAGAGAAAGGTGTAGGTAGAGAAAGAAAGGTAGAGAAATAGGGAAGGTGTTGGAGCTCTGTAGAGAGATTTTAGGAGGGAAATGTAGAGAGAGACAAAGGACTACAGTACTCCAAGGGTTGAAGTAGAGGTGAATTAGAGAGAGGCAAACACAGTGAGAGGTAGACAGAGGGACGTGAGGAAAAACAAAGAGATGAAAGAAAAGGAGACAGCAAAATGACAAGAATAGAAAAGGGGTCCAGTAAAGAGAGTAGTGGGGAAGAGAGAAAGGTTTAATGAGGGTTGACTTGTAGAAAGAGAAATGTGGTGTAGAGCGAAAAGAAGCTAAGATGTATACGTGAAAAGCAGTGAGGCTTAAATAGAGGTAGTTGTGAGATGAAAAAGAGGAAGAGATGGTGATGTAAACAGATCTATAAAGAAAGATGTGGAGCAAGTCAGTTGAGGTGAAAGGGGTGACTTGAAATCTAAAAGGCAGTCCAGAGAGAGAGAGAGAGAGAGAGAGAGATATGTGTTTGCACGAGAGACAGAGGCAGACAAAGCAGAGTGAGTGAGAGATAGAGGACTTCATGATAGGGGCAAAGGTATTGGGTAGAGGGATACAAGTAGTCACAAAGGAGAGAGGGCCAGATGTAGCAAAAAAGCAATTTGCGACTTGCAAATTGCGAGTCCCTGCGACTCGCAATTTGCAAGTCGCAAATTGCTATGCAGTACGGTGTCTCAGACACCGACTGCAACTCGCAATGGGGTCGCAATGACCCACCTCATGAATATTCATGAGGTGGGTCGCAAATTGCGGCCCCATTGCGAGTATAGGCACTCGCTAACATGGAGGCCTGCTGACGTCAGCAGACCTCCATGTTAGCGACCTGCTTTTAAATAAAGCAGTTTTTTTTTTTTAAATGTAGCCCGTTTTCCCTAAGGGAAAACGAGCTGCATTTCAAAAAAATCCGAAACCTTTTGTTTCGGTTTTTTCAGGGCAGGGACTGGTCCCTTGGACCACTCCCTGCCCTGAAAAAATGTTTTGGGGTCCAGTCTCAAACTGGAAGGGGTCCCATGGGGACCCCTTCCAATTTGCGAGTGGGTTACCATCCACTTGAAATGGATGGTAACTGCGACTCCATTTGCGACCGCGTACGCGGTCGCAAATGGAGTTGCATACCACTGCGACTCGCAAATAGGAAGGGAACACCCCTTCCTATTTGCGATTCGGAAATGCATTTTGCGAGTCGGTAACAACTCGCAAAATGCATTTCTGCATAGGAAACACGCATTTGCGAGTCGCAAACGGAAGATTTTGCCGTTTGCGACTCGCAAAGTGTTTCCTACATCTGGCCCTAAGTCGTTTAGAGAGGTGAAGGACTTGGAAGATTGGTAGAATGAGATAAACAGGAGGTGATGAGGCAAGGTAGTGAATTAATGGTGAGTTAAATTGAGAGGTTAGCTAGTGAGAGAGTGAGTGGGGGCGTAGGGAGAAATGATGTAGTGAGGGATATCTGAAGTAGAAAGTGAAATGAGTTAAGCAAGTGAGGGGAGTGTTATAGTGGAGAGAGATGTAGTAGAGTTATAGAGAGAGAAATAGAGAGGTGAGATAAAGATAGAGATGGAGTTGTGTAAGAAAACAAGTAAATGAAATGAGATACTGGGAGGTCAGATGGAAAAGTGCAGTGAGGACAAAGAGAGTTATGGCTGAAAGAGTAGATAGAGAGTGACAGATGTAGATGCAGGCACTGATAGTGACAAAAAGATCTAGTCCATAAGATAGAGTTAGAGAGGGAAGTATATTCTGTATGTTGAGAGAGATGACAAGACAAAGATGAAGTAGAGAGAGAATTTAGCTACATAGAGAGGTAGAACTAGAGAGGTAAAGAGAGAAGAGGTGAAGTAAGGAGAGGGGAAATGACACTGATTATTTATCAATTTAATAGCCATCAGCTGACAGTGTGAGGGTTAAGGATGGACAGGCCAGGTATACAGACATAGTGGCAAATTGATTATTGTTAGTGTTTTTTAGTGCAATGCATCACAGCAACTTGCTGCACATTGGGGAGAAAGCAGCACAGAGCCCAATTTATTTAAAATACTTGATACTCCACACTAGCCCCTGTACTGGTGCACAACAGGCCTCTTAGCTCCACACACAAATGTTGTACCACCTTTGCTGTCTAGCACAGGAGCTGTACTGGAAGCATACATTTCTAGCATAGCCTATATCTATACCACATGCCTACACAAATTCTGGAACATTCCACACATTTTATGTGTGCTTTAATGTGCAGCACGTGTGCAATATGTGGAATGTTTGGAGAAATGACAACACTTCTTCAAGTGAAGGCCTTCTTCAAGGAGGCATTCATTCTTTGTTCGCAAGCCTGGTCTGGCAATCTTAATAGATCAGGTTTCGTGTCAATGCTCGCATTGATCTGCCTCAGATAAACACAAGGAATGACCCATTGACGCATTATGACCCAAAGACACCCAAAGTACTATTTGCGCTGAGTAAACCATACCTTTCCGCTCGAAAGTAAGGCCCGTATTTTTCCTTTTTTAACGCCGCATTTGCGCCGCTTTTTGACGCAAAACGGCGCAAACCTTCAAAATACAATGGTATTTTGCAAGTTTGCGCCGTTTTTGGGTCAAAAAACTACGCAAATGCGGCGCAAAAAAAGTATAAATACGGGCCTAAGGGCCAGATGTAGGAAAGGATTTGCAACTCGCAAACGGCAAAAACTGCCGTTTGCGAGCTGCAAATCGCATTTTCCTATGCAGAAATGCATTCTGCGAGTCGGACCGACTCGCAAAATGCATTTCAGAATCGCAAATAGGAAGGGGTGTTCCCTTCCTATTTGCGATTCCTAGTGGTATGCAATACCATTTGCGACCGCATATGCGGTCGCAAATGGTGTTGCAGTTACCATCCACTTCAAGTGGATGGTAACCCACTCGCAAATTGGAAGGGGTCCCCATGGGACCCCTTCCAGTTTGTGACTGGACCCAAAAACATTTTTTCAGGGCAGGGAGTGGTCCAAGGGACCACTCCCTGCCCTGAAAAAATACCGAAACTAAAGGTTTCGTTTTTTTTTTTAAGTGCAGCTCGTTTTCCTTTAAGGAAAACGGGCTACACTTAAAAAAAAAAAAAAACTGCTTTATTTAAAGCAGTCACGAACACGGAGGTCTGCTGACTACAGCAGGCCTCCATATTTGCGAGTGCCCATAGTCGGTATGGGGCCGCAATTTGCGACCCACCTCATTAATATTAATGAGGTGGGTCATTGCGACCCCATACCGACTCGCAGACGATTGCATGACATTTTGCGAGTTGCAAATAGCGAGTCGCTAAGACTCGCTATTTGCAACTCGCAAAATGCTTCTTTACTACATCTGGCCCTAAATGCCCTTAAAAGAGTTTGCATTATTTTGTGTCACCCGAAGCCTCAGCACAAACCCTTAGTAAATCTGGCCGTCAGTTATCAGTTATGCATACCTAACTGTCAATAAATCTGTTTTTTTATGGGCAACTTCATTATAACGGGGATTTTGATTTTCTCACTCATTTTACCAGAGGGCCGCAGGCATATGATTTTTTCTCTGTGTCTTCATCTGATTTTCCACTAGATTAACCCACCTGCTTCTCCCAAGGATGTGCCTTAATTTGCTTTTCCGATAGTTGTGTCTTCTGGTTCTAGTATAGATGCGCATTCATGTTTCATAAAGTTATGAATTTATCTGCATCTCGTCTAGCACTGCTCTCATACTTCTCCTGTGGCTGTCACTTCCTCGGGACCTTCTAGAGGTGTGCATACATTCGTATTTCCACGGGCATCAAGATTATCGTTTATTTTGATTACGAGTTTTGCGAAACAAATATTAATGGGTGTCTTGGTGCTGCAGACTGTACGTTGTTAATGCATGGAGAATATTGAAAGATATGGGTTTCAGGGCTTAGCGCAACCTAATAAATCGGTTCCTAGCAGAAGGCAGGAGGGAGATCATTCCAGGTATGAGCAGTAATCACAGAGAAAGCTCGTCCTCCAAGGCGATATATGCAAAACCTCAGAACTGAGATCAGGTAAGAAGTAGAGGAACACAGAAGTCTGGAGTATTGATATCTGGTAAAAAGCAAAAAGACAGATAGTACTTATGCATAGACAAGAGGAGCACCTTGTGGCAAAAGCAGAGTACCTTCAAAATATAACTCTTTTGAATAGGAAATCAAAGTAGTATGTTGAGTTGTGCCGAGATGCTAGAATATTTAGGAATGTTCAGTACTAATCTAGCCATTGCATTCGTGATGAGTTGTAATGAATGAATCAGCTAGAAGAGAAGTTCCACAAACAAGGTGTTACAGTAATCCAATCTGCTTATAATCAGTGATTCGATTAAGGGTTACTTCGGGTCTACAGGAAAGAGTGGCAAGATTTTCCTAAATAATTTCATGATAAGGAAACAGGAAGAAGTAACTTTCTGGATATGGGCATCAAAAGACAAATTGGCACAAACGGTGACACTCAGATTGAAACATGCAAGGACTAGCCCCCAAAGAAGGAGGTCACCAAGATGAAGACCAACAGGAGGTATTACCAAACACCAAGACCTCTGCTTTAGTATATTTGTATTGTTTTTCAAGCTTTCAGCTAGGATCAAACCCCAGAACTCCCCCAACTACTCTTGCACCCTCTCATTTGCATCCCCCGCATCCAGTCCCCCCACTTTCCACCCCTGCTCCACAATGTCTGACATAAGTTGACAGCTGCAAATATGTAGCTAGGCCTCAATGTCTTGATGCTGAAGAAAAAGGCCAAGGTGGTCTTTCAGTACTCGCATGGACCCAGAGAGTCATTGAGTCTCGATTGATCAAGAATACATAAGGCCAGAAATCATTTTGGGCATTTAAGTTCTCTAAAGTCCAATTGGAAGTAGTTTAGCAGGGGCCCCCATTGTTTGCTAAAGCCCTTCCATTCCCCCCTCTCCTCTTTTAGTAGTTTTTTCATTCCGACTGGCCACCACAAGCATTTTATCGATTTAGTGTCTGAAGGTATAACATTTTGATGTCACAGTGACAATATTGTTTGCAGTGGAGGCTGCCACCAATCTACAGCTTCCTCTGTGCTCCTCTCCTCCTACCAGTCACTGGGGCACAAAAGCACAGGCTCCCAATCCAAATGCTGCTCTCATGCTGTACCAAGCATGAGAGCAGCACTGGGATTGACCTCAGTGGGCTGGTCTGTTGCTCACTTAGGCACAGGGAGCCTGTGCCTTTTCTTCACCTGGCTGTAAGTGTGCGTGCCAGTGTGGCCATCCCAAGGTGGCTGGCCAAACCAACATGTGCACTTTACAGTGCCCACCACTCCGCCTCCCTGTCATGGTTCAGCCCTGCCCCACCCTAGTTCTCAGAGACAGTGATAAATAAAATGATAATAAATGTTTTATTATCATTTTTTTTTTCGCTGCCTGACTCTAATCAGGGGGGTTACACTCCTCCGCTATTATGGAGGAGCCGCCCCTGATTGTTTGCTTGGCAGACAGTAACAGAAGGATTATGAGGCACCCACTCCTGCCTCTCGGCAGGTAGCTATTGTCATATGGTCGGCCTAACATTAGAATCTCTGGCCAGTGTCTTAGCTTCAAGCCTGTGATCTGGCAGACCTTTGAGAAAACTGAGTCCCACATTGGCCTAAGCTTTGGCCAGGATCAAATGATATGAGTTAGTGAACCCTCCTCACCGCAGTTCATCCAGCACCCAACATTTCTCATCCCCTTCCTCCGGGCTAGTTATTGTGGGGTGTAATGCCACTGATAGAGAAGTTCGAGTATCGCCACCCTCACTGCCATGTCAGCAGCCCCTCTGAAAGTGAGTTGGAGTATCTCCAGCCACTGGTCTGTGTGTAGGGTAATGTTCAGCTCCCTTTCCCATGCTTTTTGGAATGTGATTTTGTGTGTGTTGTGTTGTCTCTTTGGCATGTAATAGGTTAAGGAGATCGCATGAGCATCATTAGGAGCCATGATGAGGTATTTCTCAATAGCCTGAGTGGTCTAGTTGACCACTGATTAATGTCCGGGTGGAGGAGTCAATGGCGTAATTGCCAGTATCGATATCTCTCCCCCTTGGTGACTCCATATTCCTCCCGTAATGCCTGAAACATTGGATTTAACCCCCTCAAACATATAAAATAGGGTCTTACAGCTGCTCTTCTGCCACACCTGATACAGCTCCCTGCTTCACCCTGGGGTAAAGTCCATGTTCCCCCATAAAGTGTGAAAGGTGATGGAAAGGAGAAGAGCCCCATGCGTACTACTCATCTATTCCAAGTCTCCAATGTCACTCTTGATGCTCGTGTAGGGGCTTGCTGGGTCCTCCTGATCCATGGCACCTCCCACAGTGGGCCTGTTGCTAATGTATGGTCCACCATGCACCACCCTTTGTCAGTTTCTTAGTGGGTCCAGTCATAGACGTAACAGATATAGGAAGCTGCATAATAGTAGGCGAGGTTGGGGGCACATAGGGCCCCATCCCTGGATTATAGGAAACTCTGATGTCCCAGCACTCTTGCTTTCTTGCCCTCCCAGATATAAGTCTGGTAGGCCTCTTGCAGGCCTGTGATGTAGTCTATGGGAATAAAGAGGACTAGGGTGTGGAAAAGGTAGAGAATCCTGGGGAAGACCGACATTTCGAGAGCTGCTATTCGACTCAGGAACGATAATGATTTGTGTTTCCAACAGTTTAGGCCTGCTCTCGACAATCTTTTTAGTCTCTGGAGACTGATGCCTTTCCTCTGACTCAGTGTGGACATCAAAGCAATACCAAAGTATTCTATATGTGAGGTAGCCCATCATACCAGGGTGGATCGCTTCAGTTCTCCCGTTTGGTGCTCAGCTACAGATATGTTGAGAATCTCCTACTTTGTGAGGTTGATTTTAAACCCGGATAATACCAATGAATGTCACCAGCAACTGAGGAAGCAAGCAACTGGGCTCTGTAAGGGAAACCACAAGACCTACATTGTAAATGACTTAAGTCAAAGTGAATTGGCATTCATCCAGTCAATGATAACTATCATATAGCATTTGAAGCAGTCTTGAGGGGAATCAATGCTATCTTCTATGTGCAAAATTAGCTGAGCATGATCAGTCTGTGCTTAAAAGTTAAAGCCAAAAGATGCGATCAGATCAGTGAAGGAGTCATGCATCGATCAATGAGGACAGGGCTGAAAGCAGACTCCTGTAAGATTCTGCATCCTAGGTCCTTGAAGGTCGGGCAGGAAGGAGCAAGTAAGACAGCCTGTGAGCAGGAGCTCAAAAAGGAGTTAAACTAGGCTTGGACCATGCCTTCAAGGACAGCCAGATGGATCCTATCCAAAGGGGTATTGTGGGTGACGTGTCGAAAGCCACCAATAGATCAAGTAGAATGATGGCCATCACACCCCCTGAATCCGGGAACATTCAGATGTAATTTCTGTCAGCAGTCATCATGGTCTCAGTGTTCAGGGTTCGTGTTGTTATTAGCTCTTTCTGCAGGGTCATCCCCAGACTTTTTGCCTTCCTCCTCCTCATTTTCTTACCTTGTTTTACTGGTTTTAGGACTCTGTGCACTTTTTCAATGCTTATCAGTGCTAAAGTGCATGTGCTTTTTGACTAAAACATGGTAACCCTGGCTTCTCCATGATTGCCATCTAGTGAGCCACTAGTAAAGTGCACTATGAGTGCCCAAGGCCTGTAAGTCAAATGCTGCTAGTGGACCTTCAGCACTGGCTGTGCCCCCCAGTACGGTAGCCTTTCAAACATGCCTTAGGCCTGCAATTGCAGAGCCTGTGTGTGCTATTAAAACTGCCATTTTTACCTAGCAAGTGAACCCACTTGCAAGGCCCAAACCTTCCTTTTTTATTACATGTAAGATACCCCTAAGGTAGGCCTTTGTTAGTCCCAAGGTCAGGGTGTGATATATTTAAAATGTTGAACATGAACTTTTAGGTTTAACATGTCCAGGTAGTGAAAAAAAAGCCTTAAATTTGTTGTTCACTATTGCAAGGACTATCTCCCTCATAGGCAAAAATGGGGGATTGCCTTAAAACATCTTTTAAGTATAATTTCCAACTTGGAAAAGATAGGGAAATTGAGTTTGGTGTCTCTGGACTCACAATTTAAAAATGCATCTTTTGTTAAAGGTGTTTTTTAAATTGCAGGTCTGAAAATGGCACTTTTAGAAAGTTGGCATTTTCTTACTTTACCCATACTGTGCCTTAGCTTGCCTTCAGGCCACGTCTGTGTATGGGTAGGTGACAGCTACCTTTGTGCATTCCACCCAGACAGCCATAAATACAGGTCACCCAACTTCCCCTGCAATTCCATCTGCATACTGATGGGTTTTCCTTGGCAGAAAGTGTGGAGGGGCTCTCACTTACACTTTAAAGGGTAGGAGCCCAAACCCACACAAAGGACTGATAACCCCCCATAGACCTCCTGGAAGATAGGACCAGGATGAAAAGGAACTGGGACACTTCCAAACCACTCTTTGAAGTCTCCCCCACTTCAAAGGCAGATTTGGGTATAAGTACTGGCCCCTGACACCATATAACAGGAACACTTCTGGACTGAGGACATTCTACCAGGAAGAAAGACAGCAGTATTGTCAAGATGGACCGCCACTTTGCTGTTTGCTCTGTTGTGTTGCCCTGCTGCCTACTACGTCTTGCCTGGGAGTGAGAGGACTGGATCTAGTTCTCTACATTCTGAAACTACAGTTCATCCAAGGGCCTGACTGAGCTTGCCTCCTGTTTCTCAAGTATCAAGGACATCGAAGACTTCACCTGCATCTCGCAAACAGCACTTGGGGTCCTCTGCTGTGAGTCCTGCCCTGCCAAGTGGTACCAAATTTCATCCTGGTCCCTTTAGGGGAGAGTGTGTGCTGCAACACAAGAACTGATGTAACAAAACTGACACATCACTTGGCATCAACGCATTCTGCTGTAGAAATGCCACTTTGCTGGTGTCTGTACCAAAGCTGTAGACACCACTTGCCGACTGCACAACGCAACAAACCTGGCTTACAACACAGGCCCAGCTTGGCCGTCACAGCACCAACACATCAGAACTGGTACTCATTGCTTTTGGACATTGACGCATCAGTAACGTTGCCTGATCAGAAAACGATGCATTGCCTGCAAGTGCAATGCATCCCCTCCTTGGATCAACACTTCATCACTGAGCCTCAACGCAACAAAGGCACTGCCATTGGGTCTGTGTGACTCTTGAACCCTGCCCGTGCTCCATCAGAGTCAGACTGCACTTTTATTTTTGCCCCGGTCCCCTGCAAACAATAGTTCTGGTTGGAGCTATTGTCTTCTAAGCACTGCATTTTGATCTAACCTTTAAAAATTCATAACTTGATTTGTGCATGTTGGATTTTTGTCGTTTTGGTGTTTCTTGACTCATATAAATATTGGCATTTTTTTTTAACTGGGTGGAGTCCTTTGGTGGTATTTTAACTATGTTACTGTGTGTGTGCACAAATACTTCACACCTTGCTTGTTTAGTTTAGCCTGACTGCTTTGTGCCAAGCTACCAGAGGGTGAGAACAAGTAAACTTTTAGTCTGTATCTTACTTGCTCTGACTAGGCTAGGATTGTGGTCCCTACTTGGACAGATTGTGAACCTATGCCATCTACAGACCGGATTTCAAACAGCCTGAACAGAGAGAAATGAAGGGATTGTTATGTTTAATATCCTGAGACAGCTGATGGGTAATCTAGCTTTCCAATATCCTAACAATCACAACAAGAAGGGAGATGGTGCAATAATTGGCAAGAAGTCCAGGATCCATGGTAGGTTTGTTCAGAAGGAGGACAATTACTTAGGGGTGGGGGTAACTCATGTAGTTTGCTCTAGTGTAACTACATGAAATTACAGCAATGTTATGCAAAAATAAGTGGAATTATGCGAATAGTGTAACCCAGCATTGGGCTCTATTTTTATAGAATAAAATACACCCTCTTGTCCAAAATGGACTTGAGGATACATTTTATACTAAACAATAGTGCTAAATGCAACAGAACATGAACAACAGTGAGATTTTTGTGACAAAATACTCATAATTACTTAACTGGCAAAATTGTGGAATTTTTGTTATTTCATGTCAAAAGAGTAACACAAAACTACTGAAACTACTCAGACTACTCTCACATAATTAAAATGTCGCCCAGACCTACAACCAAAGTGGTTTTGCATAAAGTTAAAAGTTCACCTATATCTAAAGATTGATTTCAAATAGATGGAATCATAGGAGCAACTTTAATCACCCTAAAGATATTAAAGGGACAGGGGTCTAAAGGATAAAAAAGTTGATAGAAAGTAATTTAGCTAAAATGTTGTCCTGTAAGGCAGAATTGAAAACTGACCAGGGTATTGAGGGTGTGTGAATAAGCAAGGACGCACTAAAGGAAATTGGCAAAATTAGGGCATGAACATGAAGATCTTGTCATAAAGAAATGCCCAGAATAAAGCATAATTGTTGGCTAGGTTGAGTTTTAGGCGTGCAGCCATCTTCGTTTGCCAGGGAATTGTTGGCCAGAAGCGGTTCTGTAATAGTAGTCTGAGCTAAAAGGAGGCAGTGTTGATAATAGTTGTAGTGAGCAGTAGAAATTTGTTCCTTACACAACGTTAGTTCTTGTTTTATAGGTGAGCTTGTCGTAGCTTGGACTCTTGCTCTCGGCAAGACTGCTGGTTAAAGGATGACAGTACTTTTGTCTGTAGGCGACTATGCCTATCCTACAACAAATCGCAACTGTTGTCCCAACCTTACCGGCTCACTAGAAGCACCTCACCAGAAACACAATAGTAAAATGTGATTTGTGGCAGCCTTTACACATGGACTCGAGAATAAGACATCTCAGGGAATGTCGTGGTTAAACAGAGATTACCCCTTTCTCACAGATATATCATGTTTCATACAAACAAAGGCAATGACAAAGATGCAGTAAAGTTTCAATAGTTTTTATTTAACATAACTGCAATTTGCGATAAGTTGCATGGGCTGCAATGATCAGGATAATGAATAATGCAAGAAACAGAATTGTGAAGACGAGAGTCCTTATTACAAAGACCCCCACCATCTTGCAATGCATAAGAAAGACATACGAGATGTAATATGCCCTAATACCCTAATGTGAGAGGCCTAACCTCCTACCTAAAGGAGAGCTGGGTTTGCTAAACCTAATCTGCCAATGCCATGTCCATGAGAGGAGCCCCCAACCCTTGTTACCTTGGAATGAGGTCTCTATCTGAGACTCTGCAGGGACAGGAAGACTGGGTCAGCGTCAAGACGACGTGCAGCATCGATATCAGCGATGGTGACGATGCCCTCTGGTCGGAATCCCTCTGATTATCTGTCTAAAGTACGATGTATTTAGACAGATCTACAAGAACCCCTGACATAGGTGTGTTCCCAAACAATAGATAAGAGACATGCTTGGGACGGCAATTAATATAAACAATCCCTCAAAAGTGTAGAGAGGGAAAATCCTATTGTTTGTTTGTCTTTGTTGCTTGATCTTGACGCCTTAGCGCGATGACACTGATAATGTTAATCATAACAAGTGGCCTAACTATAAACAAGGCAGCCATCTTAGGAGAATTAAATAATTAAACAGGCTAAGACAGAGCAAGCTAAGTAGGTTAAAAGTCACTAGGTGACGGGGGCACGAGTCTGCAAGACAGAGGCTAAGCTAACTCCTGTTATCCCATTAAAACGAACTTGGATTCACTACAAGCTATTTGCCAGAGTCATATGTATGCCTCCAAGCTCTTTCCAGCTTTTTACATTTTCGCTTGGCTACGTTTAGTTCAGCTGAGTACCAGAAGGCAGAAGGAATAGCATGTTCAATGTTACCCATTTACATAGGAAGGGTAGCACCTAGGGCATCAGTGACCCAGTTATAATTGTGCTCAATAGAGGCATTGTGCAGATGTTGTCAGTGTGTCATTTAAGTTATTTGATTTCTGGATATCCAGCTTTGACTAGGCAAACTGTGTTTAATCTGTCCTTGGACTGAACGTTTTTATGTCCTTCACCCAACACCCTAAAAAACACTTACTTGTGATTGGTTCAAGGAAAATTCATGATAGAGCACATATTAGTAAGACCATATCTGGCACAGAAGTGATCTAATTGATGTGTTGAGTTAGGTTGGAGGCAAATAACTTGTCTAAGAGTTCTACGGCATCAGCCAATGTCTGAAATGATGTCATCATGTGCATTAAAGTTGCAGTAGATCCGATCATTAGTTTTCATGCTAGCTGTAGATATAACATCCTGTAAAGAAAAAAGTAGAAGTTGGTGGTCAGCTAGCAGAACTCTTACAGAGCATTTCATAGTGAGAGAAAGAATGGTTGACCATGTCTCAGCACCTAGAAGGAGCTGAGTGTTCCAAGAATATAGTTAAAGCTCTTTTTCTTTTACCTAACTGTCATCGTTTAGCCGTGATTCTACTATGAACAACAAATCAGCGTTGAATCACAGTATCACTGTGTCTTGGCCGGCATCTTCCAAATTTGTTCTTTCATCTGCACCTTCCTCTATCCGTATCAACATGCCCCCTCCTATCGATGTGCCTTTGCCTTCTTTCACAGCTGTTCTACTGTAACTGATCCTTTATTTCCTTCTCTTATAGATGTCCCTGGATCTTCTTCTCCTTTAAAAGTGCCTTCGTCTATTTCTGTTGAAGCGGGACATTCACAGATTTCTTGACAAACTATGATTATTTTCTGCTGATTCAGTAGTGGATTCCACTGTTGTTAACAGAGTTTTATTCTCAGCTATTTCTCCTGTTTATAAATGTATGTTTCAGCCATTGCTGAGCATTTTTTTGTTTCTCCTATTGAAACACACCTTCATGTTTTTACAATAGTTGTGACTTTACCTTGTTACACACACATATGTATTGCATTCGTATTTATATGTGTCTCGTATTGCTGTGCACATTTCTTTTTCTCTTATTGACGTCCAATCACATGATGCTACATAAGCCCAATCTTCTGCTTCACCTGCTGTGTGCAATGTTGTTTTTTTTCTTATCCTTATAGATAGGCCACAGTGTTCGGCTCCCTTCTTCATATTTTATCCTTACATTACAAGTACAACATGGCCACTGCCTGCTTAGACTTGTGCAGCAAGCAAGAAATTATAGGTGAACTGCTTAAATTAATTTCATCCTGTTGTAACTATTCTGGCTCAATGCAGCGCATGTTATTGCTGCCGACCATCCACCTCAGATAGGTACCAGTCACATACAAAGCAAGATTGGCCGTACTCCAGTAGGAACAGTCCAACCCAACCTCCCAGCTGAGGCCCACACTGAACAAGAAAACAAGTAACCCCAGAACAGTTTTGGCCTTATTTGACCTTGTCAGTATAATGCAGCTTAAGTCATCAGGCACAGTTTGCACATGACCCTTGTCTAGACATACCCATCACACTTAGGGCATTGCACAGAAGAAAAGAAAAAGATGATGGATGGATTGCTTGAGTTAAGCTCACCCACTGGTTATTTCTTGAGACCGAATCCCAGCCCATCATTATTTTTCTCACCATGCTACCTTAGCTATATTTAAATCAGCCTTGATCCTGTACTAATAGGAATAGTTCAGCCTGAACTGCCAAGCTAGGCTCTCTCTGAACCAGAACACAAGCAACTCAAGACTGGCTTTGTCCTGATTGGGGATTGTTAGTCAGCTGCAGCTTTTTTTAATTTAAAAAAAACCCTTGTGGACTGCGGACAAAATTATGCATAGTTAAAACAATGGCAAGCACTATATGCTTCATGCTTGACTAGTAATCCAACTGATCTGGGATTGCTTGACTTGTGTACAGAGGGGGTTTTCAGGGTCGACTCTTCCTATTGCAGCAGGACCAAGGCTGATTTGTAGATGGCTGGTTCCTGTCTGAGGTGCTATGGTGGGCAAAAGGAACCAACGTTCTGTACATGGTCAAAGGGAAATATACAGTCAACAAGTGAGTAGAAGAGAAGCTAGATTCTGAGATCAAAAGTGGACTCTGTCAAACTTATTCTAGTATGCTTTAAGATGCGCTGCGTTTTTACTAATTTTGAGTCCTGTTACTTACAGGCTCAAGAACCTCAGAGTCCAGTGGCTGGACCAAGTTGTAGAGCTGTACCGGTGTGTTATGGGTCTAATGGACTGGGAATTTGACCCAAGGGTCTTGAGAGCAGTGCTTCAGAATTGACAAGTGTGCACTGGTTTCTTCATGGTAGCTTTGGCCCAAACAGATGTATGCAAATACTGAGATGTTGGGAGCTATTATTGATATTCAAGATGTTCCATTAGACGAAAATTACTTGGTCATGTTAATTGATGGCTCCTGTTTAACCCCTTTGCTTCCAGGCCTTTTCCCCCTCAGGTGTCAGGCCTTTTTTTGGCTATTTGGAGGAGTTTGTGCTTATGCCCTCATAACTTTTTGTCCGCATCAGCTACCCATGCCAAATGTGTATCCTTTCTTTCCAATATCCTAGCAATTCTAGAGGTACCCAGAGTTGGTGGGTTCCCCTGGAGGAGACCAATAAATTAGCCAAAATACAATGCAACTGTCATTTTATTTTAAATGAGAAAAAAGGGCTGCAGAAGAAAGCTTGTGTTTTTTCCCCAAAAATTGCATCAACAAAGGGTTTATGGTCCTAAAATTACCATCTTCACAGCTTTCAGGAACAGGCAGACTTGAATAAGAAAACCACATTTTTCAACACAATCTTGGCATTTTACTGGGACATACCCCATTTGTCCTATTTTTTTTTTGCTGTCAGCCTCCTTCCAGTTACTGACAGAAATGGGTGCGAAACCAATGCTGGATCCTGGACAGCTAAACATTTCTGAAAAGTAGACAACATTCTGAATTCAACAAGGGGGCATTTGTGTAGATCCTTCAAGGTTTTCCTACAAAAAGTAAAAGCTAAAATACAAAAATATTGAAATTGAGGTGGTTCACTATGGTGGTAGTTAGGGAACTAGCGTCAGAAGGGGGGCAGAAATGCTTTATAAAAAAATGCCTTCCCCTTATACCAATTAAAAAAAAAAAAAACATCCCTGGGGTCTAGTGGGCATTTCTGCAGCCCGATCACTTTACGATGAGGCTGCAGCAATGCTCAGGAAGACATCAAAGGAAAGGAAAGGTGTTTCCTTTCATTTGATGCCTCTCTGCCATCCCCTCCCCCTGATCGGAAGAGACATGCTTTGCAAAATTAGGGCATGAATTTCTCTTCCGATCACGCTGGAAGATGGGGCGACCTCTGATGAGGTCAGCATGCGATCACGGGGGGGCGGGCGGAAAGGGAAGCAATTCCCTTTATATCCCTGCCACTTGGAACATGGGCCGCTCCCCCCATGGTCCTAGTGCAGGACGTAACGGTTACGTCCTCAGCTCCCGAGCAGTGCTGCAGAGGACATAACCATTATGTCCAAGGCACTGAAGTGGTTCACGCCTGCTCTTATAAGGTGTTAAAAGTGCAGATAAAATTGCCCAAATATTTCTATGTGCTATTTTTTCAGTCCCCCTAATGGTGGAACGCCCCCCCCCCCCTGCATACATAATGCTTGGCACAGGCATAATGTGGTGCAAGGGGTTAGAAAGTGGTGCAATGCATGCATTGTGCCACTTTGTAAAGCTGGCGTTACGCTAATGTGTCATTAGATGGAGCTAAGCCCTCTTAAAGCTGGGCCCAAGACATCAAAAAGTTGACTTCAAGAATTTTGTAACCCCAGAATTGAGAGCGCAAATAAATGTGCGGTTTTTGTTGCTGTGAAACATGAAAACATCGTGAGTCCTTGGAAACTCTACATATAAGTGCACCTTCAACCTCCACCCTTGAAGTGAGGTAGCTTTGGGGGGAGGCAGTGAATGCGCCTCTAAAGATTTCCAAAAACCTCTCCTCTCCCCCAGTTCAACAGAGGTGGAGTGCCCCAGCGACGGCAAGATGCTAGCTCGATAAATTGTCACCATACATGAGATGCGGATAGCCCAAGTATTTTCTAAAGTCTTTCCTAAGGTGAAATTCCAGCCTAGAATGCGATGGACTTTAGTTGAATTATCGCTCGATAGGCCATAACACTGTAGGCTTAAGTTATTGGTTGCCATCTGTCACCTGCTGCACTGTTGCCGTACAGGTGCAGGCATGCTTTCCGATAAACAGCCGCATTGATTACTCTTGCATGTTTAGCCGCTCCCTCCTGCGTTTTATAAATGTCAGCTCCCTTCTCCGCCATCTTCTACGGTGAAATCTCATGGTAATGGCTGTGTGTTTGTTCTAAATCCCCAATTACAAAAGTAGCAGCGATGCGAAGTCATCTCCCTTTGGACGAAATCTTCGGCTAATCCCCTTTTCCAGTGCAGGCAGCCCTCCGCCGACACTCTCCAAAGCCTTTATTTCTTACCGTTGGATCAAATCTTACCGATTGCCGTGACTAATTAACTTTCTCTTCCCGCAGGCCTCTGTTGTCTTAATTAATTTTGTAAATGCTTCACGTCCTTACAACCAGCTACAACCTCAGTCATGCAAACATGAAATAAACAGGCAGGGGGCGTGACAGAGAGGGCAGCGTGATCCTGCAGTTGTCCCTCCGCGGCCTCATTACCATCCTTGCCCATTCATAGGCTGCAGCAGTGAACCGACGTCCCTGCTTTACCAGCTACTGCTGCTCTATGCTAATTCTGGCACTTATTGAGGTGAGCTCGGTGAGGTGCTGTTGGAGCAGAGGGGCGGTCGGCAGTGTCGTCTAGTACATCCTGAGGAATGTGGGGGCTATCCTTTCAATCTGCAGAACACAGCCAATGGAAAGAGCTTTTTTTTTCTACAATTTACTACTCCAGTTGCAGAGGACATTAGCAACTTTAGTACTTCCAGGAGGCATATGTCAGAGTGCAATAGATGCAGCCTGTAGGCCAACAGGATGATGAAACAAGGCGGTGAATGCTGGGGCTCGCGCTTCCAAAATTTGATCCGTTACCATGTGTCATTCAAATTATTGAGGCCTTTTTACCTTAACTCAGTGCAATGCCGCGCCACATCCCTCTAGATCACAAAGATTACATTTTTCGTTCTTGAACTACTATCACTTTCTAATGTACTTATATGAAAATTCATGGAATAAGCACAGGTATAAACTGAAATATAATGATCGGCGTAACAGTATTGCATAGAATGGCGATAAGGGATGTTGTGCTACCTTGTAAGATTCCATTTCTATCTTTTTTCATATTACCATATTTAGAACAGCTCCCTTTAGACATCTATCTAACATTCACACAGTGCCAGGCAATTTAGTTATTACTACGAACCAGTACACCATTGCTGTATTACACAAATTTCCTTCACGCTAATCTCCAGCAGAGACCATAAGATTACACCACAAAAGAATACATGTGTGTATACACTATTTTATCCCATTCAGTTTAAAAGTATATCAAAGAGAGAACTCGAGAGCGCATTTCTTGCATTTTTTGGGTTTTAGTACAAAGCATTGTCTGTTGTTATTGCACCCACTCCAGTTTTCATCTCCGCAAACTTCGTTCTGAGTCAGAGTTTGGTAATTAACTTTCTTCATTATTATTGATTGTTATCTACTTCCAATGGTTACATTACCACAGCTCGTGGGAATGCGGTGCACTTTTTCACAATACATTGTTAGTTGATTGCCTAAATCAGTGGTTCCCAATATGTGGTCCGGGGACCCCTGGGGGTCCGCTAAGCCTCCTCAGGGGGTCCGCTACTACTAAAAAAATAAATAATATTAATAGATTAGGTCCCAAGCTTTCAGTGATGATTTAATGGGGGGTCCCCGAATTCCAATAATGATCCAGTGGGGGTCCCCGGGGTCCCAGTAATGATAAAGTGGGGGTCCACAGAAGTCAAAAGGTTGGGAACCACTGGCCTAAATCATTCAAATGTTCTCCAAATTATTTCTCTGGTAGATCACCGAAATAGCTGTGTAATTTGACTATTCGAAAGGCACTTTTACAGATTTATCACTTTTTTGTTCAGTCGAGACATATATGAAGGCATTGTTTATTTCGTCATGCTCTAATAAAGGTAGCAGTTCTCATCCATTCATCTTAGAGGATTCTACGAAGGACATGGTACTCCTTTTCCATGCTAATGGCTCCCTAATACGGTGCCATCTAGCTCTCCCAACTCCATTGATATTCAGCAAGCTTGAAATTTAACACACTATCTCTAATGGCTGTGGTATGATTATATGAAACTATATTGAGGTCAATGAGCTCGAGCTCAATAATATCGCATTCAGTACGTCGCCTACCATTGAATCCACAAAGTAGGTTTACTAATATTATTTTTATACGTTCAAATAGAGAGAGTCTGGGATTGTAGTAGGGCTAGCACAGGTCTTATGTATCAGCTATAGTGGATATGCCAGGCATAGTCTCTGGTTACGACCCCTTATCCAATTTAATCTATTATTTCCACTTAAATACTATCATGCTTACCTTTAAATCACCTACCTAACAGTATTGTATTGTATTGTATTGTATTGCATTTTATATACCTATTATTAGTTCCGTGATAAGATGTTAACTGCACTAGAGGACTCACGCACCTCCGTACACACTGTTGGCATCTTGCTAGCCACAGCACATTAACTATAATTCGAGCCTCCTGCATGCACTGCTTATATCCTTTGACATGACAACACTTATAGCATGTTAAATTATAGCATGTTAACCCCTTCGCTGCCAGGCCTTTTTCCCTCCTGGGCCAAGCCTTTTTTTGGCTATTTGGGGCAGTTTGTGCTTAGGCCCTCATAACTTTTTCTCCACAATAGCTACCCATGCCAAATTTGCATCCTTTTTTTCCAACATCCTTGGGATTCTAGAGGTACCCAGACTTTGTGGGTTCCCCTGAAGGAGACCAAGAAATTATCCAAAATACAGCAAAAATTTAGTTTTTTTAAAAAATATGGGAAAAAAGGGCTGCAGAAGAAGGCTTGTGTTTTTGTCCCTGAAAAGGGTATCAACAAAGGGTTTGCAGTGCTAAATTCACCATCTTCCCAGCTTTCAGGAACAGGCCGACTTGAATAACAAAACCCCTTTTTCCAGCACAAATTTGGCATTTTACTGGGACATACCCCATTTTTAGTATTTGATGTGCTTTCATCCTCCTTCCAGTTAGTGACAGAAATGGGTGTGAAACCAATGCTGGATCCCAGAGAACTAAACATTTCTGGAAAGTAGACAAAAGTCTGAATTAAGCAAGGGGTGATTTGTGTAGATCCTACAAGGGTTTCCTACAGGAAATAACAGCTGAAATAAAAAATATTGAAATGGGGGTGAAAAAATCCAGCCATTTTTCTCCACGTTTTACTCTGTGACTTTTTCCTGCAATGTCATATTTTCGAAATCAATACATCTTTACGTCTGCTGGACTCTTCTGGTTGCAGGGATATATAGGGCTTGTAGGTTCATCGAGGATTGTAGGTACCCAGAGCCAATTAAGGAGCTGCACCTTGCAACGGGTTTTCATTGTATACCGGGCACACAGTAATTAATTTGGTGAAATATAAAAAGTGAGAAATAGGTATCAAGAAAACCTTTGTATTTCCAAAATGGGCACAAGATAAGGTGTTGAGAAGCAGTGGTTATTTGCACATCTCTGAATTCCGGGGTGCCCATACTAGCATGTGAATTACAGGGCATTTCTCAAATAGACGTCTTTTTTACACACTGTCATACATTTGGAAGGAAAAAATGGAGAGAAAGACAAGGGGCAATAACACTTGTTTTGCTATTCTGTGTTCCCCCAAGGCTCCCGATAAAAATGGTACCTTACTTGTGGGGGTAGGCCTAATGCTCGCGACAGGAAACGCAACATGGACAAGTCACATTTTTACATTGAAATCTGATGTGTTTCTTGCAAAGTGCCTAGCTGTAGATTTTGGACTCTAGTTTAGCCGGCACCCAGGGAAACCTACAAAACCTGTGCATTTTTTAAAACTAGAAACATAGGGGAATCCAAGATGGGGTGACATGTGGGGCTCTCACCAGTTCTGTTACCCAGAATCCTTTGCAAACCTCAAAATTTGGCTAAACAAACACTTTTTCCTCACATTTCGGTGAGAGAAAGTTCTGGAATCTGAGAGGAGCCACAAATTTCCTTCCACCCAGCGTTCCCCCAAGTCTCCCGATAAAAATGGTACCTCACTTGTGTGGGTGTGCCTAGCGCCTGCGACAGGATATGCCCCAAAACACAATGTGGACACATCATATTTTCCCAAAGAAAAAAGACCTGTTTTTTTAAAGTGCCAAGCTGTGGATTTTGGCCTCTAGCCCAGCCGACACCTAGGGAAACCTACCAAACCTGCATATTTTTTAAAACTAGACACCAAGGGGAATCCAAGATGGGGTGACTTGTGGGGCTCTCACCAGGTTCTGTTACCCAGAATCCTTTGCAAACCTCAAAACTTGTTCAAAAAAACACTTTTTCCTCATATTTCGGTGACAGAAAGTTCAGGAATCGAGAGGAGCCACAAATTTCCTTCCACCCAGCGTTCCCCCAAATCTCCCAATAAAAATGGTACCTCACTTGTGTGGGTAGGCCTAGCGCCCGCGACATGATATGCCCCAAAACACAACGTAGACACATCACATTTTACCAAAGAAAACAGACCAATTTTTTGCAAAGTGCCTAGTTGTGGATTTTGGCCTCTAGCTCAGCCTGCACCTTGGGAAACCTACCAAACCTGCGCATTTTTGAAAAACAGACACCTATGGGAATCCAAGATGGGGTGACTTGTGGGGCTCTCACCAGGTTCTGTTACCCACAATCCTTTGCAAACCTCATAATTTGGCCAAAAAAACACTTTTTTGCTTAAATTTTGGTGACAGAAAGTTCTGGAATCTGAGAGGAGCCACAAATTTCCTTCCACTCAGCGTTCCCCAAAATCTCCAGATGAAATTGGTACCTCACTTGTGTGGGTAGGCCTAGCGCCTGCGACAGGATATACCCCAAAACACAACGTGGACACATCACATTGTCCCAAAGAAAACAGACCTGCTTTTTGCAAAGTGCCTAGCTATGGATTTTGGCCACTAGCTCAGCCGGCACCTAGGGAAACCTACCAAACCTGCAAATTTTTGAAAAATAGACACCTATGGGAATCCAAGATGGGGTGACTTGTGGGGCTCTCACCAGGTTCTGTTACCCAGAATCCTTTGCAAACCTCAAAATTTGGCCAAAAAAACACTTTTTCCGTACATTTCGGTGACTGAAAGTTCTGGAATCTAAGAGGAGCCACAAATTTCCTTCCACCCAGCGTTCCCCCAAGTCTCCAGATACAAATGGTACCTCACTTGTGTGGGTAGGCCTAGCGCCTGCGAAATGATATGCCCCAAAACACAATGTGGACAAATCACATTTTCCCAATGAAAACACTCCTGTTTCTTGCAAAGTGCCTAGCTGTGGATTTTGGCCTCTAGCTCAGCCGGCACCTAGGAAAACCTACCAAACATGCGCACTTTTAAAAACTAGACACCTAGGGGAATCCAAGATGGGGTGACTTGTGGGGCTCTCACCAGGTTCTGTTACCCAGAATCCTTTGCAAACCTCAAAACTTGGTCAAAAAAACACTTTTTCCTCATATTTCGGTGACAGAAAGTTCAGGAATCTGAGAGGAGCCACAAATTTCCTTCCACCCAGCGTTCCCCAAAATCTCCCGATAAAAATGGCACCTCACTTGTGTGGGTAGGCCTAGCGCCCGCGACATGATATGCCCCAAAACACAATGTGGACACATCACATTTTCCAATAGAAAACAGACCTGTTTTTTGCAAAGTGCCTAGCTATGGATTTTGGCCTCTAGCTCAGCCGGCACCTAGGAAAACCTACCAAACATGCGCACTTTTAAAAACTAGACACCTAGGGGAATCCAAGATGGGGTGACTTGTGGGGCTTTCACCAGGTTCTGTTACCCAGAATCCTTTGCAAACCTCAAAACTTGGTCAAAAAAACACTTTTTCCTCATATTTCGGTGACAGAAAGTTCAGGAATCTGAGAGGAGCCACAAATTTCCTTCCAACCAGCGTTCCCCAAAATCTCCCGATAAAAATGGCACCTCACTTGTGTGGGTAGGCCTAGAATCCGCGACATGACATGCCCCAAAATACAACGTGAACACATCACATTTTCCCAAAGAAATCAGACCTGTTTTTTGCAAAGTGCCTAGTTGTGGATTTTGGTCTCTAGCTGAGCCGGCACCTAGGGAAACCTACCAAACATGCGCACTTTTGAAAACCAGACACCTAGGGGAATCCAAGATGAGGTGAGTTGTGGGGCTCTCACCAGGTTCTGTTACCCACAATCCTTTGCAAACCTCAAAATTTGGCCAAAAAAATACTTTTTTCCTCACATTTCGGTGACAGAAAGTTCTGGAATCTGAGAGGAGCCACAAATTTCCTTTCACCCAGCATTGCCCCAAGTCTCCCGAAACAAATGGTACCTCACTTGTGTGGGTAGGCCTAGCGACCGCAAAATGATATGCCCCAAAACACAATGTGGACACATCACATTTTCCCAAAGAAAACACTCCTGTGTTTTGCAAAGTGCCTAGCTGTGGATTTTGGCCTCTAGCTCAGCCAGCACCTAGGGAAACCTACCAAACCTATGCATTTTTTAAAACTAGACACCTAGGGGAATCCAAGATGGGGTGACTTGTAGGGCTCTCACCAGGTTCTGTTACCCACAATCCTTTGCAAACCTCAAAATTTGGCCAAAAAAACACTTTTTCCTTACATTTTGGTGACAGAAAGTTCTGGAATCTGAGAGGAGCCACAAATTTCCTTCCACTCAGCGTTCCCCCAACTCTCCAGATGATAATGGTACCTCACTTGTGTGGGTAGGCCTAGCGCCTGCGACAGGATATACCCCAAAACACAACGTGGACACATTACATTTTCCCAAAGAAAACAGACCTGCTTTTTGCAAAGTGCCTAGCTGTGGATTTTGGCCTCTAGCTCAGTCGGCACCTAGGGAAACCTACCAAACCTGCACATTTTTTAAAACTAGACACCTAGGGGAATCCAAGATGGGGTGACTTGTGTGGCTCTCACCAGGTTATGTTACCCAGAATCTTTTGCAAACCTCAAAATGTGGCCAAAAAACACTTTTTCCACACATTTCGGTGACTGAAAGTTCTGGAATCTAAAAGGAGTCACAAATTTCGTTCCACCCAGCGTTCCCCCAAGTCTCCAGATAAAAATGGTACCTCACTTGTGTGGGTAGGCCTAGCGCCCGCGACATGATATGCCCCAAAACACAACGTGAACACATCACATTTTCCCAAAGAAAACAGACCTGCTTTTTGCAAAGTGCCTAGCTGTGGATTTTGGCCTGTAGCTCAGCCGGCACCTAGGGAAACCTACCAGACCTGCACATTTTTTAAAACTAGAAACCTATGGAAATCCAAAATGGGGTGACTTGTGTGGATCTCACCAGGTTCTGTTACCCAGAATCCTTTGCAAGCCTCAAAATTTGGCCAAAAAAACACTTTTTCCGCACATTCCGGTGACTGAAAGTTCTGGAATCAAGAGGAGCCAATAATTTCCTTCCACCCAGCGTTCCCCCAATTCTCCAGTTAAAAATGGTACCTCACTTGTGTGGGTAGGCCTAGCGCCCGCGACATGATATGCCCCAAAAACCAATGTGAACACATCACATTTTCCCAAAGAAATCAGACCTGTTTTTTGCAAAGTGCCTAGTTGTGGATTTTGGCCTCTAGCTCATCCGGCACCTAGGAAAACCTACCAAACATGTGCACTTTTGAAAACTAGACACCTAGGGGAATCCAAGATGGGGTGACTTGTGGGCCTCTCACCAGGTTCTGTTACCCAGAATCCTTTGCTAACCTCAAAATTTGGCCAAAAAAAATACTTTTTCCCTCACATTTCGGTGACACAAAGTTCTGGAATCTGAGACGAGCCACAAATTTCCTTTCACCCAGCATTCCCCCAAGTCTCCAGATAAAAATGGTACCTCACTTGTGTGGGTTGGCCTAGCGCCCGCGACATGATATGCCCCAAAACACAACGTAGACACATCACATTTTCCCAAAGAAAACAGACCTATTTTTTGCAAAGTGCATAGTTGTGGATTTTGGCCTCTAGCTCAGCCTGCACCTTGGGAAACCGACCAAACCTGCGCATTTTTGAAAACCAGACACCTATGGGAATCCAAGATGCGGTGACTTGTGGGGCTCTCACCAGGTTCTGTTACCCACAATCCTTTCCAAACCTCATAATTTGGCCAAAAAAACACTTTTTCCTTAAATTTCGGTGACAGAAAGTTCTGGAATCTGAGAGGAGCCACAAATTTCCTTCCACCCAGCGTTCCCCAAAATCTCCAGATGAAAATGGTACCTCACTTGTGTGGGTAGGCCTAGCGCCTGCAACAGGATATACCCCAAAACACAACGTGGACACATCACATTTTCCCAAAGAAAACAGACCTGCTTTTTGCAAAGTGCCTAGCTATGGATTTTGGCCACTAGCTCAGCCGGCACCTAGGGAAACCTACCAAACCTGCAAATTTTTGAAAAATAGACACCTATGGGAATCCAAGATGGGGTGACTTGTGGGGCTCTCACCAGGTTCTGTTACCCAGAATCCTTTGCAAACCTCAAAATTTGGCCAAAAAAACACTTTTTCCGCACATTTCAGCGACTGAAAGTTCTGGAATCTAAGAGGAGTCACAAATTTCCTTCCACCCAGGGTTCCCCCAAGTCTCCAGATACAAATGGTACCTCACTTGTGTGGGTAGGCCTAGCGCCCGTGAAATGATATGCCCCAAAACACAATGTGGACACATCACATTTTCCCAATAAAAACACTCCTGTTTTTTGCAAAGTGCCTAGCTGTGGTTTTTGGCCTCTAGCTCAGCCAACACCTAGGGTACCTACCAAACCTATGCATTTTTTAAAACTAGACACCTAGTGGAATCCAAGATGGGGTGACTTGTGGGGCTCTCACCAGGTTCTGTTACCCAGAATCCTTTGCAAACCTCAAAACTTGGTCAAAAAAACACTTTTTCCTCATATTTCGGTGACAGAAAGTTCAGGAATCTGAGAGGAGCCACAAATTTCCTTCCAACCAGCGTTCCCCAAAATCTCCAGATAAAAATGGCACCTCACTTGTGTGGGTAGGCCTAGCAACCGCGACATGACATGCCCCAAAACACAACGTGAACACATCACATTTTCCCAAAGAAATCAGACCTGTTTTTTGCAAAGTGCCTAGTTGTGGATTTTGGTCTCTAGCTCAGCCGGCACCTAGCGAAACCTACCAAACATGCGCACTTTTGAAAACTAGACACCTAGGGGAATCCAAGATGGGGTGACTTGTGCGGCTCTCACCAGGTTCTGTTCCGAGAATCCTTTGCAAACCTCAAAATTTGGCCCAAAAAATACTTTTTCCCTCACATTTCGGTGACAGAAAGTTCTGGAATCTGAGAGGAGCCACAAATTTCGTTTCACCCAGCATTGCCCAAGTCTCCCGAAACAAATGGTACCTCACTTGTGTGGGTAGGCCTAGCGACCGCAAAATGATATGCCCCAAAACACAATGTGGACACATCACATTTTTCCAAAGAAAACACTCCTGTTTTTTGCAAAGTGCCTAGCTGTGGATTTTGGCCTCTAGCTCAGCCAGCACCTAGGGAAACCTACCAAACCTATGCATTTTTTAAAACTAGACACCTAGGGGAATTCAAGATGGGGTGCCATGTGGGCCTCTCACCAGGTTCTGTTACCCAGAATCCTTTGCAAACCTCAAAACGTGGTCAAAAAACACTTTTTCCTCATATTTCGGTGACAGAAAGTTTTGGAATCTGAGAGGAGCCACAAATTTCCTTCCACCCAGCATTCCCCAAATTCTCCAGATGAAAATGGCACTTCACTTGTGTGGTTAGGCCTAGCGCGGGCGACATGATATGCCCCAAAACACAACATGGACACATCACATTTTCCCAAAGAAAATAGACCTGTTTTTTTACAAAGTGCCTAGGTGTGGATTTTGGCCTCTAGTTCGGCCGGCACCTAGGGAAACCTACCAAACCTGCGCATTTTTGAAAAATAGACACCTATGGGAATCCAAGATGAGGTGACTTGTAGGGCTCTCACCAGGTTCTGTTACCCACAATCCTTTGCAAACCTCAAAATTTGGCCAAAAGAACACTTTTTCCTTACATTTTGGTGACAGAAAGTTCTGGAATCTGAGAGGAGCCACAAATTTCCTTCCACTCAGCGTTCCCCCAAATCTCCAGATGATAATGGTACCTCACTTGTGTGAGTAGGCCTAGCGCCTGCGACAGGATATACCCCAAAACACAACGTGGACACATCACATTTTCCCAAAGAAAACAGACCTGCTTTTTGCAAAGTGCCTAGCTGTGGATTCTGGCTTCTAGCTCAGCCGGCACCTAGGGAAACCTACCAAACCTGCACATTTTTTTAAACTAGACACCTAGGGGAATCCAAGATGGGGTGACTTGTGTGGCTCTCACCAGGTTATGTTACCCAGAATCCTTTGCAAACCTTAAAATTTGGCCAAAAAAAACAATTTTTCCGCACATTCCGGTGACTGAAAGTTCTGGAATCTAAGAGGAGCCAATAATTTCCTTCCACCCAGCGTTCCCCCAATTCTCCAGATAAAAATGGTACCTCACTTGTGTGGGTAGGCCTAGCGCCCGCGACATGATATGCCCCAAAAACCAACGTGAACACATCACATTTTCACAAAGAAATCAGACCTGTTTTTTGCAAAGTGCCTAGTTGTGGATTTTGGCCTCTAGCTCATCCGGCACCTAGGAAAACCTACCAAACATGCGCACTTTTGAAAACTAGACACCTAGGGGAATCCAAGATGGGGTGACTTGTGGGGCTCTCACCAGGTTCTGTTACCCAGAATCCTTTGCAAACCTCAAAATTTGGCCAAAAAAATACTTTTTCCCTCACATTTCGGTGACAGAAAGTTCTGGAATCTGAGAGGAGCCACAAATTTCCTTCCACTCAGAGTTCCCCCAAATCTCCAGATGATAATGGTACCTCACTTGTGTGGGTAGGCCTAGCGCCTGCGACAGGATATGCCCCAAAACACAACGTGGACACATCACATTTTCCCAAAGAAAACAGACCTGCTTTTTGCAAAGTGCCTAGCTGTGGATTTTGGCCTCTAGCTCAGCCGGCACCTAGGGAAACCTACCAAACCTGCACATTTTTTAAAACTAGACACCTAGGGGAATACAAGATGGGGTGACTTGTGTGGCTCTCACCAGGTTCTGTTACCCAGAATCCTTTGCAAACCTCAGAATGTGGCCAAAAAAACACTTTTTCCACACATTTCAGTGACTGAAAGTTCTGGAATCTAAGAGGAGTCACAAATTTCGTTCCACCCAGAGTTCGCCCA
Organism: Pleurodeles waltl; assembly: GCF_031143425.1. NCBI lineage: Eukaryota > Metazoa > Chordata > Amphibia > Caudata > Salamandridae > Pleurodeles > Pleurodeles waltl. The sequence goes on from NC_090446.1 coordinate 886,325,996, forward strand.
AGTCTCCAGATAAAAATGGTACCTCACTTGTGTGGGTAGGCCTAGCGCCCGCGACATAATATGCCCCAAAACACAATGTGAACACATCACATTTTCCCAAAGAAAACAGACCTGCTTTTTGCAAAGTGCCTAGCTGTGGATTTTGGCCTGTAGCTCAGCCGGCACCTAGGGAAACCTACCAGACCTGCACATTTTTTTTAAACTAGACACCTATGGGAATCCAAAATGGGGTGACTTGTGGGGATCTCACCAGGTTCTGTTACCCAGAATCCTTTGCAAGCCTCAAAATTTGGCCAAAAAAACACTTTTTCCGCACATTCCGGTAACTGAAAGTTCTGGAATCTAAGAGGAGCCAATAATTTCCTTCCACCCAGCGTTCCCCCAATTCTCCAGATAAAAATGGTACCTCACTTGTGTGGGTAGGCCTAGCGCCCGCGACATGATATGCCCCAAAAACCAACGTGAACACATCACATTTTCCCAAAGAAATCAGACCTGTTTTTTGCAAAGTGCCTAGTAGTGGATTTTGGCCTCTAGCTCATCCGGCACCTAGGAAAACCTACCAAACATGCGCTCTTTTGAAAACTAGACACCTAGGGGAATCCAAGATGGGGTGACTTGTGGGGCTCTCACCAGGTTCTGTTACCCAGAATCCATTGCAAACCTCAAAATTTGGCCCAAAAAATACTTTTCCCTCACATTTCAGTGACAGAAAGTTCTGGAATCTGAGAGGAGCCACAAATTTCCTTTTACCCAGCATTCCGCCAAGTCTCCATGTAAAAATGGTACCTCACTTGTGTGGGTAGGCCTAGCACCCGCAACATGACATGCCCCAAAACACAACGTGAACACATCACATTTTCCCAAAGAAATCAGACCTGTTTTTTGCAAAGTGCCTAGTTGTGGATTTTGGTCTCTAGCTCAGCCGGCACCTAGCGAGACCTACCAAACATGCGCACTTTTGAAAACTAGACACCTAGGGGAATCCAAGATGGGGTGACTTGTGGGGCTCTCACCAGGTTCTGTTACGAGAACCCTTTGCAAACCTCTAAATTTGGCCCAAAAAATACTTTTTCCCTCACATTTCGGTGACAGAAAGTTCTGGAATCTGAGAGGAGCCACAAATTTCGTTTCACCCAGCATTGCCCAAGTCTCCCGAAACAAATGGTACCTCACTTGAGTGGGTAGGCCTACGACCGCAAAATGATATTCCCCAAAACACAATGTGGACACATCACATTTTCCCAAAGAAAACACTCCTGTTTTTTGCAAAGTGCCTAGCTGTGGATTTTGGACTCTAGCTCAGCCAGCACCTAGGGAAACCTACCAAACCTATGCATTTTTTAAAACTAGACACCTAGGGGAATCCAAGATGGGGTGGCATGTGGGCCTCTCACCAGGTTCTGTTACCCAGAATCCTTTGCAAACCTCAAAATTTGGCCAAAAGAACACTTTTTCCTCATATTTCGGTGACAGAAAGTTTTGGAATCTGAGAGGAGCCACAAATTTCCTTCCACCCAGCATTCCCCAAATTCTCCAGATAAAAATGGCACTTCACTTGTGTGGTTAGGCCTAGCGCCCGCAACATGATATGCCCCAAAACACAACGTGGACACATCACATTTTCCCAAAGAAAACAGACCTGCTTTTTGCAAAGTGCCTAGTTGTGGATTTTGGCCTCTAGCTCAGCCGGCACCTAGGGAAACCTACCAAACCTGCACATTTTTTAAAACTAGACACCTAGGGGAATCCAAGATGGGGTGACTTGTGTGGCTCTCACCAGGTTATGTTACCCAGAATCCTTTGCAAACCTCAAAATGTGACCAAAAAAACACTTTTTCCACACATTTCGGTGACTGAAAGTTCTGGAATCTAAGAGGAGTCACAAATTTCGTTCCACCCAGCGTTCCCCCAAGTCTCCAGATAAAAATGGTACCTCACTTGTGTGGGTAGGCCTAGCGCCCGCGATATGATATGCCCCAAAACACAACGTGAACACATCACATTTTCCCAAAGAAAACAGACCTGCTTTTTGCAAAGTGCCTAGGTGTGGATTTTGGCCTGCAGCTCAGCCGGCACCTAGGGAAACCTACCAGACCTGCACATTTTTTTAAACTAGACACCTATGGGAATCCAAAATGGGGTGACTTGTGGGGATCTTACCAGGTTCTGTTACCCAGAATCCTTTGCAAGCCTCAAAATTTGGCCAAAAAAACACTTTTTCTGCACATTTCGGTGACAGAAAGTTCTGGAATCTGAGAGGAGCCACAAATTTCCTTCCACTCAGCGTTCCCCCAAATCTCCAGATGATAATGGTACCTCACTTGTTTGGGTAGGAATAGCGCCTGCGACAGTATATGCCCCAAAACACAACGTGGACACATCACATTTTCCCAAATAAAACAGACCTGCTTTTTGCAAAGTGCCTAGCTGTGGATTTTGGCCTCTAGCTCAGCCGGCACCTAGGGAAACCTACCAAACCTGCACATTTTTTAAAACTAGACACCTAGGGGAATCCAAGATGGGGTGACTTGTGTGGCTCTCACCAGGCTATGTTACCCAGAATCCTTTGCAAACCTCAGAATGTGGCCAAAAAAACACTTTTTCCACACATTTCAGTGACTGAAAGTTCTGGAATCTAAGAGGAGTCACAAATTTCGTTCCACCCAGAGTTCCCCCAAGTCTCCAGATAAAAATGGTACCTCACTTGTGTGGGTAGGCCTAGCGCCCGCGACATGATATGCCCCAAAACACAATGTGAACACATCACATTTTCCCAAAGAAAACAGACCTGCTTTTTGCAAAGTGCCTAGCTGTGGATTTTGGCCTGTAGCTCAGCCGGCAACGAGGGAAACCTACCAGACCTGCACATTTTTTTAAACTAGACACCTATGGGAATCCAAAATGGGGTGACTTGTGGGGATCTCACCAGGTTCTGTTACCCAGAATCCTTTGCAAGCCTCAAAATTTGGCCAAAAAAACACTTTTTCCGCACATTCCGGTAAGTGAAAGTTCTGGAATCTAAGAGGAGCCAATAATTTCCTTCCACCCAGCGTTCCCCCAATTCTCCAGATAAAAATGGTACCTCACGTGTGTGGGTAGGCCTAGCGCCCGCGAGATGATATGCCCCAAAAATCCAACGTGAACACATCACATTTTCCCAAAGAAATCAGACCTGTTTTTTGCAAAGTGCCTAGTTGTGGATTTTGGCCTCTAGCTCATCCGGCACCTAGGAAAACCTACCAAACATGCGCTCTTTTGAAAACTAGACACCTAGGGAATCCAAGATGGGGTGACTTGTGGGGCTCTCACCAGGTTCTGTTACCCAGAATCCTTTGCAAACCTCAAAATTTGGCCCAAAAAATACGTTTCCCTCACATTTCGGTGACAGAAAGTTCTGGAATCTGAGAGGAGCCACAAATTTCCTTTCACCCAGCATTCCCCCAAGTCTCCAGATAAAAATGGTACCTCACTTGTGTGGGTAGGCCTAGCACCCGCAACATGACATGCCCCAAAACACAACGTGAACATATCACATTTTCCCAAAGAAATCAGACCTGTTTTTTGCAAAGTGCCTAGTTGTGGATTTTGGTCTCTTTCTCAGCCGGCACCTAGAGAAACCTACCAAACCTGCACATTTTTTTAAACTAGACACCTATGGGAATCCAAGATGGGGTGACTTGTGGGGATCTCACCAGGTTCTGTTACCCAGAATCCTTTGCATACCTCAAAACTTGGTCAAAAAACACTTTTTCCTCATATTTCGGTGACAGAAAGTTCTGGAATCGGAGAGGAGCCACAAATTTCCTTCCACCCAGCATTTCCCCAAGTCTCCAGATAAAAATGGTACCTCACTTGTGTGGCAGGCCTAGCGCCCGAGACATGATATGTCCCAAAAAACAATGTGGACACATCACATTTTCCCAAAGAAAACACTCCTGTTTTTTGCAAAGTGCCTAGCTGTGGATTTTGGCCTCTAGCTAAGCCGGCACTTAGGGAAACCTACCAAACCTGCACATTTTTGAAAACTAGACACCTAGGGGAATCCAAGATGGGGTGACTTGTGTGGCTCTCACCAGGCCCTGTTACCCAGAATCCTTTGCAAACCTCAAAATGTGGCCAAGAAAACACTTTTTCCTCATATTTCGGTGACTGAAAGTTCTGGAATCTAAGAGGAGCCACAAATTTCGTTCCACCCAGCGTTCCCCCAAGTCTCCAGATAAAAATGGTACCTCACTTGTGTGGGTAGGCCTAGCGAACGCGACATGATATGCCCCAAAACACAATGTGAACACATCACATTTTCCCAAAGAAAACAGACCTGCTTTTTGCAAAGTGCCTAGCTGTGGATTTCGGCCTGTAGCCCAGCCGGCACCTAGGGAAACCTACCAAACCTGCACATTTTTAAAAACTAGACACCTATGGGAATCCTAGGTGGGGTGACTTTTGGGGCTCTCACCAGGTTCTGTTACCCAGAATCCTTTGCAAACCTCAAAATATGGCCAAAAAAACACTTTTTCCTTATATTTCGGTGACAGAAAGTTCTGGAATTTGAGAGGAGCCACAAATTTCCTTCCACCCAGCGTTCCCCCAAGTCTCCAGATAAAAATGGTACCTCACTTGGGTGGGTAGGCCTAGTGCCCGCGAAATGATATGCCCCAAAACACAATGTGGACACATCACATTTTCCCAAAGAAAACACTCCTGTTTTTTGCAAACTGCCTAGCTGTGGATTATGGCTTCTAGCTCAGGCAGCACCTAGGGAAACCTACCAAACCTATGCATTTTTTTAAAGTAGACACCTATGGGAATCCAAGATGGGGAGAGGTGTGGGGCTCTCACCAGGTTCTGTTACCCAGAATCCTTGGCAAACCTCAAAACTTGGTCAAAAAAACACTTTTTCCTCATATTTCGGTGACAGAAATTTCAGGAATCTGAGAGGAGCCACAAATTTCCTTCCACCCAGCGTTCCACAAAATCTCCCAATAAAAATGGTACCTCACATGTGTGGGTAGGCCTAGCGCCCGCGACATGATGTGCCCCAAAACACAACGTGGACAAATCACATTTTCCCAAAGAAAACAGACCTCTTTTTTGCAAAGTGCCTAGTTATGGATTTTGGCCTCTAGCTCAGCCGGCAGCTAGGGAAACCTACCAAACCTGTGCATTTTTGAAAACTAGACACCTAGGGGAATCCAAGATGGGGTGACTTGTGGGGCTCTCACCAGGTTCTGTTACCAACAAGCCTTTGCAAACCTCAAAATTTGGCCCCAAAACAATTTTTTCATTATATTTCAGTGACAGAAAGTTCTGGAATCTGAGAGGAGCCACAAATTTCCTTCCACCCAGCGTTCCCCCAAGTCTCCAGATAAAAATGGTACCTCACTTGTGTGGGTAGGCCTAGTGCCCGCAAAATGATATGACCCAAAACACAATGTGGACACATCACATTTTCCCAAAGAAAACACTCCTGTTTTTTGCGAAGTGCCTAGCTGTGGATTATGGCTTCTAGCTCAGCCAGCACCTAGGGAAACCTACCAAACCTATACATTTTCATAAGGTAGACACCTAGGGGAATCCAAGATGGGGAGACTTGTGGGGCTCTCACCAGGTTCTGTTACCCAGAATCCTTTGCAAACCTCAAAACTTGGTCAAAAAAACACTTTTTCCTCATATTTCGGTGACAGAAAGTTCAGGAATCTAAGAGGAGCCACAAATTTCCTTCCACCCAGCGTTCCACAAAATTTCCCGATAAAAATGGCACCTCACTTGTGTGGGTAGGCCTAGCGCCCGTAACATGATATGCCCCAAAACACAACGTGGACACATCACATTTTCCCAAAGAAAACAGACCTGTTTTTTGCAAAGTGCCTAGTTATGGATTTTGGCCTCTAGCTCAGCCGGCACCTAGGGAAACCTACCAAACCTGAGCATTTTTTAAAACCAGACACCTAGGGGAATCCAAGATGGGGTGACTTGTTGGGCCCTCACCAGGTTCTGTTACCCACAAGCCTTTGCAAACTTCAAAATTTGGCCCAAAAAACACTTTTTCCTCACATTTCGAAGACAGAAAGTTCTGGAATCTGAGAGGAGCCACAAACATCCTTCCACCCAGCGTACCCCCAAATCTCCAGATGAAAATGTTACCTCACTTGTGTGGGTAGGCCTAGCGCCTGCAACCGTATATACCCCAAAACACAACATGGACACATCACATTTTCCCAAAGAAAACAAACCTGCTTTTTGCAAAGTGCCTACCTGTGGATTTTGTCCTCTAGCTCAGCCAGCACCTATGGAAACCTACCAAACCTTTGCATTTTTTTAAACTAGACACCTAGGGGAATCCAAGATAGGGTGACTTGTGGGGCTGTCACCAGGTTCTGTTACCCAGAATCCTTTGCATAATTCAAAACTTGGTCAAAAAAACACTTTTTCCTCACATTTCGGAGACAGAAAGTTCTGGAATCTGAGAAGAGCCACAAACTTCCTTCCACCCAGCGTACCCCCAAATCTCCAGATGAAAATATTACCTCACTGGTGTGGGTAGGCCTAGCGCCTGCAACAGGATATACCCCAAAACACAACATGGACACATCACATTTTCCCAAAGAAAACAGACCTGCTTTTTGCAAAGTGCCTAGCTGTGGATTTTGGCCTCTAGCTCAGCCGGCACCTAGGGAAACCTATCAAACCTGCACATTTTTTAAAACTAGACACCTAGGGGAATCCAAGATGGGGTGACTTGTGTGGCTCTCACCAGGTTATGTTACCCAGAATCCTTTGCAAACCTCAAAATGTGGCCAAAGAAACACTTTTTCCACACATTTCGGTGACTGAAAGTTCTGGAATCTAAGAGGAGTCACAAATTTCGTTCCACCCAGCGTTCCCCCAAGTCTCCAGATAAAAATGGTACCTCACTTGTGTGGGTAGGCCTAGCGCCCGCGACATAATATGCCCCAAAACACAACGTAGACACATCACATTTTCCCACAGAAAACAGACCTGCTTTTTGCAAAGTGCCTAGCTGTGGATTTTGGCCTGTAGCTCAGCCGGCAACTAGGGAAACCTACCAGACCTGCACATTTTTTAAAACTAGACACCTATGGGAATCCAAAATGGGGTGACTTGTGGGGATCACACCAGGTTCTGTTACCCAGAATCCTTTGCAAGCCTCAAAATTTGGCCAAAAAAACACTTTTTCCGCACATTCTGGTGACTGAAAGTTCTGGAATCTAAGAGGAGCCAATAATTTCCTTCCACCCAGCATTCCCCCAATTCTCCAGATAAAAATGGTACCTCACTTGTGTGGGTAGGCCTAGCGCCCGCGAGATGATATGCCCCAAAAACCAACGTGAACACATCACATTTTCCCAAAGAAAACAGACCTATTTTTCGCAAAGTGCCTAGTTGTGGATTTTGGCCTATAGCTCATCCGGCACCTAGGAAAACCTACCAAACCTGCAAATTTTTGAAAAATAGACACCTATGGGAATCCAAGATGGGGTGACTTGTGGGGCTCTCACCAGGTTCTGTTACCCAGAATCCTTTGCAAACCTCAAAACTTGTTCAAAAAAACACTTTTTCCTCATATTTCGGTGACAGAAAGTTCAGGAATCTGAGAGGAGCCACAAATTTCCTTCCACCCAGCGTTCCACCAAGTCTCCAGATAAAAATGGTACCTCACTTGTGTGGGTAGGCCTAGCGCCCGCGACATGATATGCCCCAAAACACAACGTAGACACATCACATTTTCCCAAAGAAAACAGACCTATTTTTTGCAAAGTGCCTATTTGTGGATTTTGGCCTCTAGCTCAGCCTGCACCTTGGGAAACCTACCAAACCTGCAAATTTTTGAAAAATAGACACCTATGGGAATCCAAGATGGGGTGACTTGTGGGGCTCTCACCAGGTTCTGTTACCCAGAATCCTTTGCAAACCTCAAAACTTGTTAAAAAAAACACTTTTTCCTCACATTTCGGTGACAGAAAGTTCAGGAATCTGAGAGGAGCCACAAATTTCCTTCCACCCAGCGTTCCCCCAAATCTCCCGATAAAAATGGTACCTCACTTGTGTGGGTAGGCCTAGCGCCCGCGACATGATATGCCCCAAAACACAACGTAGACACATCACATTTTCCCAAAGAAAACAGACCTGCTTTTTGCAAAGTGCCTAGCTATGGATTTTGGCCACTAGCTCAGCCGGCACCTAGGGAAACCTACCAAACCTGAAATTTTTGAAAAATAGACACCTATGGGAATCCAAGATGGGGTGACTTGTGGGGCTCTCACCAGGTTCTGTTACCCAGAATCCTTTGCAAACCTCAAAATTTGGCCAAAAAAACACTTTTTCCGCACATTTCGGTGACTGAAAGTTCTGGAATCTAAGAGGATCCACAAATTTCATTCCACCCAGGGTTCCCCCAAGTCTCCAGATACAAATGGAACCTCACTTGTGTGGGTAGGCTTAGCGCCCGCGAAATGATATGCCCCAAAACACAATGTGAACACATCACATTTTCCCAATGAAAACACTCCTGTTTTTTGCAAAGTGCCTAGCTGTGGATTTTGGCCTCTAGCTCAGCCAGCACCTAGGGTACCTACCAAACCTATGCATTTTTTTAAACTAGACACCTAGGGGAATCCAAGATGGGGTGACTTGTGGGGCTCTCACCAGGGTCTGTTACCCAGAATCCTTTGCAAAACTTGGTCAAAAAAACATTTTTTCCTCATGTTGCGGTGACAGTAAGTTCAGGAATCTGAGAGGAGCCACAAATTTCCTTCCACCCAGCGTTCCCCAAAATCTCCCGATAAAAATGGCACCTCACTTGTGTGGGTAGGCCTAGCGCCCGCGACATGATATGCCCCAAAACACAACATGGACACATCACATTTTCCCATAGAAAACAGACCTGTTTTTTGCAAAGTGCCTAGCTATGGATTTTGGCCTCTAGCTCAGCCGGCACCTAGGAAAACCTACCAAACATGCACACTTTTGAAAACTAGACACCTAGGGGAATCCAAGATGGGGTGACTTGTGTGGCTCTCACCAGGTTCTGTTACCCACAATCCTTTGCAAACCTCAAAACTTGGTCAAAAAAACACTTTTTCCTCATATTTTGGTGACTGAAAGTTCAGGAATCTGAGAGGAGCCACAAATTCCCTTCCAACCAGCGTTCCCCAAAATCTCCAGATAAAAATGGCACCTCACTTGTGTGGGTAGGCCTAGCACCCGCGAGATGATATGCCCCAAAAACCAACGTGAACACATCACATTTTCCCAAAGAAAACAGACCTATTTTTCGCAAAGTGCCTAGTTGTGGATTTTGGCCTATAGCTCATCCGGCACCTAGGAAAACCTACCAAACCTGCAAATTTTTGAAAAATAGACACCTATGGGAATCCAAGATGGGGTGACTTGTGGGGCTCTCACCAGGTTCTGTTACCCAGAATCCTTTGCAAACCTCAAAACTTGTTCAAAAAAACACTTTTTCCTCATATTTCGGTGACAGAAAGTTCAGGAATCTGAGAGGAGCCACAAATTTCCTTCCACCCAGCGTTCCACCAAGTCTCCAGATAAAAATGGTACCTCACTTGTGTGGGTAGGCCTAGCGCCCGCGACATGATATGCCCCAAAACACAACGTAGACACATCACATTTTCCCAAAGAAAACAGACCTATTTTTTGCAAAGTGCCTATTTGTGGATTTTGGCCTCTAGCTCAGCCTGCACCTTGGGAAACCTACCAAACCTGCAAATTTTTGAAAAATAGACACCTATGGGAATCCAAGATGGGGTGACTTGTGGGGCTCTCACCAGGTTCTGTTACCCAGAATCCTTTGCAAACCTCAAAACTTGTTAAAAAAAACACTTTTTCCTCACATTTCGGTGACAGAAAGTTCAGGAATCTGAGAGGAGCCACAAATTTCCTTCCACCCAGCGTTCCCCCAAATCTCCCGATAAAAATGGTACCTCACTTGTGTGGGTAGGCCTAGCGCCCGCGACATGATATGCCCCAAAACACAACGTAGACACATCACATTTTCCCAAAGAAAACAGACCTGCTTTTTGCAAAGTGCCTAGCTATGGATTTTGGCCACTAGCTCAGCCGGCACCTAGGGAAACCTACCAAACCTGAAATTTTTGAAAAATAGACACCTATGGGAATCCAAGATGGGGTGACTTGTGGGGCTCTCACCAGGTTCTGTTACCCAGAATCCTTTGCAAACCTCAAAATTTGGCCAAAAAAACACTTTTTCCGCACATTTCGGTGACTGAAAGTTCTGGAATCTAAGAGGATCCACAAATTTCATTCCACCCAGGGTTCCCCCAAGTCTCCAGATACAAATGGAACCTCACTTGTGTGGGTAGGCTTAGCGCCCGCGAAATGATATGCCCCAAAACACAATGTGAACACATCACATTTTCCCAATGAAAACACTCCTGTTTTTTGCAAAGTGCCTAGCTGTGGATTTTGGCCTCTAGCTCAGCCAGCACCTAGGGTACCTACCAAACCTATGCATTTTTTTAAACTAGACACCTAGGGGAATCCAAGATGGGGTGACTTGTGGGGCTCTCACCAGGGTCTGTTACCCAGAATCCTTTGCAAAACTTGGTCAAAAAAACATTTTTTCCTCATGTTGCGGTGACAGTAAGTTCAGGAATCTGAGAGGAGCCACAAATTTCCTTCCACCCAGCGTTCCCCAAAATCTCCCGATAAAAATGGCACCTCACTTGTGTGGGTAGGCCTAGCGCCCGCGACATGATATGCCCCAAAACACAACATGGACACATCACATTTTCCCATAGAAAACAGACCTGTTTTTTGCAAAGTGCCTAGCTATGGATTTTGGCCTCTAGCTCAGCCGGCACCTAGGAAAACCTACCAAACATGCACACTTTTGAAAACTAGACACCTAGGGGAATCCAAGATGGGGTGACTTGTGTGGCTCTCACCAGGTTCTGTTACCCACAATCCTTTGCAAACCTCAAAACTTGGTCAAAAAAACACTTTTTCCTCATATTTTGGTGACTGAAAGTTCAGGAATCTGAGAGGAGCCACAAATTCCCTTCCAACCAGCGTTCCCCAAAATCTCCAGATAAAAATGGCACCTCACTTGTGTGGGTAGGCCTAGCACCCGCGACATGACATGCCCCAAAACACAACGTGAACACATTACATTTTCCCAAAGAAATCAGAAATGTTTTTTGCAAAGTGCCTAGTTGTGGATTTTGGTCTCTAGCTCAGCCGGCACCTATGGAAACCGACCAAACATGCGCACTTTTGAAAACCAGACACCTAGGGGAATCCAAGTTGGGGTGACTTGTGGGGCTCTCACCAGGTTCTGTTACCCTCAATCCTTTGCAAACCTCAAAATTTGGCCAAAAAAATACTTTTTCCCTCACATTTCGGTGACAGAAAGGTCTGGAATCTGAGAGGAGCCACAAATGTCCTTTCACCCAGCATTCCCCCAAGTCTCCCGAAACAAATGGTACCTCACTTGTGTGGGTAGGCCTAGCGACCGCAAAATGATATGCCCCAAAACACAATGTGGACACATCACATTTTCCCAAAGAAAACACTCCTGTTTTTTGCAAAGTGCCTAGCTGTGGATTTTGGCCTGTAGCTCAGCCGCACCTAGGGAAACCTACCAATTCTGCGCATTTATGAAAACTAGACACCTATGGGAATCCAAGATGGGGTGACTTGTAGGGCTCTCACCAGGTTCTGTGACACAGAATCCTTTGCAAACCTCAAAATATGGCCAAAAAATACATCTTTTCCTTACATTTTGGTGACAGAAAGTTCTGGAATCTGAGAGGAGCCACAAATTTCCTTCCACTCAGCGTTCCCCCAATTCTCCAGATGATAATGGTACCTCATTTGTGTGGGTAGGCCTAGCGCCTGCGACAGGATATACCACAAAACACAACGTGGACACATCACATTTTCCCAAAGAAAACAGACCTGCTTTTTGCAAAGAGCCTAGCTGTGGATTTTGGCCTCTAGCTCAGCCGGCACCTAGGGAAACCTACCAAACCTGCACATTTTTGAAAACTAGACACCTAGGGGAATCCAAGATGGGGTGACTTGTGTGGCTCTCACCAGGTTATGTTACCCAGAATCCTTTGCAAACCTCAAAATGTGGCCAAAAAAACACTTTTTCCACACATTTCGGTGACTGAAAGTTCTGGAATCTAAGAGGAGTCACAAATTTCGTTCCACCCAGCATTCCCCCAAGTCTCCAGATAAAAATGGTACCTCACTTGTGTAGGTAGGCCTAGCGACCGCAAAATGATATGCCCCAAAACACAACGTGAACACATCACATTTTCCCAAAGAAAACAGACCTGCTTTTTGCAAAGTGCCTAGCTGTGGATTTTGGCCTGTAGCTCAGCCGCACCTAGGGAAACCTACCAATCCTGCGCATTTATGAAAACTAGACACCTGTGGGAATCCAAGATGGGGTGACTTGTAGGGCTCTCACCAGGTTCTTTGACCCAGAATCCTTTGCAAACCTCAAAATATGGCCAAAAAAACACCTTTTCCTTATATTTCGGTGACAGAAAGTTCTGGAATCTGAAAGGAGACACAAATTTCCTTCCACCCAGCGTTCCACCAAGTCTTCAGATAAAAATGGTACCTCACTTGTGTGGGTAGGCCTAGCGCCCGCGACATGATATGCCCCAAAACACAACGTAGACACATCACATTTTCCCAAAGAAAACAGACCTATTTTTTGCAAAGTGCCTAGTTGTGGATTTTGGCCTCTAGCTCAGTCTGCACCTTGGGAAACCTACCAAACCTGCTCATTTTTGAAAAATAGACACCTATGGGAATCCAAGATGGGATGACTTGTGGGGCTCTCACCAGGTTCTGTTACCCAGAATCCTTTGCAAACCTCAAAACTTGGTCAAAAAAACATTTTTTCCTCATATTGCGGTGACAGAAAGTTCAGGAATCTGAGAGGAGCCACAAATTTCCTTCCACCCAGCGTTCCCCAAAATCTCCCGATAAAAATGGCACCTCACTTGTGTGGGTAGGCCTAGCGCCAGCGACATGATATGCCCCAAAACACAACGTGGACATATCACATTTTCCCATAGAAAACAGACCTGTTTTTTGCAAAGTGCCTAGCTATGGATTTTGGCCTCTAGCTCAGCCGGCACCTAGGAAAACCTACCAAACATGCGCACTTTTGAAAACTAGACACCTAGGGGAATCCAAGATGGGGTGACTTGTGTGGCTCTCACCAGGTTCTGTTACCCAGAATCCTTTGCAAACCTCAAAACTTGGCCAAAAAAAAACTTTTTCCCTCACATTTCGGTGACAGAAAGTTCAGGAATCTGAGAGGAGCCACAAATTACCTTCCAACCAGCGTTCTCCAAAATCTCCCGATAAAAATGGCACCTCACTTGTGTGGGTAGGCCTAGCACCCGCGACATGACATGCCCCAAAACACAACGTGAACACATCACATTTTCCCAAAGAAATCAGAAATGTTTTTTGCAAAGTGACTAGTTGTGGATTTTGGTCTCTAGCTCAGCCGGCACCTATGGAAACCGACCAAACATGCGCACTTTTGAAAACCAGACACCTAGGGGAATCCAAGTTGGGGTGACTTGTGGGGCTCTCACCAGGTTCTGTTACCCACAATCCTTTGCAAACCTCAAAATTTGGCCAAAAAAATACTTTTTCCCTCACATTTCGGTGACAGAAAGTTCTGGAATCTGAGAGGAGCCACAATGTCCTTTCACCCAGCATTCCCCCAAGTCTCCCGAAACAAATGGTACCTCACTTGTGTGGGTAGGCCTAGCAACCGCAAAATGATATGCCCCAAAACACAATGTGGACACATCACATTTTCCCAAAGAAAACACTCCTGTTTTTTGCAAAGTGCCTAGCTGTGGTTTTTGGCCTCTAGCTCAGCCAGCACCTAGGGAAACCTACCAAACCTATGCATTTTTTTAAACTAGACACCCAGGGGAATCCAAGATGGGGTGGCATGTGGGCCTCTCACCAGGTTCTGTTACCCAGAATCCTTTGCAAACCTCAAAACTTGGTCAAAAAAACACTTTTTCCTCATATTTCGGTGACTGAAAGTTCTGGAATCTGAGAGGAGCCAAAAATTTCCTTCCACCCAGCATTCCCCAAAATCTCCAGATAAAAATGGCACTTCACTTGTGTGGTTAGGCCTAGCGCCCGCGACATGATATGCCCCAAAACACAACGTGGACACATCACATTTTCCCAAAGAAAATAGACCTGTTTTTTACAAAGTGCTTTGTTGTGGATTTTGGCCTCTAGCTCAGCCAGCACCTAGGGAAACCTACCAAACCTATGCATTTTTTAAAACTAGACACCTAGGGGAATCCAAGATGGGGTGGCATGTGGGCCTCTCACCAGGTTCTGTTAACCACAATCCTTTGCAAACCTCAAAATTTGGCCAAAAAAACACTTTTTCCTTACATTTTGGTGACAGAAAGTTCTGGAATCTGAGAGGAGCCACAAATTTCCTTCCAGCGTTCCCCCAAATCTCCAGATGATAATGGTACCTCACTTGTGTGGGTAGGCCTAGCGCCTGCGACAGGATATACCCCAAAACACAACGTGGACACATCACATTTTCCCAAAGAAAAAAGACCTGCTTTTTGCAAAGAGCCTAGCTGTGGATTTTGGCCTCTAGCTCAGCCAGCACCTAGGGAAACCTTCCAAACCTGCACATTTTTGAAAACTAGACACCTAGAGGAATCCAAGATGGGGTGACTTGTGTGGCTCTCACCAGGTTATGTTACCCAGAATCCTTTGCAAACCTCAAAATGTGGCCAAAAAAACACTTTTTCCACACATTTCGGTGACTGAAAGTTCTGGAATCTAAGAGGAGTCACAAATTTCGTTCCACCCAGCGTTCCCCCAAGTCTCCAGATAAAAATGGTACCTCACTTGTGTGGGTAGGCCTAGCGCCCGCGACATGATATGCCCCAAAACACAACGTGAACACATCACATTTTCCCAAAGAAAACAGACCTGCTTTTTGCAAAGTGCCTAGCTGTGGATTTTGGCCTGTATCTCAGCCGCACCTAGGGAAACCTACCAATCCTGCGCATTTATGAAAACTAGACACCCATGGGAATCCAAAATGGGGTGACTTGTAGGGCTCTCACCAGGTTCTGTGACCCAGAATCCTTTGCAAACCTCAAAATATGGCCAAAAAAAACACATTTTCCTTATATTTCGGTGACAGAAAGCTCTGGAATCTGAAAGGAGCCACAAATTTCCTTCCACCCAGCGTTCCACCAAGTCTCCAGATAAAAATGGTACCTCACTTGTGTGGGTAGGCCTAGCGCCCGCGACATGATATGCCCCAAAACACAACGTAGACACATCACATTTTCCCAAAGAAAACAGACCTATTTTTTGCAAAGTGCCTAGTTGTGGATTTTGGCCTCTAGCTCAGCCTGCACCTTGGGAAACCTACCAAACCTGCAAATTTTTGAAAAATAGACACCTATGGGAATCCAAGATGGGGTGACTTGTGGGGCTCTCACCAGGTTCTGTTACCCAGAATCCTTTGCAAACCTAAAAATGTGGCCAAAAAAACACTTTTTCCGCACATTTCGGTGACTGAAAGTTCTGGAATCTAAGAGGAGCCACAAATTTCCTTCCATCCAGCGTTCCCCCAAGTCTCCAGATACAAATGGTACCTCACTTGTATGGGTAGGCCTAGCGCCCGCAAAATGATATGCCCCAAAATACAATGTGGACACATCACATTTTCCCAATGAAAAAACTCCTGTTTTTTGCAAAGTGCCTAGCTGTGGATTTTGGCCTCTAGCTCAGCCAGCACCTAGGGTACCTACCAAACCTATGCATTTTTTAAAACTAGACATCTAGGGGAATCCAAGATGGGGTGACTTGTGGGGCTCTCGCCAGGTTCTGTTACCCAGAATCCTTTGCAAACCTCAAAACTTGGTCAAAAAAACACTTTTCCTCATATTTCGGTGACTGAAAGTTCAGGAATCTGAGAGGAGCCACAAATTTCCTTCCACCCAGCGTTCCCCAAAATCTCCCGATAAAAATGGCACCTCACTTGTGTGGGTAGGCCTAGCGCCTGCGACATGATATGCCCCAAAACACAACGTGGACACATCACATTTTCCCATAGAAAACAACCTGTTTTTTGCAAAGTGCCTAGCTATGGATTTTGGCCTCTAGCTCAGCCGGCACCTAGGAAAACCTACCAAACATGCGCACTTTTGAAAACTAGACACCTAGGGGAATCCAAGATGGGGTGACTTGTGGGGCTCTCACCAGGTTCTGTTACCCAGAATCCTTTGCAAACCTCAAAACTTGGTCAAAAAAAACACTTTTTCCTCATATTTCGGTGACAGAAAGTTCAGGAATCTGAGAGGAGCCACAAATTTCCTTCCAACCAGCGTTCCCCAAAATCTCCCGATAAAAATGGCACCTCACTTGTGTGGGTAGGCCTAGCACCCGCGACATGACATGCCCCAAAACACAACGTGAACACATCACATTTTCCCAAAGAAATCAGAAATGTTTTTTGCAAAGTGCCTAGTTGTGGATTTTGGTCTCTAGCTCAGCCGGCACCTAGAGAAACCTACCAAACCTGCACATTTTTGAAAACTAGACACCTAGGGGAATCCAAGATGGGGTGACTTGTGGGGCTCTCACCAGGTTCTGTTACCCAGAATCGTTTGCAAACCTAAAAATGTGGCCAAAAAAACACTTTTTCCGCACATTTCGGTGACTGAAAGTTCTGGAATCTAAGAGGAGCCACAAATTTCCTTCCACCCAGCGTTCCCCCAAGTCTCCAGATACAAATGGTACCTCACTTGTATGGGTAGGCCTAGCGCCCGCGAAATGATATGCCCCAAAATACAATGTGGACACATCACATTTTCCCAATGAAAAAACTCCTGTTTTTTGCAAAGTGCCTAGCTGTGGATTTTGGCCTCTAGCTCAGCCAGCACCTAGGGTACCTACCAAACCTATGCATTTTTTAAAACTAGACACCTAGGGGAATCCAAGATGGGGTGACTTGTGGGGCTCTCACCAGGTTCTGTTACCCAGAATCCTTTGCAAACCTCAAAACTTGGTCAAAAAAACACTTTTTCCTCATATTTCGGTGACAGAAAGTTCAGGAATCTGAGAGGAGCCACAAATTTCATTCCACCCAGCGTTCCCCAAAATCTCCCGATAAAAATGGCACCTCACTTCTGTGGGTAGGCCTAGCGCCTGCGACATGATATGCCCCAAAACACAACGTGGACACATCACATTTTCCCATAGAAAACAGACCTGTTTTTTGCAAAGTGCCTAGCTATGGATTTTGGCCTCTAGCTCAGCCGGCACGTAGGAAAACCTACCAAACATGCGCACTTTTGAAAACTAGACACCTAGGGGAATCCAAGATGGGGTGACTTGTGGGGCTCTCACCAGGTTCTGTTACCCAGAATCCTTTGCAAACCTCAAAACTTGGTCAAAAAAACACTTTTTCCTCATATTTCGGTGACAGAAAGTTCAGGAATCTGAGAGGAGCCACAAATTTCCTTCTAACCAGCGTTCCCCAAAATCTCCCGATAAAAATGGCACCTCACTTGTGTGGGTAGGCCTAGCTCCCGCGACATGACATGCCCCAAAACACAACGTGAACACATCACATTTTTCCAAAGAAATGAGAAATGTTTTTTGCAAAGTGCCTAGTTGTGGATTTTGGTCTCTAGCTCAGCCGGCACCTAGGGAAACCGAACAAACATGCGCACTTTTGAAAACCAGACACCTACGGGAATCCAAGTTGGGGTGACTTGTGGGGCTCTCACCAGGTTCTGTTACCCACAATCCTTTGCAAATCTCAAAATTTGGCCAAAAAAATACTTTTTCCCTCACATTTCGGTGACAGAAAGTTCTGGAATCTGAGAGGAGCCACAAATGTCCTTTTACCCAGCATTGCGCCAAGTCTCCCGAAACAAATGGTACCTCACTTCTGTGGGTAGGCCTAGCGACCGCAAAATGATATGCCCCAAAACACAACGTGAACACATCACATTTTCCCAAAGAAAACAGACCTGCTTTTTGCAAAGTGCCTAGCTGTGGATTTTGGCCTGTAGCTCAGCCGGCACCTAGGGAAACCTACCAGACCTGCACATTTTTTAAAACTAGACACCTATGGGAATCCAAAATGGGGTGACTTGTGGGGATCTCACCAGGTTCTGTTACCCAGAATCCTTTGCAAGCCTCAAAATTTGGCCCAAAAAACACTTTTTCCGCACATTCCGGTGACTGAAAGCTCTGGAATCTAAGAGGAGCCAATAATTTCCTTCCACCCAGCGTTCCCCCAACTCTCCAGATAAAAATGGTACCTCACTTGTGCGGGTAGGCCTAGCGCCCGCGACATGATATGCCCCAGAAACCAACGTGAACACATCACATTTTCCCAAAGAAATCAGACCTGTTTTTTGCAAAGTGCCTAGTTGTGGATTTTGGCCTCTAGCTCATCCAGCACCTAGGAAAACCTACCAAACATGCGCACTTTTGAAAACTAAACACCTAGGGGAATCCAAGAATGGGGTGACTTGTGGGGCTCTCACCAGGTTCTGTTACCCAGAATCCTTTGCAAACCTCAAAATTTGGACAAAAAAATACTTTTTCCCTCACTTTTCGGTGACAGAAAGTTCTGGAATCTGAGAGGAGCCACAAATTTCCTTTCACCCAGCATTCCCCTAAGTCTCCAGATAAAAATGGTACCTCACTTGTGTGGGTAGGCCTAGCAACCTCAACATGACATGCCCCAAAACACAACGTGAACACATCACATTTTCCCAAAGAAATCAGACCTGTTTTTTGCAAAGTGCCTAGTTGTGGATTTTGGTCTCTTTCTCAGCCGGCACCTAGGGAAACCTTCCAAACATGCACACTTTTGAAAACTAGAAACCTATTGGAATCCAAGATAGGGTGACTTGTGGGGCTCTCACCAGGTTCTGTTACCCAGAATCCTTTGCAAACCTCAAAATTTGGACAAAAAAATATTTTTTCC
Organism: Pleurodeles waltl; assembly: GCF_031143425.1. NCBI lineage: Eukaryota > Metazoa > Chordata > Amphibia > Caudata > Salamandridae > Pleurodeles > Pleurodeles waltl. Next base: position 886,345,050 of record NC_090446.1, read on the forward strand.
CTCACATTTCGGTGACAGAAAGTTCTGGAATCTGAGAGGAGCCACCAATTTCCTTTCACCCAGCGTTCCCCCAAGTCTCCCGAAACTAATGGTACCTCACTTGTGTGGGTAGGCCTAGCGCCTGCGACAGGATATACCCCAAAACACAACGTTGACACATCACATTTTCCCAAAGAAAACAGACTGCTTTTTGCAAAGTGCCTAGCTGTGGATTTTGGCCTCTAGCTCAGCCGGCACGCAGGGAAACCTACCAAACCTGCACATTTTTTTAAACTAGACACGTAGGGGAATCCAAGATGGGGTGACTTGTGTGGCTCTCACCAGGTTCTGTTACCCAGAATCCTTTGCAATCCTCAAAATGTGGCCAAAAAAACACTTTTTCCACACATTTCGGTGACTGAAAGTTCTGGAATCTAAGAGGAGCCACAAATTTCGTTCCACCCAGCGTTCCCCCAAGTCTCCAGATAAAAATGGTACCTCACTTGTGTGGGTAGGCCTAGCGCCAGCGACATGATATGCCCCAAAACACAACGTGAACACATCACATTTTCCCAAAGAAAACAGACCTGCTTTTTGAAAAGTGACTAGCTGTGGATTTTGGCCTGTAGCTCAGCCGGCACCTAGGGAAACCTACCAAACATGCGCACTTTTGAAAAACAGACACCTAGGGGAATCCAAGATGGGGTGACTTGTGGGGCTCTCACCAGGTTCTGTTACCCACAATCCTTTGCAAACCTCAAAATTTGGCCCAAAAAAAACTTTTTCCCTCACATTTCGGTGACAGAAAGTTCTGGACTCTGAGAGGAGCCACACATTTCCGTTCACCCAGCATTGCCCCAAGTCTCCTGAAACAAATGGTACCTCACTTGTGTGGGTAGGCCTAGCGACCGCAAAATGATATGCCCCAAAACACAACGTGAACACATCACATTTTCCCAAAGAAAACAGACCTGCTTTTTGCAAAGTGCCTAGCTGTGGATTTTGGCCTGTAGCTCAACCGGCACCTAGGGAAACCTACCAGACCTGCACATTTTTTAAAACTAGACACCTATGGGAATCCAAAATGGGGTGACTTGTGGGGATCTCACCAGGTTCTGTTACCCAGAATCCTTTGCAAGCCTCAAAATGTGGCCAAAAAAACACTTTTTCCGCACATTCCGGTGACTGAAAGTTCTGGAATCTAAGAGGATCCAATAATTTCCTTTCACCCAGCATTCCCCCAAGTCTCCAGATAAAAATGGTACCTCACTTGTGTGGGTAGGCCTAGCACCCACAACATGACATGCCCCAAAACACAACGTGAACACATCACATTTTCCCAAAGAAATCAGACCTGTTTTTTGCAAAGTGCCTAGTTGTGGATTTTGGTCTCTTTCTCAGCCGGCACATAGGGAAACCTACCAAACATGCACACTTTTGGAAACTAGACACCTATGGGAATCCAAGATAGGGTGACTTGTGGGGCTCTCACCAGCATCAGTTACCCAGAATCCTTTGCAAACCTCAAAATATGGACAAAAAAATATTTTTTCCCTCACATTTCGGTGACAGAAAGTTCTGGAATCTGAGAGGAGCCACAAATTTCCTTTCACCCAGCGTTCCCCCAAGTCTCCCGAAACTAATGGAACCTCACTTGTGTGGGTAGGCCTAGCGCCTGCGACAGGATACACCCCAAAACACAACGTGGACACATCACATTTTCCCAAAGAAAACAGACTGCTTTTTACAAAGTGCCTAGCTGTGGATTTTGGCCTCTAGCTCAGCCGGCACCTAGTGAAACCTACCAATCCTGCACAGTTTTTAAAACTAGACACGTAGGGGAATCCAAGATGGGGTGACTTGTGTGGCTCTCACCAGGTTCTGTTACCCAGAATCCTTTGCAAACCTCAAAATGTGGCCAAAAAAACACTTTTTCCACAAATTTCGGTGACTGAATGTTCTGGAATCTAAGAGGAGCCACAAATTTCCTTCTAACCAGCGTTCCCCAAAATCACCCGATAAAAATGGCACCTCACTTGTGTGGGTAGGCCTAGCACCCGCGACATGACATGCCCCAAAACACAACGTGAACACATCACATTTTCCCAAAGAAATCAGAAATGTTTTTTGCAAAGTGCCTAGTTGTGGATTTTGGTCTCTAGCTCAGCCGGCACCTAGGGAAACCGAACAAACATGCGCACTTTTGAAAACCAGACACCTAGGGGAATCTAAGTTGGGGTGACTTGTGGGGCTCTCACCAGGTTCTGTTACCCACAATCCTTTGCAAATCTCAAAATTTGGCCAAAAAAATACTTTTTCCCTCACATTTCGGTGACAGAAAGTTCTGGAATCTGAGAGGAGCCACAAATTTCCTTTCACCCAGCGTTCCCCCAAGTCTCCCGAAACTAATGGAACCTCACTTGTGTGGGTAGGCCTAGCACCTGCGACAGGATATACCCCAAAACACAACGTGGACACATCACATTTTCCCAAAGAAAACAGACTGCTTTTTGCAAAGTGCCTAGCTGTGGATTTTGGCCTCTAGCTCAGCCGGCACGTAGGGAAACCTACCAAACCTGCACATTTTTTAAAACTAGACACGTAGGGGAATCCAAGATGGGGTGACTTGTGTGGCTCTTACCAGGTTCTGTTACCCAGAATCCTTTGCAAACCTCAAAATGTGGCCAAAGAAACACTTTTTCCACACATTTCGGTGACTGAAAGTTCTGGAATCTAAGAGGAGCCACAAATTTCGTTCCACCCAGCGTTCCCCCAAGTCTCCAGATAAAAATGGTACCTCACTTGTGTGGGTAGGCCTAGCTCCAGCGACATGATATGCCCCAAAACACAACGTGAACACATCACATTTTCCCAAAGAAAACAGACCTGCTTTTTGAAAAGTGACTAGCTGTGGATTTTGGCCTGTAGCTCAGCCGGCACCTAGGGAAACCTACCAAACATGCGCACTTTTGAAAAACAGACACCTAGGGGAATCCAAGATGGGGTGACTTGTAGGGCTCTCACCAGGTTCTGTTACCCACAATCCTTTGGAAACCTCAAAATTTGGCCCAAAAAAAACATTTTCCCTCACATTTCGGTGACAGAAAGTTCTGGAATCTGAGAGGAGCCACACATTTCCATTCACCCAGCATTGCCCCAAGTCTCCTGAAACAAATGGTACCTCACTTGTGTGGGTAGGCCTAGCGACCGCAAAATGATATGCCCCAAAACACAATGTGGACACATCACATTTTCCCAAAGAAAACACTCCTGTTTTTTGCAAACTGCCTAGCTGTGGATTATGGCTTCTAGCTCAGGCAGCACCTAGGGAAACCTACCAAACCTATGCATTTTTTTAAAGTAGACACCTATGGGAATCCAAGATGGGGAGAGGTGTGGGGCTCTCACCAGGTTCTGTTACCCAGAATCCTTGGCAAACCTCAAAACTTGGTCAAAAAAACACTTTTTCCTCATATTTCGGTGACAGAAATTTCAGGAATCTGAGAGGAGCCACAAATTTCCTTCCACCCAGCGTTCCACAAAATCTCCCAATAAAAATGGTACCTCACATGTGTGGGTAGGCCTAGCGCCCGCGACATGATGTGCCCCAAAACACAACGTGGACAAATCACATTTTCCCAAAGAAAACAGACCTCTTTTTTGCAAAGTGCCTAGTTATGGATTTTGGCCTCTAGCTCAGCCGGCAGCTAGGGAAACCTACCAAACCTGTGCATTTTTGAAAACTAGACACCTAGGGGAATCCAAGATGGGGTGACTTGTGGGGCTCTCACCAGGTTCTGTTACCAACAAGCCTTTGCAAACCTCAAAATTTGGCCCCAAAAAATTTTTTCATTATATTTCAGTGACAGAAAGTTCTGGAATCTGAGAGGAGCCACAAATTTCCTTCCACCCAGCGTTCCCCCAAGTCTCCAGATAAAAATGGTACCTCACTTGTGTGGGTAGGCCTAGTGCCCGCAAAATGATATGACCCAAAACACAATGTGGACACATCACATTTTCCCAAAGAAAACACTCCTGTTTTTTGCGAAGTGCCTAGCTGTGGATTATGGCTTCTAGCTCAGCCAGCACCTAGGGAAACCTACCAAACCTATACATTTTCATAAGGTAGACACCTAGGGGAATCCAAGATGGGGAGACTTGTGGGGCTCTCACCAGGTTCTGTTACCCAGAATCCTTTGCAAACCTCAAAACTTGGTCAAAAAAACACTTTTTCCTCATATTTCGGTGACAGAAAGTTCAGGAATCTAAGAGGAGCCACAAATTTCCTTCCACCCAGCGTTCCACAAAATTTCCCGATAAAAATGGCACCTCACTTGTGTGGGTAGGCCTAGCGCCCGTAACATGATATGCCCCAAAACACAACGTGGACACATCACATTTTCCCAAAGAAAACAGACCTGTTTTTTGCAAAGTGCCTAGTTATGGATTTTGGCCTCTAGCTCAGCCGGCACCTAGGGAAACCTACCAAACCTGAGCATTTTTTAAAACCAGACACCTAGGGGAATCCAAGATGGGGTGACTTGTTGGGCCCTCACCAGGTTCTGTTACCCACAAGCCTTTGCAAACTTCAAAATTTGGCCCAAAAAACACCTTTTCCTCACATTTCGAAGACAGAAAGTTCTGGAATCTGAGAGGAGCCACAAACATCCTTCCACCCAGCGTACCCCCAAATCTCCAGATGAAAATGTTACCTCACTTGTGTGGGTAGGCCTAGCGCCTGCAACCGTATATACCCCAAAACACAACATGGACACATCACATTTTCCCAAAGAAAACAAACCTGCTTTTTGCAAAGTGCCTACCTGTGGATTTTGTCCTCTAGCTCAGCCAGCACCTATGGAAACCTACCAAACCTTTGCATTTTTTTAAACTAGACACCTAGGGGAATCCAAGATAGGGTGACTTGTGGGGCTGTCACCAGGTTCTGTTACCCAGAATCCTTTGCATAATTCAAAACTTGGTCAAAAAAACACTTTTTCCTCACATTTCGGAGACAGAAAGTTCTGGAATCTGAGAAGAGCCACAAACTTCCTTCCACCCAGCGTACCCCCAAATCTCCAGATGAAAATATTACCTCACTGGTGTGGGTAGGCCTAGCGCCTGCAACACGATATACCCCAAAACACAACATGGACACATCACATTTTCCCAAAGAAAACAGACCTGCTTTTTGCAAAGTGCCTAGCTGTGGATTTTGGCCTCTAGCTCAGCCGGCACCTAGGGAAACCTATCAAACCTGCACATTTTTTAAAACTAGACACCTAGGGGAATCCAAGATGGGGTGACTTGTGTGGCTCTCACCAGGTTATGTTACCCAGAATCCTTTGCAAACCTCAAAATGTGGCCAAAGAAACACTTTTTCCACACATTTCGGTGACTGAAAGTTCTGGAATCTAAGAGGAGTCACAAATTTCGTTCCACCCAGCGTTCCCCCAAGTCTCCAGATAAAAATGGTACCTCACTTGTGTGGGTAGGCCTAGCGCCCGCGACATAATATGCCCCAAAACACAACGTAGACACATCACATTTTCCCACAGAAAACAGACCTGCTTTTTGCAAAGTGCCTAGCTGTGGATTTTGGCCTGTAGCTCAGCCGGCAACTAGGGAAACCTACCAGACCTGCACATTTTTTAAAACTAGACACCTATGGGAATCCAAAATGGGGTGACTTGTGGGGATCACACCAGGTTCTGTTACCCAGAATCCTTTGCAAGCCTCAAAATTTGGCCAAAAAAACACTTTTTCCGCACATTCTGGTGACTGAAAGTTCTGGAATCTAAGAGGAGCCAATAATTTCCTTCCACCCAGCATTCCCCCAATTCTCCAGATAAAAATGGTACCTCACTTGTGTGGGTAGGCCTAGCGCCCGCGAGATGATATGCCCCAAAAACCAACGTGAACACATCACATTTTCCCAAAGAAAACAGACCTATTTTTCGCAAAGTGCCTAGTTGTGGATTTTGGCCTATAGCTCATCCGGCACCTAGGAAAACCTACCAAACCTGCAAATTTTTGAAAAATAGACACCTATGGGAATCCAAGATGGGGTGACTTGTGGGGCTCTCACCAGGTTCTGTTACCCAGAATCCTTTGCAAACCTCAAAACTTGTTCAAAAAAACACTTTTTCCTCATATTTCGGTGACAGAAAGTTCAGGAATCTGAGAGGAGCCACAAATTTCCTTCCACCCAGCGTTCCACCAAGTCTCCAGATAAAAATGGTACCTCACTTGTGTGGGTAGGCCTAGCGCCCGCGACATGATATGCCCCAAAACACAACGTAGACACATCACATTTTCCCAAAGAAAACAGACCTATTTTTTGCAAAGTGCCTATTTGTGGATTTTGGCCTCTAGCTCAGCCTGCACCTTGGGAAACCTACCAAACCTGCAAATTTTTGAAAAATAGACACCTATGGGAATCCAAGATGGGGTGACTTGTGGGGCTCTCACCAGGTTCTGTTACCCAGAATCCTTTGCAAACCTCAAAACTTGTTAAAAAAAACACTTTTTCCTCACATTTCGGTGACAGAAAGTTCAGGAATCTGAGAGGAGCCACAAATTTCCTTCCACCCAGCGTTCCCCCAAATCTCCCGATAAAAATGGTACCTCACTTGTGTGGGTAGGCCTAGCGCCCGCGACATGATATGCCCCAAAACACAACGTAGACACATCACATTTTCCCAAAGAAAACAGACCTGCTTTTTGCAAAGTGCCTAGCTATGGATTTTGGCCACTAGCTCAGCCGGCACCTAGGGAAACCTACCAAACCTGAAATTTTTGAAAAATAGACACCTATGGGAATCCAAGATGGGGTGACTTGTGGGGCTCTCACCAGGTTCTGTTACCCAGAATCCTTTGCAAACCTCAAAATTTGGCCAAAAAAACACTTTTTCCGCACATTTCGGTGACTGAAAGTTCTGGAATCTAAGAGGATCCACAAATTTCATTCCACCCAGGGTTCCCCCAAGTCTCCAGATACAAATGGAACCTCACTTGTGTGGGTAGGCTTAGCGCCCGCGAAATGATATGCCCCAAAACACAATGTGAACACATCACATTTTCCCAATGAAAACACTCCTGTTTTTTGCAAAGTGCCTAGCTGTGGATTTTGGCCTCTAGCTCAGCCAGCACCTAGGGTACCTACCAAACCTATGCATTTTTTTAAACTAGACACCTAGGGGAATCCAAGATGGGGTGACTTGTGGGGCTCTCACCAGGGTCTGTTACCCAGAATCCTTTGCAAAACTTGGTCAAAAAAACATTTTTTCCTCATGTTGCGGTGACAGAAAGTTCAGGAATCTGAGAGGAGCCACAAATTTCCTTCCACCCAGCGTTCCCCAAAATCTCCCGATAAAAATGGCACCTCACTTGTGTGGGTAGGCCTAGCGCCCGCGACATGATATGCCCCAAAACACAACATGGACACATCACATTTTCCCATAGAAAACAGACCTGTTTTTTGCAAAGTGCCTAGCTATGGATTTTGGCCTCTAGCTCAGCCGGCACCTAGGAAAACCTACCAAACATGCACACTTTTGAAAACTAGACACCTAGGGGAATCCAAGATGGGGTGACTTGTGTGGCTCTCACCAGGTTCTGTTACCCACAATCCTTTGCAAACCTCAAAACTTGGTCAAAAAAACACTTTTTCCTCATATTTCGGTGACTGAAAGTTCAGGAATCTGAGAGGAGCCACAAATTCCCTTCCAACCAGCGTTCCCCAAAATCTCCAGATAAAAATGGCACCTCACTTGTGTGGGTAGGCCTAGCACCCGCGACATGACATGCCCCAAAACACAACGTGAACACATTACATTTTCCCAAAGAAATCAGAAATGTTTTTTGCAAAGTGCCTAGTTGTGGATTTTGGTCTCTAGCTCAGCCGGCACCTATGGAAACCGACCAAACATGCGCACTTTTGAAAACCAGACACCTAGGGGAATCCAAGTTGGGGTGACTTGTGGGGCTCTCACCAGGTTCTGTTACCCTCAATCCTTTGCAAACCTCAAAATTTGGCCAAAAAAATACTTTTTCCCTCACATTTCGGTGACAGAAAGGTCTGGAATCTGAGAGGAGCCACAAATGTCCTTTCACCCAGCATTCCCCCAAGTCTCCCGAAACAAATGGTACCTCACTTGTGTGGGTAGGCCTAGCGACCGCTAAATGATATGCCCCAAAACACAATGTGGACACATCACATTTTCCCAAAGAAAACACTCCTGTTTTTTGCAAAGTGCCTAGCTGTGGATTTTGGCCTGTAGCTCAGCCGCACCTAGGGAAACCTACCAATTCTGCGCATTTATGAAAACTAGACACCTATGGGAATCCAAGATGGGGTGACTTGTAGGGCTCTCACCAGGTTCTGTGACACAGAATCCTTTGCAAACCTCAAAATATGGCCAAAAAATACATCTTTTCCTTACATTTTGGTGACAGAAAGTTCTGGAATCTGAGAGGAGCCACAAATTTCCTTCCACTCAGCGTTCCCCCAATTCTCCAGATGATAATGGTACCTCATTTGTGTGGGTAGGCCTAGCGCCCGCGACATAATATGCCCCAAAACACAACGTAGACACATCACATTTTCCCACAGAAAACAGACCTGCTTTTTGCAAAGTGCCTAGCTGTGGATTTTGGCCTGTAGCTCAGCCGGCAACTAGGGAAACCTACCAGACCTGCACATTTTTTAAAACTAGACACCTATGGGAATCCAAAATGGGGTGACTTGTGGGGATCACACCAGGTTCTGTTACCCAGAATCCTTTGCAAGCCTCAAAATTTGGCCAAAAAAACACTTTTTCCGCACATTCTGGTGACTGAAAGTTCTGGAATCTAAGAGGAGCCAATAATTTCCTTCCACCCAGCATTCCCCCAATTCTCCAGATAAAAATGGTACCTCACTTGTGTGGGTAGGCCTAGCGCCCGCGAGATGATATGCCCCAAAAACCAACGTGAACACATCACATTTTCCCAAAGAAAACAGACCTATTTTTCGCAAAGTGCCTAGTTGTGGATTTTGGCCTATAGCTCATCCGGCACCTAGGAAAACCTACCAAACCTGCAAATTTTTGAAAAATAGACACCTATGGGAATCCAAGATGGGGTGACTTGTGGGGCTCTCACCAGGTTCTGTTACCCAGAATCCTTTGCAAACCTCAAAACTTGTTCAAAAAAACACTTTTTCCTCATATTTCGGTGACAGAAAGTTCAGGAATCTGAGAGGAGCCACAAATTTCCTTCCACCCAGCGTTCCACCAAGTCTCCAGATAAAAATGGTACCTCACTTGTGTGGGTAGGCCTAGCGCCCGCGACATGATATGCCCCAAAACACAACGTAGACACATCACATTTTCCCAAAGAAAACAGACCTATTTTTTGCAAAGTGCCTATTTGTGGATTTTGGCCTCTAGCTCAGCCTGCACCTTGGGAAACCTACCAAACCTGCAAATTTTTGAAAAATAGACACCTATGGGAATCCAAGATGGGGTGACTTGTGGGGCTCTCACCAGGTTCTGTTACCCAGAATCCTTTGCAAACCTCAAAACTTGTTAAAAAAAACACTTTTTCCTCACATTTCGGTGACAGAAAGTTCAGGAATCTGAGAGGAGCCACAAATTTCCTTCCACCCAGCGTTCCCCCAAATCTCCCGATAAAAATGGTACCTCACTTGTGTGGGTAGGCCTAGCGCCCGCGACATGATATGCCCCAAAACACAACGTAGACACATCACATTTTCCCAAAGAAAACAGACCTGCTTTTTGCAAAGTGCCTAGCTATGGATTTTGGCCACTAGCTCAGCCGGCACCTAGGGAAACCTACCAAACCTGAAATTTTTGAAAAATAGACACCTATGGGAATCCAAGATGGGGTGACTTGTGGGGCTCTCACCAGGTTCTGTTACCCAGAATCCTTTGCAAACCTCAAAATTTGGCCAAAAAAACACTTTTTCCGCACATTTCGGTGACTGAAAGTTCTGGAATCTAAGAGGATCCACAAATTTCATTCCACCCAGGGTTCCCCCAAGTCTCCAGATACAAATGGAACCTCACTTGTGTGGGTAGGCTTAGCGCCCGCGAAATGATATGCCCCAAAACACAATGTGAACACATCACATTTTCCCAATGAAAACACTCCTGTTTTTTGCAAAGTGCCTAGCTGTGGATTTTGGCCTCTAGCTCAGCCAGCACCTAGGGTACCTACCAAACCTATGCATTTTTTTAAACTAGACACCTAGGGGAATCCAAGATGGGGTGACTTGTGGGGCTCTCACCAGGGTCTGTTACCCAGAATCCTTTGCAAAACTTGGTCAAAAAAACATTTTTTCCTCATGTTGCGGTGACAGAAAGTTCAGGAATCTGAGAGGAGCCACAAATTTCCTTCCACCCAGCGTTCCCCAAAATCTCCCGATAAAAATGGCACCTCACTTGTGTGGGTAGGCCTAGCGCCCGCGACATGATATGCCCCAAAACACAACATGGACACATCACATTTTCCCATAGAAAACAGACCTGTTTTTTGCAAAGTGCCTAGCTATGGATTTTGGCCTCTAGCTCAGCCGGCACCTAGGAAAACCTACCAAACATGCACACTTTTGAAAACTAGACACCTAGGGGAATCCAAGATGGGGTGACTTGTGTGGCTCTCACCAGGTTCTGTTACCCACAATCCTTTGCAAACCTCAAAACTTGGTCAAAAAAACACTTTTTCCTCATATTTCGGTGACTGAAAGTTCAGGAATCTGAGAGGAGCCACAAATTCCCTTCCAACCAGCGTTCCCCAAAATCTCCAGATAAAAATGGCACCTCACTTGTGTGGGTAGGCCTAGCACCCGCGACATGACATGCCCCAAAACACAACGTGAACACATTACATTTTCCCAAAGAAATCAGAAATGTTTTTTGCAAAGTGCCTAGTTGTGGATTTTGGTCTCTAGCTCAGCCGGCACCTATGGAAACCGACCAAACATGCGCACTTTTGAAAACCAGACACCTAGGGGAATCCAAGTTGGGGTGACTTGTGGGGCTCTCACCAGGTTCTGTTACCCTCAATCCTTTGCAAACCTCAAAATTTGGCCAAAAAAATACTTTTTCCCTCACATTTCGGTGACAGAAAGGTCTGGAATCTGAGAGGAGCCACAAATGTCCTTTCACCCAGCATTCCCCCAAGTCTCCCGAAACAAATGGTACCTCACTTGTGTGGGTAGGCCTAGCGACCGCAAAATGATATGCCCCAAAACACAATGTGGACACATCACATTTTCCCAAAGAAAACACTCCTGTTTTTTGCAAAGTGCCTAGCTGTGGATTTTGGCCTGTAGCTCAGCCGCACCTAGGGAAACCTACCAATTCTGCGCATTTATGAAAACTAGACACCTATGGGAATCCAAGATGGGGTGACTTGTAGGGCTCTCACCAGGTTCTGTGACACAGAATCCTTTGCAAACCTCAAAATATGGCCAAAAAATACATCTTTTCCTTACATTTTGGTGACAGAAAGTTCTGGAATCTGAGAGGAGCCACAAATTTCCTTCCACTCAGCGTTCCCCCAATTCTCCAGATGATAATGGTACCTCATTTGTGTGGGTAGGCCTAGCGCCTGCGACAGGATATACCACAAAACACAACGTGGACACATCACATTTTCCCAAAGAAAACAGACCTGCTTTTTGCAAAGAGCCTAGCTGTGGATTTTGGCCTCTAGCTCAGCCGGCACCTAGGGAAACCTACCAAACCTGCACATTTTTGAAAACTAGACACCTAGGGGAATCCAAGATGGGGTGACTTGTGTGGCTCTCACCAGGTTATGTTACCCAGAATCCTTTGCAAACCTCAAAATGTGGCCAAAAAAACACTTTTTCCACACATTTCGGTGACTGAAAGTTCTGGAATCTAAGAGGAGTCACAAATTTCGTTCCACCCAGCATTCCCCCAAGTCTCCAGATAAAAATGGTACCTCACTTGTGTAGGTAGGCCTAGCGACCGCAAAATGATATGCCCCAAAACACAACGTGAACACATCACATTTTCCCAAAGAAAACAGACCTGCTTTTTGCAAAGTGCCTAGCTGTGGATTTTGGCCTGTAGCTCAGCCGCACCTAGGGAAACCTACCAATCCTGCGCATTTATGAAAACTAGACACCTGTGGGAATCCAAGATGGGGTGACTTGTAGGGCTCTCACCAGGTTCTTTGACCCAGAATCCTTTGCAAACCTCAAAATATGGCCAAAAAAACACCTTTTCCTTATATTTCGGTGACAGAAAGTTCTGGAATCTGAAAGGAGACACAAATTTCCTTCCACCCAGCGTTCCACCAAGTCTTCAGATAAAAATGGTACCTCACTTGTGTGGGTAGGCCTAGCGCCCGCGACATGATATGCCCCAAAACACAACGTAGACACATCACATTTTCCCAAAGAAAACAGACCTATTTTTTGCAAAGTGCCTAGTTGTGGATTTTGGCCTCTAGCTCAGTCTGCACCTTGGGAAACCTACCAAACCTGCTCATTTTTGAAAAATAGACACCTATGGGAATCCAAGATGGGATGACTTGTGGGGCTCTCACCAGGTTCTGTTACCCAGAATCCTTTGCAAACCTCAAAACTTGGTCAAAAAAACATTTTTTCCTCATATTGCGGTGACAGAAAGTTCAGGAATCTGAGAGGAGCCACAAATTTCCTTCCACCCAGCGTTCCCCAAAATCTCCTGATAAAAATGGCACCTCACTTGTGTGGGTAGGCCTAGCGCCAGCGACATGATATGCCCCAAAACACAACGTGGACATATCACATTTTCCCATAGAAAACAGACCTGTTTTTTGCAAAGTGCCTAGCTATGGATTTTGGCCTCTAGCTCAGCCGGCACCTAGGAAAACCTACCAAACATGCGCACTTTTGAAAACTAGACACCTAGGGGAATCCAAGATGGGGTGACTTGTGTGGCTCTCACCAGGTTCTGTTACCCAGAATCCTTTGCAAACCTCAAAACTTGGCCAAAAAAAAACTTTTTCCCTCACATTTCGGTGACAGAAAGTTCAGGAATCTGAGAGGAGCCACAAATTACCTTCCAACCAGCGTTCTCCAAAATCTCCCGATAAAAATGGCACCTCACTTGTGTGGGTAGGCCTAGCACCCGCGACATGACATGCCCCAAAACACAACGTGAACACATCACATTTTCCCAAAGAAATCAGAAATGTTTTTTGCAAAGTGACTAGTTGTGGATTTTGGTCTCTAGCTCAGCCGGCACCTATGGAAACCGACCAAACATGCGCACTTTTGAAAACCAGACACCTAGGGGAATCCAAGTTGGGGTGACTTGTGGGGCTCTCACCAGGTTCTGTTACCCACAATCCTTTGCAAACCTCAAAATTTGGCCAAAAAAATACTTTTTCCCTCACATTTCGGTGACAGAAAGTTCTGGAATCTGAGAGGAGCCACAATGTCCTTTCACCCAGCATTCCCCCAAGTCTCCCGAAACAAATGGTACCTCACTTGTGTGGGTAGGCCTAGCAACCGCAAAATGATATGCCCCAAAACACAATGTGGACACATCACATTTTCCCAAAGAAAACACTCCTGTTTTTTGCAAAGTGCCTAGCTGTGGTTTTTGGCCTCTAGCTCAGCCAGCACCTAGGGAAACCTACCAAACCTATGCATTTTTTTAAACTAGACACCCAGGGGAATCCAAGATGGGGTGGCATGTGGGCCTCTCACCAGGTTCTGTTACCCAGAATCCTTTGCAAACCTCAAAACTTGGTCAAAAAAACACTTTTTCCTCATATTTCGGTGACTGAAAGTTCTGGAATCTGAGAGGAGCCAAAAATTTCCTTCCACCCAGCATTCCCCAAAATCTCCAGATAAAAATGGCACTTCACTTGTGTGGTTAGGCCTAGCGCCCGCGACATGATATGCCCCAAAACACAACGTGGACACATCACATTTTCCCAAAGAAAATAGACCTGTTTTTTACAAAGTGCTTTGTTGTGGATTTTGGCCTCTAGCTCAGCCAGCACCTAGGGAAACCTACCAAACCTATGCATTTTTTAAAACTAGACACCTAGGGGAATCCAAGATGGGGTGGCATGTGGGCCTCTCACCAGGTTCTGTTAACCACAATCCTTTGCAAACCTCAAAATTTGGCCAAAAAAACACTTTTTCCTTACATTTTGGTGACAGAAAGTTCTGGAATCTGAGAGGAGCCACAAATTTCCTTCCAGCGTTCCCCCAAATCTCCAGATGATAATGGTACCTCACTTGTGTGGGTAGGCCTAGCGCCTGCGACAGGATATACCCCAAAACACAACGTGGACACATCACATTTTCCCAAAGAAAAAAGACCTGCTTTTTGCAAAGAGCCTAGCTGTGGATTTTGGCCTCTAGCTCAGCCAGCACCTAGGGAAACCTTCCAAACCTGCACATTTTTGAAAACTAGACACCTAGAGGAATCCAAGATGGGGTGACTTGTGTGGCTCTCACCAGGTTATGTTACCCAGAATCCTTTGCAAACCTCAAAATGTGGCCAAAAAAACACTTTTTCCACACATTTCGGTGACTGAAAGTTCTGGAATCTAAGAGGAGTCACAAATTTCGTTCCACCCAGCGTTCCCCCAAGTCTCCAGATAAAAATGGTACCTCACTTGTGTGGGTAGGCCTAGCGCCCGCGACATGATATGCCCCAAAACACAACGTGAACACATCACATTTTCCCAAAGAAAACAGACCTGCTTTTTGCAAAGTGCCTAGCTGTGGATTTTGGCCTGTATCTCAGCCGCACCTAGGGAAACCTACCAATCCTGCGCATTTATGAAAACTAGACACCCATGGGAATCCAAAATGGGGTGACTTGTAGGGCTCTCACCAGGTTCTGTGACCCAGACTCCTTTGCAAACCTCAAAATATGGCCAAAAAAAACACATTTTCCTTATATTTCGGTGACAGAAAGCTCTGGAATCTGAAAGGAGCCACAAATTTCCTTCCACCCAGCGTTCCACCAAGTCTCCAGATAAAAATGGTACCTCACTTGTGTGGGTAGGCCTAGCGCCCGCGACATGATATGCCCCAAAACACAACGTAGACACATCACATTTTCCCAAAGAAAACAGACCTATTTTTTGCAAAGTGCCTAGTTGTGGATTTTGGCCTCTAGCTCAGCCTGCACCTTGGGAAACCTACCAAACCTGCAAATTTTTGAAAAATAGACACCTATGGGAATCCAAGATGGGGTGACTTGTGGGGCTCTCACCAGGTTCTGTTACCCAGAATCCTTTGCAAACCTAAAAATGTGGCCAAAAAAACACTTTTTCCGCACATTTCGGTGACTGAAAGTTCTGGAATCTAAGAGGAGCCACAAATTTCCTTCCATCCAGCGTTCCCCCAAGTCTCCAGATACAAATGGTACCTCACTTGTATGGGTAGGCCTAGCGCCCGCAAAATGATATGCCCCAAAATACAATGTGGACACATCACATTTTCCCAATGAAAAAACTCCTGTTTTTTGCAAAGTGCCTAGCTGTGGATTTTGGCCTCTAGCTCAGCCAGCACCTAGGGTACCTACCAAACCTATGCATTTTTTAAAACTAGACATCTAGGGGAATCCAAGATGGGGTGACTTGTGGGGCTCTCGCCAGGTTCTGTTACCCAGAATCCTTTGCAAACCTCAAAACTTGGTCAAAAAAACACTTTTCCTCATATTTCGGTGACTGAAAGTTCAGGAATCTGAGAGGAGCCACAAATTTCCTTCCACCCAGCGTTCCCCAAAATCTCCCGATAAAAATGGCACCTCACTTGTGTGGGTAGGCCTAGCGCCTGCGACATGATATGCCCCAAAACACAACGTGGACACATCACATTTTCCCATAGAAAACAACCTGTTTTTTGCAAAGTGCCTAGCTATGGATTTTGGCCTCTAGCTCAGCCGGCACCTAGGAAAACCTACCAAACATGCGCACTTTTGAAAACTAGACACCTAGGGGAATCCAAGATGGGGTGACTTGTGGGGCTCTCACCAGGTTCTGTTACCCAGAATCCTTTGCAAACCTCAAAACTTGGTCAAAAAAACACTTTTTCCTCATATTTCGGTGACAGAAAGTTCAGGAATCTGAGAGGAGCCACAAATTTCCTTCCAACCAGCGTTCCCCAAAATCTCCCGATAAAAATGGCACCTCACTTGTGTGGGTAGGCCTAGCACCCGCGACATGACATGCCCCAAAACACAACGTGAACACATCACATTTTCCCAAAGAAATCAGAAATGTTTTTTGCAAAGTGCCTAGTTGTGGATTTTGGTCTCTAGCTCAGCCGGCACCTAGAGAAACCTACCAAACCTGCACATTTTTGAAAACTAGACACCTAGGGGAATCCAAGATGGGGTGACTTGTGGGGCTCTCACCAGGTTCTGTTACCCAGAATCGTTTGCAAACCTAAAAATGTGGCCAAAAAAACACTTTTTCCGCACATTTCGGTGACTGAAAGTTCTGGAATCTAAGAGGAGCCACAAATTTCCTTCCACCCAGCGTTCCCCCAAGTCTCCAGATACAAATGGTACCTCACTTGTATGGGTAGGCCTAGCGCCCGCGAAATGATATGCCCCAAAATACAATGTGGACACATCACATTTTCCCAATGAAAAAACTCCTGTTTTTTGCAAAGTGCCTAGCTGTGGATTTTGGCCTCTAGCTCAGCCAGCACCTAGGGTACCTACCAAACCTATGCATTTTTTAAAACTAGACACCTAGGGGAATCCAAGATGGGGTGACTTGTGGGGCTCTCACCAGGTTCTGTTACCCAGAATCCTTTGCAAACCTCAAAACTTGGTCAAAAAAACACTTTTTCCTCATATTTCGGTGACAGAAAGTTCAGGAATCTGAGAGGAGCCACAAATTTCATTCCACCCAGCGTTCCCCAAAATCTCCCGATAAAAATGGCACCTCACTTCTGTGGGTAGGCCTAGCGCCTGCGACATGATATGCCCCAAAACACAACGTGGACACATCACATTTTCCCATAGAAAACAGACCTGTTTTTTGCAAAGTGCCTAGCTATGGATTTTGGCCTCTAGCTCAGCCGGCACGTCGGAAAACCTACCAAACATGCGCACTTTTGAAAACTAGACACCTAGGGGAATCCAAGATGGGGTGACTTGTGGGGCTCTCACCAGGTTCTGTTACCCAGAATCCTTTGCAAACCTCAAAACTTGGTCCAAAAAACACTTTTTCCTCATATTTCGGTGACAGAAAGTTCAGGAATCTGAGAGGAGCCACAAATTTCCTTCTAACCAGCGTTCCCCAAAATCTCCCGATAAAAATGGCACCTCACTTGTGTGGGTAGGCCTAGCTCCCGCGACATGACATGCCCCAAAACACAACGTGAACACATCACATTTTTCCAAAGAAATGAGAAATGTTTTTTGCAAAGTGCCTAGTTGTGGATTTTGGTCTCTAGCTCAGCCGGCACCTAGGGAAACCGAACAAACATGCGCACTTTTGAAAACCAGACACCTACGGGAATCCAAGTTGGGGTGACTTGTGGGGCTCTCACCAGGTTCTGTTACCCACAATCCTTTGCAAATCTCAAAATTTGGCCAAAAAAATACTTTTTCCCTCACATTTCGGTGACAGAAAGTTCTGGAATCTGAGAGGAGCCACAAATGTCCTTTTACCCAGCATTGCGCCAAGTCTCCCGAAACAAATGGTACCTCACTTCTGTGGGTAGGCCTAGCGACCGCAAAATGATATGCCCCAAAACACAACGTGAACACATCACATTTTCCCAAAGAAAACAGACCTGCTTTTTGCAAAGTGCCTAGCTGTGGATTTTGGCCTGTAGCTCAGCCGGCACCTAGGGAAACCTACCAGACCTGCACATTTTTTAAAACTAGACACCTATGGGAATCCAAAATGGGGTGACTTGTGGGGATCTCACCAGGTTCTGTTACCCAGAATCCTTTGCAAGCCTCAAAATTTGGCCCAAAAAACACTTTTTCCGCACATTCCGGTGACTGAAAGCTCTGGAATCTAAGAGGAGCCAATAATTTCCTTCCACCCAGCGTTCCCCCAACTCTCCAGATAAAAATGGTACCTCACTTGTGCGGGTAGGCCTAGCGCCCGCGACATGATATGCCCCAGAAACCAACGTGAACACATCACATTTTCCCAAAGAAATCAGACCTGTTTTTTGCAAAGTGCCTAGTTGTGGATTTTGGCCTCTAGCTCATCCAGCACCTAGGAAAACCTACCAAACATGCGCACTTTTGAAAACTAAACACCTAGGGGAATCCAAGAATGGGGTGACTTGTGGGGCTCTCACCAGGTTCTGTTACCCAGAATCCTTTGCAAACCTC
Source organism: Pleurodeles waltl (assembly GCF_031143425.1). Taxonomy (NCBI): domain Eukaryota; kingdom Metazoa; phylum Chordata; class Amphibia; order Caudata; family Salamandridae; genus Pleurodeles; species Pleurodeles waltl. The sequence continues at coordinate 886,363,385 of NC_090446.1, forward strand.
AAAATTTGGACAAAAAAATACTTTTTCCCTCACTTTTCGGTGACAGAAAGTTCTGGAATCTGAGAGGAGCCACAAATTTCCTTTCACCCAGCATTCCCCTAAGTCTCCAGATAAAAATGGTACCTCACTTGTGTGGGTAGGCCTAGCAACCTCAACATGACATGCCCCAAAACACAACGTGAACACATCACATTTTCCCAAAGAAATCAGACCTGTTTTTTGCAAAGTGCCTAGTTGTGGATTTTGGTCTCTTTCTCAGCCGGCACCTAGGGAAACCTTCCAAACATGCACACTTTTGAAAACTAGAAACCTATTGGAATCCAAGATAGGGTGACTTGTGGGGCTCTCACCAGGTTCTGTTACCCAGAATCCTTTGCAAACCTCAAAATTTGGACAAAAAAATATTTTTTCCCTCACATTTCGGTGACAGAAAGTTCTGGAATCTGAGAGGAGCCACCAATTTCCTTTCACCCAGCGTTCCCCCAAGTCTCCCGAAACTAATGGTACCTCACTTGTGTGGGTAGGCCTAGCGCCTGCGACAGGATATACCCCAAAACACAACGTTGACACATCACATTTTCCCAAAGAAAACAGACTGCTTTTTGCAAAGTGCCTAGCTGTGGATTTTGGCCTCTAGCTCAGCCGGCACGCAGGGAAACCTACCAAACCTGCACATTTTTTTAAACTAGACACGTAGGGGAATCCAAGATGGGGTGACTTGTGTGGCTCTCACCAGGTTCTGTTACCCAGAATCCTTTGCAATCCTCAAAATGTGGCCAAAAAAACACTTTTTCCACACATTTCGGTGACTGAAAGTTCTGGAATCTAAGAGGAGCCACAAATTTCGTTCCACCCAGCGTTCCCCCAAGTCTCCAGATAAAAATGGTACCTCACTTGTGTGGGTAGGCCTAGCGCCAGCGACATGATATGCCCCAAAACACAACGTGAACACATCACATTTTCCCAAAGAAAACAGACCTGCTTTTTGAAAAGTGACTAGCTGTGGATTTTGGCCTGTAGCTCAGCCGGCACCTAGGGAAACCTACCAAACATGCGCACTTTTGAAAAACAGACACCTAGGGGAATCCAAGATGGGGTGACTTGTGGGGCTCTCACCAGGTTCTGTTACCCACAATCCTTTGCAAACCTCAAAATTTGGCCCAAAAAAAACTTTTTCCCTCACATTTCGGTGACAGAAAGTTCTGGACTCTGAGAGGAGCCACACATTTCCGTTCACCCAGCATTGCCCCAAGTCTCCTGAAACAAATGGTACCTCACTTGTGTGGGTAGGCCTAGCGACCGCAAAATGATATGCCCCAAAACACAACGTGAACACATCACATTTTCCCAAAGAAAACAGACCTGCTTTTTGCAAAGTGCCTAGCTGTGGATTTTGGCCTGTAGCTCAACCGGCACCTAGGGAAACCTACCAGACCTGCACATTTTTTAAAACTAGACACCTATGGGAATCCAAAATGGGGTGACTTGTGGGGATCTCACCAGGTTCTGTTACCCAGAATCCTTTGCAAGCCTCAAAATGTGGCCAAAAAAACACTTTTTCCGCACATTCCGGTGACTGAAAGTTCTGGAATCTAAGAGGATCCAATAATTTCCTTTCACCCAGCATTCCCCCAAGTCTCCAGATAAAAATGGTACCTCACTTGTGTGGGTAGGCCTAGCACCCACAACATGACATGCCCCAAAACACAACGTGAACACATCACATTTTCCCAAAGAAATCAGACCTGTTTTTTGCAAAGTGCCTAGTTGTGGATTTTGGTCTCTTTCTCAGCCGGCACATAGGGAAACCTACCAAACATGCACACTTTTGGAAACTAGACACCTATGGGAATCCAAGATAGGGTGACTTGTGGGGCTCTCACCAGCATCAGTTACCCAGAATCCTTTGCAAACCTCAAAATATGGACAAAAAAATATTTTTTCCCTCACATTTCGGTGACAGAAAGTTCTGGAATCTGAGAGGAGCCACAAATTTCCTTTCACCCAGCGTTCCCCCAAGTCTCCCGAAACTAATGGAACCTCACTTGTGTGGGTAGGCCTAGCGCCTGCGACAGGATATACCCCAAAACACAACGTGGACACATCACATTTTCCCAAAGAAAACAGACTGCTTTTTACAAAGTGCCTAGCTGTGGATTTTGGCCTCTAGCTCAGCCGGCACCTAGTGAAACCTACCAAACCTGCACAGTTTTTAAAACTAGACACGTAGGGGAATCCAAGATGGGGTGACTTGTGTGGCTCTCACCAGGTTCTGTTACCCAGAATCCTTTGCAAACCTCAAAATGTGGCCAAAAAAACACTTTTTCCACAAATTTCGGTGACTGAAAGTTCTGGAATCTAAGAGGAGCCACAAATTTCCTTCTAACCAGCGTTCCCCAAAATCACCCGATAAAAATGGCACCTCACTTGTGTGGGTAGGCCTAGCACCCGCGACATGACATGCCCCAAAACACAACGTGAACACATCACATTTTCCCAAAGAAATCAGAAATGTTTTTTGCAAAGTGCCTAGTTGTGGATTTTGGTCTCTAGCTCAGCCGGCACCTAGGGAAACCGAACAAACATGCGCACTTTTGAAAACCAGACACCTAGGGGAATCTAAGTTGGGGTGACTTGTGGGGCTCTCACCAGGATCTGTTACCCACAATCCTTTGCAAATCTCAAAATTTGGCCAAAAAAATACTTTTTCCCTCACATTTCGGTGACAGAAAGTTCTGGAATCTGAGAGGAGCCACAAATTTCCTTTCACCCAGCGTTCCCCCAAGTCTCCCGAAACTAATGGAACCTCACTTGTGTGGGTAGGCCTAGCACCTGCGACAGGATATACCCCAAAACACAACGTGGACACATCACATTTTCCCAAAGAAAACAGACTGCTTTTTGCAAAGTGCCTAGCTGTGGATTTTGGCCTCTAGCTCAGCCGGCACGTAGGGAAACCTACCAAACCTGCACATTTTTTAAAACTAGACACGTAGGGGAATCCAAGATGGGGTGACTTGTGTGGCTCTTACCAGGTTCTGTTACCCAGAATCCTTTGCAAACCTCAAAATGTGGCCAAAGAAACACTTTTTCCACACATTTCGGTGACTGAAAGTTCTGGAATCTAAGAGGAGCCACAAATTTCGTTCCACCCAGCGTTCCCCCAAGTCTCCAGATAAAAATGGTACCTCACTTGTGTGGGTAGGCCTAGCGCCAGCGACATGATATGCCCCAAAACACAACGTGAACACATCACATTTTCCCAAAGAAAACAGACCTGCTTTTTGAAAAGTGACTAGCTGTGGATTTTGGCCTGTAGCTCAGCCGGCACCTAGGGAAACCTACCAAACATGCGCACTTTTGAAAAACAGACACCTAGGGGAATCCAAGATGGGGTGACTTGTAGGGATCTCACCGGTTCTGTTACCCACAATCCTTTGGAAACCTCAAAATTTGGCCCAAAAAAAACATTTTCCCTCACATTTCGGTGACAGAAAGTTCTGGAATCTGAGAGGAGCCACACATTTCCATTCACCCAGCATTGCCCCAAGTCTCCTGAAACAAATGGTACCTCACTTGTGTGGGTAGGCCTAGCGACCGCAAAATGATATGCCCCAAAACACAACGTGAACACATCACATTTTCCCAAAGAAAACAGACCTGCTTTTTGCAAAGTGCCTAGCTGTGGATTTTGGCCTGTAGCTCAGCCGGCACCTAGGGAAACCTACCAGACCTGCACATTTTCTAAAACTAGACACCTATGGGAATCCAAAATGGGGTGACTTGTGGGGATCTCACCAGGTTCTGTTACCCAGAATCCTTTGCAAGCCTCAAAATGTGGCCAAAAAAACACTTTTTCCGCACATTCCGGTGACTGAAAGTTCTGGAATCTAAGAGGAGCCAATAATTTCCTTTCACCCAGCATTCCCCCAAGTCTCCAGATAAAAATGGTACCTCACTTGTGTGGGTAGGCCTTGCACCCGCAACATGACATGCCCCAAAACACAACGTGAACACATCACATTTTCCCAAAGAAATCAGACCTGTTTTTTGCAAAGTGCCTAGTTGTGGATTTTGGTCTCTTTCTCAGCCGGCACCTAGGGAAACCTACCAAACATGCACACTTTTGAAAACTAGACACCTATGGGAATCCAAGATAGGGTGACTTGTGGGGCTCTCACCAGGTTCAGTTACCCAGAATCCTTTGCAAACCTCAAAATATGGACAAAAAAATATTTTTTCCCTCACATTTCGGTGACAGAAAGTTCTGGAATCTGAGAGGAGCCACAAATTTCCTTTCACCCAGCGTTCCCCCAAGTCTCCCGAAACTAATGGAACCTCACTTGTGTGGGTAGGCCTAGCGCCTGCGACAGGATATACCCCAAAATACAACGTGGACACATCACATTTTCCCAAAGAAAACAGACTGCTTTTTGCAAAGTGCCTAGCTGTGGATTTTGGCCTCTAGCTCAGCCGGCACCTAGTGAAACCTACCAAACCTGCACAGTTTTTAAAACTAGACACGTAGGGGAATCCAAGATGGGGTGACTTGTGTGGCTCTCACCAGGTTCTGTTACCCAGAATCCTTTGCAAACCTCAAAATGTGGCCAAAAAAACACTTTTTCCACAAATTTCGGTGACTGAAAGTTCTGGAATCTAAGAGGAGCCACAAATTTCGTTCCACCCGGCGTTACCCCAAGTCTCCAGATAAAAATGGTACCTCACTTGTGTGGGTACGCCTAGCGCCAGCGACATGATATGCCCCAAAACACAACGTGAACACATCACATTTTCCCAAAGAAAACAGACCTGCTTTTTGAAAAGTGACTAGCTGTGGATTTTGGCCTGTAGCTCAGCCGGCACCTAGGGAAACCTACCAAACCTGCACATTTTTTTTAACTAGACACCTAGGGGAATCAAAGATGGTGTGACTTGTGGGGCTCTCACCAGGGTCTGTTACCCGGAATCCTTTGCATACCACAAGACTTGGTCAAAAAACACTTTTTCCTCATATTTCGGTGACAGAAAGTTCAGGAATCTGAGAGGAGCCACAAATTTCCTTCCACCCAGCGTTCCCCAAAATCTCCCGATAAAAATGGCACCTCACTTGTGTGGTTAGGCCTCGCGCCCGCGACATGATATGCCCCAAAACACAACGTGGACACATCACAATTTCCCAAAGAAAATAGACCTGTTTTTTGCAAAGTGCCTAGTTGTGGATTTTGGCCTCTAGCTCAGCCGGCACCTAGGGAACCCTACCAATCCTGCGCATTTATGAAAACTAGACACCTATGGGAATCCAAGATGAGGTGACTTGTGGGGCTCTCACCAGGTTCTGTGACCCAGAATCCTTTGCAAACCTCAAAATGTGGCCAAAAAAACACTTGTTCCTTATATTTCGGTGACAGAAAGTTCTGGAATCTGAGAGGAGCCACAAATTTCCTTCCACCCAGCATTCCCCCAAGTCGCCAGATAAAAATGGTACCTCGCTTGTGTAGGCAGGCCTAGCGCCCGAGACATGATATTTCCCAAAAAACAATGTGGACACATCACATTTTCCCAAAGAAAACACTCCTGTTTTTTGCAAAGTGCCTAGCTGTGGATTTTGGCATCTAGCGCAGTCGGCACCTAGAGAAACCTACCAAACCTGCACATTTTTGAAAACTAGACACCTAGGGGAATCCAAGATGGGGTGACTTGTGTGGCTCTCACCAGGCCCTGTTTCCCAGAATCCTTTGCAAACCTCAAAATGTGGCCAAAAAAAAACCTTTTCCTCACATTTCGGTGACTGAAAGTTCTGGAATCTAAGAGGAGCCACAAATTTCGTTCCACCCAGCGTTCCCCCAAGTCTCCAGATAAAAATGGTACCTCACTTGTGAGGGTAGGCCTAGCGACCGCGACATGATATGCCCCAAAACACAACGTGAACACATCACATTTTCCCAAAGAAAACAGACCTGCTTTTTGCAAAGTGCCTAGCTGTGGATTTCGGCCTGTAGCTCAGCCGGCACCTAGGGAAACCTACCAAACCTGCACATTTTTTAAAACTAGACACCTATGGGAATCCAAGGTGGGGTGACTTTTGGGGCTCTCACCAGGTTCTGTTACCCAGAATCCTTTGCAAACCTCAAAATTTGGCAAAAAAAACACTTTTTCCTTATATTTCGGTGACAGAAAGTTCTGGAATTTGAGAGGAGCCACAAATTTCCTTCCACCCAGCGTTCCCCCAAGTCTCCAGATAAAAATGGTACCTCACTTGTGTGGGTAGGCCTAGCGCCCGCGAAATGATATGCCCCAAAACACAATGTGGACACATCACATTTTCCCAAAGAAAACACTCCTGTTTTTTGCAAAGTGCCTAGCTGTGGATTATGGCTTCTAGCTCAGTCAGCAACTAGGGAAACCTATCAAACCTATGCATTTTTTTAAAGTAGACACCTAGGGGAATCCAAGATGGGGAGAGCTGTGGAGCTCTCACCAGGTTCTGTTACCCAGAATCCTTGGCAAACCTCAAAACTTGGTCAAAAAAACACTTTTTCCTCATATTTCGGTGACGGAAAGTCCAGGAATCTGAGAGGAGCCACAAATTTCCTTCCACCCAGCGTTCCACAAAATCTCCCAATAAAAATGGTACCTCACTTGTGTGGGTAGGCCTAGCGCCCGCAACATGATGTGCCCCAAAACACAACGTGGACACATCACATTTTCCCAAAGAAAACAGACCTCTTTTTTGCAAAGTGCCTAGTTATGGATTTTGGCCTCTAGCTCAGCCGGCACCTAGGGAAACCTACCAAACCTGCACATTTTTTAAAATCAGACACCTAGGGGAATCCAAGATGGGGTGACTTTTTGGGCTCTCACCAGGTTCTGTTACCAACAAGCCTTTGCAAACCTCAAAATTTGCCCCCAAAACAACTTTTTCATTATATTTCAGTGACAGAAAGTTCTGGAATCTAAGAGGAGCCACAAATTTCCTTCCACCCAGCGTTCCCCCAAGTCTCCAGATAAAAATGGTACCTCACTTGTGTGGGTAGGCCTAGCGCCCGCAAAATGATATGCCCCAAAACACAATGTGAACACATCACATTTTCACAAAGAAAACACTCCTGTTTTTTGCAAAGTGCCTAGCTGTGGATTATGGCTTCTAGCTCAGCCAGCACCTAGGGAAACCTACCAAACCTATGCATTTTCATAAGGTAGACACCTAGGGGAATCCAAGATGGGGAGACTTGTGGGGCTCTCACCAGATCCTGTTACCCAGAATCCTTTGCAAACCTCAAAACTTGGTCAAAAAAACACTTTTTCCTCATATTTCGGTGACAGAAAGTTCAGGAATCTAAGAGGAGCCACAAATTTCCTTCCACCCAGCGTTCCACAAAATCTCCCGATAAAAATGGCACCTCACTTGTGTGGGTAGGCCTAGCGCCCGCAACATGATATGCCCCAAAACACAACGTGGACACATCACATTTTCCCAAAGAAAACAGACCTGTTTTTTGCAAAGTGCCTAGTTATGGATTTTGGCCTCTAGCTCAGCCTGCACCTAGGGAAACCTACCAAACCTGCGCATTTTTTAAAATCAGACACCTAGGGGAATCCAAGATGGGGTGACTTGTTGGGCCCTCACCAGGTTCTGTTACCCACAAGCCTTTGCAAACTTCAAAATTTGGCCCAAAAAACACTTTTTCCTCAAATGTCGGAGACTGAAAGTTCTGAAATCTGAGAGGAGCCACAAACTTCCTTCCACCCAGTGTACCCCCAAATCTCCAGATGAAAATGTTACCTAACTTGTGTGGGTAGGCCTAGCGCCTGCGACAGGATATACCCCAAAACACAACATGGACACATCACATTTTCCCAAAGAAAACAGACCTGCTTTTTGCAAAGTGCCTACCTGTGGATTTTGGCCTCTAGCTCAGCCAGCACCTAGGGAAACTGACCAAACCTCTGCATTTTTTTAAACTAGACTCCTAGGGGAATCCAAGATAGGGTGACTTGTGGGGCTGTCACAAGGTTCTGTTACCCAGAATCCTTTGCATAATTCAAAACTTGGTCAAAAAAACACTTTTTCCTCATATTTCGGTGACAGAAAGTTTAAGGATCTGGGAGGAGCCACAAATTTCCTTCCACCCAGCGTTCCCCAAAATCTCCCAATAAAAATGGCACCTCACTTGTGTGGGTAGGCCTAGCGCCCGCGACATGATATGCCCCAAAACACAACGTGGACACATCACATTTTCCCAAAGAAAACAGACCTGTTTTTTGCAAAGTGCCTAGCTGTGGATTATGGCTTCTAGCTCAGCCAGCACCTAGGGAAACCTACCAAACCTATGCATTTTCATAAGGTAGACACCTAGGGGAATCCAAGATGTGGAGACTTGTGGGGCTCTCATCAGATCCTGTTACCCAGAATCCTTTGCAAACCTCAAAACTTGGTCAAAAAACACTTTTTCCTCATATTTCGGTGACAGAAAGTTCAGGAATCTAAGAGGAGCCACAAATTTCCTTCCACCCAGCGTTCCACAAAATCTCCCGATAAAAATGGCACCTCACTTGTGTGGGTAGGCCTAGCGCCCGCAACATGATATGCCCCAAAACACAACGTGGACACATCACATTTTCCCAAAGAAAACAGACCTGTTTTTTGCAAAGTGCCTAGTTATGGATTTTGGCCTCTAGCTCAGCCTGCACCTAGGGAAACCTACCAAACCTGCGCATTTTTTAAAATCAGACACCTAGGGGAATCCAAGATGGGGTGACTTGTTGGGCCCTCACCAGGTTCTGTTACCCACAAGCCTTTGCAAACTTCAAAATTTGGCCCAAAAAACACTTTTTCCTCACATGTCGGAGACAGAAAGTTCTGGAATCTGAGAGGAGCCACAAACTTCCTTCCACCCAGTGTACCCCCAAATCTCCAGATGAAAATGTTACCTCACTTGTGTGGGTAGGCCTAGCGCCTGCGACAGGATATACCCCAAAACACAACATGGACACATCACATTTTCCCAAAGAAAACAGACCTGCTTTTTGCAAAGTGCCTACCTGTGGATTTTGGCCTCTAGCTCAGCCAGCACCTAGGGAAACCTACCAAACCTCTGCATTTTTTTAAACTAGACACCTAGGGGAATCCAAGATAGGGTGACTTGTGGGGCTGTCACCAGGTTCTGTTACCCAGAATCCTTTGCATAATTCAAAACTTGGTCAAAAAAACACTTTTTCCTCATATTTTGGTGACAGAAAGTTTAAGGATCTGGGAGGAGCCACAAATTTCCTTCCACCCAGCGTTGCCCAAAAACTCCCAATAAAAATGGCACCTCACTTGTGTGGGTAGGCCTAGCGCACGCGACATGATATGCCCCAAAACACAACGTGGACACATCACATTTTCCCAAAGAAAACAGACCTGTTTTTTGCAAAGTGCCTAGTTGTGGATTTTGGCCTGTAGCTCAGCCGGCACCTAGGGAAACCTAACAATCCTGCGCATTTATGAAAACTAGACACCTATGGGAATCCAAGATGGGGTGACTTGTAGGGCTCTCACCAGGTTCTGTGACCCAGAATCCTTTGCAAACCTCAAAATTTGGCCAAAAAAAACACCTTTTCCTTATATTTCGGTGACTGAAAGTTCTGGAATCTGAAAGGAGCCACAAATTCCCTTCCACCCAGCGTTCGACCAAGTCTCCAGATAAAAATGATACCTCACTTGTGTGGGTAGGCCTAGCGACCACGACATGATATGCCCCAAAACACAACGTGAACACATCACATTTTTCCAAAGAAAAAAGACCTGTTTTTTGTAAAGTGCCAAGCTGCGGATTTTGGCCTGTAGCTCAGCCGACGCCTAGGGAAACCTACCAAACCTGCATATTTTTGAAAACTAGACAACCAGGGGAATCCAAGATGGGGTGACTTGGGGGGCTCTCACCAGGTTCTGTTACCCACAATCATTTGCAAACCTCATAATTTGGCCAAAAAAACACTTTTTCCTTAAATTTCGGTGACAGAAAGTTCTGGAATCTGAGAGGAGCCACAAATTTCCTTTCACCCAGCATACCCCCAAGTCGCCAGATAAAAATGGTACCTCACTTGTGTAGGCAGGCCTAGCGCCCGAGACATGATATGTCCCAAAAAACAATGTGGACACATCACATTTTCCCAAAGAAAACACTCCTGTTTTTTGCAAAGTGCCTAGCTGTGGATTTTGGCCTCTAGCGCAGTCGGCACCTAGGGATACCTACCAAACCTGCACATTTTTGAAAACTAGACACCTAGGGGAATCCAAGATGGGGTGACTTGTGTGGCTCTCACCAGGCCCTGTTACCCAGAATCCTTTGCAAACCTCAAAATGTGGCCAAAAAAACACCTTTTCCTCACATTTCGGTGACTGAAAGTTCTGGAATCTAAGAGGAGCCCCAAATTTTGTTCCACCCAGCGTTCCCCCAAGTCTCCAGATAAAAATGGTACCTCACTTGTGTGGGTAGGCCTAGCGACCGCGACATGATATGCCCCAAAACACAACGTGAACACATCACATTTTCCCAAAGAAAACAGACCTGCTTTTTGCAAAGTGCCTAGCTGTGGATTTCGGCCTGTAGCTCAGCCGGCACCTAGGGAAACCTACCAAACCTGCACATTTTTTAAAACTAGACACCTATGGGAATCCAAGGTGGGGTGACTTTTGGGGCTCTCACTAGGTTCTGTTACCCAGAATCCTTTGCAAACCTCAAAATTTGGTAAAAAAAACACTTTTTCCTTATATTTCGGTGACAGAAAGTTCTGGAATTTGAGAGGAGCCACAAATTTCCTTCCACCCAGCGTTCCCCCAAGTCTCCAGATAAAAATGGTACCTCACTTGTGTGGGTAGGCCTAGCGCCCGCGAAATGATATGCCCCAAAACACAATGTGGACACATCACATTTTCCCAAAGAAAACACTCCTGTTTTTTGCAAAGTGCCTAGCTGTGGATTATGGCTTCTAGCTCAGCCAGCAACTAGGGAAACCTATCAAACCTATGCATTTTTTTAAAGTAGACACCTAGGGGAATCCAAGATAGGGAGAGTTGTGGGGCTCTCACCAGGTTCTGTTACCCAGAATCCTTGGCAAACCTCAAAACTTGGTCAAAAAAACACTTTTTCCTCATATTTCGGTGACAGAAAGTTCAGGAATCTAAGAGGAGCCACAAATTTCCTTCCACCCAGCGTTCCACAAAATCTCCCGATAAAAATGGCACCTCACTTGTGTGGGTAGGCCTAGCGCCCGCAACATGATATGCCCCAAAACACAACGTGGACACATCACATTTTCCCAAAGAAAACAGACCTGTTTTTACAAAGTGCCTAGTTATGGATTTTGGCCTCTAGCTCAGCCTGCACCTAGGGAAACCTACCAAACCTGCACATTTTTTAAAATCAGACACCTAGGGGAATCCAAGATGGGGTGACTTGTTGGGCCCTCACCAGGTTCTGTTACCCACAAGCCTTTGCAAGCTTCAAAATTTGGCCCAAAAAACACTTTTTCCTCACATGTGGGAGACAGAAAGTTCTGGAATCTGAGAGGAGCCACAAACTTCCTTCCACCCAGCGTACCCCCAAATCTCCAGATGAAAATGTTATCTCACTTGTGTGGGTAGGCCTTGCGCCTGCAACAGGATATACCCCAAAACACAACATGGACACATCACATTTTCCCAAAGAAAACAGACCTGCTTTTTGCAAAGTGCCTACCTGTGGATTTTGGCCTCTAGCTCAGCCAGCACCTAGGGAAACCTACCAAACCTCTGCATTTTTTTAAACTAGACACCTAGGGGAATCCAAAATAGGGTGACTTGTGGGGCTGTCACCAGGTTCTGTTACCCAGAATCCTTTGCATAATTCAAAACTTGGTCAAAAACACTTTTTCCTCATATTTCGGTGACAGAAAGTTTAAGGATCTGAGAGGAGCCACAAATTTCCTTCCACCCAGCGTTCCCCCAAGTCTCCAGATAAAAATTGTACATCACTTGTGTGGGTAGGCCTAGCGCCCGCGACATGATATGCCCCAAAACACAACGTGAACACATCACGTTTTCCCAAAGAAATCAGACCTGTTTTTGCAAAGTGCCTAGTTGTGGATTTTGGCCTCTAGCTCAGCCGGCACCTAGGGAAACCTACCAAACATGCGCACTTTTGAAAACTAGACACCTAGGGGAAGCCAAGATGGGGTGACTTGTGGGGCTCTCACCAGGTTCTGTTACCCAGAATCCTTTCCAAACCTCAAAATTTGGCAAAAAAAAATACTTTTTTCCCTCACATTTCGCTGACAGAAAGTTCTGGAATCTGAGAGGAGCCACAAATTTCCTTCCACCCAGCGTTCCCCCAAGTCTCCAGATAAAAATTGTACATCACTTGTGTGGGTAGGCCTAGCGCCCGCGACATGATATGCCCCAAAACACAACGTGAACACATCACATTTTCCCAAAGAAATCAGACCTGTTTTTGCAAAGTGCCTAGTTGTGGATTTTGGCCTCTAGCTCAGCCTGCACCTAGGGAAACCTACCAAACCTGCGCATTTTTTAAAATCAGACACCTAGGGGAATCCAAGATGGGGTGACTTGTTGGGCCCTCACCAGGTTCTGTTACCCACAAGCCTTTGCAAACTTCAAAATTTGGCCCAAAAAACACTTTTTCCTCACATGTCGGAGACAGAAAGTTCTGGAATCTGAGAGGAGCCACAAACTTCCTTCCACCCAGTGTACCCCCAAATCTCCAGATGAAAATGTTACCTCACTTGTGTGGGTAGGCCTAGCGCCTGCGACAGGATATACCCCAAAACACAACATGGACACATCACATTTTCCCAAAGAAAACAGACCTGCTTTTTGCAAAGTGCCTACCTGTGGATTTTGGCCTCTAGCTCAGCCAGCACCTAGGGAAACCTACCAAACCTCTGCATTTTTTTAAACTAGACACCTAGGGGAATCCAAGATAGGGTGACTTGTGGGGCTGTCACCAGGTTCTGTTACCCAGAATCCTTTGCATAATTCAAAACTTGGTCAAAAAAACACTTTTTCCTCATATTTTGGTGACAGAAAGTTTAAGGATCTGGGAGGAGCCACAAATTTCCTTCCACCCAGCGTTGCCCAAAAACTCCCAATAAAAATGGCACCTCACTTGTGTGGGTAGGCCTAGCGCACGCGACATGATATGCCCCAAAACACAACGTGGACACATCACATTTTCCCAAAGAAAACAGACCTGTTTTTTGCAAAGTGCCTAGTTGTGGATTTTGGCCTGTAGCTCAGCCGGCACCTAGGGAAACCTAACAATCCTGCGCATTTATGAAAACTAGACACCTATGGGAATCCAAGATGGGGTGACTTGTAGGGCTCTCACCAGGTTCTGTGACCCAGAATCCTTTGCAAACCTCAAAATTTGGCCAAAAAAAACACCTTTTCCTTATATTTCGGTGACTGAAAGTTCTGGAATCTGAAAGGAGCCACAAATTCCCTTCCACCCAGCGTTCGACCAAGTCTCCAGATAAAAATGATACCTCACTTGTGTGGGTAGGCCTAGCGACCACGACATGATATGCCCCAAAACACAACGTGAACACATCACATTTTTCCAAAGAAAAAAGACCTGTTTTTTGTAAAGTGCCAAGCTGCGGATTTTGGCCTGTAGCTCAGCCGACGCCTAGGGAAACCTACCAAACCTGCATATTTTTGAAAACTAGACAACCAGGGGAATCCAAGATGGGGTGACTTGGGGGGCTCTCACCAGGTTCTGTTACCCACAATCATTTGCAAACCTCATAATTTGGCCAAAAAAACACTTTTTCCTTAAATTTCGGTGACAGAAAGTTCTGGAATCTGAGAGGAGCCACAAATTTCCTTTCACCCAGCATACCCCCAAGTCGCCAGATAAAAATGGTACCTCACTTGTGTAGGCAGGCCTAGCGCCCGAGACATGATATGTCCCAAAAAACAATGTGGACACATCACATTTTCCCAAAGAAAACACTCCTGTTTTTTGCAAAGTGCCTAGCTGTGGATTTTGGCCTCTAGCGCAGTCGGCACCTAGGGATACCTACCAAACCTGCACATTTTTGAAAACTAGACACCTAGGGGAATCCAAGATGGGGTGACTTGTGTGGCTCTCACCAGGCCCTGTTACCCAGAATCCTTTGCAAACCTCAAAATGTGGCCAAAAAAACACCTTTTCCTCACATTTCGGTGACTGAAAGTTCTGGAATCTAAGAGGAGCCCCAAATTTTGTTCCACCCAGCGTTCCCCCAAGTCTCCAGATAAAAATGGTACCTCACTTGTGTGGGTAGGCCTAGCGACCGCGACATGATATGCCCCAAAACACAACGTGAACACATCACATTTTCCCAAAGAAAACAGACCTGCTTTTTGCAAAGTGCCTAGCTGTGGATTTCGGCCTGTAGCTCAGCCGGCACCTAGGGAAACCTACCAAACCTGCACATTTTTTAAAACTAGACACCTATGGGAATCCAAGGTGGGGTGACTTTTGGGGCTCTCACTAGGTTCTGTTACCCAGAATCCTTTGCAAACCTCAAAATTTGGCAAAAAAAACACTTTTTCCTTATATTTCGGTGACAGAAAGTTCTGGAATTTGAGAGGAGCCACAAATTTCCTTCCACCCAGCGTTCCCCCAAGTCTCCAGATAAAAATGGTACCTCACTTGTGTGGGTAGGCCTAGCGCCCGCGAAATGATATGCCCCAAAACACAATGTGGACACATCACATTTTCCCAAAGAAAACACTCCTGTTTTTTGCAAAGTGCCTAGCTGTGGATTATGGCTTCTAGCTCAGCCAGCAACTAGGGAAACCTATCAAACCTATGCATTTTTTTAAAGTAGACACCTAGGGGAATCCAAGATAGGGAGAGTTGTGGGGCTCTCACCAGGTTCTGTTACCCAGAATCCTTGGCAAACCTCAAAACTTGGTCAAAAAAACACTTTTTCCTCATATTTCGGTGACAGAAAGTTCAGGAATCTAAGAGGAGCCACAAATTTCCTTCCACCCAGCGTCCCACAAAATCTCCCGATAAAAATGGCACCTCACTTGTGTGGGTAGGCCTAGCGCCCGCAACATGATATGCCCCAAAACACAACGTGGACACATCACATTTTCCCAAAGAAAACAGACCTGTTTTTACAAAGTGCCTAGTTATGGATTTTGGCCTCTAGCTCAGCCTGCACCTAGGGAAACCTACCAAACCTGCACATTTTTTAAAATCAGACACCTAGGGGAATCCAAGATGGGGTGACTTGTTGGGCCCTCACCAGGTTCTGTTACCCACAAGCCTTTGCAAGCTTCAAAATTTGGCCCAAAAAACACTTTTTCCTCACATGTGGGAGACAGAAAGTTCTGGAATCTGAGAGGAGCCACAAACTTCCTTCCACCCAGCGTACCCCCAAATCTCCAGATGAAAATGTTATCTCACTTGTGTGGGTAGGCCTTGCGCCTGCAACAGGATATACCCCAAAACACAACATGGACACATCACATTTTCCCAAAGAAAACAGACCTGCTTTTTGCAAAGTGCCTACCTGTGGATTTTGGCCTCTAGCTCAGCCAGCACCTAGGGAAACCTACCAAACCTCTGCATTTTTTTAAACTAGACACCTAGGGGAATCCAAAATAGGGTGACTTGTGGGGCTGTCACCAGGTTCTGTTACCCAGAATCCTTTGCATAATTCAAAACTTGGTCAAAAACACTTTTTCCTCATATTTCGGTGACAGAAAGTTTAAGGATCTGAGAGGAGCCACAAATTTCCTTCCACCCAGCGTTCCCCCAAGTCTCCAGATAAAAATTGTACATCACTTGTGTGGGTAGGCCTAGCGCCCGCGACATGATATGCCCCAAAACACAACGTGAACACATCACATTTTCCCAAAGAAATCAGACCTGTTTTTGCAAAGTGCCTAGTTGTGGATTTTGGCCTCTAGCTCAGCCGGCACCTAGGGAAACCTACCAAACATGCGCACTTTTGAAAACTAGACACCTAGGGGAAGCCAAGATGGGGTGACTTGTGTGGCTCTCACCAGGTTCTGTTACCCAGAATCCTTTCCAAACCTCAAAATTTGGCAAAAAAAAATACTTTTTTCCCTCACATTTCGCTGACAGAAAGTTCTGGAATCTGAGAGGAGCCACAAATTTCCTTTCACCCAGTGTTCCCCCACATCTCCCGATACAAATGGTACCTCACTTGTGTGGGTAGGTCTAGCGACTCCGAAATGATATGACCCAAAACACAACGTGAACACATCACATTTTCCCAAAGAAATCAGACCTGTTTTTGCAAAGTGCCTAGTTGTGGATTTTGGCCTCTAGCTCAGCCGGCACCTAGGGAAACCTACCAAACATGCGCACTTTTGAAAACTAGACACCTAGGGGAATCCAAGATGGGGTGACTTGTGGAGCTCTCACCAGGTTCTGTTACTCAGAATCCTTTGCAAACCTCAAAATTTGGCCAAAAACACACATTTTCCTTATATTTCGGTGAAAGAAAGTTCTGGAATCTGAGAGGAGCCACAAATGTCCTTCCACCCAGCGTTCCCCCAAGTCTCCCGATACAAATGGTACCTCACTTGTGTGGGTAGGCCTAGCGCCCGCGAAATGATATGACCCAAAAAACAATGTGGACACACCACATTTTCCCAAAGAAAACACTCCTGTTTTTTGCAAAGTGCCTAGCTGTGGATTTTGGCCTCTAGCTCAGCCAGCACCTAGGGAAACCTACCAAACCTACGCATTTTTGAAAAATAGACACCTAGGGGAATCCAAGATGGCGTGACTTGTAGGGCTCTCACCAGGTTCTGTTACCCACAATCCTTTGCAAACCTCAAAATTCGGCCAAAAAAATACTTTTTCCCTCACAATTCGGTGACAGAAAGTTCTGGAATTTGAGAGCAGCCACAAATTTATTTTCACCCAGTGTTCCCCCAAGTCTCCCGATACAAATGGTACCTCACTTGTGTGGGTAGGCCTAGTGCCCGCAAAATGATATGCTCCAAAACACAATGTGGACACATCACATTTTCCCAAAGAAAACAGACCTGCTTTTTGCAAAGTGCCTAGCTGTGGATTTCGGCCTGTAGCTCAGCCGGCACCTAGGGAAACCTACCAAACCTGCACATTTTTTAAAACTAGACACCTATGGGAATCCAAGATGGGGTGACTTGTGTGGCTCTCACCAGGTTATGTTACCCAGAATCCTTTGCAAACCTCAAAATGTGACCAAAAAAACACTTTTTCCACACATTTCGGTGACTGAAAGTTCAGGAATCTGAGAGGAGCCACAAATTTCCTTTCACCCAGTGTTCCCCCACATCTCCCGATACAAATGGTACCTCACTTGTGTGGGTAGGTCTAGCGACTCCGAAATGATATGACCCAAAACACAACGTGAACACATCACATTTTCCCAAAGAAAACACTCCTGTTTTTTGCAAAGTGCCTAGCTGTGGATTTTGGCCTCTAGCTCAGCCAGCACCTAGGGAAACCTACCAAACCTATGCATTTTTTTTAAACTAGACACCTAGGGGAATTAACGATGGGGTGGCTTTTGGGACTCTCACAAGGATCTGTTACACAGAATCCTTTGCAAACCTCAAAACTTGGTCAAAAAAACACTTTTTCCTCATATTTTGGTGACAGAAAGTTCTGGAATCTGAGAGGAGCCACAAATTTCCTTCCACCCAGCGTTCCCCAAAATCTCCTGATAAAAATGGCACTTCACTTGTGTGGGTAGGCGTAGCGCCCGCGACATGATATGCCCCAAAACACAACGTGGACACATCACATTTTCCCAAGAAAACAGAACAGTTTTTGCAAAGTGCCTAGTTGTGGATTTTGGCCTCTAGCTCAGCCGGCACCTAGGGAAACCTACCAAACCTGCGCATTTTTGAAAAATAGACACCTATGGGAATCCAAGATGGGGTGACTTGTAGGGCTCTCACCAGGTTCTGTTACCCACATTCCTTTGCAAACCTCAAAATTCGGCCACAAAAACACTTTTTCCTTACATTTTGGTGACAGAAAGTTCTGGAATCTGAGAGGAGCCACAAATTTCCTTCCACTCAGCGTTCCCCCAAATCTCCAGATGATAATGGTACCTCACTTGTGTGGTAGGCCTAGCGCCTGCGACAGGATATACCCCAAAACACAACCTTGACACATCACATTTTCCCAAAGAAAACAGACCTGCTTTTTGCAAAGTGCCTAGCTGTGGATTTTGGCCTCTAGCTCACCTAGGGAAACCTACCAAACCTGCACATTTTTGAAAACTAGACACCTAGGGGAATAAAAGATGGGGTGACTTGTGGGGCTCTCACCAGGTTCTGTTACCCAGAATCCTTTGCAAACCCCAAAATGTGGCCAAAAAAACACTTTTTCCGCACATTTCGGTGACTGAAAGTTCTGGAATCTAAGAGGAGCCAAAAATTTCCTTCCACCCAGTGTTCCCCCAAGTCTCCACATAAAAATGGTACCTCACTTGTGTGGGTAGGCCTAGCGCCGGCGACATGATATGCCCCATAATACAACGTGAACACATCACATTTTCCCAAAGAAATCAGACCTGTTTTTTGCAAAGTGCTTAGTTGTGGATTTTGGCCTCTAGCTCAGCCGGCACCTAGGGAAACCTACCAAACATGCGCACTTTTGAAAACTAGACAGCTACGGGAATCCAAGATGGGGTGACTTGTGGGGCTCTCACCAGGTTCTGTTACCCAGAATCCTTTGCAAACCTCAAAATTTGGCCAAAAGAATACTTTTTCCCTCACATTTCGGTGACAGAAAGTTCTGGAATCTGAGAGGAGCAACAAATTTCTTTTCACCCAGCGTTCCCCCAAGTCTCCCGATACAAATTGTACCTCACTTGTGTGGGTAGGCCTAGCGACTCCGAAATGATATGACCCAAAACACAATGTGGACACATCACATTTTCCCAAAGAAAACTCTCCTGTTTTTTGCAAAGTGCCTAGCTGTGGTTTTTGGCCTCTAGCTCAGCCAGCACCTAGGGAAACCTACCAAACCTATGCATTTTTTGAAAAGTAGACACCTAGGGGAATCCAAGATGGTGTGACTTGTGGGGCTCTCACCAGGTTCTGTTACCAAGAATACTTTGCAAACCTCAAAACTTTGTCAAAAAAACACTTTTTCCTCATATTTCGGTGACAGAAAGTTCAGGAATCTGAGAGGAGCCACAAATTTCCTTCCACCCAGCGATCCCCCAAATCTCCCGATAAAAATGGCACCTCACTTGTGTGGGTAGGCCTAGCGCCCGCGACATGATATGCCCCAAAACACAACGTGGACACATCACATTTTCCCAAAGAAAACAGACCTGTTTTTTGCAAAGTTCCTAGTTGTGGATTTTGGCCTCTAGCTCAGCCGGCACCTAGGGAAACCTACCAAACCTGCGCATTTTTGAAAACTAGACACCTAGGAGAATCCAAGATGGGGTGACTTGTGGGGCTATCACTAGGTTCTGTTACCCACAAGCCTTTGCAAACCTCAAAATCTAGCCAAAAAACCTTTTCCTCAAGTTTCGGAGACAGAAAGTTCAGGAATCTGAGAGGAGCCACAAACTTCCTTCCACCCAGCGTTCCTCCAAATCTCCAGATGAAAATGGTACGTCACTTGTGTGAGTAGGCCTAGCGCCTGCGACAGGATATACCCCAAAACACAACATGGACACATCACATTTTCCCAAAGAAAACAGACCTGCTTTTTGCAACTTGCCTACCTGTGGATTTTGGCCTCTAGCTCAGCCAGCACCTAGGGAAACCCACAAAACCTATGCATTTATGAAAACTAGACACCTATGGGAATCCAAGATGGGGTGACTTGTGGGGCTCTCACCAGGTTCTGTTTCCCAGAATCCTTTGCAAACCTCAAAATTTGGCCAAAAAAACACATTTTCCTTTTATTTCGGTGAAAGAAAGTTCTGGAATCTGAGAGGAGCCACAAATTTCCTTCCACCCAGCGTTCCCCCAAGTCGCCAGATAAAAATGGTACCTCACTTGTGTGGGTAGGCCTAGCGCCCGCGACATGATATGCCCCAAAACACAATGTGAACACATCACATTTTCCCAAAGAAATCAGACCTGTTTTTGCAAAGTGCCTAGTTGTGGATTTTGGCCTCTAGCTCAGCCGGCACCTAGGGAAACCTACCAAACCTGCACATTTTTGAAAACTAGACACCTAGGGGAATAAAAGATGGGGTGACTTGTGGGGCTCTCACCAGGTTCTGTTACCCAGAATCCTTTGCAAAACTCAACATTTGTCCAAAAAAACACTTTTTCCTTATATTTCGGTGACAGAAAGTCCTGAATCTGAGAGGAGCCACAAATTTCCTTCCACCCAGCGTTCCCCCAAGTCTCCAGATAAAAATTGTACATCACTTGTGTGGGTAGGCCTAGCGCCCGCGACATGATATGCCCCAAAAACCAACGTGAACACATCACATTTTCCAAAAGAAATCAGACCTGTTTTTTGCAAAGTGCTTAGTTGTGGATTTTGGCCTCTAGCTCAGCCGGCACCTAGGGAAACCTACCAAACCTGCGCATTTTTGAAAACTAGACACCTAGGAGAATCCAAGATGGGGTGACTTGTGGGGCTATCACTAGGTTCTGTTACCCACAAGCCTTTGCAAACCTCAAAATCTAGCGCATGTTGGGTAGGTTTCCCTAGGTGCCGGCTGAGCTAGAGGCCAAAATCCACAACTAAGCACTTTGCAAAAACAGGTCTGATTTCTTTGGGAAAATGTGATGTGTTCACGTTGTGTTTTGGGGCATATCATGTCGCGGTCGCTAGGCCTACCCACACAAGTGAGGTACCATTTTTATCTGGAGACTTTGGGAACACTGGGTGGAAGGAAATTTGACAGCTATGGGAATCCAAGATGGGGTGACTTGTGGGGCTCTCACCAGGTTCTGTTACCCAGAATACTTTCCAAACCTCAAAATTTGGCAAAAAAAATACTTTTTCCCCTCACATTTCGCTGACAGAAAGTTCTGGAATCTGAGAGGAGCCACAAATTTCCTTTCACCCAGTGTTCCCCCACATCCCCCGATACAAATGGTACCTCACTTGTGTGGGTAGGCCTAGCGACTCCGAAATGATATGACCCAAAACACAATGTGGACACATCACATTTTCCCAAAGAAAACACTCCTGTTTTTTGCAAAGTGCCTAGCTGTGGTTTTTGGCCTCCAGCTCAGCCAGCACCTAGGGAAACCTATTAAACCTATGCATTTTTTAAACGTAGACACATAGGGGAATCCAAGATGGTGTGACTTGTGGGGCTCTCACCAGGTTCTCTTACCAAGAATACTTTGCAAACCTCAAAACTTGGTCAAAAAAACACTTTTTCCTCATATTTCGGTGACAGAAAGTTCAGGAATCTGAGAGGAGCCACAAATTTCCTTCCACCCAGCGATCCCCAAAATCTCCCGATAAAAATGGCACCTCACTTGTGTGGGTAGGCCTAGCGCCCACGACATGATATGCCCCAAAACACAACGTGGACACATCACATTTTCCCAAAGAAAACAGACCTGTTTTTTGCAAAGTGCCTAGTTGTGGATTTTGGCCTGTAGCTCAGCCGGCACCTAGAGAAACCTACCGAAACTGCGCATTTTTGAAAACTAGACACCAAGGGGAATACAAGATGGGGGGACTTGTGGGGCTCTCACTAGGTTCTGTTACCCACAAGCCTTTGCAAACCTCAAAATTTGGCCAAAAAAACACTTGTTCCTCACGTTTCGGAGACAGAAAGTTCGGGAATCTGAGAGGAGCCACAAACTTCCTTCCACCCAGCGTTCCTCCAAATCTCCAGATGAAAATGGTACCTCACTTGTGTGGGTAGGCCTAGCGCCTGCGACAGGATATACCCCAAAACACAACATGGACACATCACATTTTCCCAAAGAAAACAGACCTGCTTTTTGCAACTTGCCTACCTGTGGATTTTGGCCTCTAGCTCAGCCAGCACCTAGCGAAACCCACAAAACCGATGCATTTATGAAAACTAGACACCTATGGGAATCCAAGATGGGATGACTTGTGGGGCTCTCACCAGGTTCTGTAACCCAGAATCCTTTGCAAACCTCAAAATTTGGCCAAAAAAATACATTTTCCTTATATTTCGGTGAAAGAAAGATCTGGAATCTGAGAGGAGCCACAAATTTCCTTCCACCCAGCGTTCCCCCAAGTCGCCAGATAAAAATGGTACCTCACTTGTGTGGGTAGGCCTAGCGCCCGTGACATGATATACCCCAAAACACAACGTGGACACATCACATTTTCCCAAAGAAAACAGACCTGTTTTTTGCAAAGTGCCTAGTTGTGGATTTTGGCCTCTAGCTCAGCTGGCACCTAGGGAAACCTACCAAACCTATGCATTTTTGAAAACTAGACACCTAGGGGAATCCAAGATGGGGTGACTTGTGTGGCTCTCACCAGGTTCTGTTACCCAGAATCCTTTGCAAACCTCAACATTTGTCCAAAAAAACACTTTTTCCTTATATTTCGGTGACAGAAAGTCCTGAATCTGAGAGAAGCCACAAATTTCCTTCCACCCAGTGTTACCCCAAGTCTCCAGATAAAAATGGTACCTCTCTTGTGTGGGTAGGCCTAGCGCCCGCGACATGATATGCCCCAAAACACAATGTGGACACATCACATTTTCCCAAAGAAAACAGACCTGTTTTTTGCAAAGTGCCTAGTTGTGGATTTTGGCCTCTAGCTCAGCCGGCACCTAGGGAAACCTACCAAACCTGCACATTTTTGAAAACTAGACACCTAGGGGAATAAAAGATGGGGTGACTTGTGGGGCTCTCACCAGGTTCTGTTACCCAGAATCCTTTGCAAAACTCAACATTTGTCCAAAAAAACACTTTTTCCTTATATTTCGGTGACAGAAAGTCCTGAATCTGAGAGGAGCCACAAATTTCCTTCCACCCAGTGTTCCCCCAAGTCTCCAGATAAAAATGGTACCTCACGTGTGGGTAGGCCTAGCGCCCGCGACATGATATGCCCCATAACACAACGTGAACACATCACATTTTCCCAAAGAAATCAGACCTGTTTTTTGCAAAGTGCTTAGTTGTGGATTTTGGCCTCTAGCTCAGCCGGCACCTAGGGAAACCTACCAAACATGTGCACTTTTGAAAACTAGACAGCTATGGGAATCCAAGATGGGGTGACTTGTGGGGCTCTCACCAGGTTCTGTAACCCAGAATCCTTTGCAAACCTCAAAATTTGGCCAAAAGAATACTTTTTCCCTCACATTTCGGTGACAGAAAGTTCTGGAATCTGAGAGGAGCAACAAATTTCTTTTCACCCAGCGTTCCCCCAAGTCTCCCGATACAAATTGTACCTCACTTGTGTGGGTAGGCCTAGCGACTCCGAAATGATATGACCCAAAACACAATGTGGACACATCACATTTTCCCAAAGAAAACACTCCTGTTTTTTGCAAAGTGCCTAGCTGTGGTTTTTGGCCTCCAGCTCAGCCAGCACCTAGGGAAACCTATTAAACCTATGCATTTTTTAAACGTAGACACATAGGGGAATCCAAGATGGTGTGACTTGTGGGGCTCTCACCAGGTTCTGTTACCAAGAATACTTTGCAAACCTCAAAACTTGGTCAAAAAAACACTTTTTCCTCATATTTCGGTGACAGAAAGTTCAGGAATCTGAGAGGAGCCACAAATTTCCTTCCACCCAGCGATCCCCAAAATCTCCCGATAAAAATGGCACCTCACTTGTGTGGGTAGGCCTAGCGCCCACGACATGATATGCCCCAAAACACAACGTGGACACATCACATTTTCCCAAAGAAAACAGACCTGTTTTTTGCAAAGTGCCTAGTTGTGGATTTTGGCCTGTAGCTCAGCCGGCACCTAGGGAAACCTACCAAAACTGCGCATTTTTGAAAACTAGACACCAAGGGGAATACAAGATGGGGGGACTTGTGGGGCTCTCACTAGGTTCTGTTACCCACAAGCCTTTGCAAACCTCAAAATTTGGCCAAAAAAACACTTGTTCCTCACGTTTCGGAGACAGAAAGTTCGGGAATCTGAGAGGAGCCACAAACTTCCTTCCACCCAGCGTTCCTCCAAATCTCCAGATGAAAATGGTACCTCACTTGTGTGGGTAGGCCTAGCGCCTGCGACAGGATATACCCCAAAACACAACATGGACACATCACATTTTCCCAAAGAAAACAGACCTGCTTTTTGCAACTTGCCTACCTGTGGATTTTGGCCTCTAGCTCAGCCAGCACCTAGCGAAACCCACAAAACCTATGCATTTATGAAAACTAGACACCTATGGGAATCCAAGATGGGATGACTTGTGGGGCTCTCACCAGGTTCTGTAACCCAGAATCCTTTGCAAACCTCAAAATTTGGCCAAAAAAATACATTTTCCTTATATTTCGGCGAAAGAAAGTTCTGGAATCTGAGAGGAGCCACAAATTTCCTTCCACCCAGCGTTCCCCCAAGTCGCCAGATAAAAATGGTACCTCACTTGTGTGGGTAGGCCTAGCGCCCGCGACATGATATACCCCAAAACACAACGTGGACACATCACATTTTCCCAAAGAAAACAGACCTGTTTTTTGCAAAGTGCCTAGTTGTGGATTTTGGCCTCTAGCTCAGCTGGCACCTAGGGAAACCTACCAAACCTGTGCATTTTTGAAAACTAGACACCTAGGGGAATCCAAGATGGGGTGACTTGTGTGGCTCTCACCAGGTTCTGTTACCCAGAATCCTTTGCAAACCTCAACATTTGTCCAAAAAAACACTTTTTCCTTATATTTCGGTGACAGAAAGTCCTGAATCTGAGAGAAGCCACAAATTTCCTTCCACCCAGTGTTACCCCAAGTCTCCAGATAAAAATGGTACCTCACTTGTGTGGGTAGGCCTAGCGCCCGCGACATGATATGCCCCAAAACACAACGTGGACACATCACATTTTCCCAAAGAAAACAGACCTGTTTTTTGCAAAGTGCCTAGTTGTGGATTTTGGCCTCTAGCTCAGCCGGCACCTAGAGAAACCTACCGAAACTGCGCATTTTTGAAAACTAGACACCAAGGGGAATACAAGATGGGGGGACTTGTGGGGCTCTCACTAGGGTTCTGTTACCCACAAGCCTTTGCAAACCTCAAAATTTGGCCAAAAAAACACTTGTTCCTCACGTTTCGGAGACAGAAAGTTCGGGAATCTGAGAGGAGCCACAAACTTCCTTCCACCCAGCGTTCCTCCAAATCTCCAGATGAAAATGGTACCTCACTTGTGTGGGTAGGCCTAGCGCCTGCGACATGATATACCCCAAAACACAACGTGGACACATCACATTTTCCCAAAGAAAACAACAGTTTTTTGCAAAGTGCCTAGTTGTGGATTTTGGCCTCTAGCTCAGCCGGCACCTAGGGAAACCTACCAAACCTGGGCATTTTTGAAAAATAGACAACTATGGGAATCCAAGATGGGGTGACTTGTAGGGCTCTCACCAGGTTCTGTTACACACAATCCTTTGCAAACCTCAGAATTTGGCCAAAAAAACACTTTTTCCTTACATTTCGGTGACAGAAAGTTGTGGAATCTGAGAGGAGCCACAAATTTCCTTCCACTCAGCGTTCCCCCATATCTCCAGATGATAATGGTACCTCACTTGTGTGGGTAGGCCTAGCGCCTGCGACAGGATATACCCCAAAACACAACGTTGACACATCACATTTTTCCAAGGAAAATAGACCTGCTTTTTGCAAAGTGCCTAGCTGTGGATTTTGGCCTCTAGCTCAGCCGGCACCTAGGGAAACCTACCAAACCTGCACATTTTTTAAAACTAGACACCTAGGGGAATCCAAGATGGGGTGACTTGTGGGGCTCTCACCAGGTTCTGTAACCCAGAATCCTTTGCAAACCTCAAAATTTGGCCAAAAAAACACATTTTCCTTATATTTCGGTGAAAGAAAGTTCTGGAATCTGAGAGGAGCCACCAATTTCCTTCCACCCAGCATTCCCCCAAGTCTCCCGATACAAATGGTACCTCACTTGTGTGGGTAGGCCTAGCGACTCCGAAATGATATGACCCAAAACACAATGTGGACACATCACATTTTCCCAAAGAAAACACTCCTGTTTTTTGCAAAGTGCCTAGCTGTGGATTTTGGCCTCTAGCTGAGCCGGCACCTAGGGAAACCTACCAAACCTGCACATTTTTGAAAACTAGACACCTAGGGGAATAAAAGATGGGGTGACTTGTGGGGCTCTCACCAGGTTCTGTTACCCAGAATCCTTTGCAAAACTCAACATTTGTCCAAAAAAACACTTTTTCCTTATATTTCGGTGACAGAAAGTCCTGAATCTGAGAGGAGCCACAAATTTCCTTCCACCCAGTGTTCCCCCAAGTCTCCAGATAAAAATGGTACCTCACTTGTGTGGGTAGGCCTAGCGCCCGCGACATGATATGCCCCATAACACAACGTGAACACATCACATTTTCCCAAAGAAATCAGACCTGTTTTTTGCAAAGTGCTTACTTGTGGATTTTGGCCTCTAGCTCAGCCGGCACCTAGGGAAACCTACCAAACATGCGCACTTTTGAAAACTAGACAGCTACGGGAATCCAAGATGGGGTGACTTGTGGGGCTCTCACCAGGTTCTGTTACCCAGAATCCTTTGCAAACCTCAAAATTTGGCCAAAAGAATACTTTTTCCCTCACATTTCGGTGACAGAAAGTTCTGGAATCTGAGAGGAGCAACAAATTTCTTTTCACCCAGCGTTCCCCCAAGTCTCCCGATACAAATTGTACCTCACTTGTGTGGGTAGGCCTAGCGACTCCGAAATGATATGACCCAAAACACAATGTGGACACATCACATTTTCCCAAAGAAAACACTCCTGTATTTTGCAAAGTTCCTAGCTGTGGTTTTTGGCCTCTAGCTCAGCCAGCACCTAGGGAAACCTACCAAACCTGCACATTTTTGAAAACTAGACACCTAGGGGAATAAAAGATGGGGTGACTTGTGGGGCTCTCACCAGGTTCTGTTACCCAGAATCCTTTGCAAAACTCAACATTTGTCCAAAAAAACACTTTTTCCTTATATTTCGGTGACAGAAAGTCCTGAATCTGAGAGGAGCCACAAATTTCCTTCCACCCAGTGTTCCCCCAAGTCTCCAGATAAAAATGGTACCTCACTTGTGTGGGTAGGCCTAGCGCCCGCGACATGATATGCCCCATAACACAACGTGAACACATCACATTTTCCCAAAGAAATCAGACCTGTTTTTTGCAAAGTGCTTACTTGTGGATTTTGGCCTCTAGCTCAGCCGGCACCTAGGGAAACCTACCAAACATGCGCACTTTTGAAAACTAGACAGCTACGGGAATCCAAGATGGGGTGACTTGTGGGGCTCTCACCAGGTTCTGTTACCCAGAATCCTTTGCAAACCTCAAAATTTGGCCAAAAGAATACTTTTTCCCTCACATTTCGGTGACAGAAAGTTCTGGAATCTGAGAGGAGCAACAAATTTCTTTTCACCCAGCGTTCCCCCAAGTCTCCCGATACAAATTGTACCTCACTTGTGTGGGTAGGCCTAGCGACTCCGAAATGATATGACCCAAAACACAATGTGGACACATCACATTTTCCCAAAGAAAACACTCCTGTATTTTGCAAAGTTCCTAGCTGTGGTTTTTGGCCTCTAGCTCAGCCAGCACCTAGGGAAACCTATCAAACCTATGCATTTTTTAAACGTAGACACATAGGGGAATCCAAGATGGTGTGACTTGTGGGGCTCTCACCAGGTACTGTTACCCAGAATCCTTTGCAAACCTCAAAATTTGGCCAAAAGAATACTTTTTCCCTCACATTTCGGTGACAGAAAGTTCTGGAATCTGAGAGGAGCAACAAATTTCTTTTCACCCAGCGTTCCCCCAAGTCTCCCGATACAAATTGTACCTCACTTGTGTGGGTAGGCCTAGCGACTCCGAAATGATATGTCCCAAAACACAATGTGGACACATCACATTTTCCCAAAGAAAACACTCCTGTATTTTGCAAAGTTCCTAGCTGTGGTTTTTGGCCTCTAGCTCAGCCAGCACCTAGGGAAACCTATCAAACCTATGCATTTTTTACACGTAGACACATAGGGGAATCCAAGATGGTGTGACTTGTGGGGCTCTCACCAGGTTCTGTTACCAAGAATACTTTGCAAACCTCAAAACTTGGTCAAAAAAACACTTTTTCCTCATATTTCGGTGACAGAAAGTTCAGGAATCTGAGAGGAGCCACAAATTTCCTTCCACCCAGCGATCCCCAAAATCTCCCGATAAAAATGGCACCTCACTTGTGTGGGTAGGCCTAGCGACTCCGAAATGATATGACCCAAAACACAATGTGGACACATCACATTTTCCCAAAGAAAACACTCCTGTATTTTGCAAAGTTCCTAGCTGTGGTTTTTGGCCTCTAGCTCAGCCAGCACCTAGGGAAACCTATCAAACCTATGCATTTTTTAAACGTAGACACATAGGGGAATCCAAGATGGGGTGACTTGTGGGGCTCTCACCAGGTACTGTTACCCAGAATCCTTTGCAAACCTCAAAATTTGGCCAAAAGAATACTTTTTCCCTCACATTTCGGTGACAGAAAGTTCTGGAATCTGAGAGGAGCAACAAATTTCTTTTCACCCAGCGTTCCCCCAAGTCTCCCGATACAAATTGTACCTCACTTGTGTGGGTAGGCCTAGCGACTCCGAAATGATATGTCCCAAAACACAATGTGGACACATCACATTTTCCCAAAGAAAACACTCCTGTATTTTGCAAAGTTCCTAGCTGTGGTTTTTGGCCTCTAGCTCAGCCAGCACCTAGCGAAACCCACAAAACCTATGCATTTATGAAAACTAGACACCTATGGGAATCCAAGATGGGATGACTTGTGGGGCTCTCACCAGGTTCTGTAACCCAGAATCCTTTGCAAACCTCAAAATTTGGCCAAAAAAATACATTTTCCTTATATTTCGGTGAAAGAAAGTTCTGGAATCTGAGAGGAGCCACAAATTTCCTTCCACCCAGCGTTCCCCCAAGTCGCCAGATAAAAATGGTACCTCAATTGTGTGGGTAGGCCTAGCGCCCGCGACATGATATACCCCAAAACACAACGTGGACACATCACATTTTACCAAAGAAAACAGACCTGTGTTTTGCAAAGTGCCTAGTTGTGGATTTTGGCCTCTAGCTCAGCCGGCACCTAGGGAAACCTACCAAAACTGCGCATTTTTGAAAACTAGACACCTACCGGAATCCAAGATGGGTTGACTTGTGAGGCTCTCACCAGGTTCTGTTACCCAGAATCCTTTGCAAACCTCAACATGTGTCCAAAAAAACACTTTTTCCTTATATTTCGGTGACAGAAAGTCCTGAATCTGAGAGGAGCCACAAATTTCCTTCCACCCAGTGTTACCCCAAGTCTCCAGATAAAAATGGTACCTCACTTGTGTGGGTAGGCCTAGCGCCCGCGACATGATATGCCCCAAAACACAACGTGGACACATCACATTTTCCCAAAGAAAACAGACCTGTTTTTTGCAAAGTGCCTAGTTGTGGATTTTGGCCTCTAGCTCAGCCGGCACCTAGGGAAACCTACCAAAACTGCGCATTTTTGAAAACTAGACACCTAGGGGAATCCAAGATGGGGTGACTTGTGGGGCTCTCACTAGGTTCTGTTACCCACAAGCCTTTGCAAACCTCAAAATTTGGCCAAAAAAAACACTTGTTCCTCACGTTTCGAAGACAGAAAGTTCGGGAATCTGAGAGGAGCCACAAACTTCCTTCCACCCAGCGGTCCTCCAAATCTCCAGATGAAAATGGTACCTCACTTGTGTGGGTAGGCCTAGCGCCCGCGACATGATATGCCCCAAAACACAACGTGGACACATCACATTTTCCCAAAGAAAACAACAGTTTTTTGCAAAGTGCCTAGTTGTGGATTTTGGCCTCTAGCTCAGCCGGCACCTAGGGAAACCTACCAAACCTGGGCATTTTTGAAAAATAGACAACTATGGGAATCCAAGATGGGGTGACTTGTAGGGCTCTCACCAGGTTCTGTTACCCACAATCCTTTGCAAACCTCAGAATTTGGCCAAAAAAAACACTTTTTCCTTACATTTCGGTGACAGAAAGTTGTGGAATCTGAGAGGAGCCACAAATTTCCTTCCACTCAGCGTTCCCCCATATCTCCAGATGATAATGGTGTCTCACTTGTGTGGGTAGGCCTAGCGCCTGCGACAGGATATACCCCAAAACACAACGTTGACACATCACATTTTTCCAAAGAAAATAGACCTGCTTTTTGCAAAGTGCCTAGCTGTGGATTTTGGCCTCTAGCTCAGCCGGCACCTAGGGAAACCTACCAAACCTGCACATTTTTTAAAACTAGACACCTAGGGGAATCCAAGATGGGGTGACTTGTGGGGCTCTCACCAGGTTCTGTAACCCAGAATCCTTTGCAAACCTCAAAATTTGGCCAAAAAAACAAATTTCCCTATATTTCGGTGAAAGAAAGTTCTGGAATCTGAGAGGAGCCACCAATTTCCTTCCACCCAGCGTTCCCCCAAGTCTCCCGATACAAATGGTACCTCACTTGTGTGGGTAGGCCTAGCGACTCCGAAATGATATGACCCAAAACACAATGTGGACACATCACATTTTCCCAAAGAAAACACTCCTGTTTTTTGCAAAGTGCCTAGCTGTGGATTTTGGCCTCTAGCTCAGCCGGCACCTAGGGAAACCTACCAAACCTGCACATTTTTGAAAACTAGACACCTAGGGGAATAAAAGATGGGGTGACTTGTGGGGCTCTCACCAGGTTCTGTTACCCAAAATCCTTTGCAAAACTCAACATTTGTCCAAAAAAACAATTTTTCCTTATATTTCGGTGACAGAAAGTCCTGAATCTGAGAGGAGCCACAAATTTCCTTCCACCCAGTGTTCCCCCAAGTCTCCAGATAAAAATGGTACCTCACTTGTGTGGGTAGGCCTAGCGCCCGCGACATGATATGCCCCATAACACAACGTGAACACATCACATTTTCCCAAAGAAATCAGACCTGTTTTTTGCAAAGTGCTTAGTTGTGGATTTTGGCCTCTAGCTCAGCCGACACCTAGGGAAACCTACCAAAACTGCGCATTTTTGAAAACTAGACACCAAGGGGAATCCAAGATGGGGTGACTTGTGGGGCTCTCACTAGGTTCTGTTACCCACAAGCCTTTGCAAACCTCAAAATTTGGCCAAAAAAACACTTGTTCCTCACGTTTCGGAGACAGAAAGTTCGGGAATCTGAGAGGAGCCACAAACTTCCTTCCACCCAGCGTTCCTCCAAATCTCCAGATGAAAATGGTACCTCACTTGTGTGGGTAGGCCTAGCGCCTGCAACAGGATATACCCCAAAACACAACATGGACACATCACATTTTCCGAAAGAAAACAGACCTGCTTTTTGCAACTTGCATACCTGTGGATTTTGGCCTCTAGCTCAGCCAGCACCTAGGGAAACCCACAAAACCTATGCATTTATGAAAACTAGACACCTATGGGAATCCAAGATGGGATGACTTGTGGGGCTCTCACCAGGTTCTGTAACCCAGAATCCATTGCAAACCTCAAAATTTGGCCAAAAAAACACATTTTCCTTATATTTCGGTGAAAGAAAGTTCTGGAATCTGAGAGGAGCCACAAATTTCCTTCCACCCAGCGTTCCCCCATGTCGCCAGATAAAAATGGTACCTCACTTGTGTGGGTAGGACTAGCGCCCGCGACATGATATACCCCAAAACACAATGTGGATACATCACATTTTCCCAAAGAAAACACTCCTGTTTTTTGCAAAGTGCCTAGCTGTGGATTTTGGCCTCTAGCTCAGCCGGCACCTAGGGAAACCTACCAAACCTGCTCATTTTTGAAAACTAGACACCAAGGGGAATCCAAGACGGGGTGACTTGTGGGGCTCTCACCAGGTTCTGTTACCCAGAATCCTTTGCAAACCTCAACATTTGTCCAAAAAAAAACTTTTTCCTTATATTTCGGTGACAGAAAGTCCTGAATCTGAGAGGAGCCACAAATTTCCTTCCACCCAGTGTTACCCCAAGTCTCCAGATAAAAATGGTACCTCACTTGTGTGGGTAGGCCTAGCGCCCGCGACATGATATGCCCCAAAACACAACGTGAACACATCACATTTTCCCAAAGAAATCAGACCTGTTTTATGCAAAGTGCCTAGTTTGGGATTTTGGCCTCTAGCTCAGCCGGCACCTAGGGAAACCTACCAAAGATGAGCACTTTTGAAAACTAGACAGCTACGGGAATCCAAGATGGGGTGACTTGTGGGGCTCTCACCAGGTTCTGTTACCCAGAATCCTTTGCAAACCTCAAAATTTCGACAAAAAAATACTTTTTCCCTCACAATTCGGTGACAGAAAGGTCTGGAATCTGAGAGGAGCCACAAATTTATTTTCACCCAGCGTACCCCCAAGTCTCCCAATACAAATGGTACCTCACTTGTATGGGTAGGCCTAGCGACCCCGAAATGATATGCCTCAAAACAAAATGTGGACACATCACATTTTCCCAAAGAAAACACTCCTGTTTTTTGCAAAGTGCCTAGCTGTGGATTTTGGCCTCTAGCTCAGCCAGCACATAGGGAAACCTACCAAACCTATGCATTTTTTAAAAGTAGACAGCTAGGGGAATCCAAGATGGGGTGACTTGTGGTGCTCTCACCAGGTTCTGTTACCAAGAATCCTTTGCAAACCTCCAAACTTGGTCAAAAAAACACTTTTTCCTCATATTTCGGTGACAGAAAGT
This sequence comes from Pleurodeles waltl, assembly GCF_031143425.1. Classification (NCBI taxonomy): domain Eukaryota; kingdom Metazoa; phylum Chordata; class Amphibia; order Caudata; family Salamandridae; genus Pleurodeles; species Pleurodeles waltl. The sequence continues at coordinate 886,396,276 of NC_090446.1, forward strand.
TCTGGAATCTGAGAGGAGCTACAAATTTCCTTCCACCCAGCGTTCCCCAAAATCTCCCGATAAGAATGGCACATCACTTGTGCGGGTAGTCCTAGCGCACGCGACATGATATGCCCCAAAACACAACGTGGACACATCACATTTTCCCAAAGAAAACAGACCTGTTTTTTGCAAAGTGCCTAGCTGTGGATTTTGGCCTCTAGCTCAGCCGGCACCTAGGGAAACCTACCAAACCTGCACATTTTTTAAAACTAGACACCTAGGGGAATCCAAGATGGGGTGACTTATGGGGCTCTCACCAGGTTCTGTAACCCAGAATCCTTTGCAAACCTCAACATGTGTCCAAAAAAACACTTTTTCCTTATATTTCGGTGACAGAAAGTTCGGGAATCTGAGAGGAGCCACAAACTTCCTTCCACCCAGCGGTCCTCCAAATCTCCAGATGAAAATGGTACCTCACTTGTGTGGGTAGGCCTAGCGCCCGCGACATGATATGCCCCAAAACACAACGTGGACACATCACATTTTCCCAAAGAAAACAACAGTTTTTTGCAAAGTGCCTAGTTGTGGATTTTGGCCTCTAGCTCAGCCGGCACCTAGGGAAACCTACCAAACCTGGGCATTTTTGAAAAATAGACAACTATGGGAATCCAAGATGGGGTGACTTGTAGGGCTCTCACCAGGTTCTGTTACCCACAATCCTTTGCAAACCTCAGAATTTGGCCAAAAAAACACTTTTTCCTTACATTTCGGTGACAGAAAGTTGTGGAATCTGAGAGGAGCCACAAATTTCCTTCCACTCAGCGTTCCCCCATATCTCCAGATGATAATGGTACCTCACTTGTGTGGGTAGGCCTAGCGCCTGCGACAGGATATACTCCAAAACACAACGTTGACACATCACATTTTTCCAAAGAAAATAGACCTGCTTTTTGCAAAGTGCCTAGCTGTGGATTTTGGCCTCTAGCTCAGCCGGCACCTAGGGAAACATACCAAACCTGCACATTTTTTAAAACTAGACACCTAGGGGAATCCAAGATGGGGTGACTTGTGGGGCTCTCACCAGGTTCTGTAACCCAGAATCCTTTGCAAACCTCAAAATTTGGCCAAAAAAACACATTTTCCTTATATTTCGGTGAAAGAAAGTTCTGGAATCTGAGAGGAGCCACCAATTTCCTTCCACCCAGCGTTCCCCCAAGTCTCCCGATACAAATGGTACCTCACTTGTGTGGGTAGGCCTAGCGACTCCGAAATGATATGACAAAAACACAATGTGGACACATCACATTTTCCCAAAGAAAACACTCCTGTTTTTTGCAAAGTGCCAAGCTGTGGATTTTGGCCTCTAGCTCAGCCGGCACCTAGGGAAACCTACCAAACCTGCACATTTTTGAAAACTAGACACCTAGGGGAATAAAAGATGGGGTGACTTGTGGGGCTCTCACCAGGTTCTGTTACCCAGAATCCTTTGCAAAACTCAACATTTGTCCAAAAAAACACTTTTTCCTTATATTTCGGTGACAGAAAGTCCTGAATCTGAGAGGAGCCACAAATTTCCTTCCACCCAGTGTTCCCCCAAGTCTCCAGATAAAAATGGTACCTCACTTGTGTGGGTAGGCCTAGCGCCCGCGACATGATATGCCCCATAACACAACGTGAACACATCACATTTTCCCAAAGAAATCAGACCTGTTTTTTGCAAAGTGCTTAGTTGTGGATTTTGGCCTCTAGCTCAGCCGACACCTAGGGAAACCTACCAAAACTGCGCATTTTTGAAAACTAGACACCAAGGGGAATCCAAGATGGGGTGACTTGTGGGGCTCCCACTAGGTTCTGTTACCCACAAGCCTTTGCAAACCTCAAAATTTGGCCAAAAAAACACTTGTTCCTCACGTTTCAGAGACAGAAAGTTCGGGAATCTGAGAGGAGCCACGAACTTCCTTCCACCCAGCGTTCCTCCAAATCTCCAGATGAAAATGGTACCTCACTTGTGTGGGTAGGCCTAGCGCCTGCAACAGGATATACCCCAAAACACAACATGGACACATCACATTTTCCGAAAGAAAACAGACCTGCTTTTTGCAACTTGCCTACCTGTGGATTTTGGCCTCTAGCTCAGCCAGCACCTAGGGAAACCCACAAAACCTATGCATTTATGAAAACTAGACACCTATGGGAATCCAAGATGGGATGACTTGTGGGGCTCTCACCAGGTTCTGTAACCCAGAATCCTTTGCAAACCTCAAAATTTGGCCAAAAAAACACATTTTCCTTATATTTCGGTGAAAGAAAGTTCTGGAATCTGAGAGGAGCCACAAATTTCCTTCCACCCAGCGTTCCCCCATGTCGCCAGATAAAAATGGTACCTCACTTGTGTGGGTAGGACTAGCGCCCGCGACATGATATACCCCAAAACACAATGTGGACACATCACATTTTCCCAAAGAAAACACTCCTGTTTTTTGCAAAGTGCCTAGCTGTGGATTTTGGCCTCTAGCTCAGCCGGCACCTAGGGAAACCTACCAAACCTGCTCATTTTTGAAAACTAGACACCTAGGGGAATCCAAGATGGGGTGATTTGTGGGGCTCTCACCAGGTTCTGTTACCCAGAATCCTTTGCAAACCTCAACATTTGTCCAAAAAAAAACCTTTTTCCTTATATTTCGGTGACAGAAAGACCTGAATCTGAGAGGAGCCACAAATTTCCTTCCACCCAGTGTTACCCCAAGTCTCCAGATAAAAATGGTACCTCACTTGTGTGGGTAGGCCTAGCGCCCGCGACATGATATGCCCCAAAACACAACGTGAACACATCACATTTTCCCAAAGAAATCAGACCTGTTTTATGCAAAGTGCCTAGTTTGGGATTTTGGCCTCTAGCTCAGCCGGCACCTAGGGAAACCTACCAAAGATGAGCACTTTTGAAAACTAGACAGCTACGGGAATCCAATATGGGGTGACTTGTGGGGCTCTCACCAGGTTCTGTTACCCAGAATCCTTTGCAAACCTCAAAATTTCGACAAAAAAATACTTTTTCCCTCACAATTCGGTGACAGAAAGGTCTGGAATCTGAGAGGAGCCACAAATTTATTTTCACCCAGCGTACCCCCAAGTCTCCCAATACAAATGGTACCTCACTTGTATGGGTAGGCCTAGCGACCCCGAAATGATATGCCTCAAAACAAAATGTGGACACATCACATTTTCCCAAAGAAAACACTCCTGTTTTTTGCAAAGTGCCTAGCTGTGGATTTTGGCCTCTAGCTCAGCCAGCACATAGGGAAACCTACCAAACCTATGCATTTTTTAAAAGTAGACAGCTAGGGGAATCCAAGATGGGGTGACTTGTGGTGCTCTCACCAGGTTCTGTTACCAAGAATCCTTTGCAAACCTCCAAACTTGGTCAAAAAAACACTTTTTCCTCATATTTCGGTGACAGAAAGTTCTGGAATCTGAGAGGAGCTACAAATTTCCTTCCACCCAGCGTTCCCCAAAATCTCCCGATAAGAATGGCACATCACTTGTGCCTGTAGTCCTAGCGCACGCGACATGATATGCCCCAAAACACAACGTGGACACATCACATTTTCCCAAAGAAAACAGACCTGTTTTTTGCAAAGTGCCTAGCTGTGGATTTTGGCCTCTAGCTCAGCCGGCACCTAGGGAAACCTACCAAACCTGCACATTTTTTAAAACTAGACACCTAGGGGAATCCAAGATGGGGTGACTTGTGGGGCTCTCACCAGGTTCTGTAACCCAGAATCCTTTGCAAACCTCAAAATTTGGCCAAAAAAAACACATTTTCCTTATATTTCGGTGAAAGAAAGTTCTGGAATCTGAGAGGAGCCACCAATTTCCTTCCACCCAGCGTTCCCCCAAGTCTCCCGATACAAATGGTACCTCACTTGTGTGGGTAGGCCTAGCGACTCCGAAATGATATGACCCAAAACACAATGTGGACACATCACATTCTCCAAAGAAAACACTCCTGTTTTTTGCAAAGTGCCTAGCTGTGGATTTTGGCCTCTAGCTCAGCCGGCACCTAGGGAAACCTACCAAACCTGTACATTTTTGAAAACTAGACACCTAGGGGAATAAAAGATGGGGTGACTTGTGGGGCTCTCACCAGGTTCTGTTACCCAGAATCCTTTGCAAAACTCAACATTTGTCCAAAAAAACACTTTTTCCTTATATTTCGGTGACAGAAAGTCCTGAATCTGAGAGGAGCCACAAATTTCCTTCCACCCAGTGTTCCCCCAAGTCTCCAGATAAAAATGGTACCTCACTTGTGTGGGTAGGCCTAGCGCCCGCGACATGATATGCCCCATAACACAACGTGAACACATCACATTTTCCCAAAGAAATCAGACCTGTTTTTTGCAAAGTGCTTAGTTGTGGATTTTGGCCTCTAGCTCAGCCGACACCTAGGGAAACCTACCAAAACTGCGCATTTTTGAAAACTAGACACCAAGGGGAATCCAAGATGGGGTGACTTGTGGGGCTCTCACTAGGTTCTGTTACCCACAAGCCTTTGCAAACCTCAAAATTTGGCCAAAAAAACACTTGTTCCTCACGTTTCAGAGACAGAAAGTTCGGGAATCTGAGAGGAGCCACAAACTTCCTTCCACCCAGCGTTCCTCCAAATCTCCAGATGAAAATGGTACCTCACTTGTGTGGGTAGGCCTAGCGCCTGCAACAGGATATACCCCAAAACACAACATGGACACATCACATTTTCCGAAAGAAAACAGACCTGCTTTTTGCAACTTGCCTACCTGTGGATTTTGGCCTCTAGCTCAGCCAGCACCTAGGGAAACCCACAAAACCTATGCATTTATGAAAACTAGACACCTATGGGAATCCAAGATGGGATGACTTGTGGGGCTCTCACCAGGTTCTGTAACCCAGAATCCTTTGCAAACCTCAAAATTTGGCCAAAAAAACACATTTTCCTTATATTTCGGTGAAAGAAAGTTCTGGAATCTGAGAGGAGCCACAAATTTCCTTCCACCCAGCGTTCCCCCATGTCGCCAGATAAAAATGGTACCTCACTTGTGTGGGTAGGACTAGCGCCCGCGACATGATATACCCCAAAACACAATGTGGACACATCACATTTTCCCAAAGAAAACACTCCTGTTTTTTGCAAAGTGCCTAGCTGTGGATTTTGGCCTCTAGCTCAGCCGGCACCTAGGGAAACCTACCAAACCTGCTCATTTTTTAAAACTAGACACCTAGGGGAATCCAAGATGGGGTGACTTGTGGGGCTCTCACTAGGTTCTGTTACCCAGAATCCTTTGCAAACCTCAACATTTGTCCAAAAAAAAACTTTTTCCTTATATTTCGGTGACAGAAAGTCCTGAATCTGAGAGGAGCAACAAATTTCCTTCCACCCAGTGTTACCCCAAGTCTCCAGATAAAAATGGTACCTCACTTGTGTGGGTAGGCCTAGCGCCCGCGACATGATATGCCCCAAAACACAACGTGAACACATCACATTTTCCCAAAGAAATCAGACCTGTTTTATGCAAAGTGCCTAGTTTGGGATTTTGGCCTCTAGCTCAGCCGGCACCTAGGGAAACCTACCAAAGATGAGCACTTTTGAAAACTAGACAGCTACGGGAATCCAAGATGGGGTGACTTGTGGGGCTCTCACCAGGTTCTGTTACCCAGAATCCTTTGCAAACCTCAAAATTTCGACAAAAAAATACTTTTTCCCTCACAATTCGGTGACAGAAAGGTCTGGAATCTGAGAGGAGCCACAAATTTATTTTCACCCAGCGTACCCCCAAGTCTCCCAATACAAATGGTACCTCACTTGTATGGGTAGGCCTAGCGACCCCGAAATGATATGCCTCAAAACAAAATGTGGACACATCACATTTTCCCAAAGAAAACACTCCTGTTTTTTGCAAAGTGCCTAGCTGTGGATTTTGGCCTCTAGCTCAGCCAGCACCTAGGGAAACCTACCAAATCTATGCATTTTTTAAAAGTAGACAGCTAGGGGAATCCAAGATGGGGTGACTTGTGGTGCTCTCACCAGGTTCTGTTACCAAGAATCCTTTGCAAACCTCCAAACTTGGTCAAAAAAACACTTTTTCCTCATATTTCGGTGAAAGAAAGTTCTGGAATCTGAGAGGAGCCACCAATTTCCTTCCACCCAGCGTTCCCCCAAGTCTCCCGATACAAATGGTACCTCACTTGTGTGGGTAGGCCTAGCGACTCCGAAATGATATGACAAAAACACAATGTGGACACATCACATTTTCCCAAAGAAAACACTCCTGTTTTTTGCAAAGTGCCAAGCTGTGGATTTTGGCCTCTAGCTCAGCCGGCACCTAGGGAAACCTACCAAACCTGCACATTTTTGAAAACTAGACACCTAGGGGAATAAAAGATGGGGTGACTTGTGGGGCTCTCACCAGGTTCTGTTACCCAGAATCCTTTGCAAAACTCAACATTTGTCCAAAAAAACACTTTTTCCTTATATTTCGGTGACAGAAAGTCCTGAATCTGAGAGGAGCCACAAATTTCCTTCCACCCAGTGTTCCCCCAAGTCTCCAGATAAAAATGGTACCTCACTTGTGTGGGTAGGCCTAGCGCCCGCGACATGATATGCCCCATAACACAACGTGAACACATCACATTTTCCCAAAGAAATCAGACCTGTTTTTTGCAAAGTGCTTAGTTGTGGATTTTGGCCTCTAGCTCAGCCGACACCTAGGGAAACCTACCAAAACTGCGCATTTTTGAAAACTAGACACCAAGGGGAATCCAAGATGGGGTGACTTGTGGGGCTCTCACTAGGTTCTGTTACCCACAAGCCTTTGCAAACCTCAAAATTTGGCCAAAAAAACACTTGTTCCTCACGTTTCAGAGACAGAAAGTTCGGGAATCTGAGAGGAGCCACGAACTTCCTTCCACCCAGCGTTCCTCCAAATCTCCAGATGAAAATGGTACCTCACTTGTGTGGGTAGGCCTAGCGCCTGCAACAGGATATACCCCAAAACACAACATGGACACATCACATTTTCCGAAAGAAAACAGACCTGCTTTTTGCAACTTGCCTACCTGTGGATTTTGGCCTCTAGCTCAGCCAGCACCTAGGGAAACCCACAAAACCTATGCATTTATGAAAACTAGACACCTATGGGAATCCAAGATGGGATGACTTGTGGGGCTCTCACCAGGTTCTGTAACCCAGAATCCTTTGCAAACCTCAAAATTTGGCCAAAAAAACACATTTTCCTTATATTTCGGTGAAAGAAAGTTCTGGAATCTGAGAGGAGCCACAAATTTCCTTCCACCCAGCGTTCCCCCATGTCGCCAGATAAAAATGGTACCTCACTTGTGTGGGTAGGACTAGCGCCCGCGACATGATATACCCCAAAACACAATGTGGACACATCACATTTTCCCAAAGAAAACACTCCTGTTTTTTGCAAAGTGCCTAGCTGTGGATTTTGGCCTCTAGCTCAGCCGGCACCTAGGGAAACCTACCAAACCTGCTCATTTTTTAAAACTAGACACCTAGGGGAATCCAAGATGGGGTGATTTGTGGGGCTCTCACCAGGTTCTGTTACCCAGAATCCTTTGCAAACCTCAACATTTGTCCAAAAAAAACCTTTTTCCTTATATTTCGGTGACAGAAAGACCTGAATCTGAGAGGAGCCACAAATTTCCTTCCACCCAGTGTTACCCCAAGTCTCCAGATAAAAATGGTACCTCACTTGTGTGGGTAGGCCTAGCGCCCGCGACATGATATGCCCCAAAACACAACGTGAACACATCACATTTTCCCAAAGAAATCAGACCTGTTTTATGCAAAGTGCCTAGTTTGGGATTTTGGCCTCTAGCTCAGCCGGCACCTAGGGAAACCTACCAAAGATGAGCACTTTTGAAAACTAGACAGCTACGGGAATCCAATATGGGGTGACTTGTGGGGCTCTCACCAGGTTCTGTTACCCAGAATCCTTTGCAAACCTCAAAATTTCGACAAAAAAATTATTTTTCCCTCACAATTCGGTGACAGAAAGGTCTGGAATCTGAGAGGAGCCACAAATTTATTTTCACCCAGCGTACCCCCAAGTCTCCCAATACAAATGGTACCTCACTTGTATGGGTAGGCCTAGCGACCCCGAAATGATATGCCTCAAAACAAAATGTGGACACATCACATTTTCCCAAAGAAAACACTCCTGTTTTTTGCAAAGTGCCTAGCTGTGGATTTTGGCCTCTAGCTCAGCCAGCACATAGGGAAACCTACCAAACCTATGCATTTTTTAAAAGTAGACAGCTAGGGGAATCCAAGATGGGGTGACTTGTGGTGCTCTCACCAGGTTCTGTTACCAAGAATCCTTTGCAAACCTCCAAACTTGGTCAAAAAAACACTTTTTCCTCATATTTCGGTGACAGAAAGTTCTGGAATCTGAGAGGAGCTACAAATTTCCTTCCACCCAGCGTTCCCCAAAATCTCCCGATAAGAATGGCACATCACTTGTGCCTGTAGTCCTAGCGCACGCGACATGATATGCCCCAAAACACAACGTGGACACATCACATTTTCCCAAAGAAAACAGACCTGTTTTTTGCAAAGTGCCTAGCTGTGGATTTTGGCCTCTAGCTCAGCCGGCACCTAGGGAAACCTACCAAACCTGCACATTTTTTAAAACTAGACACCTAGGGGAATCCAAGATGGGGTGACTTGTGGGGCTCTCACCAGGTTCTGTAACCCAGAATCCTTTGCAAACCTCAAAATTTGGCCAAAAAAACACATTTTCCTTATATTTCGGTGAAAGAAAGTTCTGGAATCTGAGAGGAGCCACCAATTTCCTTCCACCCAGCGTTCCCCCAAGTCTCCCGATACAAATGGTACCTCACTTGTGTGGGTAGGCCTAGCGACTCCGAAATGATATGACCCAAAACACAATGTGGACACATCACATTCTCCAAAAGAAAACACTCCTGTTTTTTGCAAAGTGCCTAGCTGTGGATTTTGGCCTCTAGCTCAGCCGGCACCTAGGGAAACCTACCAAACCTGCACATTTTTGAAAACTAGACACCTAGGGGAATAAAAGATGGGGTGACTTGTGGGGCTCTCACCAGGTTCTGTTACCCAGAATCCTTTGCAAAACTCAACATTTGTCCAAAAAAACACTTTTTCCTTATATTTCGGTGACCGAAAGTCCTGAATCTGAGAGGAGCCACAAATTTCCTTCCACCCAGTGTTCCCCCAAGTCTCCAGATAAAAATGGTACCTCACTTGTGTGGGTAGGCCTAGCGCCCGCGACATGATATGCCCCATAACACAACGTGAACACATCACATTTTCCCAAAGAAATCAGACCTGTTTTTTGCAAAGTGCTTAGTTGTGGATTTTGGCCTCTAGCTCAGCCGACACCTAGGGAAACCTACCAAAACTGCGCATTTTTGAAAACTAGACACCAAGGGGAATCCAAGATGGGGTGACTTGTGGGGCTCTCACTAGGTTCTGTTACCCACAAGCCTTTGCAAACCTCAAAATTTGGCCAAAAAAACACTTGTTCCTCACGTTTCAGAGACAGAAAGTTCGGGAATCTGAGAGGAGCCACAAACTTCCTTCCACCCAGCGTTCCTCCAAATCTCCAGATGAAAATGGTACCTCACTTGTGTGGGTAGGCCTAGCGCCTGCAACAGGATATACCCCAAAACACAACATGGACACATCACATTTTCCGAAAGAAAACAGACCTGCTTTTTGCAACTTGCCTACCTGTGGATTTTGGCCTCTAGCTCAGCCAGCACCTAGGGAAACCCACAAAACCTATGCATTTATGAAAACTAGACACCTATGGGAATCCAAGATGGGATGACTTGTGGGGCTCTCACCAGGTTCTGTAACCCAGAATCCTTTGCAAACCTCAAAATTTGGCCAAAAAAACACATTTTCCTTATATTTCGGTGAAAGAAAGTTCTGGAATCTGAGAGGAGCCACAAATTTCCTTCCACCCAGCGTTCCCCCATGTCGCCAGATAAAAATGGTACCTCACTTGTGTGGGTAGGACTAGCGCCCGCGACATGATATACCCCAAAACACAATGTGGACACATCACATTTTCCCAAAGAAAACACTCCTGTTTTTTGCAAAGTGCCTAGCTGTGGATTTTGGCCTCTAGCTCAGCCGGCACCTAGGGAAACCTACCAAACCTGCTCATTTTTTAAAACTAGACACCTAGGGGAATCCAAGATGGGGTGACTTGTGGGGCTCTCACCAGGTTCTGTTACCCAGAATCCTTTGCAAACCTCAACATTTGTCCAAAAAAAAACTTTTTCCTTATATTTCGGTGACAGAAAGTCCTGAATCTGAGAGGAGCCACAAATTTCCTTCCACCCAGTGTTACCCCAAGTCTCCAGATAAAAATGGTACCTCACTTGTGTGGGTAGGCCTATCGCCCGCGACATGATATGCCCCAAAACACAACGTGAACACATCACATTTTCCCAAAGAAATCAGACCTGTTTTATGCAAAGTGCCTAGTTTGGGATTTTGGCCTCTAGCTCAGCCGGCACCTAGGGAAACCTACCAAAGATGAGCACTTTTGAAAACTAGACAGCTACGGGAATCCAAGATGGGGTGACTTGTGGGGCTCTCACCAGGTTCTGTTACCCAGAATCCTTTGCAAACCTCAAAATTTCGACAAAAAAATACTTTTTCCCTCACAATTCGGTGACAGAAAGGTCTGGAATCTGAGAGGAGCCACAAATTTATTTTCACCCAGCGTACCCCCAAGTCTCCCAATACAAATGGTACCTCACTTGTATGGGTAGGCCTAGCGACCCCGAAATGATATGCCTCAAAACAAAATGTGGACACATCACATTTTCCCAAAGAAAACACTCCTGTTTTTTGCAAAGTGCCTAGCTGTGGATTTTGGCCTCTAGCTCAGCCAGCACCTAGGGAAACCTACCAAACCTATGCATTTTTTAAAAGTAGACAGCTAGGGGAATCCAAGATGGGGTGACTTGTGGTGCTCTCACCAGGTTCTGTTACCAAGAATCCTTTGCAAACCTCCAAACTTGGTCAAAAAAACACTTTTTCCTCATATTTCGGTGACAGAAAGTTCTGGAATCTGAGAGGAGCTACAAATTTCCTTCCACCCAGCGTTCCCCAAAATCTCCCGATAAGAATGGCACATCACTTGTGCGGGTAGTCCTAGCGCACGCGACATGATATGCCCCAAAACACAACGTGGACACATCACATTTTCCCAAAGAAAACAGACCTGTTTTTTGCAAAGTGCCTAGTTGTGGATTTTGGCCTCTAGCTCAGCCGGCACCTAGGGAAACCTACCAAACCGGCACATTTTTGAAAACTAGACACCTAGGGGAATCCAAGATGCGGTGACTTGTGGGGCTCTCACCAGGTTCTGTTACCCACAAGCCTTTGCAAACCTCAAAATTTGGCCAAAAAACACTTTTTCCTCACGTTTCGGAGACAGAATTTCGGGAATCTGAGAGGAGCCACAAACTTCCTTCCACCCAACGTTCCCCCAAATCTCCAGATGAAAATGGTACCTCACTTGTGTGGGTAGGCCTAGCGCCTGCGACAGGATAAACCCCATAACACAACATACACACATCACATTTTCCCAAAGAAAACAGACCTGCTTTTTGCAAAGTGCCTACCTGTGGATTTTGGCCTCTAGCTCAGCCGGCACCTAGGGAAACCTACCAAACCTGCACATTTTTGAAAACTAGACACCTAGGGGAATAAAAGATGGGGTGACTTGTGGGGCTCTCACCAGGTTCTGTTACCCAGAATCCTTTGCAAAACTCAACATTTGTCCAAAAAAACACTTTTTCCTTATATTTCGGTGACAGAAAGTCCTGAATCTGAGAGGAGCCACAAATTTCCTTCCACCCAGTGTTCCCCCAAGTCTCCAGATAAAAATGGTACCTCACTTGTGTGGGTAGGCCTAGCGCCCGCGACATGATATGCCCCATAACACAACGTGAACACATCACATTTTCCCAAAGAAATCAGACCTGTTTTTTGCAAAGTGCTTAGTTGTGGATTTTGGCCTCTAGCTCAGCCGGCACCTAGGGAAACCTACCCAAACTGCGTATTTTTGAAAACTAGACACCAAGGAGAATCCAAGATGGGGTGACTTGTGGGGCTCTCACCAGGTTCTGTTACCCACAAGCCTTTGCAAACCTCAAAATTTGCCCAAAAAACACTTTTTCCTCACGTTTCGGAGACAGAATTTCGGGAATCTGAGAGGAGCCACAAACTTCCTTCCACCCAACGTTTCCCCAAATCTCCAGATGAAAATGGTACCTCACTTGTGTGGGTAGGCCTAGCGCCTGCGACAGGATAAACCCCATAACACAATATGGACACATCACATTTTCCCAAAGAAAACAGACCTGCTTTTTGCAAAGTGCCTACCTGTGGATTTTGGCCTCTAGCTCAGCCGGCACCTAGGGAATCCTACCAAACCTGTACATTTTTTAAAACTAAACACCTAGGGGAATCCAGGATGGGGTGACTTGTGGGGCTCTCACCAGGTTCTGTTAACCACAAGCCTTTGCAAACCTCAAAATTTGGCCAAAAAAACACTTTTTCCTCACATTTCGAGACAGAAAGTTCTGGAATCTGAGAGGAGCCACAAACTTCCTTCCACCCAGCGTCCCCCCAAATCTCCAGATGAAAATGCTACCTCACTTGTGTGGGTAGGCCTAGCGCCTGCGACAGGATATACCCCAAAACACAACGTGGACACATCACATTTTCCCAAAGAAAACAGACCTGCTTTTTGCAAAGTGCCTAGCTGTGGATTTTGGCCTCTAGCTAAGCCAGCACCTGGGGGAAACCTACCAAACATGTGCCCTTTTGAAAACTAGTCAACTAGGGGAGTCCAAGATGGGGTGACTTGTGGAGCTCTCACCAGGTTTTGTTACCCAGAATCCTTTGCAAACCTCAAAATTTGGCCAAAAAAATACTTTTTCCCTCACATTTCCGTGACAGAAAGTTCTGGAATCTTGGAGGAGCCACAAATTTCTTTTCACCCAGCGTTCCCCCAAGTCTCCCGGTACAAATGGTTCCTCACTTGTGTGGGTAGGCCTAGCGACCCCGAAATGATATGCCCCAAAACACAATGTGGACACATCACATTTTCCCAAAGAAAACACTCTTCTTTTTTGCAAAGTGCCTAGCTGTGGATTTTGGCTTCTAGCTCAGCCAGCACCTAGGTAAACCTACCAAACCTGTGCATTTTTTAAAAGTATACACCTAGGGGAATCCAAGATGGGGTGACTTGTGGGACTCTCACAAGGTTCTGTTACCAAGAATCCTTTGCAAACCTCGAAACTTGGTCAAAAAAACACTTTTTCTTCATATTTCGGTGACAGAAAGTTCAGGAATCTGAGAGGAGCCACAAATTTCCTTCCACCCAGCGTTCCCCAAAATCTCCCGATAAAAATGGCACCTCACTTGTGTGGGTAGGCCTATCGCCCGCGACATGATATGCCCCAAAATACAACGTGGACACATCACATTTTCCCAAAGAAAACCGACCTGTTTTTGCAAAGTGCCTAGTTGTGGATTTTGGCCTCTAGCTCAGCCGGCACCTAGGGAAACCTACCAAAGATGAGCACTTTTGAAAACTAGACACCTAGGGGAATCCAAGATGGGGTGACTTGTGGGCCTCTCACCAGGTTCTGTTACCCAGAATCCTTTGCAAACCTCAAAATTTTGACAAAAAAATACTTTTTCCCTCACAATTCGGTGACAGAAAGTTCTGGAATCTGAGAGGAGCCACAAATTTATTTTCACCCAGCGTACCCCCAAGTCTCCCAATACAAATGGTACCTCACTTGTATGGGTAGGCCTAGCGACCCCAAAATGATATGCCTCAAAACAAAATGTGGACACATCACATTTTCCCAAAGAAAACACTCCTGTTTTTTGCAAAGTGCCTAGCTGTGGATTTTGGCCTCTAGCTCAGCCGGCACCTAGGGAAACCTACCAAACCTATGCATTTTTTAAAAGTAGACACCTAGGGGAATCCAAGATGGGGTGACTTGTGGTGCTCTCACCAGGTTCTGTACCAAAAATCCTTTGCAAACCTCCAAACTTGGTCAAAAAAACACTTTTTCCTCATATTTCGGTGACAGAAAGTTCTGGAATCTGAGAGGAGCTACAAATTTCCTTCCACCCAGCGTTCCCCAAGATCTCCCGATAAGAATGGCACATCACTTGTGCTGGTTGTCCTAGCGCACGCGACATGATATGCCCCAAAACACAACGTGGACACATCACATTTTCCCAAAGAAAACAGACCTGTTTTTTGCAAAATTCCTAGTTGTGGATTTTGGCCTCTAGCTCAGCCGGCACCTAGGGAAACCTACCAAACCTGCACATTTTTTAAAACTAGACACCTAGGGGAATCCAAGATGCAGTGACTTGTGGGGCTCTCACCAGGTTCTGTTACCCACAAGCCTTTGCAAAACTCAAAATTTGGCCAAAAAACACTTTTTCCTCACGTTTCGGAGACAGAATTTCGGGAATCTGAGAGGAGCCACAAACTTCCTTCCACCCAGTGTTCCCACAAATCTCCAGATGAAAATGGTACCTCACTTGTGTGGGTAGGCCTAGCGCCTGCGACAGGATAAACCCCATAACACAACATGGACACATCACATTTTCCAAAAGAAAACAGACCTGCTTTTTGCAAAGTGCCTACCTGTGGATTTTGGCCTCTAGCTCAGCCGGCACCTAGGGAATCCTACCAAACCTGCACATTTTTTAAAACTAAACACCTAGGGGAATCCAGGATGGGGTGACTTGTGGGGCTCTCACCAGGTTCTGTTAACCACAAGCCTTTGCAAACCTCAAAATTTGGCCAAAAAAACACTTTTTCCTCACATTTCGAGACAGAAAGTTCTGGAATCTGAGAGGAGCCACAACCTTCCTTCCACCCAGCGTCCCCCCAAATCTCCAGATGAAAATGCTACCTCACTTGTGTGGGTAGGCCTAGCGCCTGCGACAGGATATACCCCAAAACACAACGTGGACACATCACATTTTCCCAAAGAAAACAGACCTGCTTTTTGCAAAGTGCCTAGCTGTGGATTTTGGCCTCTAGCTAAGCCGGCACCTAGGGAAACCTACCAAACCTGCATATTTTTTAAAACTAGTCACCTACGGGAATTCAAGATGGGGTGATCTGTGGGGCTCTCACCAGGTTCTGTTACCCACAATCCTTTGCAAAGCTCAAAACTTGGTCAAAAAAACACTTTTTCCTCATATTTCGGTGACAGAAAGTTCTGGAATCTGAGAGGAACCACTAATTTCCTTCCACCCAGCGTTCCCCCAAATCTCCAGATGAAAATGGTACCTCACTTGTGTGGGTAGGCCTAGCGCCTGCGAGAGTATATTCCCGAAGACGCAACGTGGACACATCACATTTTCCCAAAGAAAACAGACCTGCTTTTTGCAAAGTGCCTACCTGTGGATTTTGGCCTCTAGCTCAGCCGGCACCTAGGGAATCCTACCAAACCTGCACATTTTTTAAAACTAAACACCTAGGGGAATCCAGGATGGGGTGACTTGTGGGGCTCTCACCAGGTTCTGTTAACCACAAGCCTTTGCAAACCTCAAAATTTGGCCAAAAAAACACTTTTTCCTCACATTTCGAGACAGAAAGTTCTGGAATCTGAGAGGAGCCACAAACTTCCTTCCACCCAGCGTCCCCCCAAATCTCCAGATGAAAATGCTACCTCACTTGTGTGGGTAGGCCTAGCGCCTGCGACAGGATATACCCCAAAACACAACGTGGACACATCACATTTTCCCAAAGAAAACAGACCTGCTTTTTGCAAAGTGCCTAGCTGTGGATTTTGGCCTCTAGCTAAGCCGGCACCTGGGGGAAACCTACCAAACATGTGCCCTTTTGAAAACTAGTCAACTAGGGGAGTCCAAGATGGGGTGACTTGTGGAGCTCTCACCAGGTTTTGTTACCCAGAATCCTTTGCAAACCTCAAAATTTGGCCAAAAAAATACTTTTTCCCTCACATTTCCGTGACAGAAAGTTCTGGAATCTTGGAGGAGCCACAAATTTCTTTTCACCCAGCGTTCCCCCAAGTCTCCCGGTACAAATGGTTCCTCACTTGTGTGGGTAGGCCTAGCGACCCCGAAATGATATGCCCCAAAACACAATGTGGACACATCACATTTTCCCAAAGAAAACACTCTTCTTTTTTGCAAAGTGCCTAGCTGTGGATTTTGGCTTCTAGCTCAGCCAGCACCTAGGTAAACCTACCAAACCTGTGCATTTTTTAAAAGTATACACCTAGGGGAATCCAAGATGGGGTGACTTGTGGGACTCTCACAAGGTTCTGTTACCAAGAATCCTTTGCAAACCTCGAAACTTGGTCAAAAAAACACTTTTTCTTCATATTTCGGTGACAGAAAGTTTAGGAATCTGAGAGGAGCCACAAATTTCCTTCCACCCAGCGTTCCCCAAAATCTCCCGATAAAAATGGCACCTCACTTGTGTGGGTAGGCCTATCGCCCGCGACATGATATGCCCCAAAATACAACGTGGACACATCACATTTTCCCAAAGAAAACCGACCTGTTTTTGCAAAGTGCCTAGTTGTGGATTTTGGCCTCTAGCTCAGCCGGCACCTAGGGAAACCTACCAAAGATGAGCACTTTTGAAAACTAGACACCTAGGGGAATCCAAGATGGGGTGACTTGTGGTGCTCTCACCAGGTTCTGTTACCCAGAATCCTTTGCAAACCTCAAAATTTTGACAAAAAAATACTTTTTCCCTCACAATTCGGTGACAGAAAGTTCTGGAATCTTGGAGGAGCCACAAATTTCTTTTCACCCAGCGTTCCCCCAAGTCTCCCGGTACAAATGGTTCCTCACTTGTGTGGGTAGGCCTAGCGACCCCGAAATGATATGCCCCAAAACACAATGTGGACACATCACATTTTCCCAAAGAAAACACTCTTCTTTTTTGCAAAGTGCCTAGCTGTGGATTTTGGCTTCTAGCTCAGCCAGCACCTAGGTAAACCTACCAAACCTGTGCATTTTTTAAAAGTATACACCTAGGGGAATCCAAGATGGGGTGACTTGTGGGACTCTCACAAGGTTCTGTTACCAAGAATCCTTTGCAAACCTCGAAACTTGGTCAAAAAAACACTTTTTCTTCATATTTCGGTGACAGAAAGTTTAGGAATCTGAGAGGAGCCACAAATTTCCTTCCACCCAGCGTTCCCCAAAATCTCCCGATAAAAATGGCACCTCACTTGTGTGGGTAGGCCTATCGCCCGCGACATGATATGCCCCAAAATACAACGTGGACACATCACATTTTCCCAAAGAAAACCGACCTGTTTTTGCAAAGTGCCTAGTTGTGGATTTTGGCCTCTAGCTCAGCCGGCACCTAGGGAAACCTACCAAAGATGAGCACTTTTGAAAACTAGACACCTAGGGGAATCCAAGATGGGGTGACTTGTGGTGCTCTCACCAGGTTCTGTTACCCAGAATCCTTTGCAAACCTCAAAATTTTGACAAAAAAATACTTTTTCCCTCACAATTCGGTGACAGAAAGTTCTGGAATCTGAGAGGAGCCACAAATTTCTTTTCACCCAGCGTACCCCCAAGTCTCCCAATACAAATGGTACCTCACTTGTATGGGTAGGCCTAGCGACCCCGAAATGATATGCCTCAAAACAAAATGTGGACACATCACATTTTCCCAAAGAAAAAAATCCTGTTTTTTGCAAAGTGCCTAGCTGTGGATTTTGGCCTCTAGCTCAGCCGGCACCTAGGGAAACCTACCAAACCTATGCATTTTTTAAAAGTAGACACCTAGGGGAATCCAAGATGGGGTGACTTGTGGTGCTCTCACCAGGTTCTGTTACCAAGAATCCTTTGCAAACCTCCAAACTTGGTCAAAAAAACACTTTTTCCTCATATTTCGGTGACAGAAAGTTCTGGAATCTGAGAGGAGCTACAAATTTCCTTCCACCCAGCGTTCCCCAAAATCTCCCGATAAGAATGGCACATCACTTGTGCTGGTAGTCCTAGCGCACGCGACATGATATGCCCCAAAACACAACTTGGACACATCACATTTTCCCAAAGAAAACAGACCTGTTTTTTGCAAAATTCCTAGTTGTGGATTTTGGCCTCTAGCTCAGCCGGCACCTAGGGAAACCTACCAAACCTGCACATTTTTGAAAACTAGACACCTAGGGGAATCCAAGATGCAGTGACTTGTGGGGCTCTCACCAGGTTCTGTTACCCACAAGCCTTTGCAAAACTCAAAATTTAGCCAAAAAACACTTTTTCCTCACGTTTCGGAGACAGAATTTCGGGAATCTGAGAGGAGCCACAAACTTCCTTCCACCCAACGTTCCCACAAATCTCCAGATGAAAATGGTACCTCACTTGTGTGGGTAGGCCTAGCGCCTGCGACAGGATAAACCCCATAACACAACATGGACACATCACATTTTCCCAAAGAAAACAGACCTGCTTTTTGCAAAGTGTCTACCTGTGGATTTTGGCCTCTAGCTCAGCCGGCACCTAGGGAATCCTACCAAACCTGCACATTTTTTAAAACTAAACATCTAGGGGAATCCAGGATGGGGTGACTTGTGGGGCTCTCACCAGGTTCTGTTAACCACAAGCCTTTGCAAACCTCAAAATTTGGCCAAAAAAACACTTTTTCCTCACATTTCGAGACAGAAAGTTCTGGAATCTGAGAGGAGCCACAAACTTCCTTCCACCCAGCGTCCCCCCAAATCTCCAGATGAAAATGCTACCTCACTTGTGTGGGTAGGCCTAGCGCCTGCGACAGGATATACCCCAAAACACAACGTGGACACATCACATTTTCCCAAAGAAAACAGACCTGCTTTTTGCAAAGTGCCTAGCTGTGGATTTTGGCCTCTAGCTAAGCCGGCACCTGGGGGAAACCTACCAAACATGTGCCCTTTTGAAAACTAGTCAACTAGGGGAGTCCAAGATGGGGTGACTTGTGGAGCTCTCACCAGGTTTTGTTACCCAGAATCCTTTGCAAACCTCAAAATTTGGCCAAAAAAATACTTTTTCCCTCACATTTCCGTGACAGAAAGTTCTGGAATCTTGGAGGAGCCACAAATTTCTTTTCACCCAGCGTTCCCCCAAGTCTCCCGGTACAAATGGTTCCTAACTTGTGTGGGTAGGCCTAGCGACCCCGAAATGATATGCCCCAAAACACAATGTGGACACATCACATTTTCCCAAAGAAAACACTCTTCTTTTTTGCAAAGTGCCTAGCTGTGGATTTTGGCTTCTAGCTCAGCCAGCACCTAGGTAAACCTACCAAACCTGTGCATTTTTTAAAAGTATACACCTAGGGGAATCCAAGATGGGGTGACTTGTGGGACTCTCACAAGGTTCTGTTACCAAGAATCCTTTGCAAACCTCGAAACTTGGTCAAAAAAACACTTTTTCTTCATATTTCGGTGACAGAAAGTTTAGGAATCTGAGAGGAGCCACAAATTTCCTTCCACCCAGCGTTCCCCAAAATCTCCCGATAAAAATGGCACCTCACTTGTGTGGGTAGGCCTATCGCCCGCGACATGATATGCCCCAAAATACAACGTGGACACATCACATTTTCCCAAAGAAAACCGACCTGTTTTTGCAAAGTGCCTAGTTGTGGATTTTGGCCTCTAGCTCAGCCGGCACCTAGGGAAACCTACCAAAGATGAGCACTTTTGAAAACTAGACACCTAGGGGAATCCAAGATGGGGTGACTTGTGGTGCTCTCACCAGGTTCTGTTACCCAGAATCCTTTGCAAACCTCAAAATTTTGACAAAAAAATACTTTTTCCCTCACAATTCGGTGACAGAAAGTTCTGGAATCTTGGAGGAGCCACAAATTTCTTTTCACCCAGCGTTCCCCCAAGTCTCCCGGTACAAATGGTTCCTCACTTGTGTGGGTAGGCCTAGCGACCCCGAAATGATATGCCCCAAAACACAATGTGGACACATCACATTTTCCCAAAGAAAACACTCTTCTTTTTTGCAAAGTGCCTAGCTGTGGATTTTGGCTTCTAGCTCAGCCAGCACCTAGGTAAACCTACCAAACCTGTGCATTTTTTAAAAGTATACACCTAGGGGAATCCAAGATGGGGTGACTTGTGGGACTCTCACAAGGTTCTGTTACCAAGAATCCTTTGCAAACCTCGAAACTTGGTCAAAAAAACACTTTTTCTTCATATTTCGGTGACAGAAAGTTTAGGAATCTGAGAGGAGCCACAAATTTCCTTCCACCCAGCGTTCCCCAAAATCTCCCGATAAAAATGGCACCTCACTTGTGTGGGTAGGCCTATCGCCCGCGACATGATATGCCCCAAAATACAACGTGGACACATCACATTTTCCCAAAGAAAACCGACCTGTTTTTGCAAAGTGCCTAGTTGTGAATTTTGGCCTCTAGCTCAGCCGGCACCTAGGGAAACCTACCAAAGATGAGCACTTTTGAAAACTAGACACCTAGGGGAATCCAAGATGGGGTGACTTGTGGTGCTCTCACCAGGTTCTGTTACCCAGAATCCTTTGCAAACCTCAAAATTTTGACAAAAAAATACTTTTTCCCTCACAATTCGGTGACAGAAAGTTCTGGAATCTGAGAGGAGCCACAAATTTCTTTTCACCCAGCGTACCCCCAAGTCTCCCAATACAAATGGTACCTCACTTGTATGGGTAGGCCTAGCGACCCCGAAATGATATGCCTCAAAACAAAATGTGGACACATCACATTTTCCCAAAGAAAAAAATCCTGTTTTTTGCAAAGTGCCTAGCTGTGGATTTTGGCCTCTAGCTCAGCCGGCACCTAGGGAAACCTACCAAACCTATGCATTTTTTAAAAGTAGACACCTAGGGGAATCCAAGATGGGGTGACTTGTGGTGCTCTCACCAGGTTCTGTTACCAAGAATCCTTTGCAAACCTCCAAACTTGGTCAAAAAAACACTTTTTCCTCATATTTCGGTGACAGAAAGTTCTGGAATCTGAGAGGAGCTACAAATTTCCTTCCACCCAGCGTTCCCCAAAATCTCCCGATAAGAATGGCACATCACTTGTGCTGGTAGTCCTAGCGCACGCGACATGATATGCCCCAAAACACAACACATTGTGGACACATCACATTTTCCCAAAGAAAACAGACCTGTTTTTTGCAAAATTCCTAGTTGTGGATTTTGGCCTCTAGCTCAGCCGGCACCTAGGGAAACCTACCAAACCTGCACATTTTTGAAAACTAGACACCTAGGGGAATCCAAGATGCAGTGACTTGTGGGGCTCTCACCAGGTTCTGTTACCCACAAGCCTTTGCAAAACTCAAAATTTTGCCAAAAAACACTTTTTCCTCACGTTTCGGAGACAGAATTTCGGGAATCTGAGAGGAGCCACAAACTTCCTTCCACCCAACGTTCCCACAAATCTCCAGATGAAAATGGTACCTCACTTGTGTGGGTAGGCCTAGCGCCTGCGACAGGATAAACCCCATAACACAACATGGACACATCACATTTTCCCAAAGAAAACAGACCTGCTTTTTGCAAAGTGCCTACCTGTGGATTTTGGCCTCTAGCTCAGCCGGCACCTAGGGAATCCTACCAAACCTTCTCATTTTTTAAAACTAAACACCTAGGGGAATCCAGGATGGGGTGACTTGTGGGGCTCTCACCAGGTTCTGTTAACCACAAGCCTTTGCAAACCTCAAAATTTGGCCAAAAAAACACTTTTTCCTCACATTTCGAGACAGAAAGTTCAGGAATCTGAGAGGAGCCACAAACTTCCTTCCACCCAGCGTCCCCCCAAATCTCCAGATGAAAATGCTACCTCACTTGTGTGGGTAGGCCTAGCGCCTGCGACAGGATATACCCCAAAACACAACGTGGACACATCACATTTTCCCAAAGAAAACAGACCTGCTTTTTCAAAGTGCCTAGCTGTGGATTTTGGCCTCTAGCTAAGCCGGCACCTAGGGAAACCTACCAAACCTGCATATTTTTTAAAACTAGTCACCTACGGGAATTCAAGATGGGGTGATCTGTGGGGCTCTCACCAGGTTCTGTTACCCACAATCCTTTGCAAACCTCAAAACTTGGTCAAAAAAACACTTTTTCCTCATATTTCGGTGACAGAAAGTTCTGGAATCTGAGAGGAACCACAAATTTCCTTCCACCCAGCGTTCCCCCAAATCTCCAGATGAAAATGGTACCTCACTTGTGTGGGTAGGCCTAGCGCCTGCGAGAGGATATTCCCGAAGACGCAACGTGGACACATCACATTTTCCCAAAGAAAACAGACCTGCTTTTTGCAAAGTGCCTAGCTGTGGATTTTGGCCTCTAGCTCAGCCGGCACCTAGGGAAACCTACCAAAGATGAGCACTTTTGAAAACTAGACACCTAGGGGAATCCAAGATGGGGTGACTTGTGGGGCTCTCACCAGGTTCTGTTACCCAGAATCCTTTGCAAACCTCAAAATTTTGACAAAAAAATACTTTTTCCCTCAAAATTCGGTGACAGAAAGTTCTGGAATCTGAGAGGAGCCACAAATTTCTTTTCACCCAGCGTACCCCCAAGTCTCCCAATACAAATGGTACCTCACTTGTATGGGTAGGCCTAGCGACCCCGAAATGATATGCCTCAAAACAAAATGTGGACACATCACATTTTCCCAAAGAAAAAACTCCTGTTTTTTGCAAAGTGCCTAGCTGTGGATTTTGGCCTCTAGCTCAGCCGGCACCTAGGGAAACCTACCAAACCTATGCATTTTTTAAAAGTAGACACCTAGGGGAATCCAAGATGGGGTGACTTGTGGTGCTCTCACCAGGTTCTGTTACCAAGAATCCTTTGCAAACCTCCAAACTTGGTCAAAAAAACACTTTTTCCTCATATTTCGGTGACAGAAAGTTCTGGAATCTGAGAGGAGCTACAAATTTCCTTCCACCCAGCGTTCCCCAAAATCTCCCGATAAGAATGGCACATCACTTGTGCTGGTAGTCCTAGCGCACGCGACATGATATGCCCCAAAAAACAACGTGGACACATCACATTTTCCCAAAGAAAACAGACCTGTTTTTTGCAAAATTCCTAGTTGTGGATTTTGGCCTCTAGCTCAGCCGGCACCTAGGGAAACCTACCAAACCTGCACATTTTTTAAAACTAGACACCTGTGGGAATCCAAGATGCAGTGACTTGTGGGGCTCTCACCAGGTTCTGTTACCCACAAGCCTTTGCAAAACTCAAAATTTGGCCCAAAAACACTTTTTCCTCACGTTTCGGAGACAGAATTTCGGGAATCTGAGAGGAGCCACAAACTTCCTTCCACCCAACGTTCCCACAAATCTCCAGATGAAAATGGTACCTCACTTGTGTGGGTAGGCCTAGCGCCTGCGACAGGATAAACCCCATAACACAACATAGACACATCACATTTTCCCAAAGAAAACAGACCTGCTTTTTGCAAAGTGCCTACCTGTGGATTTTGGCCTCTAGCTCAGCCGGCACCTAGTGAATCCTACCAAACCTGCACATTTTTTAAAACTAAACACCTAGGGGAATCCAGGATGGGGTGACTTGTGGGGCTCTCACCAGGTTCTGTTAACCACAAGCCTTTGCAAACCTCAAAATTTGGCCAAAAAAACACTTTTTCCTCACATTTCGAGACAGAAAGTTCTGGAATCTGAGAGGAGCCACAAACTTCCTTCCACCCAGCGTCCCCCCAAATCTCCAGATGAAAATGCTACCTCACTTGTGTGGGTAGGCCTAGCGCCTGCGACAGGATATACCCCAAAACACAACGTGGACACATCACATTTTCCCAAAGAAAACAGACCTGCTTTTTGCAATGTGCCTAGCTGTGGATTTTGGCCTCTAGCTAAGCCGGCACCTAGGGAAACCTACCAAACCTGCATATTTTTTAAAACTAGTCACCTACGGGAATTCAAGATGGGGTGATCTGTGGGGCTCTCACCAGGTTCTGTTACCCACAATCCTTTGCAAACCTCAAAACTTGGTCAAAAAAACACTTTTTCCTCATATTTCGGTGACAGAAAGTTCTGGAATCTGAGAGGAACCACAAATTTCCTTCCACCCAGCGTTCCCCCAAATCTGCAGATAAAAAAGGTACCTCACTTGTGTGGGCAGGCCTAGCGCCTGCGAGAGGATATTCCCGAAGACGCAACGTGGACACATCACATTTTCCCAAAGAAAACAGACCTGCTTTTTGCAAAGTGCCTAGCTGCGGATTTTGGCCTCTAGCTCAGCCGGCACCTAGGAAAACATACCAAACCTGCACACTTTTGAAAACTAGACACCTAGGGGAATCCAAGATGGGGTGACTTGTGGGGCTCTGACCAGGTTCTGTTACCCAGAATCCTTTGGAAACCTCAAAATTTGGCCAAAAAACTCTTTTTCCCTCACATTTCAGTGACAGAAAGTTCTTGAATCTGAGAGGAGCGACAAATTTCATTTCACCCAGCGTTCCCCAAAGTCTCCCGATACAAATGGAACCTCACTTGTGTGGGTAGGCCTAGCGCTCGCGTCATAATATGCCCCAGAACACAACGTGGACACATCACATTTTCCCAAAGAATACAGACCTGTTTTTTGCAAAGTGCCTAGTTGTGGATTTTGGCCTCTAGCTCAGCCAGTACCTATGGAAACCTACCAAACCTAAGCATTTTTTAAAACTAGACACCTAGGGAAATCCAAGATGGGGTGACTTGTGGGGCTCTCACCAGGTTCTGTTACCCACAAGCCTTTGCAAACCTCAAAATTTGGCCAAAAAAACACTTTTTCCTCACATTTCGGAGGCAGAAAGTTCTGGAATCTGAGAGGAGCCACAAACTTCCTTCCATCCAGCGTACCCCCAAATCTCCATATACAAATGGTACCTCACTTGTGTTGGTAGGCCTAGCGCCTGCGACAGGATATACTCCAAAACACAACATGGACACATCACATTTTCTCAAAGAAAACAGACCTGCTTTTGCAAACTGCCTAACTGTGGATTTTGGCCTCTAGCTCAGCCAGCCCCTAGGGAAACATACCAAACCTGTACATTATTTAAAACTAGACACCTAGGGGAATCCAAGATGGGATGACTTGTGGGGTTCTCACCAGGTTCTGTTACCCAGAATCCTTTGCATACCTCAAAACTTGGTCAAAAAAACACTTTTCCCTCATATTTCAGTGACAGAAAGTACAGGAATCTGAGAGGAGCGACAAATGTTCTTCCACCCAGCATTCCCCAAAATCTCCCGATAAAAATGGAACCTCACTTGTGTGGGTAGGCCTAGCGCCCGCGCCATGATATGCCCCAAAACAAAACGTGGACACATCACATTTTCCCAAAGAAAACAGACCTGTTTTTTGCAAAGTGCCTAGTTGTGGATTTTGGCCTCTAGCTCAGCCAGCACCTAGGGAAACCTGCCAAACCTGCTCATTTATGAAAATTAGACACCTGTGGGAATCCAAGATGGGGTGACTTTTGGGGCTCTCACCAGGTTCTGTGACCCAGAATCGTTTGCAAACCTCAAAATTTGGTAAAAAAAACACTTTTTCATTATATTTCGGTGACAGAAAGTTCTGGAATCTGAGAGGAGCCACAAATTTCCTTCCACCCAGCGTTCCCCCAAGTCTCCAGATAAAAATGGTACCTCACTTGTGTGGTTAGGCCTATCCCCCCCGAAATGATATGACCCAAAACACAACGTGGACACATCACATTTTCCCAAAGAATACAGACCTGTTTTTTGCAAAGTGCCTAGCTGTGGATATTTGCCTCTAGCTGAGCCGGCAGCTAGGGAAACCTACCAACCCTGCACATTTATGAAAACTGGTCACCTAGGGGAATCCAAGATGGGGTGAGTTGTGGGGCTCTCACAGGTTCTGTTACCCAGAATCCTTTGCAAACCTCAAAATTTGGGCAAAAAAAACACTTTTTCCTCACAATTCGGTCACAGAAAGTTCTGGAATCTGAGAGAAGCCAGAAATTTCCATCCACCCAGCTTTCCCCAAAATCTCCCGATAAAAATGATACTTCACTTGTGTGGGTGGGCCTAGTGCCCGCGACAGGATATGCCCCAAAACACAATGTGGACACATCACATTTTCCCAAAGAAAACAGACCTGTTTTTTGCAAAGTGCCTAGCTGTGGATTTTGGCCTCTAGCTCAGCCGGCACCTAGGGAAACCTACCAAACCTGCACATTTTTTAAAACTAGACACCTAAGGGGAATGCAAGATGGGGTGACTTGTGGGGCTGTCACCAGGTTCTGTTACCCAGAATCCTTTGCGAACCTGAAAATTTGGCCAAAAAAACACTTTTTCCCTCACATTTCGGTGACAGAAAGTTCTGGAATCTGAGAGGAGTCACAAATTTCCTTCCACCCAGCGTTCCCCCAAGTCTCCCGATACAAATGGTACCTCACTTGTGTGGGTAGGCCTAGCGCCCGCGACAGGATATGCCCCAAAACATAATGTGGACACAGCACATTTTCCCAAAGAAAACAGACCTGTTTTCTTCAAAGTGCCTAGCTGTGGATTTTGGCCTCTAGCTCAGCCGGCACCTAGGGAAACCTACCAAACCTGTACATTTTTGAAAACTAGACACCTAAGGGGAATCCAAGATGAGGTGACTTGTGGAGCCCTTACCAGGTTCTGTTACCCAGAATCCTTTGGAAACCTCAAAATGTGGCCAAAAAAACACTTTTTCCCTCACATTTTGGTGACAGAAAGTTCAGGAATCTGAGAGGAGCCACAAATTTCCTTCCACCCAGCGTTCCCCCAAGTCTCCCGATACAAACGGTACCTCACTTGTGTGGGTAGGCCTAGCGCCCGCGACACAATATGCCCCAAAACACAATGTGGACACATCACATTTTCCCAAAGAAAATAGACCTGTTTTTTGCAAAGTGCCTAGCTGTGGATTTTGGCCTCTAGCTCAGCCAGCACCTAGGGAAACCTACCAAACCTATGCATGTTTTAAAACTAGACACCTAGGGGAATCCAAGATGGGGTGACTTGTGGGGCTCTCATCAGGTTCTGTTACCCAGAATCCTTGGCAAACCTCAAAATTTGGCCCAAAAAACTCTTTTTCCTCCTATTTCTGTGACAGAAAGTTCTGAAATCTGAGAGGAGCTACAAATTTCCTTCCACGTAGCGTTCCCCCAAGTCTCTCGATACAAATGGTAGCTCACTTATGTGGGTAGGCATAGCGCCCGTGACACGATATGCCCCAAAACACAACTTGGACACATCACATTTTCCCAAAGAAAACAGACCTGTTTTTTGCAAAGTTCCCAGCTGTGGATTTTGGCCTCTAGCTCAGCTGGCACCTAGGGAAACCTACCAAACCTGCGCATTTTTGAAAACAAGTCACCTAGGGGAATCCAAGATGGGGTGACTTGTGGGCTCTCACCAAGTTCTGTTACCAGAATCCTTTGCAAACCTCAAAATGTGGCCAAAAAACCACTTTTTCCTTACATTTCGCTGACAGAAAGTTCTGGAATCTGAGAGGAGCCACAAATTTCCTTTCACCCAGCGTTCCCAAAAGTCTCCCGATACAAATGGTACCTCACTTGTGTGGGTAGGACTAGCGCCCGCAAAATGATATGCCCCAAAAAACAATGTGGACACATCACATTTTCCCAAAGAAATCAGACCTGTTTTTGCAAAGTGCCTAGCTGTGGATTTTGGCCTCTAGCTCAGCCAGCACCTAGGGAAACCTACCAAACCTATGCATTTTTTTAAACTAGACACCTAGGAGAATCCAAGATGGGGTGACTTGTGGGGCTCTCACCAGGTTCTGTTACCCAGAATCCTTTGCAAACCTCAAAACTTGGACAAAAAAACACTTTTTCCTCACATTTCTGAGACAGAAAGTTCTGGAATCTGAGAGGAGCCACAAACATCCTTCCACCCAGCGTTCCCCCAAATCTCCAGATGAAAATGGTACCTCACTTGTGTGGGTAGGCCTAGCGCCTGCGAGAGGATATTCCCGAAGACGCAACGTGGACACATCACATTTTCCCAAAGAAAACAGACCTGCTTTTTGCAAAGTGCCTAGCTGTGGATTTTGGCCTCTAGCTCAGCCGGCACCTAGGAAAACATACCAAACCTGCACACTTTTGAAAACTAGACACCTAGAGGAATCCAAGATGGGGTGACTTGTGGGGCTCTGACCAGGTTCTGTTACCCAGAATCCTTTGGAAACCTCAAAATTTGGCCAAAAAACTCTTTTTCCCTCACATTTCAGTGACAGAAAGTTCTTGAATCTGAGAGGAGCGACAAATTTCATTTCACCCAGCGTTCCCCAAAGTCTCCCGATACAAATGGAACCTCACTTGTGTGGGTAGGCCTAGCGCTCGCGACATAATATGCCCCAGAACACAACGTGGACACATCACATTTTCCCAAAGAATACAGACCTGTTTTTTGCAAAGTGCCTAGTTGTGGATTTTGGCCTCTAGCTCAGCCAGTACCTATGGAAACCTACCAAACCTAAGCATTTTTTTAAACTAGACACCTAGGGAAATCCAAGATGGGGTGACTTGTGGGGCTCTCACCAGGTTCTGTTACTCACAAGCCTTTGCAAACCTCAAAATTTGGCCAAAAAAACACTTTTTCCTCACATTTCGGAGGCAGAAAGTTCTGGAATCTGAGAGGAGCCACAAACTTCCTTCCATCCAGCGTACCCCCAAATCTCCATATACAAATGGTACCTCACTTGTGTGGGTAGGCCTAGCACCTGCGACAGGATATACTCCAAAACACAACATGGACACATCACATTTTCCCAAAGAAAACAGACCTGCTTTTTGCAAACTGCCTACCTGTGGATTTTGGCCTCTAGCTCAGCCAGCACCTAGGGAAACATACCAAACCTGTACATTATTTAAAACTAGACATGTAGGGGAATCCAAGATGGGATGACTTGTGGGGTTCTCACCAGGTTCTGTTACCCAGAATCCTTTGCATACCTCAAAACTTGGTCAAAAAAACACTTTTTCCTCATATTTCGGTGACAGAAAGTACAGGAATCTGAGAGGAGCGACAAATGTTCTTCCACCCAGCATTCCCCAAAATCTCCCGATAAAAATGGCACCTCACTTGTGTGGGTAGGCCTAGCGCCCGCGCCATGATATGCCCCAAAACAAAACGTGGACACATCAAATTTTTCCAAAGAAAACAGACCTGTTTTTTGCAAAGTGCCTAGTTGTGGATTTTGGTCTCTAGCTCAGCCAGCACCTAGGGAAACCTACCAAACCTGCTCATTTATGAAAATTAGACACCTGTGGGAATCCAAGATGGGGTGACTTTTGGGGCTCTCACCAGGTTCTGTGACCCAGAATCGTTTGCAAACCTCAAAATTTGGTCAAAAAAACACTTTTTCATTATATTTCGGTGACAGAAAGTTCTGGAATCTGAGAGGAGCCACAAATTTCCTTCCACCCAGCGTTCCCCCAAGTCTCCAGATAAAAATGGTACCTCACTTGTGTGGTTAGGCCTATCGCCCCCGAAATGATATGACCCAAAACACAACGTGGACACATCACATTTTCCCAAAGAATACAGACCTGTTTTTTGCAAAGTGCCTAGCTGTGGATATTTGCCTCTAGCTGAGCCGGCAGCTAGGGAAACCTATCAACCCTGCACATTTATGAAAACTAGTCACCTAGGGGAATCCAAGATGGGGTGAGTTGTGGGGCTCTCACAGGTTCTGTTACCCAGAATCCTTTGCAAACCTCAAAATTTGGGCAAAAACACACTTTTTCCTCACAATTCGGTCACAGAAAGTTCTGGAATCTGAGAGAAGCCAGAAATTTCAATCCACCCAGCTTTCCCCAAAATCTCCCGATAAAAATGATACTTCACTTGTGTGGGTGGGCCTAGTGCCCGCGACAGGATATGCCCCAAAACACAATGTGGACACATCACATTTTCCCAAAGAAAACAGACCTGTTTTTTGCAAAGTGCCTAGCTGTGGATTTTGGCCTCTAGCTCAGCCGGCACCTAGGGAAACCTACCAAACCTGCACATTTTTTAAAACTAGACACCTAAGGGGAATGCAAGATGGGGTGACTTGTGGGGCTGTCACCAGGTTCTGTTACCCAGAATCCTTTGCAAACCTGAAAATTTGGCCAAAAAAACACTTTTTCCCTCACATTTCGGTGACAGAAAGTTTTGGAATCTGAGAGGAGTCACAAATTTCCTTCCACCCAGCGTTCCCCCAAGTCTCCCGATACAAATGGTACCTCACTTGTGTGGGTAGGCCTAGCGCCCGCGACAGGATATGCCCCAAAACATAATGTGGACACAGCACATTTTCCCAAAGAAAACAGACCTGTTTTCTTCAAAGTGCCTAGCTGTGGATTTTGGCCTCTAGCTCAGCCGGCACTTAGGGAAACCTACCAAACCTGTACATTTTTGAAAACTAGACACCTAAGGGGAATCCAAGATGAGGTGACTTGTGGAGCCCTTACCAGGTTCTGTTACCCAGAATCCTTTGGAAACCTCAAAATGTGGCCAAAAAAACACTTTTTCCCTCACATTTTGGTGACAGAAAGTTCAGGAATCTGAGAGGAGCCACAAATTTCCTTCCACCCAGCGTTCCCCCAAGTCTCCCGATACAAACGGTACCTCACTTGTGTGGGTAGGCCTAGCGCCCGCGACACAATATGCCCCAAAACACAATGTCGACACATCACATTTTCCCAAAGAAAATAGACCTGTTTTTTGCAAAGTGCCTAGCTGTGAATTTTGGCCTCTAGCTCAGCCAGCACCTAGGGAAACCTACCAAACCTATGCATGTTTTAAAACTAGACACCTAGGGGAATCCAAGATGGGGTGACTTGTGGGGCTCTCACCAGGTTCTGTTACCCAGAATCCTTGGCAAACCTCAAAATTTGGCCCAAAAAACACTTTTTCCTCCTATTTCGGTGACAGAAAGTTCTGAAATCTGGGAGGAGCTACAAATTTCCTTCCACGTAGCGTTCCCCCAAGTCTCTCGATACAAATGGTACCTCACTTATGTGGGTAGGCATAGCGCCCGTGACACGATATGCCCCAAAACACAACTTGGACACATCACATTTTCCCAAAGAAAACAGACC
This sequence comes from Pleurodeles waltl, assembly GCF_031143425.1. Lineage (NCBI taxonomy): Eukaryota > Metazoa > Chordata > Amphibia > Caudata > Salamandridae > Pleurodeles > Pleurodeles waltl. The sequence goes on from NC_090446.1 coordinate 886,427,448, forward strand.
TGTTTTTTGCAAAGTTCCCAGCTGTGGATTTTGGCCTCTAGCTCAGCTGGCACCTAGGGAAACCTACCAAACCTGCGCATTTTTTAAAACAAGTCACTTAGGGGAATCCAAGATGGGGTGACTTGTGGGCTCTCACCAAGTTCTGTTACCAGAATCCTTTGCAAACCTCAAAATGTGGCCAAAAAACCACTTTTTCCTTACATTTCGCTGACAGAAAGTTCTGGAATCTGAGAGGAGCCACAAATTTCCTTTCACCCAGCGTTCCCACAAGTCTCCCGATACAAATGGTACCTCACTTGTGTGGGTAGGACTAGCGCCCGCAAAATGATATGCCCCAAAAAACAATGTGGACACATCACATTTTCCCAAAGAAATCAGACCTGTTTTTGCAAAGTGCCTAGCTGTGGATTTTGGCCTCTAGCTCAGCCAGCACCTAGGGAAACCTACCAAACCTATGCATTTTTTTAAACTAGACACCTAGGAGAATCCAAGATGGGGTGACTTGTGGGGCTCTCACCAGGTTCTGTTACCCAGAATCCTTTGCAAACCTCAAAACTTGGACAAAAAAACACTTTTTCCTCACATTTCTGAGACAGAAAGTTCTGGAATCTGAGAGGAGCCACAAACATCCTTCCACCCAGCGTTCCCCGTAATCTCCAGATGAAAATGGTACCTCACTTGTGTGGGTAGGCCTAGCGCCTGCGAGAGGATATTCCCGAAGACGCAACGTGGACACATCACATTTTCCCAAAGCAAACAGACCTGCTTTTTGCAAAGTGCCTAGCTGCGGATTTTGGCCTCTAGCTCAGCCGGCACCTAGGAAAACATACCAAACCTGCACACTTTTGAAAACTAGACACCTAGAGGAATCCAAGATGGGGTGACTTGTGGGGCTCTGACCAGGTTCTGTTACCCAGAATCCTTTGGAAACCTCAAAATTTGGCCAAAAAACTCTTTTTTCCTCACATTTCGGAGGCAGAAAGTTCTGGAATCTGAGAGGAGCCACAAACTTCCTTCCATCCAGCGTACCCCCAAATCTCCATATACAAATGGTACCTCACTTGTGTGGGTAGGCCTAGCGCCTGCGACAGGATATACTCCAAAACACAACATGGACACATCACATTTTCCCAAAGAAAACAGACCTGTTTTTTGCAAAGTTCCCAGCTGTGGATTTTGGCCTCTAGCTCAGCTGGCACCTAGGGAAACCTACCAAACCTGTGCATTTTTTAAAACAAGTCACCTAGGGGAATCCAAGATGGGGTGACTTGTGGGCTCTCACCAAGTTCTGTTACCAGAATCCTTTGCAAACCTCAAAATGTGGCCAAAAAAACACTTTTTCCTTACATTTCGGTGACAGAATGTTCTGGAATCTGAGAGGAGCCACAGATTTCCTTCCACCCAGTGTTCCCCCAAGTCTCCAGATACATATGGTACCTCACTTGTTTGGGTAGGCCTAGCGCCCGTGAAATGATATGCCCCAAAACACAACGTGGACTCATCACATTTTTCCAAAGAAAACAGACCTGCTTTTTGCAAACTGCCTACCTGTGGATTTTGGCCTCTAGCTCAGCCAGCACCTAGGGAAACATACCAAACCTGTACATTATTTAAAACTAGACACGTAGGGGAATCCAAGATGGGATGACTTGTGGGGTTCTCACCAGGTTCTGTTACCCAGAATCCTTTGCATACCTCAAAACTTGGTCAAAAAAACACTTTTTCCTCATATTTCGGTGACAGAAAGTACAGGAATCTGAGAGGAGCGACAAATGTTCTTCCACCCAGCATTCCCCAAAATCTCCCGATAAAAATGGCACCTCACTTGTGTGGGTAGGCCTAGCGCCCGCGCCATGATATGCCCCAAAACAAAACGTGGACACATCACATTTTTCCAAAGAAAACAGACCTGTTTTTTGCAAAGTGCCTAGTTGTGGATTTTGGCCTCTAGCTCAGCCAGCACCTAGGGAAACCTACCAAACCTGCTCATTTATGAAAATTAGACACCTGTGGGAATCCAAGATGGGGTGACTTTTGGGGCTCTCACCAGGTTCTGTGACCCAGAATCGTTTGCAAACCTCAAAATTTGGTCAAAAAAACACTTTTTCATTATATTTCGGTGACAGAAAGTTCTGGAATCTGAGAGGAGCCACAAATTTCCTTCCACCCAGCGTTCCCCCAAGTCTCCAGATAAAAATGGTACCTCACTTGTGTGGTTAGGCCTATCGCCCCCGAAATGATATGACCCAAAACACAACGTGGACACATCACATTTTCCCAAAGAATACAGACCTGTTTTTTGCAAAGTGCCTAGCTGTGGATATTTGCCTCTAGCTGAGCCGGCAGCTAGGGAAACCTACCAACCCTGCACATTTATGAAAACTAGTCACCTAGGGGAATCCAAGATGGGGTGAGTTGTGGGGCTCTCACAGGTTCTGTTACCCAGAATCCTTTGCAAACCTCAAAATTTGGGCAAAAAAACACTTTTTCCTCACAATTCGGTCAAAGAAAGTTCTGGAATCTGAGAGAAGCCAGAAATTTCCATCCACCCAGCTTTCCCCAAAATCTCCCGATAAAAATGATACTTCACTTGTGTGGGTGGGCCTAGTGCCCGCGACAGGATATGCCCCAAAACACAATGTGGACACATCACATTTTCCCAAAGAAAACAGACCTGTTTTTTGCAAAGTGCCTAGCTGTGGATTTTGGCCTCTAGCTCAGCCGGCACCTAGGGAAACCTACCAAACCTGCACATTTTTTAAAACTAGACACCTAAGGGGAATGCAAGATGGGGTGACTTGTGGGGCTGTCACCAGGTTCTGTTACCCAGAATCCTTTGCAAACCTGAAAATTTGGCCAAAAAAACACTTTTTCCCTCACATTTCGGTGACAGAAAGTTTTGGAATCTGAGAGGAGTCACAAATTTCCTTCCACCCAGCGTTCCCCCAAGTCTCCCGATACAAATGGTACCTCACTTGTGTGGGTAGGCCTAGCGCCCGCGACAGGATATGCCCCAAAACATAATGTGGACACAGCACATTTTCCCAAAGAAAACAGACCTGTTTTCTTCAAAGTGCCTAGCTGTGGATTTTGGCCTCTAGCTCAGCCGGCACCTAGGGAAACCTACCAAACCTGTACATTTTTGAAAACTAGACACCTAAGGGGAATCCAAGATGAGGTGACTTGTGGAGCCCTTACCAGGTTCTGTTACCCAGAATCCTTTGGAAACCTCAAAATGTGGCCAAAAAAAAACTTTTTCCCTCACATTTTGGTGACAGAAAGTTCAGGAATCTGAGAGGAGCCACAAATTTCCTTCCACCCAGCGTTCCCCCAAGTCTCCCGATACAAACGGTACCTCACTTGTGTGGGTAGGCCTAGCGCCCGCGACACAATATGCCCCAAAACACAATGTGGACACATCACATTTTCCCAAAGAAAATAGACCTGTTTTTTGCAAAGTGCCTAGCTGTGGATTTTGGCCTCTAGCTCAGCCAGCACCTAGGGAAACCTACCAAACCTATGCATGTTTTAAAACTAGACACCTAGGGGAATCCAAGATGGGGTGACTTGTGGGGCTCTCACCAGGTTCTGTTACCCAGAATCCTTGGCAAACCTCAAAATTTGGCCCAAAAAACTCTTTTTCCTCCTATTTCTGTGACAGAAAGTTCTGAAATCTGAGAGGAGCTACAAATTTCCTTCCACGTAGCGTTCCCCCAAGTCTCTCGATACAAATGGTAGCTCACTTATGTGGGTAGGCATAGCGCCCGTGACACGATATGCCCCAAAACACAACTTGGACACATCACATTTTCCCAAAGAAAACAGACCTGTTTTTTGCAAAGTTCCCAGCTGTGGATTTTGGCCTCTAGCTCAGCTGGCACCTAGGGAAACCTACCAAACCTGCGCATTTTTGAAAACAAGTCACCTAGGGGAATCCAAGATGGGGTGACTTGTGGGCTCTCACCAAGTTCTGTTACCAGAATCCTTTGCAAACCTCAAAATGTGGCCAAAAAACCACTTTTTCCTTACATTTGTCTGACAGAAAGTTCTGGAATCTGAGAGGAGCCACAAATTTCCTTTCACCCAGCGTTCCCACAAGTCTCCCGATACAAATGGTACCTCACTTGTGTGGGTAGGACTAGCGCCCGCAAAATGATATGCCCCAAAAAACAATGTGGACACATCACATTTTCCCAAAGAAATCAGACCTGTTTTTGCAAAGTGCCTAGCTGTGGATTTTGGCCTCTAGCTCAGCCAGCACCTAGGGAAACCTACCAAACCTATGCATTTTTTTAAACTAGACACCTAGGAGAATCCAAGATGGGGTGACTTGTGGGGCTCTCACCAGGTTCTGTTACCCAGAATCCTTTGCAAACCTCAAAACTTGGACAAAAAAACACTTTTTCCTCACATTTCTGAGACAGAAAGTTCTGGAATCTGAGAGGAGCCACAAACATCCTTCCACCCAGCGAAACCCCAAATCTCCAGATGAAAATGGTACCTCACTTGTGTGGGTAGGCCTAGCGCCTGCGAGAGGATATTCCCGAAGACGCAACGTGGACACATCACATTTTCCCAAAGAAAACAGACCTGCTTTTTGCAAAGTGCCTAGCTGCGGATTTTGGCCTCTAGCTCAGCCGGCACCTAGGAAAACATACCAAACCTGCACACTTTTGAAAACTAGACACCTAGAGGAATCCAAGATGGGGTGACTTGTGGGGCTCTGACCAGGTTCTGTTACCCAGAATCCTTTGGAAACCTCAAAATTTGGCCAAAAAACTCTTTTTCCCTCACATTTCAGTGACAGAAAGTTCTTGAATCTGAGAGGAGCGACAAATTTCATTTCACCCAGCGTTCCCCAAAGTCTCCCGATACAAATGGAACCTCACTTGTGTGGGTAGGCCTAGCGCTCGCGTCATAATATGCCCCAGAACACAACGTGGACACATCACATTTTCCCAAAGAATACAGACCTGTTTTTTGCAAAGTGCCTAGTTGTGGATTTTGGCCTCTAGCTCAGCCAGTACCTATGGAAACCTACCAAACCTAAGCATTTTTTTAAACTAGACACCTAGGGAAATCCAAGATGGGGTGACTTGTGGGGCTCTCACCAGGTTCTGTTACCCACAAGCCTTTGCAAACCTCAAAATTTGGCCAAAAAAACACTTTTTCCTCACATTTCGGAGGCAGAAAGTTCTGGAATCTGAGAGGAGCCACAAACTTCCTTCCATCCAGCGTACCCCCAAATCTCCATATACAAATGGTACCTCACTTGTGTGGGTAGGCCTAGCGCCTGCGACAGGATATACTCCAAAACACAACATGGACACATCACATTTTCCCAAAGAAAACAGACCTGCTTTTTGCAAACTGCCTACCTGTGGATTTTGGCCTCTAGCTCAGCCAGCACCTAGGGAAACATACCAAACCTGTACATTATTTAAAACTAGACATGTAGGGGAATCCAAGATGGGATGACTTGTGGGGTTCTCACCAGGTTCTGTTACCCAGAATCCTTTGCATACCTCAAAACTTGGTCAAAAAAACACTTTTTCCTCATATTTCGGTGACAGAAAGTACAGGAATCTGAGAGGAGCGACAAATGTTCTTCCACCCAGCATTCCCCAAAATCACCCGATAAAAATGGCACCTCACTTGTGTGGGTAGGCCTAGCGCCCGCGCCATGATATGCCCCAAAACAAAACGTGGACACATCACATTTTTCCAAAGAAAACAGACCTGTTTTTTGCAAAGTGCCTAGTTGTGGATTTTGGCCTCTAGCTCAGCCAGCACCTAGGGAAACCTACCAAACCTGCTCATTTATGAAAATTAGACACCTGTGGGAATCCAAGATGGGGTGACTTTTGGGGCTCTCACCAGGTTCTGTGACCCAGAATCGTTTGCAAACCTCAAAATTTGGTCAAAAAAACACTTTTTCATTATATTTCGGTGACAGAAAGTTCTGGAATCTGAGAGGAGCCACAAATTTCCTTCCACCCAGCGTTCCCCCAAGTCTCCAGATAAAAATGGTACCTCACTTGTGTGGTTAGGCCTATCGCCCCCGAAATGATATGACCCAAAACACAACGTGGACACATCACATTTTCCCAAAGAATACAGACCTGTTTTTTGCAAAGTGCCTAGCTGTGGATATTTGCCTCTAGCTGAGCCGGCAGCTAGGGAAACCTACCAACCCTGCACATTTATGAAAACTAGTCACCTAGGGGAATCCAAGATGGAGTGAGTTGTGGGGCTCTCACAGGTTCTGTTACCCAGAATCCTTTGCAAACCTCAAAATTTGGGCAAAAAAACACTTTTTCCTCACAATTCGGTCAAAGAAAGTTCTGGAATCTGAGAGAAGCCAGAAATTTCCATCCACCCAGCTTTCCCCAAAATCTCCCGAGAAAAATGATACTTCACTTGTGTGGGTGGGCCTAGTGCCCGCGACAGGATATGCCCCAAAACACAATGTGGACACATCACATTTTCCCAAAGAAAACAGACCTGTTTTTTGCAAAGTGCCTAGCTGTGGATTTTGGCCTCTAGCTCAGCCGGCACCTAGGGAAACCTACCAAACCTGCACATTTTTAAAAACTAGACACCTAAGGGGAATGCAAGATGGGGTGACTTGTGGGGCTGTCACCAGGTTCTGTTACCCAGAATCCTTTGCGAACCTGAAAATGTGGCCAAAAAAACACTTTTTCCCTCACATTTCGGTGACAGAAAGTTCTGGAATCTGAGAGGAGTCACAAATTTCCTTCCACCCAGTGTTCCCCCAAGTCTCCCGATACAAATGGTACCTCACTTGTGTGGGTAGGCCTAGCGCCTGCGACAGGATATACTCCAAAACACAACATGGACACATCACATTTTCCCAAAGAAAACAGACCTGTTTTTTGCAAAGTTCCCAGCTGTGGATTTTGGCCTCTAGCTCAGCTGGCACCTAGGGAAACCTACCAAACCTGTGCATTTTTTAAAACAAGTCACCTAGGGGAATCCAAGATGGGGTGACTTGTGGGCTCTCACCAAGTTCTGTTACCAGAATCCTTTGCAAACCTCAAAATGTGGCCAAAAAAACACTTTTTCCTTACATTTCGGTGACAGAATGTTCTGGAATCTGAGAGGAGCCACAGATTTCCTTCCACCCAGTGTTCCCCCAAGTCTCCAGATACAAATGGTACCTCACTTGTTTGGGTAGGCCTAGCGCCCGTGAAATGATATGCCCCAAAACACAACGTGGACTCATCACATTTTTCCAAAGAAAACAGACCTGCTTTTTGCAAACTGCCTACCTGTGGATTTTGGCCTCTAGCTCAGCCAGCACCTAGGGAAACATACCAAACCTGTACATTATTTAAAACTAGACAAGTAGGGGAATCCAAGATGGGATGACTTGTGGGGTTCTCACCAGGTTCTGTTACCCAGAATCCTTTGCATACCTCAAAACTTGGTCAAAAAAACACTTTTTCCTCATATTTCGGTGACAGAAAGTACAGGAATCTGAGAGGAGCGACAAATGTTCTTCCACCCAGCATTCCCCAAAATCTCCCGATAAAAATGGCACCTCACTTGTGTGGGTAGGCCTAGCGCCCGCGCCATGATATGCCCCAAAACAAAACGTGGACACATCACATTTTTCCAAAGAAAACAGACCTGTTTTTTGCAAAGTGCCTAGTTGTGGATTTTGGCCTCTAGCTCAGCCAGCACCTAGGGAAATCTACCAAACCTGCTCATTTATGAAAATTAGACACCTGTGGGAATCCAAGATGGGGTGACTTTTGGGGCTCTCACCAGGTTCTGTGACCCAGAATCGTTTGCAAACCTCAAAATTTGGTCAAAAAAACACTTTTTCATTATATTTCGGTGACAGAAAGTTCTGGAATCTGAGAGGAGCCACAAATTTCCTTCCACCCAGCGTTCCCCAAAGTCTCCAGATAAAAATGGTACCTCACTTGTGTGGTTAGGCCTATCGCCCCCGAAATGATATGACCCAAAACACAACGTGGACACATCACATTTTCCCAAAGAATACAGACCTGTTTTTTGCAAAGTGCCTAGCTGTGGATATTTGCCTCTAGCTGAGCCGGCAGCTAGGGAAACCTACCAACCCTGCACATTTATGAAAACTAGTCACCTAGGGGAATCCAAGATGGGGTGAGTTGTGGGGCTCTCACAGGTTCTGTTACCCAGAATCCTTTGCAAACCTCAAAATTTGGGCAAAAAAACACTTTTTCCTCACAATTCGGTCAAAGAAAGTTCTGGAATCTGAGAGAAGCCAGAAATTTCCATCCACCCAGCTTTCCCCAAAATCTCCCGATAAAAATGATACTTCACTTGTGTGGGTGGGCCTAGTGCCCGCGACAGGATATGCCCCAAAACACAATGTGGACACATCACATTTTCCCAAAGAAAACAGACCTGTTTTTTGCAAAGTGCCTAGCTGTGGATTTTGGCCTCTAGCTCAGCCGGCACCTAGGGAAACCTACCAAACCTGCACATTTTTTAAAACTAGACACCTAAGGGGAATGCAAGATGGGGTGACTTGTGGGGCTGTCACCAGGTTCTGTTACCCAGAATCCTTTGCAAACCTGAAAATTTGGCCAAAAAAACACTTTTTCCCTCACATTTCGGTGACAGAAAGTTCTGGAATCTGAGAGGAGTCACAAATTTCCTTCCACCCAGTGTTCCCCCAAGTCTCCCGATACAAATGGTACCTCACTTGTGTGGGTAGGCCTAGCGCCCGCGACACAATATGCCCCAAAACACAATGTGGACACATCACATTTTCCCAAAGAAAATAGACCTGTTTTTTGCAAAGTGCCTAGCTGTGGATTTTGGCCTCTAGCTCAGCCAGCACCTAGGGAAACCTACCAAACCTATGCATGTTTTAAAACTAGACACCTAGGGGAATCCAAGATGGGGTGACTTGTGGGGCTCTCACCAGGTTCTGTTACCCAGAATCCTTGGCAAACCTCAAAATTTGGCCCAAAAAACACTTTTTCCTCCGATTTCGGTGACAGAAAGTTCTGGAATCTGAGAGGAGCTACAAATTTCCTTCCACGTAGCGTTCCCCCAAGTCTCTCGATACAAATGGTACCTCACTTATGTGGGTAGGCTTAGCGCCCGTGACACGATATGCCCCAAAACACAACTTGGACACATCACATTTTCCCAAAGAAAACAGACCTGTTTTTTGCAAAGTTCCCAGCTGTGGATTTTGGCCTCTAGCTCAGCTGGCACCTAGGGAAACCTACCAAACCTGTGCATTTTTGAAAACAAGTCACCTAGGGGAATCCAAGATGGGGTGACTTGTGGGCTCTCACCAAGTTCTGTTACCAGAATCCTTTGCAAACCTCAAAATGTGGCCAAAAAAAACACTTTTTCCTTACATTTCGGTGACAGAATGTTCTGGAATCTGAGAGGAGCCACAGATTTCCTTCCACCCAGTGTTCCCCCAAGTCTCCAGATACAAATGGTACCTCACTTGTTTGGGTAGGCCTAGCGCCCGTGAAATGATATGCCCCAAAACACAACGTGGACTCATCACATTTTTCCAAAGAAAACAGACCTGTTTTTTGCAAAGTGCCTACCTGTGGATTTTGGTCTCTAGCTCAGCCGGCACCTAGGGAACCCTACCAAACCTGTGCATTTTTGAAAACTAGACATCAAGGGGAATCCACGATGGGTTGACTTGTGGGGCTTTCACCAGGTTCTGTTACCCAGAATCCTTTGCAAACCTCAATATTTGCCTAAAAAACACTTTTTCCTCACATTTCGGTGACAGAAAGTTCTGGAATCTGAGAGGAGCCACAAATTTCCTTCCACCCAGCGTTCCCCCAAGTCTCCCGATACAAATGGTACCTTACTTGTGTGGGTAGGCCTAGCGATCGCGACAGGATATACCCCAAAACACAACGTAGACTCATCACATTTTCCCAAAGAAAACAGACCGTTTTTTTTCAAAGTGCCAAGCTGTGGATTTTGGCCTCTAGCACAGCCGGCACCTAGGGAAATCTACCAAACCTGTGCATTTTTTAAAACTATACACCTAGGAGAATCCAAGATGGGGTGACTTGTGGGGCTCTCACCAGGTTCTGTTACCCAGAATCCTTTGCAAACCTCAGAATGTGGCCAAAAAAACACTTTTTCCTCACATTTCGGTGACAGAAAGTTCTGGAATCTGAGAGGAGCCACCAATTTCCTTCCACCCAGCGTTCCCCCGCGTCTCCTGATAAAAATGGTACCTCACTTGTGTGGGTAGGCCTAGCGCCCGCGACAGTCTATTCCCCAAAACACAACGTGGGCACATCACATTTTCCCAAAGAAAACATACCTGTTTTTTGCAAAGTGCCTACCTGTGGATTTTCGCCTCTAGCTCAGCCGGCACCTAGGGAAACCTACCAAACATGAGCATTTTTGAAAACTAAACACCTAGGGGAATCCACGATGGGGTGACATGTGGGGCTCTCACCAGGTTCTGTTTCCCAGAATCCTTTGCAAACTTCAAAATTGTATCTAATCAAACACTTTTTCCTCACATTTCGGTGACAGAAAATTCTGGAATCTGAGAGGAGCCACAAATTTCCTTCCACCCAGCGTTCCCCCAAGTCTCCCGATACAAATGGTACCTCACTTCTGTGGGTAGGCCTAGCGCCCTCGACATGATGTGCCCCAAAATACAACGTGGCCACATCACATTTTCCCAAAGAAAACAGACCTGTATTTTGCAAAGTGCTTAGCTGTGGATTTTGGCCTTTAGCACAGCCGGCACCTAGGGAAATCTACCAATCCTGCGCATTTTAGAAAACTAGACACCTTGGGGAATCCAAGATGGGTGAATTGTGGGGCTCTCACCAGGTTCTGTGACCCAGAATCCTTTGCAAACCTCAAAATTTGGTCAAAAAAACACTTTTTCCTTATATTTCGGTGACAGAAAGTTCTGGAATCTGAGAGGAGCCACAAATTTCCTTCCACCCAGCGTTCCCCCAAGTCTCCAGATAAAAATGGTACCTCACTTGTGTGGTTAGGCCTATCGCCCCCGAAATGATATGACCCAAAACACAACGTGGACACATCTCATTTTCCCAAAGAATACAGACCTGTTTTTTGCAAAGTGCCTAGCTGTGGATATTTGCCTCTAGCTGAGCCGGCAGCTAGGGAAACCTACCAAACCTGCACATTTATGAAAACTAGTCACCTAGGGGAATCCAAGATGGGGTGAGTTGTGGGGCTCTCACAGGTTCTGTTACCCAGAATCCTTTGCAAACCTCAAAATTTGGGCAAAAAAACACTTTTTCCTCACAATTCGGTCACAGAAAGTTCTGGAATCTGAGAGAAGCCAGAAATTTCCATCCACCCAGCTTTCCCCAAAATCTCCCGTTAAAAATGATACGTCACTTGTGTGGGTGGGCCTCGTGCCCGCGACAGGATATGCCCCAAAACACAATGTGGACACATCACATTTTCCCAAAGAAAACAGACCTGTTTTTTGCAAAGTGCCTAGCTGTGGATTTTGGCCTCTAGCTCAGCCAGCACCTAGGGAAACCTACCAAACCTATGCATGTTTTAAAACTAGACACCTAGGGGAATCCAAGATGGGGTGACTTGTGGGGCTCTCACCATGTTCTGTTACCCAGAATCCTTGGCAAACCTAAAAAATTTGGCCCAAAAAACACTTTTTCCTTACATTTCGGTGACAGAAAGTTCTGGAATCTGAGAGGAGTCACAAATTTCCTTCCACCCAGCGTTCCCCCAAGTCTCCCGATACAAATGGTACCTCACTTGTGTGGGTAGGCCTAGCGCCCGCGACAGGATATGTCCCAAAACATAATGTGGACACAGCACATTTTCCCAAAGAAAACAGACCTGTTTTCTTCAAAGTGCCTAGCTGTGGATTTTGGCCTCTAGCTCAGACAGCACCTAGGGAAACCTACCAAACCTGTACATTTTTGAAAACTAGACACCTAAGGGGAATCCACGATGGGGTGACAGGTGGGGCTCTCACCAGGTTCTGTTACCCAGAATCCTTTGCAAACTTCAAAATTGTATCTAATCAAACTCTTTTTCCTCACATTTCGGTGACAGAAAGTTCTGGAATCTGAGAGGAGCTACAAATTTCCTTCCACGCAGCGTTCCCCCAAGTCTCTCGATACAAATGGTACCTCACTTATGTGGGTAGGCTTAGCGCCCGTGACACGATATGCCCCAAATCACAACTTGGACACATCACATTTTCCCAAAGAAAACAGACCTGTTTTTTGCAAAGTTCCCAGCTGTTGATTTTGGCCTCTAGCTCAGATGGCACCTAGGGAAACCTACCAAACCTGCGCCTTTTTTAAAACAAGTCACCTAGGGGAATCCAAGATGCGGTGACTTGTGGGCTCTCACCAAGTTCTGTTACCAGAATCCTTTGCAAACCTCAAAATGTAGCCAAAAAAACACTTTTTCCTTACATTTCGGTGACAGAAAGTTCTGGAATCTGAGAGGAGCCACAGATTTCCTTCCACCCAGTGTTCCCCCAAGTCTCCAGATACAAATGGTACCTCACTTGTTTGGGTAGGCCTAGCGCCCGTGAAATGATATGCCCCAAAACACAACGTGGACACATCACATTTTCCCAAAGAAAACAGACCTGTTTTTTGCAAAGTGCCTACCCGTGGATTTTGGTCTCTAGCTCAGCCGGCACCTAGGGAAACCTACCAAACCTGCGCATTTTTGAAAACTCGACACCAAGGAATCCACGATGGGGTGACTTGTGGGGCTCTCACCAGGTTCTGTTACCCAGAATCCTTTGCAAACCTCAAAATTTGGCTAAACAAACACTTTTGCCTCACATTTCGGTGACAGAAAGTTCTGGAATCTGAGAGGAGCCCCATATTTCCTTCCACCCAGCGTTCCCCCAAGTCTCCCGTTAAAAATTGTACCTTACGTGTGTGGGTAGGCCTAGCGCCTGCAACAGGATATGCCCCAAAACACAACGTGGACTCATCACATTTTCCCAAAGAAAACAGACCTGTTTTTTGCAAAGTGCCTACCTGTGGATTTTGGCCTCTAGCTTAGCCGGCACCTAGGGAAACCTACCAAACCTGCACATTTTTGAAAACTAGACACCTAGGGGAATCCATGATGGGGTGACTTGTGGAGCTCTCACCAGGTTCTGTTACCCAGAATCCTTTGCAAACCTCAATATTTGCCTAAAAAACACTTTTTCCTCACATTTTGGTGACAGAAAGTTCTGGAATCTGAGAGGAGCCACAAATTTCCTTCCACCCAGCGTTCCCCCAAGTCTCCCGATACAAATGGTACCTTACTTGTGTGGGTAGGTCTAGCGCCCGCAACAGGATATGCCCCAAAACACAACGTAAACTCATCACATTTTCCCAAAGAAAACAGACCGTTTTTTTGCAAAGTGCCAAGCTGTGGATTTTGGCCTCTAGCACAGCCGGCACCTAGGGAAATCTACCAAACCTGCGCATTTTTTAAAACTATACACCTAGGAGAATCCAAGATGGGGTGACTTGTGGGGCTCGCACCAGGTTCTGTTACCCAGAATCCTTTGCAAACTTCAAAATGTGGCCAAAAAAACACTTTTTCCTCACATTTCGGTGACAGAAAGTTCTGGAGTCTGAGAGGAGCCACCAATTTCCTTCCACCCAGCGTTCCCCCGCGTCTCCTGATAAAAATGGTACCTCACTTGTGTGGGTAGGCCTAGCGCCCGCGACAGTCTATTCCTCAAAACACAACGTGGGCACATCACATTTTCCCAAAGAAAACATACCTGTTTTTTGCAAAGTGCCTACCTGTGGATTTTCGCCTCTAGCTCAGCCGGCACCTAGGGAAATCTACCAAACCTGAGCATTTTTGAAAACTAGACACCAAGGGGAATCCACGATGGGGTGACATTCGGGGCTCTCACCAGGTTCTGTTACCCAGAATCCTTTGCAAACTTCAAAATTGTATCCAATCAAACACTTTTTCCTCACATTTCGGTGACAGAAAGTTCTGGAATCTGAGAGGAGCCACAAATTTCCTTCCACCCAGCGTTCCCCCAAGTCTCCCGATACAAATGGTACCTCACTTCTGTGGGTAGGCCTAGCGCCCTCGACATGATGTGCCCCAAAATACAATGTGGCCACATCACATTTTCCCAAAGAAAATAAGACCTGTATTTTGCAAAGTGCTTAGCTGTGGATTTTGGCCTTTAGCACAGCCGGCACCTAGGGAAATCTACCAATCCTGCGCATTTTAGAAAACTAGACACCTTGGGGAATCCAACATGGATGAATTGTGGGGCTCTCACCAGGTTCTGTGACCCAGAATCCTTTGCAAACCTCAAAATTTGGTCAAAAAAACACTTTTTCCTTATATTTCGGTGACAGAAAGTTCTGGAATCTGAGAGGAGCCACAAATTTCCTTCCACCCAGCGTTCCCCCAAGTCTCCAGATAAAAATGGTACCTCACTTGTGTGGTTAGGCCTATCGCCCCCGAAATGATATGACCCAAAACACAACGTGGACACATCACATTTTCCCAAAGAATACAGACCTGTTTTTTGCAAAGTGCCTAGCTGTGGATATTTGCCTCTAGATGAGCCGGCAGCTAGGGAAACCTACCAAACCTGCACATTTATGAAAACTAGACACCTAAGGGGAATCCAAGATGAGGTGACTTGTGGAGCCCTTACCAGGTTCTGTTACCCAGAATCCTTTGGAAACCTCAAAATGTGGTCAAAAAACACTTTTTCCCTCACATTTTGGTAACAGAAAGTTCAGGAATCTGAGAGGAGCCACAAATTTCCTTCCACCCAGCGTTCCCCCAAGTCTCCCGATACAAACGGTACCTCACTTGTGTGGGTAGGCCTAGCGCCCGCGACACAATATGCCCCAAAACACAATGTGGACACATCACATTTTCCCAAAGAAAATAGACCTGTTTTTTGCAAAGTGCCTAGCTGTGGATTTTGGCCTCTAGCTCAGCCAGCACCTAGGGAAACCTACCAAACCTATGCATGTTTTAAAACTAGACACCTAGGGGAATCCAAGATGGGGTGACTTGCGGGGCTCTCACCAGGTTCTGTTACCCAGAATCCTTGGCAAACCTCAAAATTTGGCCCAAAAAACACTTTTTCCTCCTATTTCGGTGACAGAAAGTTCTGGAATCTGAGAGGAGCTACAAATTTCCTTCCTCGCAGCGTTCCCCCAAGTCTCTCGATACAAATGGTACCTCACTTATGTGGGTAGGCTTAGCGCCCATGACACGATATGCCCCAAAACACAATTTGGACACATCACATTTTCCCAAAGAAAACAGACCTGTTTTTTGCAAAGTTCCCAGCTGTGGATTTTGGCCTCTAGCTCAGATGGCACCTAGGGAAACCTACCAAACCTGCGCATTTTTTAAAACAAGTCACCTAGGGGAATCCAAGATGGGGTGACTTGTGGGCTCTCACCAAGTTCTGTTACCAGAATCCTTTGCAAACCTCAAAATGTGGCCAAAAAAACACTTTTTCCTTACATTTCGGTAACAGAAAGTTCTGGAATCTGAGAGGAGACACAGATTTCCTTCCACCCAGTGTTCCCCCAAGTCTCCAGATACAAATGGTACCTCACTTGTTTGGGTAGGCCTAGCGCCCGTGAAATGATATGCCCCAAAACACAACGTGGACACATCACATTTTCCCAAAGAAAACAGACCTGTTTTTTGCAAAGCGCCTACCTGTGGATTTTGGTCTCTAGCTCAGCCGGCACCTAGGGAAACCTACCAAACCTGCGCATTTTTGAAAACTAGACACCAAGGGGAATCCACGATGGGGTGACTTGTGGGGCTCTCACTATGTTCTGTTACCCAGAATCCTTTGCAAACCTCAAAATTTGGCTAAACAAACACTTTTGCCTCACATTTCGGTGACAGAAAGTTCTGGAATCTGAGAGGAGCCCCATATTTCCTTCCACCCAGCGTTCCCCCAAGTCTCCCGTTAAAAATGGTACCTTACGTGTGTGGGTAGGCCCAGCGCCCGCAACAGGATATGCCCCAAAACACAACGTGGACTCATCACATTTTCCCAAAGAAAACAGACCTGTTTTTTGCAAAGTGCCTACCTGTGGATTTTGGCCTCTAGCTTAGCCGGCACCTAGGGAAACCTACCAAACCTGCACATTTTTGAAAACTAGACGCCTAGGGGAATCCAAGATGGGGTGACTTGTGGGGCTCTCACCAGGTTCTGTTACCCAGAATCCTTTGCAAACCGCAATATTTGCATAAAAAACACTTTTTCCTCACATTTTGGTGACAGAAAGTTCTGGAATCTGAGAGGAGCCACAAATTTCCTTCCACCCAGCGTTCCCCCAAGTCTCCCGATACAAATGGTACCTTACTTGTGTGGGTAGGCCTAGCGCCCGCGACACAATATGCCCCAAAACACAATGTGGACACATGCCCCAAAACACAACGTGGACTCATCACATTTTCCCAAAGAAAACCGACCGTTTTTTTGCAAAGTGCCAAGCTGTAGATTTTGGCCTCTAGCACAGCCGGCACCTAGGGAAATCAACCAAACCTGCGCATTTTTAAAAACTATACACCTAGGAGAATCCAAGATGGGGTGACTTGTGGAGCTCTCACCAGGTTCTGTTACCCAGAATCCTTTGCAAACCTCAAAATGTGGCCAAAAAAACACTTTTTCCTCACATTTCGGTGACAGAAAGTTCTGGAATCTGAGAGGAGCCACCAATTTCCTTCCACCCATCGTTCCCCCCGCGTCTCCTGATAAAAATGGTACCTCACTTGTGTGGGTAGGCCTAGCGCCCGCGACAGTCTATTCCCCAAAACACAACGCGGGCACATCACATTTTCCCAAAGAAAACATACCTGTTTTTTGCAAAGTGCCTACCTGTGGATTTTCGCCTCTAGCTCAGCCGGCACCTAGGGAAACCTACCAAACCTGAGCATTTTTGAAAACTAGACACTTAGGGGAATCCACGATGGGGTGACATGTGGGGCTCTCACCAGGTTCTGTTACCCAGAATCCTTTGCAAACTTCAAAATTGTATCTAATCAAACACTTTTTCCTCACATTTCGGTGACACAAAGTTCTGGAATCTGAGAGGAGCCACAAATTTCCTTCCACGCAGCGTTCCCCCAAGTCTCTCGATACAAATGGTACCTCACTTATGTGGGTAGGCTTAGCGCCCGTGACACGATATGCCCCAAAACACAACTTGGACACATCACATTTTCCCAAAGAAAACAGACCTGTTTTTTGCAAAGTTCCCAGCTGTTGATTTTGGCCTCTAGCTCAGATGGCACCTAGGGAAACCTACCAAACCTGCGCCTTTTTTAAAACAAGTCACCTAGGGGAATCCAAGATGCGGTGACTTGTGGGCACCCAGCTTTCCCCAAAATCTCCCGATAAAAATGATACGTCACTTGTGTGGGTGGGCCTAGTGCCCGCGACAGGATATGCCCCAAAACACAAAGTGGACACATCACATTTTCCCAAAGAAAACAGACCTGTTTTTTGCAAAGTGCCTAGCTGTGGATTTTGGCCTCTAGCTCAGCCGGCACCTAGGGAAACCTACCAAACCTGCACATTTTTTAAAACTAGACACCTAAGGGGAATGCAAGATGGGGTGACTTGTGGGGCTCTCACCAGGTTCTGTTACCCAGAATCCTTTGCAAACCTCAAAATTTGGCCAAAAAAACACTTTTTCCCTCACATTTTGGTAACAGAAAGTTCAGGAATCTGAGAGTAGCCACAAATTTCCTTCCACCCAGCGTTCCCCTGAGTCTCCCGATACAAACGGTACCTCACTTGTGAGGGTAGGCCTAGCGCCCGCGACACAATATGCCTCAAAACACAATGTGGACACATCACATTTTCCCAAAGAAAATAGACCTGTTTTTTGCAAAGTGCCTAGCTGTGGATTTTGGCCTCTAGCTCAGCCAGCACCTAGGGAAACCTACCAAACCTATGCATGTTTTAAAACTAGACACCTAGGGGAATCCAAGATGGGGTGACTTGTGGGGCTCTCACCAGGTTCTGTTACCCAGAATCCTTTGCAAACCTCAAAATTTGGCCAAAAAAACACTTTTTCCTTACATTTCGGTGACAGAAAGTTCTGAATCTGAGAGGAGCCACAGATTTCCTTCCACCCAGTGTTCCCCCAAGCCTCCAGATACAAATGGTACCTCACTTGTTTGGGTAGGCCTAGCGCCCGTGAAATGATATGCCCCAAAACACAACGTGGACACATCACATTTTCCCAAAGAAAACAGACCTGTTTTTTGCAAAGTGCCTTCCTGTGGATTTTGGTCTCTAGCTCAGCCGACACCTAGGGAAACCTACCAAACCTGCGCATTTGTGAAAATTAGACACCAAGGGGAATCCACGATGGGGTGACTTGTGGGGCTCTCACCAGGGTCTGTTACCCAGAATCCTTTGCAGACCTCAAAATTTGGCTAAACAAACACTTTTGCCTCACATTTCGGTGACAGAAAGTTCTGGAATCTGAGAGGAGCCCCATATTTCCATCCACCCAGCGTTCCCCCAAGTCTCCCGTTAAAAATGGTACCTTACGTGTGTGGGTAGGCCTAGCGCCTGCAACAGGATATACCCCAAAACACAACGTGGACTCATCACATTTTCCCAAAGAAAACAGACCTGTTTTTTGCAAAGTGCCTACCTGTGGATTTTGGCCTCTAGCTTAGCCGGCACCTAGGGAAACCTACCAAACCTGCACATTTTTGAAAACTAGACACCTAGGGGAATCCAAGATGGGGTGACTTGTGGGGCTCTCACCAGGTTCTGTTACCCAGAATCCTTTGCAAACCTCAATATTTGCCTAAAAAACACTTTTTCCTCACATTTTGGTGACAGAAAGTTCTGGAATCTGAGAGGAGCCACAAATTTCCTTCCACCCAGCGTTCCCCCAAGTCTCCCGATACAAATGGTACCTTACTTGTGTGGGTAGGCCTAGCGCCCGCGACAGGATATGCCCCAAAACACAACGTGGACTCAACACATTTTCCCAAAGAAAACAGACCGTTTTTTTGCAAAGTGCCAAGCTGTGGATTTTGGCCTCTAGCACAGCCGGCACCTAGGGAAATCTACCAAACCTGCGCATTTTTTAAAACTATACACCTAGGAGAATCCAAGATGGGGTGACTTGTGGGGCTCTCACCAGGTTCTGTTACCCAGAATCCTTTGCAAACCTCAAAATGTGGCCAAAAAAACACTTTTTCCTCACATTTCGGTGACAGAAAGTTCTGGAATCTGAGAGGAGCCACCAATTTCCTTCCACCCAGCGTTCCCCCACGTCTCCTGATAAAAATGGTACCTCACTTGTGTGGGTAGGCCTAGCGCCCGCAACAGTCTATTCCCCAAAACACAATGTGGGCACATCACATTTTCCCAAAGAAAACATACCTGTTTTTTGCAAAGTGCCTACCTGTGGATTTTCGCCTCTAGCTCAGCCGGCACCTAGGGAAACCTACCAAACCTGAGCATTTTTGAAAACTAGACACCTAGGGGAATCCACGATGGGGTGACATGTGGGGCTCTCACCAGGTTCTGTTACCCAGAATCCTTTGCAAACTTCAAAATTGTATCTAATCAAACACTTTTTCCTCACATTTCGGTGACAGAAAGTTCTGGAATCTGAGAGGAGCCACAAATTTCCTTCCACCCAGCGTTCCCCCAAGTCTCCCGATACAAATGGTACCTCACTTCTGTGGGTAGGCCTAGCGCCCTCGACATGATGTGCCCCAAAATACAACGCGGCCACATCACATTTTCCCAACGAAAACAGACCTGTATTTTGCAAAGTGCTTAGCTGTGGATTTTGGCCTTTAGCACAGCCGGCACCTAGGGAAATCTACCAATCCTGCGCATTTTAGAAAACTAGACACCTTGGGGAATCCAAGATGGGTGAATTGTGGGGCTCTCACCAGGTTCTGTGACCCAGAATCCTTTGCAAACCTCAAAATTTGGTCAAAAAAACACTTTTTCCTTATATTTCGGTGACAGAAAGTTCTGGAATCTGAGAGGAGCCACAAATTTCCTTCCACCCAGCGTTCCCCCAAGTCTCCAGATAAAAATGGTACCTCACTTGTGTGGTTAGGCCTATCGCCCCCGAAATGATATGACCCAAAACACAACGGGACACATCACATTTTCCCAAAGAATACAGACCTGTTTTTTGCAAAGTGCCTAGCTGTGGATATTTGCCTCTAGCTGAGCCGGCAGCTAGGGAAACCTACCAAACCTGCACATTTATGAAAACTAGTCACCTAGGGGAATCCAAGATGGGGTGAGTTGTGGGGCTCTCACAGGTTCTGTTACCCAGAATCCTTTGCAAACCTCAAAATAAGGGCAAAAAAACACTTTTTCCTCACAATTCGGTCACAGAAAGTTCTGGAATCTGAGAGAAGCCAGAAATTTCCATCCACCCAGCTTTCCCCAAAATCTCCCGATAAAAATGATACGTCACTTGTGTGGGTGGGCCTAGTGCCCGCGACAGGATATGCCCCAAAACACAATGTGGACACATCACATTTTCCCAAAGAAAACAGACCTGTTTTTTGCAAAGTGCCTAGCTGTGGATTTTGGCCTCTAGCTCAGCCGGCACCTAGGGAAACCTACCAAACCTGCACATTTTTTAAAACTAGACACCTAAGGGGAATGCAAGATGGGGTGACTTGTGGGGCTCTCACCCGGTTCTGTTACCCAGAATCCTTTGCAAACCTCAAAATTTGGCCAAAAAAACACTTTTTCCCTCACATTTCGGTGACAGAAAGTTCTGGAATCTGAGAGGAGTCACAAATTTCCTTCCACCCAGCGTTCCCCCAAGTCTCCCGATACAAATGGTACCTCACTTGTGTGGGTAGGCCTAGCGCCCGCGACAGGATATGCCCCAAAACATAATGTGGACACATCACATTTTCCCAAAGAAAACAGACCTGTTTTCTTCAAAGTGCCTAGCTGTGGATTTTGGCCTCTAGCTCAGCCGGCACCTAGGGAAACCTACCAAACCTGTATATTTTTGAAAACTAGACACCTAAGGGGAATCCAAGATGAGGTGACTTGTGGAGCCCTTACCAGGTTCTGTTACCCAGAATCCTTTGGAAACCTCAAAATGTGGTCAAAAAAACACTTTTTCCCTCACATTTTGGTAACAGAAAGTTCAGGAATCTGAGAGGAGCCACAAATTTCCTTCCACCCAGCGTTCCCCCAAGTCTCCCGATACAAACTGTACCTCACTTGTGTGGGTAGGCCTAGCGCCCGCGACACAATATGCCCCAA
Source organism: Pleurodeles waltl (assembly GCF_031143425.1). NCBI lineage: Eukaryota > Metazoa > Chordata > Amphibia > Caudata > Salamandridae > Pleurodeles > Pleurodeles waltl. Next base: position 886,448,746 of record NC_090446.1, read on the forward strand.
AACACAATGTGGACACATCACATTTTCCCAAAGAAAATAGACCTTTTTTTCGCAAAGTGCCTAGCTGTGGATTTTGGCCTCTAGCTCAGCCAGCACCTAGGGAAACCTACCAAACCTATGCATGTTTTAAAACTAGACACCTAGGGGAATCCAAGATGGGGTGACTTGTGGGGCTCTCACCAGGTTCTGTTACCCAGAATCCTTGGCAAACCTCAAATTTTGGCCCAAAAAACACTTTTTCCACCTATTTCGGTGACAGAAAGTTCTGGAATCTGAGAGGAGCTACAAATGTCCTTCCACGCAGCGTTCCCCAAAGTCTCTCGATACAAATGGTACCTCACTTATGTGGGTAGGCTTAGCGCCCGTGACACGATATGCCCCAAAACACAACGTGGACACATCACATTTTCCCAAAGAAAACAGACCTGTTTTTTGCAAAGTTCCCAGCTGAGGATTTTGGCCTCTAGCTCAGCCGGCACCTAGGGAAACCTACCAAACCTGCGCATTTTTCAAAACAAGTCACCTAGGGGAATCCCAGATGGGGTGACTTGTGGGCTCTCACCAAGTTCTGTTACCAGAATCCTTTGCAAACCTCAAAATTTGGCCAAAAAAACACTTTTTCCTCACATTTCGGTGACAGAAAGTTCTGGAATCTGAGAGGAGCCACAGATTTCCTTCCACCCAGTGTTCCCCCAAGTCTCCAGATACAAATGGTACCTCACTTGTTTGGGTAGGCCTAGCGCCCGTGAAATGATATGCCCCAAAACACAACGTGGACACATCACATTTTCCCAAAGAAAACAGACCTGTTTTTTGCAAAGTGCCTACCTGTGGATTTTGGTCTCTAGCTCAGCCGGCACCTAGGGAAACCTACCAAACCTGCGCATTTTTGAAAACTAGACACCAAGGGGAATTCACGATGGGGTGACTTGTGGGGCTCTCACCAGGGTCTGTTACCCAGAATCCTTTGCAAACCTCAAAATTTGGCTAAACAAACACTTTTGCCTCACATTTCGGTGACAGAAAGTTCAGGAATCTGAGAGGAGCCCCATATTTCCTTCCACCCAGCGTTCCCCCAAGTCTCCCGTTAAAAATGGTACCTTACGTGTGTCGGTAGGCCTAGCGCCCGCAACAGGATATGCCCCAATACACAACGTGGACTCATCACATTTTCCCAAAGAAAACAGACCGTTTTTTTGCAAAGTGCCAAGCTGTGGATTTTGGCCTCTAGCACAGCCAGCACCTAGGGAAATCTACCAAACCTGCACATTTTTTAAAACTATACACCTAGGAGAATCCAAGATGGGGTGACTTGTGGGGCTCTCACCAGGTTCTGTTACCCAGAATCCTTTGCAAACCTCAAAATGTGGCCAAAAAAAACACTTTTTCCTCACATTTCGGTGACAGAAAGTTCTGGAATCTGAGAGGAGCCAACAATTTCCTTCCACCCAGCGTTCCCCCGCGTCTCCCGATAAAAATGGTACCTCACTTGTGTGGGTAGGCCTAGCGCCCGCGACAGTCTATTCCCCAAAACACAACGTGGACACATCACATTTTCCCAAAGAAAACATACCTGTTTTTTGCAAAGTGCCTACCTGTGGATTTTCGCCTCTAGCTCAGCCGGCACCTAGGGAAACCTACCAAACCTGAGCATTTTTGAAAACTAGACACCTAGGGGAATCCACGATGGGGTGACATGTGGGGCTCTCACCAGGTTCTGTTACCCAGAATCCTTTGCAAACTTCAAAATTGTATCTAATCAAACACTTTTTCCTCACATTTCGGTGACAGAAAGTTCTGGAATCTGAGAGGAGCCACAAATTTCCTTCCACCCAGCGTTCCCCCAAGTCTCCCGATACAAATGGTACCTCACTTCTGTGGGTAGGCCTAGCGCCCTCGACATGATGTGCCCCAAAATACAACGTGGCCACATCACATTTACCCACAGAAAACAGACCTGTATTTTGCAAAGTGCTTAGCTGTGGATTTTGGCCTCTAGCACCGCCGGCACCTAGGGAAATCTACCAATCCTGCGCATTTTAGAAAACTAGACACCTTGGGGAATCCAAGATGGGTGAATTGTGGGGCTCTCACCAGGTTCTGTTACCCAGAATCCTTTGCAAACCTCAAAATTTTGCCCAAAAAACACTTTTTCCTCACATTTCGGGGACAGAAAGTTCTGGAATCTGAGAGGAGCCACAAATTTCCTTCCACCCAGTGTTCCCCCAAGTCTCCCGATAAAAATGGTACCTCACTTGTGTGGGTAGGCCTAGCGCCCGTGACAGGATATGCCCCAAAACACAACGTGGACACATCACATTTTCCCAAAGGAAACAGACCTATTTTTTGCAAAGTGCCTAGCTGTGGATTTTGGCCTCTAGCTCAGCCGACACCTATGGAAACCTACCAAACCTGCGCATTTTTGAAAATTAGACACCTATGGGAATCCAAGATGGGGTGACTTGTGGGGCTCTCTCCACGTTCTGTTACCCAGAATCCTTTGCAAACCTCAAAATTTGGCCAAGAAGCACTTTTTCCTCACATTTCGGTGACACAAAGTTCTGGAATCTGAGAGGAGCCACAAATTTCCTTCCACCCAGCGTTCCCCCAAGTCTCCCGATAAAAATGGTACCGCACTTTTGTAGGTGGGCCAAGTGCTTGTGACAGGGAAGAGCCAAAAACATGTTGAAATTGAGGCGGAACCAAAAGCGGGTCCAAAAGGGCAGTTTGAAAAAAAAACATTTTTACGCTGACAAGTGCAGCAGAATTTTTTATCAGTATAGATAACACAATGCTGGGTGGTAGGAATTTTGTGGATTCCTGCAGATTCCAGAAGGTTCCACCACAAAAATGTTGGAAAAAATGGGTGATTTTGAGTAAAGTTGGAGGTTTGCAGGGCATTGCAGGTAAGAAAATGGTAAGGGGTGCCTGTGAAGCACACCACCCTGGAATCACCCAGATGTTTAGTTTTTAGATGTGTCTAGGTCTTGTGGATTTTTCTAAATGGCAGTGTCCCAAAGTCCATAAAGTGCAGCCCTCACCATTCCAAGTGGGAAGATTTTGAGAGTTAGCCAAGCTCTCATGGCCCAAATGTAAAACAAAAACCCAAAATAATCAAATGTCCTTTTGCTTGCTGTGGGATAAGATGTTTTAGTGTGCGGGGGAGAGCTGAAAGACTGTTACCCCCTTCAGTTGGGGTGGGGGCATTACCAGGCCCATACTGGTTGGTAGCCACCACCCCACTTTTTTTTATTTTTATTCCCTGGCTTCCAGTAGACTTTCTGCCCCCCCCCCAGGTTGTGGATCGGGGGTAATTGCCCCATCTGCCCACTGGTGGTCAGAACACCTTTGTCCCCTTTTATTTGGGGTGGGGTATGGCCATACCCCCACCCTCTTATTTTGAAAACAAAATCTTCCCTGGTCTCTGGTGGGCTTTCTGCCCCCCAAAAATAAGCCAATCTGCCCCCAAGGGGGGCAGATATGGCCAACAGTAATGTGCCCCCATGAGGAGTGACCCTTGCCCAAGGAGCTGCCCCCCAAACAAAACACACACATACATACACACCAATCCCTGGTGCCTAAGTGGTTTCTGCCCCCAAGGGAGGAGAAATGGCCTAAAATAAATTTGCCCCCCCAGGGCAGCGATCCTTGTCTAAGGGGTCGCTCCCCTTGCGTGAAATTGGTGCAAAACAAAAAAATCCCTGGTGCCTAGTGGTTTCTGCCCTCTTGGGGGCAGATTGGCCTACTAAAAATAGGCTAATCTACCCACAAGGGGGGCAGTAATGGCCTAAAATAAATTCCCCCCCACCAGGGGAACAACCCCTGCCTAAGGGGTCGCTCCCCTGGCGTGAAATTGCCGCAAAAAAATAAAGATCCCTGGTGTCTAGTGGTTTCTGCCCCCCTTGGGGGCAGATTGGCGTAGCACAAATCATCCGATCTGCCCCCAAATGCGGCAGAAATGGCCTAAATACAATTTGCCCCCTCAGGGGAGCGACCCTTGCCTAAGGGGTCGCTCCCCATCTGTAAAACAACAAAAAAAAATCTCTGGTGCCTAGTGGTTTCTGCCCCCCTTGGGGGCAGATTGGCCTAATTAAAATAGGCTGATCTCCCCCGAGGGGGGCCGAAATGGCCTAAAATAAATTTGCCCCCCAGGGGAGTGACCCTTGCCTAAAGGGTCGCTCCCCTTGCGTGAAATTCGCGTAAAAAAAAAAACTCCCCGGTGTCAAGTGGTTTCTGCCCCCTTTGGGGTCCGATTGGCCTCATAAAAATAGGCCAAATGAAATGGCCTAAATATAATTTGCCCCCTAGGGGAGCGACCCTTGCCTAAGGGGTCACTCCCCACCTCTAAAAAAAAAGAAAAACAAAAAAAACAATGATCCCTGGGGCAGATCAGCCTTATAATAGGCCGATCTGCCCAAAGGCCTTGAAAAAAAATGCCCTCCTGGGAAGCAACCCTTGCCCAAGGGGTCACTCCCCTTATGCCAATTTCCTAAGTAAATAATATCCCTTGTGTCTAGTGGCCATTTTAGCAGCCGGATCGCTTCACAATCTGTCTGCTAAAATGCTCTGAGAGACTTCAAAGGGAAAGAAATTCCTTTCCTTCCCCTTGAAGCCTCTCAGGCCCCTATCACATGATCCTACGAGAAATGCTTTTGCATTTCTCTTCTGATCGCGCTGGAAGCTGGGCTTCCAGCGTGATTGGAGGTGGACTCTGTGAGGTCAGCGCGCGATCGTGCACTGACGTCACAGGGGTGGGGGGGGTCAGGGGGTAATGAGGGTGGAAGGGGAAGGGCTTCCCCTTCCATCCCTGCCTTGGTGGGGTGGGAGGGAAGCCCACGGAGGGAGCACTGTGCCGCGGGACGTAACCATTACGTCTGCGGCACAGAAGCAATTAAATTATAGCAATCCTAACAAGGCTCATGACCTGCAGTGAAATCATTTATAAAACAATGAGTTGGTAGAGTGGCAACTTATAGTTAATGTAGGGTGACCATTGCATTGCCAACCGTGCATATGTAGGTGACTGAGTTATAGTAATTTGAAAGTGGTGCATACATTATAAGAATAAGGTATAACTATAACTTTAAAATTTCTAATGTTTGTGTAGTTTGTGGTTTGTACAAAAATAATAAATAAAGGTATATTAATCTGAAGGCTGTGTGTAAATTATAAATGTAACATTTAAGTATAACTTTAAAATGTGTAATGTTTGTGTAGCTTAAGTTTGGTTTCAATAGAAAGAATAAGGTTTCCATAAATATAACTAATCTTTAAACTTTGTTTTCTCATTGAATTTCAATGGTTTTTATTTTTTAATAAAAAAAGTGTTTCACATTATAGAGTGTCGTCAAGTGAAGTGGCGTAGAGTAAAGTGGCAAAGAGTGGTGTGACAAAGTGGAGTGGCGTACAGTGTAGTGGCATATAGTAGTGGCGTAGAGTGAAATAGCATAAAGTGAAGTTGCATAGAGTGGAGTGGCAGAGAATGGAATAGCACAGGGAGGAGTTGAGTGGAGTGGAGTAGAGAGGAATAGCATAGAGTGGAATGGTGTAGAGTGGCGCAGAATGGAGTATTGTACAGTGGATTAGTGTACAGTGGAGTAGCTCGGAGTGGAGTGCGTAGAGTGGAATGCCATAAATTGGTGTAGCATAGAGTTGAGTGGCATGGAGTGGACTAACGTACAGTGGAGTGGCAGAGAGTGGAGTGGAGTGACATAGAGTGAGGATGAATACAGTAAGGTGGCCAAGAGTGGATTGGCATAGACTGGAGAGGTGTGTTATGCAGTGGCTTAGAGTAGATTAGCATATATGGGAGTGGAACACAGTGGAGTTGCATAGAATAGAATGAAATATAGTGGAGTTGCGTAGAGTGAAGTGTCATAGAGTCATGAATTGTGGAGTGGCACAGACTGGAATGGTGCAGAGTGGAGTGGCATGGAATGGGTTTGCATAGAGTGGCATGGTATACAATAAAGTACTGCAGAGTGGAGTGGCATAAAGATGAATAGCGTAGAGGGGTGTAGATGGGAGTAGCATAGCAGGGGAATACAGTAGGATGGAGTAGAATGAAAAAGCGTACACTGGAGTGGCTTAGAGAGTAATGGCATAAAGTGAAGAGGCATACAGCAGAGTGGTGTTGAGTGGAGTGGCATAGAGTGAAATGGCACAGAGTGGAGTGGCATACAGTAGAGTGTCATAGAGTGGAGAAGTGAAATAGCGTACAGTGGAGTTGCATAGAGTAGATTGGCGTACAGTGGAATAGTGTACAGTGGAAAGGCAGAGAATGGCATAGAGTGAAGTGGTGTAGAATGGAATAGCTTAGAGAAGAGTGACATAGAATGGAGTGGCATACAATGGATTAGTGTAGAGTGGATTTGCGTAGAGTGGAGTGGCATGGAGTGGAATGCCATAGAGTGGAGTGGGAAGGAGATGAGTGGAATAGTGTAAAATGGAGTGACATATAGTGGAATGGTGTAGAGTGGAGTGGCACACAACAAGTTGGTGTAGAATGGAGTGGTGTAGAGTGGAGCAGCATACATTGGAGTGGCAGATAGTAGGGTGGTGTAGAGTGGAATTGCATAAAGTGGAGTGGTGTAGAGTGGGGTGGTGTAGAGTGAATAGGTATAGAGTGGAGTGGCAAAGAGTTGAGTAGCGTAGAGTTGAATGGCATAGAGTGGAGTCACATAGACTGGCTTAGAGTTAAGGGGTGTAGAGTGAAGTAGTATGGAGTGGTGTTGCATAAGTGGAGTGGCGTAGAGTGGAATTGCATACAGTGGGGTAGTGTAGAGTGGAGTGGCATAAAGTGAAGTGGCATAGAGTGGAGTCACATGGAGCATGCAGTGGAGTGGTATAGAGCAGAGTGCGATAATGTAGAGTGGTGTAGAGTGGAGTGGCATAGGGTGTAGTGGTGCTGAGTGGAGTGGTGTCCAGTGGACTAGCATACAGTGTAACAGTGCTAATGGAATGGCGTGGAGTGGAACACTGTAGAGTGGAGTGGCATAGATGACATATAGCTGAGTAGCATAGAGTGAATAACACATAGTGGAGTGGCCTAAAGAGGATTGGTGAATAGTGGAGAGTGAAGAGTGGAGTAGCGCAGAGTCGAGTGGTGTAGAGTGAGCAGGTGTGTCATACAGGCTGTTTGAGTGGCGTGGCATAGAGTGACATACAGTGGAGTGATTATATTGTGCTGTAGAGTATTGTTTAAACAGACATAGGCCCTCATCATGACATTAGCAGTAAAACCGGCTTATCGCCACGCTGATGGCCACCAACATAAAGCTGCGGTGGCGAATATCCGTTTGACATATTATGACACACACACACACAACAGAATACAGCCACATACACAAATTTGCCAGCCCAAAGGTCAGTGGTAAACTGTTGGTACCAACACCCATACTGTTACGCCAACAGAACAACACCCACCACATCATGACCCACGAATCACCATGGCGGACATTTAACGGCGGTAAACCATTGGCAGTACGCACCACTGCGCTCAGAATGGACACCCAAATACTAAACTACACAACATTGGCCAATTCAGAAAACACTCACCTGACACCCGTAGACACACCACACCCACCCACCCACAACACTATAAAACACACACCCACATTACCCACAACCCTTTACGAATACAAATCATTGCCACCAGACAGACATCAAGACCATGCAACAAATACACACACACCCATACATCCCTCACACAGTCATCTACGCACACCCAATCTTACCACCCAACACCCACACTCTTGCACACACCACACAACACCCATGGCCCCACAAAGGTACCCCCATTTCACAGATGAGTTGCAGGTCATGGTGGAGGAAATAGTCAGGGTAGAGCCACAGTTGTTTGGAGCACAGGTACAGCAGATATCCATTGTAAGGAAGATGGAGCTATGACGGAGAATCATGGACAGGCTGAATGCAGTGGGTAAAACATCCAAGAACAAGGGACAACATCAGGAAGAGGTGGAATGACCTACGGGGGAAGGTACGTTCTGTGGCAGCAAGGCACCAGCTCGCCATCCAGAGGACTGGTGGTGGACTCCCACCTCCTCCCCCACAGCTCACAGCATGAGAGCAAGTCTTGGCATTACTGCATCCTGAGGGATTAACTGGAGTAGCCGTAGGACTGGACACTGGCAAGTCAATATTTAACATTTATCACCCCCATACCTGCATGACATCACACCCCATCACCCTCATTCCCATCACTCGACTACATCCCATGCACTGCACCTACAAATGTGACTAAACACAATGCTAAGCCCTCCATGCCATACCAAAGCATGGTCAGCCCTCCCAGCCCTGCATGGACACCCACACCAAAGCATGCACAGCACAGTGAACTAAAAAGCACACAATGCACCACCATACACAAACAAAGGTGGCAGGGCAACAGAAACCATAGAGGGTAAGATAAGTATGTACAACATGTCACAGGCATGAAGCATAACACATCACTTACACCCCCACAGGTGCCCTAGCCAATCTCAGTGGAGAGGAGGTGCCACAACCAACCAGTCCCCCAACAGAAGATGATCCCAGTGATGACAGTAACACTTGACTTCAGGATCTGGATCAACAACCTGGCCCATCAGGGACCATTGGTCAGCCAGTCACCCCAGCCCACTCAGAGTCCACCACAGAGCCTCCCTCATCAGTTACCAACCCCACAGCACCCAACCAGCGTCCCAAGGACACGTTATTCAGCAGTGTGCCCACCTGTTCAGGGACCCCAGTCCACACATCATACCCAAGACAATCATGGACCTAGGGACAGTGGCAGTGGGCACACCGTTCAGGGAACAGGGGGACAGGGCAACAGGGACACTGGGAGGACTACTGTGTGCCAGGGGGACGACACTCCACAAGGCACTCACCAATGTCCTGGGGGTCTACAACAATACCAAGACACGATGGGCCAGATCCTGAACAACATGCAGGAGAGCAAGTGGCTGCAGAAGAAACACCATCAGGTGATCAGGGAGGACTTGCAGGCCCTCAACACCAGCATGGTCTCCATAGCAGGGGTTCTGGCAGACATGGCCAACATCATAAGGGAATGGACTGCACAGCAGTGGGCCCCTACCACTACCCAGTCTATTGACCAACCCACAACATCCGCTGCAGCTAGTGGACAGGAGGCCCCGCTTCCGGACCCACAGGCCACCAGCACCTCCCCCCCTGCAGAAGGAGAACCACCTCGCAAATGTTCCCTGCGAACCAAACTGAAGCCAGAGACACTAGCCAAGACCTAGACCACCGCCAGGAAATGAGACTCTCCTGATTGTTCCCCTTGTGTCCCACCCTGTTACCTTGTCCACTTTGAACTTCTATTGCTCCCCTTCCTATAGCCCCTTGGACACTGGACCTCTGCTACAAACAGAATGGAACAATACCCTGGGATTTCCTCCACCATCACCCCATTCCATTGCACTTTACCCTCAATTTCATAACACTTCAATGAACACCCTTGAACACAATTTGAGTAACACTGTTTTTTGTGTGCATTTGTGGAAAATGTCACATCAAGAGTCCTTACCCTCATCCTCTGCCTCCTCATCCTCACTGTCCTCAGGGTTCACTGCTGCCACAGGGTCATCTCCAGTCCCCTCCTCCTGAAGAAAAGGCACATGTCATCTGAGGGCCAGGTTGTGCAACATGCAGCATGCCACTACTATCTGGCAGACCTTTCCGGGTGAGTAGCACAGGGATCCACCTGTCAGATGGAGGCACTTGAACCTTGCTTTCAGGAGGCTGAAGGTCTGCTCGATTATTCTTCTGGTTTAACCATGTGCCTCATTATAACGGTACTTAGTCCCTGTTCTGGCATTCCACACAGGGGTCAGCAGTCAAGATAGGTTTGGATACCCAGAGGCACCTGCAAGTATTGAGGGACAACATTTAGCCTTACAAAATCCTACGGGGAGAACACCTGGAGGCATACACTGATATACAATGGGTGGGGGATCTGGCTCACCTATTAGCCACACCCTGTGCCTCTGTAGTTGGGCCATCACATTTGTGATGCTGCTATTCCTCAGGACAAAGGTGTTATGCACCAACCCAGGATACTTGGCAGTGATGTGGGAGATGTACTGGTCCCCCAGGCACACCATTTGCACATTCAGTGAGTGGAAACTCTTTTGATTCCTGTTTATTCTGGCGGGGGACTAACGCAATATGTGTACCATCAAACACCCCAATTATATTGGAGATATGGCCCATTGCAAAGAATACTGCCTTTACAGTGGCCAAATCTTCCACCTGGAGGAAAGCAATGTAGCAGCACATATGTTTCACCAGGGCAGACAAGACCCTTGCCAGCACGATAGAAAACATTGGCTGAGACATTCCAGCTGCCAAGCCCACTGTCACTTGGAAAAAACCAGTTGCCAGGAAATGGAGCACTGATAGCACTTGCACAGCAGGGGGAATCCCAGTGGGATGATGGATAGCTAATATCAGGTCAGGCTCTAATTGGGAACACAGCTCTGTGATTGTGGCCCTGTCCAGTCTATAAGTTATTATAATGTGCCTGTCCTCCACTGTAGCCAAGTCCACAAGGGGTCTGTACATGGAGGTTCGTCTTCTCCTCACATTCATCCGCTTCGGTGGGTATCTAAGGGACACAAGAGTGAGTAGGCTGTCACAATTTGAACAATGGAACCACAACCTCAGTATACATGTTGCATTTGACAAGGTATGTGTAAATCTAAGCAGTGATGCAGTAAAGCTTAATCTGATGGTTGTCCGTCCCCATGACATGGCGACAGCCTGTCCTGTACGTAGGGACAGGTGGAAATGAGGTAACTGCGCCGACGTTGGGTGTCATGGTGGAAGGCAGTCCTACACCGCCGTGCAATTCCTCATTGGATAATATGGGACTCTATGGAGTACAGTGGCCAATGGGGATCTGCGCTGGTGGTGATGGTGTACACCGCCGCAGACGTGATTGCCATTTTCTATCTGATTTCTCACTTGTTCCCTGACCTTCAACAGGAGAACACGTATACTGCGTGTGCTGCTGTGACCTGTGCATGGAACCTACAATGGCCCGTGTGAATGGGAAAAGGGCCCCCTGCCTTAACTCCGGAGGAGTTGGAGCGGTTGGTGGATGCGGTCCTACCGCAGTATGGACAGCATTATGAGCCTCCAGACCAACAGGTAAGTACACCTTGGGCATGATGCATGTGTGAAGGACACATGGAGATGTGTGTGCAAGCATCGTGTCATCGGGGGGTGATGTCACATGGTGGTGGAAATGGTGTGCGCCAGCCGATGTGTGTGCCAATGGTGAGGGAAACAGAATTGGTGGGCCATATGTGTGACAGGCTGGATTGTATGTGGAATGGGGTCCTCCTGTCTGTATCACCTCTGCAGGTCAGCCCCCATCAAAGGAAGGGATTATGGTTTGCCATCGCCAAGGACGTACAGACCCTGGGGGTCTTTGGGAGGCGGAACACCCACTGTCGGAAATGGTGGGAATACCTGAGACACTGGGCACAGAGGACCGCGGAGGCCCAGCTGTGGATGGCCTCCTAACGAGGAAGGGGTGCTCGTTGGAACCTGCCCCCCCTGATGGCCCACATACTGGCGGTGGCCTACCCAGAGCTGGATGGGCGCTTGAGGGCATCACAGCAGCCACAAGGGGGTGAGTACAGTGGCCGTTACAACAATATTTTGTAGGTGGCATGGGATCCGGGTGGTGGGTGTCAGTTAGTTGGTGCCCCTTAATGCCAGGCCAGACATTGCAGCATGATCCACCTCCAGGGTTATGTTTGAAAGGGAAAACAAGGTAACCTAGTGAACTTGCATTCCATGTCAGACAGGGCTTAGTGCATCCCAGGAGGTGTGCAGTTGGCAGTGTGTGGCCCTCATCTTGCTGTGGCATCTACCCAAATCAATGGCAGTGTAATGCATTGTGCTCAGTCCTGATCCCTGTGTGTGATGGTGTTGTGTATGCCAACTGTGGTGCTGGTGCAGTAATTGACCCAGTGTTCTATTTCTCTCTCCCTCACTTTATCTGCTGTCATCCTGTCCATGTGTGCATTAGCATCATCTGGTGGAGGAGCAGGGGCACCAGCGACAGAAGGAGCTACATCCCACAGGATCCAGGAGGCAGAGTCCACTGACGCTGAGGGAAACAGTGGGACGGAGGGCGAGGGGAGCACCAGGGCAGAGACAGGAGGTGACAACACAGACTCAGATACCTCCTCCAATGGAAGCTCTCTGGTGATGGCAGAGGCCTTTGTGACCACCCCAGCTGCCGGTACAGCCGCCACCCCGTACCAGCACAGACCTCTGAGTAGCCACTCAGCGAGTTGCCCATGCCTGCTCACCCAGGAGGGTGGGCATCTCCTTCGCCCCAGGTACCTCAGGCCCTGCCCCAGTGAGCCCTGCTGCCCTGAGTGAGGAGGCTTTTGACCTTCTGAGATCCATCACTGTAGGGAAGTCAACCATTCTGAATGCTATCCAAGGGCTGGTATCCCAGATGCAGCAATTCAATGAATTCCTGGAAGGCATCCACGGTGGAGTGATGCACAAAAGAGATCGATCCAGGCTCTGGCCTCCTCTCTGATGGCAGCCATAGTCCCTGTCCCCTACCACTACCAAGTCCCAGTCTCCTCAACCCCAACCACAACACACAAGAGTGGCACAGTCAAACACAGGCACCACACATCAACTCACAAGCACTCACGCAAACACCAGACAGTTGCATACACAACCACATCCACTGCCTCCACTGTCTCCCCCTCCTCCTCCTCCTCCACCTCCCACACAGTCACATCCACACTCACAACTGCATGCACTGCTTCAACATCCACCACCAGCATCACCACACCAAGCAGCACACACCTCACTAACAGACACCTCCACAACATCCATGCACACGTCCCCTGTGTCCTCTACAACCCTGTCTGTCACCCTCCTAAAGGTCACAAACACAAGCACTCTGACACCCAACAGCCATCTACCTCACATCAGCACACTCCCCATGCACCTGCATCCAAGTCCAGCAGACGTACTCCTCCAACAACCACCGTCGCTAAGAAGCTTTTCCTTGCCCGACTTGACCTCTTCCCTCCCCCTTCCCCTGTCCTGCCTGTAAGAGCAGTGTCCCAATGACCCAGCCTAGCACCTCAGCCAAACAGTCCACGCGACAGTGGAGGTACCTCCTAGTCGTGGAGTTAAGACAGTGATGGTTCCCACTCCACCAGCCAGGAAGGGTAAGGACCCCACAGTCACTGCCATGAAGGGGAAGAAGCCCTCGACTCCTGCCATGAAGGGGAAGGAGGCCGTACTTCCTGCCATGAAGGTGAAGAAGCTCATGACGTCTGCCATGAAGGGGAAGAAGCCCTCCACATCTGCCACGAAGGGGAAGAAGCCCTCGACTCCAGCAGAGACTGGCAGGATGACACCACCACCACCACCAGTGGTCACGGAGCCCTCACCTCCAGCTGAGGCAATGCAGCCCACTCCTCCTGCAGAGGCTGCACCTTCACCTGCTGAAACAGTGCTGCCCTCACCTCCAGCAGAGGCTTCCCAGGAGGCACCTTCACCTACTGACACAGTGCAGCCTTCACCTCCAACAGAGGCTGACAGGATGACACACCACCACCACCAGTGGTCATGGAGTCCACACCTCCAGCTGAGGCAGTGCAGCCCATTCCTCCTGCAGAGGCTGCACCTTCACCTGCTGAGACAGTGCAGGCCTCACCTCCAGCAGAGGCTGCCCAGGAGGCACCTTCACCTACTGACATAGTGCAGCCCTCACTTCCAGATGAGACAGTGCAGCCCTCACCTCTAGCATAGGGCATGTAAGCTACCCTCCTGGGACTGGTGTACAGTGAACCCCTTCCAGAAGCAGTGAGGAACTCACCCACCTGAGAGATTGTGGCTTTGCACTCCCCAGCACAGAGAAATGGGCATGGAGCCCCCTCCAGAACCAGTGGGAAAGTCACCCACCTGAGAGACTGTGGCCTTGCACTCCCCAGCATAGAGAAATGGGCATGGAGCCCCCTCCAGAACCAGTGGAAAAGTTCCTGAATTTGGCTGAGGTGCCCCCCACCCCCATGCCCCTGAGGTGCCTGCACACTTACAAAATGATGGCCCTGCAGAGTTTCGTGCAGTTGCTGTCAAGAGACAAGTTGGGCCTTGGACTGTGCCCTTTGGCCATGTGGGCCCTTTTTATTGGGCATTTGCCCTTTGTGGACAATTGTACAGATCTGGTTCATGTGGTGTATTTTCCCTTGCTAATGCATTTTCAGTACTTCCGAAATCTGGTCCTTGTTTTATTGTGCCATGCGTCGTGTGCCATTGTTTTTCGTCTGCAGCTGGTTGTGTGTGTGGTGTGTGTGTGTCTGGTGTGTGTTGTAAGTGTGTGTATCACTCTCCTTTTCCTCTCTCCCTCCCTTGTGTGCTAGGCAGCTATACTCACCGTCACCGTCTTCGTCGGTGTTGGTGTTCCAGGTGGAGCATGGCACAGAAGAGCATCGGGAAGACTTGAAGTTCCGGTTCCATGGCGGCGGTGGAGTCCTCTGTTTACTTGTTGGTAAGTCTTTCATTTTCTGTATTCTGTTTTCACCAGGCTTTTGATGGCATTGGAACTGCCCCGGAAATCCTGGCGGTTTCCTCTATCATAATATGCTGGGCAGCACTTTGTCTTCCGCCTGACTGTTGGTGGTGATTGCCGGTGTGCGTGGTGTTAGGGCCCCAGCGGATGGTGTGGTACATTGGCTGTTTGTGGAAGCTCTCACCGCCATGGTCATAATTTGGTGGTAATTACCGCCAACCTGTTAGCGGTATTTCCGCCACATCATCACTTACCGTCAATGTCATAATGAGGGCCATAGTGTAAAAATAGAAGAATGAATATAGAAGCAATGTGTCAGAAATATAGATTATATGGTATAAAGGGTACATTTTAGTAGTAGATCTAAATTGTTTGTTTAGTTTTAAAATTTTAGGGCTTCATTTGCAAAAGTAAACTTACTGTTTTGTATAAGTTTACAATTGCCCGCTTTTAACAAAGGAATTTTATGAGTGGTATCTTTAAGACGGCAGAGCTTTCACGCACAAAACATAGGACAGTCCCATCTTTTTTTCTGCAGAGACTGCTCAGACAGTACCATTTAATGCATTGTGAATAGCACACAGTGGTGAACTTATGGTTAACTTCAGGAACATAAGCCACAAAAAATGAGTAATATATACTTCAGAGTAAACTGTGGTAATTTAGTGGTAGTCCATGGTACATGGCGATCACCAAACAGTATATATTTGGCTAATCACTCCATTTACAAAAGTGAAAGGCACCCATATTGTTTAGACCACACGTTGTCTGTCTTCTGCTTTTTAAGTGTAAATATAGTGTTCTGATGTTTTATAGGTCTATCAGTGTATAAGAAAGGATGAGTCAGTTCATATAAGTGTGTAAAGGTAAGCAAAAGTTGTTTTATTACTTTATATATTTTATAAAAAAAGTTGGCTGAATACTGCAGTACTACCATGTTGTTTGGACTGAACTTAGGGCCTCATTACAAGTTTGGCAATCAGACTGGCGGACCACCATGTTGGTGGTCCTGAAAAGACCACCATACCGCCCTATTACGAGTCATAGAGGCACCCCACCGACACCCAAGCAAAAATGGCAGACACGGCAGCCTGGAAATAAGCAGTCTGACCTCCAGTGCCATCACACTGCGGCCAATGACCGAGCTTATTACAAGCACACAGTTGCAGAGATGGTACCTTTGGGGCCGTCAGCCAATGGCATTTAGGGCCACGGTGGTTCATGGTCAGCAAAATAACAGACAACTGTACATTGGATGAATTAAGAAACTACACAGCTGGCACACATTGGCCATGTGGACACACCTCCAAAGGACATTATAAAACACATCCCTTCACAGACCACAATCCTTTGCACTCACACAGCAAGGCAAAGAGGCCTTAGCAACTGAAATCCATCGGATATATGGATTAGGCACCCCTTTTTTCACCATCCAATTGAACACCCTGCACACACTTTAGTCCATTCACACCCTATTGCACTTCCCCTGTTAAGTAGGTCACTGTCACCCTCATTAGTGTATTTTCCACCATGTCATTTTCCAAAAATCCCCATTTTTCCAAAGATGAGTTAAGTCATGGTGGATGAAATCATAAGAGTAGAACCACAATTGTTTGGAGCACACGTCCACCATACACCTCTCAGTAGGAAAATAGAAATGTGGGAAGGGATCATCGACTGTAGGCACCACCCTGTGCACAAAAGAGGACATCAGGAAGAGGTAGAACAACCTCAAGGGCAAGGTCCATTCCCTGATCTCCAGGCACCAACTGCAGGCCAAGAAGACTGGCATTGGCCCTTCGAGTGCCCCATTAATACTCCTTCCCTGGGAGGAGAAGGTCTTGGCCATCCTGCATTCTGAGGACTTGATGGGAATATCTTGGGGAATGCAGTCTGGTAAGTCACAACATAAGAAAGTCACCAGAATGCAATGTCATGCATGCTCATATCTCAGCTTTGGCCACTGTCTTATTCATGGACCTCACCAATATTCAATACCCACAGAAGCTGAGTGTATTGTTGGACACAACATCTCACTTACCAAGGCCCAGCAAAAGCCAAATGTCCAAATGGGGCCGGGAAATCTCACAATACAAAAACACATTCCATAGCATGTCCCAAAATGACAATGTACGTAGAAACATATATGCAAACTGCATACAGATATGCACACAAAACTGTTAACAAGTA
Organism: Pleurodeles waltl; assembly: GCF_031143425.1. NCBI lineage: Eukaryota > Metazoa > Chordata > Amphibia > Caudata > Salamandridae > Pleurodeles > Pleurodeles waltl. Next base: position 886,465,523 of record NC_090446.1, read on the forward strand.
TTGGGGAGTAGTGAGAGTGACCTGATTGCAACTCCCAGCAGGCCCTGTTTCGGCAACTCCAACTACCAGCCCAGTGTCTTCTTGTCTAAAGACCCCCTGTTTGTAAACTCTCAAATGAAGTGTACTCACCTGGGTGAAATCATTGGTCAAGTGTGTGTAGTACAGTGAGTAACCTAACTGCATCTCCCAGGAGACATTGTTTCAGCAAATCCAGCCACCAGCACAGTGGTCACTTCTCCGGTGACCCCCGTTTGTCAATTTACAGATGTTTTTCACTCACCTGGGGGGATAGCATTTGTATAGTATGGGTAGTAGAGAGAGTATCATGACTGTAATTCCCAGGAGGCCTTGTGTCTGTAACTCCGAACACCAGCACAATGTTCACATCTTCATATACCCCTGTTTGTTAACTTTCAAATAAAGTTTACCCATGGGAGGATACTATTTGTGAAGTGTTGGGAAGTAAAGGGACTGACATGACTATAATTCCGAGGAGGCTCTGTTTCAGTAACTCCAACCACCAGCACAAGGTTCACTTGCACAATTACCCTTGTTTGTTAACTCACACGTGTACTCACCTGGGAGGATACCATTTGTATGGTGTGTGTAGTAGAGAGATTGGCCTGACTGCAACTCCCAGGAGGTCTTGTATCTGTAACTCCCACTACCAGGGCTGTGTCCTCTGGTCCAAAGACTCCTGTTTGGCAACTCACAAATGAAGTGTACGCACCTGGGAGTGTACAAGTACAAATCAAGCTCAAATCAGAGACATGTCTGTCTGCATAGCTTCATCTTGAGTTGCTGACCCAAGGTGAAACTATTGAGGACAAGTAGGACACCTTACCCAGAGTGTGCAGCAAGTATTTCTAAGGTCTCAAGAAGCTTTACCAGATTAACAGCAGACACATTGACCCAACACTGTGCACATGATGACTCTAGTCACATATGCAATCAAGTCCTAGGTCTGCCTGCATCCCACGCAACTAGGCCTCAAAATGGTCTTGCTTCTCCAATGTGTTGGCTTCACTGGTGGCAAGATGTCATGTTCAGGCCATCCTCCAAAGTGCAACTGCTCTGCACAACTCAGCAGCTGCTTGAGTCTAAATGGCTTGACATGCTTCACACATGTCATATCAATAGACCCAATACCATGGTTACTTGCCACAATTGGTTTAAGTACAACTTTGTACAAGCTCTCTGCTTACTATAACTCTTCATCTTTGAAGGTAGACGTCACCATGCAAGCAGTAACAATGTATGTTTTTCATTAACAGATTGATCTGGTGCTGGGCACACAGAGGCCATGGAACAGACTGCCACAACCCCCCTAAATGAAGCCCTGTAGGAAAGTACCATCTTTCTTGGCATGTTACGCCCATTTTTACCTGTATGTCAGTATGTTTTTGCCTGTCTCACTGGGATCCTGATGGTCAGGACCCAAGTGCTCATAGCTTATGGCCTATTGTGTGTGTCTGTGTAGTGCTTGACTGTGTCCCTGAGGCTCTGCTAATCAGAACCTTAGTGCTTATGCTCTCTCTGCTTTTAGATTTGTCACTATAAGCTACTGACTTCATTTACCAATTTCAATTGACACACTGGACTCCCATATAAAACCCTAGTATATGGTACCTAGATACCCAGGGCATTGGGGTTCCAGGAGATCCTTATGGGCTGCAGCATTTCATTTGCCACCTATAAGGAGCTCAGACAAACCCTTTCACAGGACTGCCACTGCAGCCTGCGTGAAAAAATGCACACATTATTTCACAGCCATTTTCACTGCACTTAAGCAACTTATAAGTCACCTATATGTCAAACGTTCACTTGCTGAAGGTTAGGTGCAAAGTTACTAAGTGTGAGGGCACCCTTGCACTAGCAAAGGTGCTCCCACATAGTTCAGGGCCATTTCCCGAGACTTTGTGAGTACGGGGACGCCATTACATGTGTGCACTATATGTAGGTCAATACCTATATACAGCTTCACAATGGTAACTCCGAATATGGCCACATAAGGTATCAAAGATAATGGAATTGTCCCCCCATTCCAAATCTGGTATTGATGAGCCAATTTCATGCCTCCTGGGGGCTCCACTATGGACCCCCTGTGCTGCCAAACCAGCTGTTTGAGGCTTGCACTGCAGCTACAGCTGCTGCCACCTCACAGACAGGGTTCTTCCCTCCTGGATTCTGAGCAGCTCAGTCCCAGAAAGGCAGAACAAAGCATTTCCTTTGGGAGCAGGGTGTTACACCCTCTCCCTTTGGAAATAGGTGTTACAGGCTGGGGAGGGGTAGCCTCCCCCAGCCTCTGGAAATGTTTTGAAGGGCACAGATGTTGCCCTCCTGGCATAAGCCAGTCTACACCGGTTCAGTGACCCCTTGTCCCCTGCTCTGGCATGAAACTGGACAAAAAGAAGGGGAGTGACCACTCCCCTGTCCATCACCACCCTAGGGGTGGTATCCAGAGCTCCTCCAGTGTGTCCCAGACTTCAGCCATCTTGCTTTGCAAGGTATGGGGGCACTGTGGAAGGCTCTGAGTGGCCAGTGCCAGCAGGTGATGTCAGAGGCCCCTCCTAATAGGTCCTTACCTGATAAGATAGCCAATTCCCCTTTCAGGGCTACTTAGGGTCTCTCCTGTGGGTTCTCTTCAGATTCTACTTGCAAGTTTCCAGCAGAAATCCTCTGCAACTACTACTTCATCCTCTGACCTCGGATCAACCGCAGCCTGCTCCAGGGATCCTTATCTTCTGCAACTTCAGCTCCATCCAGCAACTGCAACAGTTTCCACGGTGTGCACGCTCTAAGGACTCCCTGTCTTTACCATGCACAAGAAGGACAGAAGAAATCTCCAGTGGGGTGACTGACTCACTCCCCTGCTCACAGAGGCACCTTCTAAGTCAACGACCGGTTGTCTTGGACTCCTCTCACAGCGACGTGCATGCTCCTTGGAACACACAGGGTAGACCTCATCAACACAGACTGTCCTTCGGTCCTGCTGTCTCAATTTGGAGGAGGTAAGACCTTGCCTTCCCCCAGAACGTCAGGTCCCCTGTGCACTGCGTCTTCTTCATCTCCTGAGACCTCTGAGCACTATTTGCAAAATTCCTTTCTGCATAGCCTGGCCCAGGTCCCCAGCACTCTATCCTGTGATGCTCAACTCGCTGAGTTAATCTCCGGTGGCGTGGGACCTTCCTTTGTAGTGCTACACCAACCGCATTTTGTACCTCCTTTGTCCCTGTGTCCTGGGACACCCGTGGGTGCTATCTGGTGCTCTGAGGGCTCTTTGAAGTTCTGAGAACCCCCTCTTCCTCTTCACATAGAGTTGAGGCCCCCAGGCCCCTCCTGGGTCCAGATAGCGCCTAGTTGATACAAAATGTGACTTTGCTGGAACCAAGGCTTGTTGGAGGAATCCAGCACCAGAACTCACCTGCATCCGACTTCATGATGTGGGACATCCTTTGCATCATGCAGGAACCTGCTGGCATCTTCCTAGGGTGCATTTCTGCAGTCTTTGTCCAACCTGGGACTCTTCTTTTGCACCCTCTTCTCGGTTGGCAGGGGCTCCTGTCCTTCCTTGAACTTCTTTCAACTTCTGGACTTGGTCTCCTTCTTTTGGAGGTCTTCAGGTCCAGGAATCCACTGTTTGTTGTTTGCAGACTTGGTTGGTTCTTGCAATAATCCCAATCACGAGGTGTAGTGTGTCCTAAGGAACTTGCAGTACTTTACTCCTGCTTTTCTAGGCTCTGGGGTGGGGTAATTTACTTACCTCTACTGTATTCTTACTCTCCCAGCGATTCTGCAATACTACACTTGTCTGTGGGGAATTCGTGATTCTCATTCCACTTTCTTAGTATATGGTTTGTGTTGCCCCTAGACCTATTCTCTCCCATTGCATTCTATAGCATTTCCTAATGTTTGCACTATCCTATGTCTAATTACTTGCCTTATTTTGGTGTCTAGTGTATATACTGTGTATAATACTTACCTCCAGAAGAAGTTTTGTCTCTAAGATATTTTTGGTACTGTGTTACCCAAATAAATACCTTTATTTTTGGTAACACTAAGTATTATCTTTACTTGTTTATAAGTACTGTGTAACTGTGTAACTATACATGGTATTGCATGAGCTTTGCATGTCTCCTAGTTCAGCCTAAGCTGCTCTGCTATAGCTATCTCTATCAGCCTAAGTTGCTAGGACACTACTACATTTCACTAATAAGGGATAACTGGACCTGGTATAAGGTGTACGTACCCAAGGTACCTACTACAAACTAGGCAGCCTCCTACAAGCCCTCAGTGACAACGACACTCCTAGAGGTCTGGATGTGGAGGATGGTTCTGTCCCATCTGGGCAACCTGGTCAGACAGCAACAGTGAGTCTCACTGTGCTCACAATGTCACCTCCCAGCCCTGTTGCTTTGACATCACAGGTAACAATTTGCCTCCCCAACCCGTGGCCCAAGCACAGTGTCTACAATCTCATGTCCTCAGTCCTGGATCCTGAGGTGCCGCACAACACTTTGGACAAGAAGGGTCCAGGAACAAATTGGAGGGGGCACCCTGTGGCAACGGCACAGGCCTGTAGTGATAGAGTATGTGGGAAGGATGCTCTTGGCCAGGACACCATCAGTTACGTTGTGGGGGTCTATCAGGAGTCCCAAGGTGTGATGGGCCAGGTGTTGATAAACTCTGGGAAATCAAGCAGCTACAGAGTGACATGCATCGGGACATGCAGGAAAGATGGATGCCCACAGTAGCAACATGGCCTCCTTAACAGGGGTGTTGAGGGACATACATACCACCCTGAGCAGGGCTTTGATACACCATTCTATCCTTTCTGTTGGCCAATCAACAGCAGCCCCAGCAATATCAGTTCCAACCACTGGAAGGGAGGCCCTGCCAGAGGAACACCAAGGCCCAGACACCCCTGCCTCTATGGCAGCAGATCCCGACTCCACGCAAGCAGGGCCATCCATCAAAGAATACATGAGATGATGGCAAAACATCCACTTCTGCCAGTAATAACCCTCTTCATTAGGGACTTCCTTTGTGAGTTACATATTCACTCTGGATTGGTCCTGAACCACCTACCATTTCCAATGGGAGGAGTACTCTGGAATTTGGACTCCCAATGTGTGGCATCTACTCCAGTAATTTCATTCACCATGACTGACCCCTTCACATTTGAATTTTTGTTGAGTCACTTCACATATATTTTCTGTTAGTAATAGCTGCACAATAAAATCACCCTTCACTGACTCTTTGTCTGCTGATTTTGATTTCATATTTAACCATGTACATATGTCACACCATGTGAACCATACAATGATCATCCATGCTACCTGTCCAAGATGGGATATGTTGCTTGTACACAGTCTCCTGCTCAGGATTAAAACCCTCCCCCACAAACACATAGATAAAGTGTCTATTGGAAAGCAAAAATGATTGACTCGTACTGAGTAAATCAACATGTTGAGAGGTACAAACCTCCAGACCATGGTAGGAAGGGATTTATCAGGCACTGTGTTGTAGGCAAACATTGATGTAGTTTATATTATCAGATTGACCCTTCTTCAGGGGCTTGACATCTTCAGCTACAAACAGGTCAGACAAAAAGAGTGTTTAGGCAATGTAAAAGAAAAATGACTTGTTCTTATGCTAGGACTACATATTTCATGCAAACATGATGACACACATGATGCAATCGGCCCACCATAACATAAAAAACAAGTACAATGGGCACTTCTGACCTTCCACCCAAACAATGTGCAAGCTGTCTTGGCACAAGTCTCATACCTCCAAACTCTGTGACCTACATTTTTCCTGGAACAATCTATGTCCACTTGATATGTCAGAACAGCATCACATACCTGTCACTGTCAAAACTCTGAAATGTCCACATGAATATGTCATGGTGAAGGTACCTGTACAATGAGCAAAACAAGGTGTATAGGCTTGGAACCATACATATGACACAAGTCACATGGTAAGCATCTGGAAAACAAAGTAAATTGCAAGGAAACTGACACAAAATAACATCATCTAATTGGGGGGGGTCATAAGCTATCTCATCATCTTGTAGAGTATTAGCTCCCAAGCTGTATCTAAAACACTCAAATCTAAACACTGTTGCAACTACAGTTTATCATACAGTTACAGTCATGACATCACAAGACATACTTGCACTCATGAGAAGTAACTGTGGATGTGATCTTTTCACAAGTCAGCTCCTTCCTCTTCACCACTGTCATCTTTAGTTGGCATTTCAGGATTCTCAGCCAGTGGAACTGCAGTCTTCCCCTCCTCTGGGATGTATGGAATATTCCTCCGCAGGCTGATGTTTTGGAGCATGCAGCATGCCACAGTGATCTGACACACTTTCTAGGGTGAGTAGAGGAGGGCTCCACCAGTCCTGTCCTGATAGCTAAATCTGGCCTTCAGGTACACACAACCCAGCTCAACTGGCCCCTGTGTTCTTCCATGGGCCTCATTGAAGCAGACATCCCATGGCATAGTTGGATTCCTCAGCAGCGTCAACAACCAAAGATGGTTTGGATATGCTGGGACTCCTGTTAAGGAATGGGACATAAGTGAACCAATGATTCCCTCACTTCATGTCTGTAGCAAATGACATTGCTCAGACACAAAAAGGACAGACGTGACTTACCAACCAGCCAGGCTCTCCCTGGGTGCAGTTGTGACATCAGCTGGGGTATGGTGCTGTTCTGTATTATGAAGGAATTATATGCAAATCCCGGATAATAGTCATACACATGTGAGCTGTAGAGGCCCGCCAAACAAACAACTTGCACGTTGATGGAATGGAAGTTCTTTCTGTTGCGGTAGGCTTATTCGGTGGCCTGCGGTGCTATCAAGCCAACATCAATGGCCCAATCACATGTGGGAGGAGGGCAAAACCATAAAGGTCAGCCTTAATATTGGCTACATCCTCATGTCGAGGGAACCTGATATAGCTGTCAATGTGTTTCACTACTGCTGCGAGGAAATCTTTCAACACTAGTCTGAACATAGATTGGGACATACCAGCAGATAGGACTAATGTATGTTGGAAGGACCCTGTGACCAGGAAGTGCAATACAAACAATACTTGTATAATGGGTGGTATGCAGATTGGATAACTTATAGCTGGCATCAGATCTAGCTCCAACTGATGGCCTAAGTCCACTATTGTATGCCTTTGCTCCGGGGTCTGAAGGTCTGGTAGTGGATGGTACACAGGAGGTTGTCACATCCTCCCTCTCCCATGGTACCTATGTATGACAAGACATGATTTGTAACATTAGTCAGTGTGTCCACAGTAACATATATGATGTATGCCAATAATATCATGCAGCAAAGCATTTCTGACTGGATAGACATGACACCGTGTACACATCACCGCTGCAACTACAAAAGCATTACATGTGACCCCATGGTTGTCATCAAGTGTCCACAACATGGATTTGGACGAAATCCAACTATCTGCTACACAATTTCCCCTCGAAATGTGACTGTATTATCTGACCACGAAAAAGACCGTCTGCATTGGTGGACTATGCACTGATGTCAAATGACATATTTGCCCTGCAACACACTACACTGGTGGTTGTGCAGAAGGACCTACATGACAAGACAGAATAAGGATGTTTGTGATGCTGCAATACATATATTGTAGGTGTGACACAGTTTAGAAAGCCAAATACAGTATTTCAGGCCATGAAAATGGCAGATGCCTGACCTACTCAACTGGACATTAGGAACCTGCAACAACTGCTGACAGAAGTTGTCTGCGTAGTAGGCAGTTCCATCGCGGTGGACATAGCCATAGGCTAATGTTGTTGCCTGTGGTGGTTGTGGCCCAATGGCTGTGTACGTCGGTGATGATGACCACATAGGTGATGGATGTGACGGCCATGTTGTGAAAATTCACTCACTTGATTCCTGACACTGCTGACAGTAACACCTCTACTACCTGAGCTGCTATGTGCTACCTCTGGGAGCAATCATGCCACATCCACCAGGTGATATGACCCCTGCCTTCTCTCCAGAGGAGAGGGAGAGGCTTGTTAATGAGGTCCTTTCCCTGTATGGACAGCTCTATGGCTCACCAGAGGAGCAGGTAAGAAGCTCATTGTCACAATTGACTCTATCTTTGACACCATCCTTTCCCTCCTCACAAGCTACAATGTGCCTGTGTTTGCCAGTTAGACTTCTTGTGTGCCTGTTGCAGTCTGTGTGGCATCAATGGGATGTACATTGTGAAGGTATTTACATTGTGTTGTGTGAGGTTTTTTGGGTTGTAGATCCTTCTTGTGTTGTTTGCACATAGCAAGGTAAGGATACTTTACTGTCATCCAATGACATCTCTTTCTTCATGATTGTTGTAAATGTCTGACATCATGTATGTGCATAACAGCATGAGCTGTCTATGCATCTTGTCTGAATCTTTTGAGGATTTTTTAAGCAATGTGTATAGTACCACAGATCTTTCAACACACATCTGGCCTTGCCAAACTGTTAACTGGAACATACCATCATATCCTGACTCACTGTGCCCCTCAGGTTGCCACACAAAACACATGCCAAATTGCTGATGTCCACATGACGTACTGTCATGCATGGAAGTGATGGAAATGTGAGTGACATGTAGGTTGTGTATGCACAGCCTGCAGAGACCACGACCTGTCACATGTACCTCCTAGTATGGGACCTAGTCCAGGCTGTGTGCGAGTCACAGTGGCTATGCAACTGTGGCACTGTGCCTTCTCTCTGTATACCAGCAGATACTGGCATGTGAACAACATGATGCTCTAGCGGCAAAACGTGCCCTGAATGCCTTACCCCATTGACTAGGTTAAGAATGGGTACAGTGGTAATCCCAGAAGCACTCCATATGTGCCTTTTGCATTATTGTCAAAGTGTGTCTTTGACTCATGCCAGGTCCCTTTCTCCCACAGCTCTGTTGTCACCTTCACGTAAGTCATAATTGTCCTGTACTTGTTGCATGACTGGCAGTCCCATAGTGCAGACAGTGTATTGGTTCCTGGGAGGCCAGGACATGTGAGTCAGTACCTTGGTCACATAGCAGAAATTGTACAATGCATACCTTTGCATGTTGGATTCCATCTCAGCAGGACTGACACATATGTCCAAAGAAGTGATATGTGGTACAGGTATATACCACACAACCTACCCCTTGAAGTTACATGAGTCTGTATTTGGTAGGCCACAGGTTCGCACATGCATAGGGAAGAAACTTTCTGCACCCACCATGCCAGCCCCTTCATTGTCACCCAAGTGTAATGGCAAAGTCTGTACTATGGAAGTTGCCTGTAGGGACTCAATGCATTGAGTCAGTCTCGCAGAGTATGAATGTGTTGGTCCATTTAATCCTACGAAGTTTACCCTACAGAAGCCACATATGTGTGTAGTGTTTCATTGTGGTCAGTGTGCTAGAGCATGGGCTACCTGATGTCAGTAGGCTTGCATAGTCCTTGTAGGCCCTTAGCAGGGTAGGGGTTTAGTCTGCAGATGGAGAAAAACATCTGTAGTCATGTCTCTGTACTTATTGGCTTGTGTGCTTTACTCTTGTGGTGTGTTGACAAATTGAACATTTCTAGCTGGTGTTTCTCGCGTGTGTGTGACTCAGCAACACAAAAGAATGATGGACGGAGTGCTAAACAATGCAAACACTCACCCCAAGTCACAGATCTGGGTTTAGTCCATCGTTCTTTTGCTCACCACTCCACCCCAGTTTGGACTCAGCCATTTTCAAATCATTTTTGAACCTGTTCCTCACGGGAACAGTCCAGCCCGAACTGCCAGGCCAGGTCCTCCCTGGACCGGAAACAGGCATCCTGGGACCGGTTTCAGGGTATCACTCTTCATCAGCCAGGCTAGGTTGAATCCAGTGGCACAGTGAGCACTGGACTCATGTCTGGGCATACCCTTCCCACTTAGGGAACTCCGTCCATCATCCTTTTGCGTTGCTAATGTGTATGACTCAACCATTTGTGCTAAAACTTGTGATTGTAATCTCTTGATTTGTCTCTTGTATCCATGCAATTAAACACCCATCAGAAGATGGAGATATGGAGAGCCCAGAAGGTGCAGACCATGGGGGTCCACAGCCATTGGAGCGCTCACTTTTGCAAGAGATAAGAGGATCTGAGATGCTGGGCGCAGAAGGTCGCAGAGGTCCAGCTGGGGATGTCCTCCCAATGTGGGTGGGGTGCATGTTGGACCCCTCTAAATTCCTGTATCCTGGTCATGGTGTACCCAGACCTTGATGGGCATTTGAGGGGAGCACAGCAGCCACAAGGGGGTAAGTACAAGGCATATTCCTTCCTGTCACATTACCAATTTAATGTATTACATTCTGACATCTCCCCCCGATGATTAGGGATAAGCCTGTGAGACACATGATGAGTAACTGTTTGTGTAGCTATGTGATGTGGTGCATACTGATATGCCTTGACTTTTGGCCCAACGACCTAGGACACAACTATGTACAAACTACAAACAAATTAATCTCCAGGGTCAACACAAGGCTGTGTACATTGATCAATTGAGTATTGTTTGCTAATATTGTGGGTGTATATTCTACACTACAGACCTCTACTCCTCAGAGCTACAGGCTAAGGAAATGGAAGTGATATATCACTGTCCTCAGCCATGTGTCTGGTCAAATGAGTATGTAGGCATTTGCCACCCAGAATGTACTTGTACTCAGCGTGTGCTGGTGCTTCACTACTGTCTGTGATGTGAAGATGGCCATCATATATGTGGTAGAGCATACATTGTCCTTTGGGTCAGCTATAGATCAATACTTTCTATTTGTAAGTGGGGAATATCCATTGACATGATTTGTGTGCCATCACTGTTGCCAACATTCCTTGTGCCTACATGTTGTCATGTGTCCCTTTCTCTCTTGACAAAATGTGTACACTGCTGTTTCATGCATGGTCTAACTCTGTTAATGGGATAATTTCTGTATTCCCTCTCATATACGTGCATGCCAACCTGTGTTTGGAACAGGACATTTGCAATGGGGATACATTTCAGGATTGTATCACCATTGATTGGTGGCTGACACATACCTTCAATTGTCATTGCATGTCATTTGGCATGTGCAACTACAGTAGCAATGAGGTTCATGATGAGTAGGGCTAGATTTTGTTACCACAATGTGCATTTCCATGCCATTGATGTGGCATCATGTGCAAAAGTGCACTGCACATATGTAATGGGGAAGGGTTGTAACCTGACTGTTGGCATGCATCATGAAGTGGCTTGCAGGCATGTTGGAATAATATGTGTTTGGGTACACCTATTCATCCACAGACATCTGGGTTTGTAGGACCAAAATGGAGACTGTGATGTATCTTCCCGTTGGGCATTATGTCGAGAGCCTTCTACAAGTAATTGCAAATCTGTGTGCCTTTCCATCATACAACAGAGTAATGGCATCTACTGATGCAATCAGAATATGTCATTGTAAGGGGTGCCAGACATTAGTGGTGATTTCCCTATGGCTTGCTGATTCATTGTGCTGTGGGTTTTAGGGACTATCTTCCTGTCAATTTGCACATTTTGTCAACAGTGTACATTTTCAGTCCAACTGTGTCTCATATATGAGCTATATTAATTCTACCTTCAATGCTCCATTGGGACAAATTTCACTTGGTTAAGTATGCATTGTTTATATGTTTCTAGTGTGACATGAGTATTTCCATGTCACATTCTCCAGGCTACTGTACTGCTGTCAGCAACATGGCATGTTCTGGAAGTATCATTTCACATTGTTGTGCTATTGTGTATGTGAAAAATAGATGTCTACATGACCTTGTGTGGGATCTGTGGAAATGAACTTGGTATTGGGCTAATATTGTATAACAACAGGTAACTGAGGTATGCTCTATGAGGCAAAGATTTGGACGTGATGTGGTCTTTTACTTGCTCAATGGTTACTGTGATTGCACAACTTCAGCCATGCAATTGTAGTTGTCCGAGATACTGATTTTCCTGTGGGCAACTGTTAACAGTTAGATGGCATGCATGCATATGGTATGATACATGTAGGAGCCACTTTGATGTAGTTTGTTGCTGGGCCCTACTTGACGTCACTGTAATGTTTGCGAATCACAGCTGTTGTTTAAGTGTGTTCATAAACTTGTGGTGACCCTTTTTATCTTTGTAGTTGCAGAATTATCCCTGGCAAGCAAAGGAGACAGGGCACAACCAAGTGGGGAAGCATCTGGCCATGGTACCTCTGGTCAAGACATTACCAATACAGAGGGGCCCAGTGGCCCAGAGGGTGAGGGGATTGTCACCGAAGAGACTGGATGTATATCTTCATCATCTGATTCAAACTCCAGTGGTCACTCCCTAGTGGTGGTGGACTCATCAGGACCCACTCCTGTACCATCTTTGTCCGCCACCAGCAGTTCTATCACCACGCTCCCTGTTGCTCCCACACAGTTGCCCATGCCTGGTCACCCAAGAGGGTGGGCATCTCCTTTGCTGCAGGCATCTCTACCCCAGCCCCTGCTACCTGTGCTGCTCTGAGTGAGGAGGCTATTGACCTCCTAAGGAGCATCTCTGTGGGTCAGACTACCATTGTGAATGCCATCCAGGATTTACAAGCCAACTTCAGCAGACCAATGCTTTCCTGGATGTAATTCAGAGTGCCATGTCTGTCCTACAGTGATCTTTCAGGGTCTGCCCTTCTCACTGACGGCAGCCTGAAATCCGCCACATCCCTCCCCCCTCCACTTCCTTCTTACCAATCCAAATTACTGATTCCCCTCCCTATCCCAAGCACACAGATACATGCACCAGCACCCACCTCAACACACACAAGCAGCACACATAAACACAAACACCACAAGACACACCAGCCCACAGGCACTCAATAAACACCCACAAACACATCAGCCACCACTTCCCCAGACATCCCTAACACCTCCTCTGACCTACACACCACATCCAGCATGCCCACAGGTAACACCACAACAGCCAGTGACACATGTACCCAACCAACCATATCCACAGACTCCACCCCAACAGACACACAAACATCCACCATATCCCCCATTACGCAGACACCACCCCAGCAGACACTCAGACATCTATCACATCCACCATACCTTCAGACACCACCCCAACAGGCACACAAGCATATACACCATCCAGCATACCCACAGACACCACTCCACAGACACACACATCAATCACTTCCACATCACCCATACCAGACACTCCAACAACCATACTCATGCACAACAGACACCACCCAAACATTCCTACACACCCAACCAGCAGATGATCACTCCCTCAACCTCCAAATCCCCAACCCCTTCTCATGACTGTCCCCATGTTCTGAAGGAGAGTTTCCTTTTTGACCTTGCCCTTTCCCCTGTTACCTCCAAAGCCCCTCTCAGACCCAAGAGGCCCCCCACATCCAAACCCATCCCTTCCACATCCAAGTCCTCCCCTGTCACTCCTGCCCCCCTGCAAGCACCAATATCCCTAACCCCAAAGAAGCAGGCCACCCCACCTAAGAAACAGTCTGCCTTTCTCAAACCTGAACTCACCCATCCCAAATCTGACCTCTCCCAAAGATGGTCCCTGAGGTGCCTGCCTACCCACTTGACCCCCCTTCCTGTGGAGGATCCCTGGCAGTAATAGGAGTCAGGTTAATGCACAGTACTGCACAGAGACTGTAAAATGGGCTAGCCAATGGCCTTTGCTATTATGCATTTTCACTTTAATAAACACAAATTGTTGGTTTTTTTGAGGTACAGATTTGCCCTCCAATACTTTTTCTTTCTTTATGCTGTTCGGGAATAACTTGAGTTGTCTGCTTGCAGTTGTATGTGTTTCAGCCTGCTTGCTGATCCATTTGCTATTGTTTGCAATGTCTGACTTTGTGGGCACTTCTGGGGTCACCCAAGACAAAGTTAGATGTTGACTATATTAATATTTGGGTGTTAATGTAATTGGGGTGTCAATGCATTGGGTTATGTTTGGTATGGTAAGCATTTCATCTTGTGTTGTCCAATGTCAGCATGTGTGGTGTTAGACTTGTCATCCTAATATGGATTGTAGATTTGTCTCATGTGTGGCAGCTTTTGTTTTCTATGTACAGACGTAGGGTGTATTCAATTGTGCTAGCTTATTTGCATTTGATTGTGCATATGTTCATTTTTCGGTGTGTCCCTTGCAGCTACTTCATCTAGATGTATGGGCCATGCTACTGCTGTTGTATGTGCATTCTTGACTTGCACTTCCACATTATGTAGCTGGGCAAGCCACCTGGATCTATTATTGTTTGTCCCTGAGATACCTGAAGGGCCAGTTCCTGTGCAAATCTGTTTTAGGGGTTTGTGCAAAGTGTAATGTATCCGAGGACAGCCTTTTTTCCTGAGTGCTCCTGATGCCTCCATCTCTATTGTGCAGGTATTGTTTGCATAATGAGCTTTGGATATTTGTCTCTTTCACTATTGTGCACCCCATTGTCCTTCCATTGTGTTGCAATGTAAGTGATGTGTGGGTCCATTCCAGGGATGTTTAAGGGGAGGCCTGTTTGTGTTAAATGGACTGTCATCAGATTCAACACACATATGTATGGACGTGTTAAATGACACATCCATACATATGTGTGTCGAATCTGACAACAGTCCATGTGTGCAATGTGAGGGTATCAGTTGTAATGTTAGATTTGATGTTGCTGTGGTGTTCCTGTTGTGTGACACAGTGCTGTGTACACTTCACAATGTCTCTGTGCCTCGAATACTGTGACCTGCCCAAAGGGGGAGTTTAGTGGCTGTAAATGTGTTCTTCTTTGTGAATGACTCTGACTGTGGACACAATGACACGTGAACTGGTGCCCATAGTGTGACTCCCATATCATGTGGTTGACAGCGTGACGATCCTCTGTTAAGGTTGATGTGACAGGTGTCTGTGTGTACTTACCGTCAGTTGCGACCATGGTGACGTGGATTCCATGCACCTTCAATGAGCAACAGCATCGACAGGGCATGTGTGATGAGCTCCATGGAGGCACAGGACATGTAACTCTGCCTGCAGGTGAGTTGCTCCCTTCATACTTTCTATTTCCACCTGCTGGGACGTGGTGGTTGGACCGCCATGGTCACATTGGCAGTGTGCAACATCATAAAGTGTATGGCAGAAACAGTGGCTCCGCCAGCCTGTTTGTCCTGGCTTGTCACCACAGCTATTTGCTCTGCCTGGTGGTGCAGGCAGAATCATAGCAGTCTTTGCTCCATAGGCCCACCTGGGTGGTAATACAGTGGTATGACCGCCAAGCCGATGGCAGTCGAACCACCGCCATTTCAGTGCTTAGTCTGCGGTCTGGATTTGAATGGTAAACATAGTATAGTAAAGTGTTTTTTTATATTTTTTCATATGTTACTTTAATTTTTCTAAGTATATGTACTAGACTATTTACACTCCTAAAACTCAGACTACAGATTAAGGGCCCCATTATGAGTTTGGCAGATGAAGAACTCTGTCCGGCAACCCCCGGAGCTATTAGGGGTTTCCTGTAGGTTGGATGCCTAGCGGGAAAAAGGCTACAGCATTGTCTTTGGCTCGTAATCGAGTCGCCAGCAATGCTGTCGCAAAGCAGACAGTGAACATTGCGATGGTGTTGGCCAGGAAGTGCCCTGCACTTATTATCTTCCAGCCTTTTCATGGCGGTGCTACCACCATGAAACCGTTGGCAGAGATGAGGTTGTAATCCCCAGGACAGTGCTGCTTGCACAGCACCGCCACACTCGTATTAAGGTTCTTAATATAATAGTGTTTTTTATAATTTTTTGCAAATACTTAACTTTTTAAAATTTGTGTTTTTACATTTGTGTAAGCAATGGTAATTTCTAGGTAGTACTGTGGTGCTGCATACACTTGTTTAAAAAAAAAAATATGTAAGAAAGTATAAAAATGTGTTTTCACTATATTTAAGGAGAAATGTACTTTAGTAAAGTGTGTTTTACTTTTTTCCATATAAGTTTGTTTTACATTTTTATACTTAGGGCATGATTACGAGTTTGGCGGTCAGATAGCCAAACCGCCAAGGTGGCAGTCCAAAAAAGACCACTGCACTGGCGGTTTCTAGACCGCAGTATTACGATGTATGCAGCCTGAACTGCCGACTGTGAAAGCAAAAGGCTGCCTCCCAGCTGCGTGGCGGCCTTCAATCTTGGCAGTGTGTACTCTGTTGCTGCCATGGCAGGGTGGAACTGCCGAGCCCATTACAAAAACACAGCAGAGGTGGTGTTCTACTTGCAGCGATCAGCTGACAATGGTTGCGCTGTGGGACACATTCAGCAAAGCAACAGACAAGTTCCATTGGATGGATTAAAAAACAACACAGCTGATTTACATTGGCCCAGTGGACACACCTGCAAATCAAACTATAAAACACACCCCTTCCCAGACATGATCCTTTGCCTCTCCACTGCAAGAAAGAGAACAGAGCCCACCAATTTTTCTCATCATTGATAGATAAGGCACCCCTTTGTAGACTATCCCATTTAACACCTTGCACACCTTTTTGTCCATTTCCTCCTTATATCACTTTTTTTAAGTCCCTTTCACCCATTTTAATTGACATCCATATCAGGTCCCAAAAATCCCCATTTTTCTAAAGGTGAGTTGAGAGTCATGGTGGATGAAATCATAGGAGTAGAGCCACAATTTTTTGGAGCACAAGTCCAGCATACTCCTCTCAATAGGAAAATGGAAATGAGGCTAAGGATAGTCAACAAAGGGAATGCTGTAGGCTCCACCCTGTGCACAAAGGAGGGCATTAGGAAGAGGTGGAATGACCCGAAGGTGAAGGTGCATTCCCTTCACTCCAGGCAACACATGGAGTCCCTGAAGGCTGCTGGTTGCCCTCCCAGTGCCCCATTACAACTCTTTTCCTGGGAGGAGGAGAAGGTCTTGGCCATCCTGCATCCTGAGGGCTTGACAGAAGTAGTCAGGGGAGTAGAGTCTGATAAGTTACAACACAAAAACTGTCACAAATCTTCAATGTCCAGTATGCTCACATCTCTCCTTTTGCCACTGTGTTGTTCATCTACTTTCCCAGCATGCAATACCCAGATTTGCAGGGATGTAAGGCTTTCAGTGTGTATTGTTGTATAGAACATCACATGTATCAATCCCTATTACATGCTATATGTTAGAATGGGGTCTGTAAGTGTTTCAGGTTCAAAAGATCAGACTAAAACCCATGGTATGTGTCAACATGTAAATGTATGATCCAACCTACCTTTATTGTGACAACAGATATGTAAGACTAAACATTTGTCAAGTGTTGGGAAGTACAGAGAGTGACATGACTATAACAACCAGAAGGCCCTGTTTCTGTACCTCAAACCAACAGGCCTTTCTTCACTTGTCCAAATACACCTGTGTGCCATCTCTCCAACGACGTACCTTCCCCTGGGAGTTTAGCATTTGTGTAGTATAGGGAGTCAGCAAGTTACATGACTACAACTACTAGGAGACCCTGTTTCTGTACCTCAAACCAACAGACCTTGTCTGAATAAACCTGTGTTCCATGTCCCAAATGATGTTCACTCACATGGGAGTGAGCAATCTACATATTGTGCTCAATTCAGTGATGTGTCTGTCTACCCACCTTGCTCTTGTTCTGGTATCCCAAAATGAAACTATTGTGGACAGGAATGATACCTTACCAAGGGGGTTATTCTAACTTTGGAGGAGGTGTTAATCCGTCCCAAAAGTGACGGAAAAGTGACGGATTTACCACCAGCCGTATTACGAGTCCATTATATCCTATTGAACTCGTAATACGGCTGGTGGTATATCCGTCACTTTACCGTCACTTTTGGGACGGATAAACACTCCTCCACAGTTCGAATAACTCCCCAAGTTTGTAAACAGGTATTCCTAAGGCATTAAGCTGCTTCATCAGATTGGTGGTGGCAGTTAACACATTAACTCAGCACTGTTCATATGATGGCTAAGGCTACATTTACAAAGTAGTGTGCTTGCCTGTATCTCACACAACTAGTCCTTGGAATGGTCAAATACACATCTCCTCTCCACTGTGTTAGCTTATCTGTTTCCAAGATGTCATGTTCATTCCCTTATCTAAGGTGCAACTGATCAGCACATGATCAGCTGCTTTAGTATAATAGTTACTGCGAGCTTCACACGTCATGTCAACAATTTCAATACCATGATTACAAAGCATAATCATCAAACCTACCTCTTAAGATTGTCCAAGGTCTATGCTTACAGTGACACAAAACCTTTGGATGTGGATTCCACTCTTTAACCAATAACAATGCACTCTATTTCTCAGCAGGTCGAGTTGGCACAGCACCAGGCCAGACATTGTCCACCGACCAGACTCCCAATGCACATCTGGATAAAGCCCTCAGTGATGAAGACACTCCTGGACATGTGGTTATGGATGACGGACTTGGCCCTTCTGGGTAGCCTGGTAAGACGACAACAGTGAATCTGACTGTGCCCACAACACCTTCTACCCCAGTTGCTTCTACATCACAGACGATGAACGTGCCCCCAACCTGTGTACCTAGCATAGTTGCTACCATTTTGTGCCTCCTAGTCCTGGATGCTGAGGTGCAAATCAGTAATCCTGACACGTAGATTCCAGGACCCAGGTGGAGAGTGCACCCTGTGCCAAGGGCATAGATTTGTGGGTGTAGGGTCCATGGGAGGGATGCAGTGGGCCAGCAGAGAGAGGCCACTGAGGCCACTTACAACCAGGATACTATCAGCCAAGTCTTGGAGATCTATCAGGATTCCCAAGATTTGATGGGCCATGTGATAACCCAACTCTGGGAAGTCAAGCAGCTGCAGAGGGACATTAACCAACATATGAAGGCCCATGATTTTAACATGGGCACCCTAACAGGGTTGGTGAGTGACATCCATACAACCCAGAGCAGAGCTTTTCTTTTAACATCTACCTCTTCCTGGGGCCAACTACATCAAGCCCAAGTACATCTGTGGCAGACACAGGAAGGGAGGCTTTGCCAATGGGCCAACCACCCTTAGACACCCCTGTTTCTCCAGCAGCTGAACACTTCTACCCTCACCTGCAGGGACATTCATGTAAAAATCCAGGTGGTGTGGATAGAAAGACACCCACCATGGCCAGCAAGAAACCTCATCTGTAATGTCGTCAGTTGTGTGTCAAAAAATTCACTCTGCGGACTGATCCTAAACCCATTCAATTTCTAACAGAAGGAGTACTCTGAACTTTGGACTTCTGATGGTGTGGCATCTAATCTTATGATTTCATTCACCATGACTGACCCTTCACTTTTCATTTATGTTCCTTTTTTACCACCAGTTTGTTTTCCTCCTGAGCACTGTAATAAATTCACCAGTCATAAACTCATTGTTTGCTGTCTTAAATTTCACATTTATCAATGTAGCTATGCATGTGAGCCATACAATGAAAAAACAACCTGTTGGGTAGGTTCTCATTATGCTAATGAGGCTACTGGATTTGGCCGGCAGAACCACACGGACTGTGGGTACTGAGTACGATTCCACACCATATGACACCTGTCGGCCTAATCTGGGTTCTCCGGCTCACTAGCAGCTCCTCATCTCTGTCCGAGATGATTGTGGCAAACTGGCGTATGACAAGAAAGACTCCTCAGGGGAATTGTGGTCAATCAGATCTCATCCCTTTCTCTCAGTTACCAAAGTCTTGGATAGGCAAAGACAACGGAGGCAGAATATAGTTAAATTAGGATTTATTGAAATAACTGCATCCTAAATAAAATAGCATGTATTGCAATAACTAGGATCATAAAACACGATCAAAGCAAGCAGATGACTAAAAGAGTGAAACACAAAAACAGTCCTACCATACTGTGACTAGGAGTGATCTGTCGTTCTGCTGCCTATGCTTTGTTTGAGCAATGCATAATAAACCTAATCCGCCCTTCAGGTTTTTCCCTGAGAGAACATCATCCCTCATACCTGGATAAGGAAGCCTGTAGTCTAAAAAGACACCGTCCCTATGTAGATTAGGGGTTAAGCCATCTAAGCAAGCAGCTGTAGTGAAGCAATCAGCATATATCCGTGGTCACCTGGCTGGAATCTTCCTCTAATGTGTTTGGGACAAAATAATGTTTTCATAATAAAACAGTTCACATTCTAAGAAATGGTCCCCATGTTTGAGTGTGTGTTTTCTGCGAATGTTGGAGACACATCATACCACGTTTGTCGGCAACCCTATCTGACTGTAGCCTTGGAGAAAGCACAGAGTGAAATAAATGTCCTTCTAAGAACATAATGCTTTCCTAGGCGAAAGGACAAAAAGATAGAGAAACTAAAGCAACAATGCAAATGTGGCTATTGCTAGAAAATAAAGCGATGTTGAATAAAATGTAACTGGGTTAAAGAGCACAGCGGCAGGCCTACTTAGCTAAAAGAACATGTTTAAAATATGGCTTAAATAGCTATACAACAAAGCTACATGGGGAAGCAGGGATATGTTGCATGTCCATAGTGTCCAGCTCAGGATTAGAACGATTTCACATAAACACATACATACAAGTGTCTTCCAAAAGAAGAAATTTGATTACAATGTTCAGCTTGTAGGCTGTCAATATGTCTGAAAAACAGCAAATCATACATGATTAAATCATACTGGGTAGATGATCACATTTACTGGTACAGATCTCCAGACCATGGAAGGACTGGATATATCAGACATGGTCCTGTAGAATAGGCAAACATGAAATTGGTTGATGTCATCAGCTGGAGCCATATCTCCTACCTCAAAAAAAGGAATCCAACATCACATAATGCAAGTCTCAGATGGCAGTACAATGTTTTCTGATCACAAGGTCATTACAATCCAGTGCTTCTGCATCTGGTGGAATATTAGGGATGTGCCACAGGTACTTCGGCCTACAATGATGAAACACATTAACAGCTATGTGTAGTTCACACAAAAAGAGTGATTAGCCAATGTGAAGGGAAACTAACAGGAATTTGACCTAGAACTACATACTTTCTGACCACATGTTGACAGACATGATGCATCAGGGCCACCATATGACAAGGAACA
Source organism: Pleurodeles waltl (assembly GCF_031143425.1). NCBI lineage: Eukaryota > Metazoa > Chordata > Amphibia > Caudata > Salamandridae > Pleurodeles > Pleurodeles waltl. Next base: position 886,486,638 of record NC_090446.1, read on the forward strand.
AATCCAATGGAGTCTTCGACACTTCTATCCTCTCACTGTGCAAGCTGTCTTGGTACAGGTCTTCTACACCCAAAGTCTGAGACCTACATTCCCAGGAACAATCCAGGTCCACTTTGTATGTCCAAACAGCATCATATACCTGCCAATGTCACAACTCGGAAATGTCCCAATAAAGATGTTATGGTGAAAGTACCAGAACAAACAGAAAAACAAGGAGTACGGTTATGAAACCAACATATGACACAATTCATATAGCAAAAGTCTGGAGAGCTCAGTCCATTTTTCAAATCTCACACAAACAAAATAACATCTCCGAAATGTGATTGTGTCAAAAGCTTCCTTGTCAGACACACTTTGCCAGTAATTGCCAGAGCTTCAGCTTCCAAACGTTTGAAACCAATATACTCCTCACATCAACACAGCAAGAGTTCTTTGTACAAAGTCATGACATCTCATGACATATTTACATTCATGAGAAGAAGCTGTTGATGAGAACTTGTCAGAAGTCAGCTCCTTCCTCTTCACCACTACCATTTACATTTGACTCACCCAGTAGCACTGCAGGCTCCCCCTCCTCTGGGATGTATGGCATGCTCCTTCAGAGGGCGATATTATGGAGCATACCACAGTGATTTGACACACCTTTCCAGACAAGTAGAGGAGTGTTCCTCCAGTCTTGTCCAGACAGCACAATTTGGCCTTCAGGAGCCCAAAAGCCCGGTCAACTGACTGCCATATTCTTTCATGTGCCTCATTGAAGCGGACTTCCCCTGGCATAGCTGGATTCCTCAGCAGTTTTAACAACCACTGATGGTAAGAGTATGCTGAGACTCCTCTTTTGTAATGAGACATAAGTGCCACAATGAGTCACACACTTTCTGATTGTAGCACCTGACATCACACACACAAGATCATAACAGATGTAACTTACCAACAAGCCAAGCTCTCTCCAGTTGCAGTTGTGACATCAGCTGGGATATGATGCTGTTCCGCATAACAAAGGAATCTTGGGCTGAGCCTGGGAACCAGGTACAAATGTTTGAAATGTACAGATCTGACAAGCAGACAACATTGATCAAATGGAAGTGCTTCCGGTTGCGGTAGACTTGTTCACTGGCATGCAATGGCTCTCACAACATGTGACATGTACATAGAAGCCAACCTTCACATTGGCCAAATTCTGACGTTTGGGGAACCTAATATAGCTGTCAATGTGTTTCATCTTTGCTGATTGCACGTCTTCTAAAGCACCACTGAACATAGTTTGTGGCATACCACCAGATATAGCCACTGTATATTGAAATGACCCTGTGGCCAGGAAGTGTAATACTGCCATGAGTCTCACAGTGGGTGGTATACATGTTGGAATATTGTTTTGAGGATCCAATTGATGACATAAATCTTGGATTGTTTGCTAATTCTGACGGATCTGCTTTATTATGTCATGTTCTTTCATGGTCTGGAGGTTTGGTAATGGACGGTAGACTGGAGGTTGTCACATTTTCCCTCTTCCAGGGTACCTCTTTGAGGAATGGAATGAGTTGGAGCAGTAGTCACTGTGTCCAGACCAACATATCTGATGAGTAAGACCAAAGTCATGTACATAAAACATTACTGACTGGAAATACATTACACCCATTTAACATCAAAACCGTCTAATACTCAAGGTCCAGCTATGATCCCCATGATTGACTAGACATGTCTCTACAAGATATATGTGCACATAACACACCCATCTGCTCCTCTTGTGCAACTTAATACTGTAAAAATGTTCCGACCGCCAAAAATCTCATCACCGGCGGGGTCCAGGACACCACAGTTAAAATGTTATCAGTGATCAGCAATGCACTGCACTGACGATTGTGTAGAAGAATCTACATATCAAGGGAGCTTTATATCTGTTGAGATGTAGCTACACATTAATAGATGTTGTGACACATTTAACAGTCAACAAAACTGTAATTTCAACTGCCAAAATGGAGGATGCCTGACCTCATTCATTGGACTTTAGGAACCTTGTGCAGCTGGCAGAAGTTGGGCACGTGGTGGGCAGTTCCAACTGTGGCAGACACGGCCATAGACTAATGTTGTTGACTGTGACGTTCGTGGACCAATGGCTGACCCCATTGAAGGTGAGGACCCTGTACGTGGTGTATATGTGGCGTATATTTATGCCACAGGTTGGGAAATAACTTGCTTGCCTCGTGGCACTGCAGTCATCAAGACCTCCACCATTTCAGCTGCTGTGGGCTGCCACTGGGGGCAATCATGCCAGGCTAAGCAGGTGAAAGGGCCACTCCCTTCTCTCCAGGGTAGCTGGAGAAATTTGTTGAAGAGGTCCTTCCCATGTATGGTCAGCTCTGTGGCTCAGCAGAGGAACAGGTAACTATCTCACATATGTATTTGACTATGTCCAAAACCATCCTTTCCTTCCTCACAGACTAAAATGTGCATCTGAGTCCAAGTAAGTTATTTTGGTGCCTGTTGTCACAATCTGTGGTCCATACATAGGAAGTACAGGTTGTGGATTGTGGAGCCCTGTGTGATGTGTAATAAGCCCTCGATCCTCCTTGTGGTGCATTCATATATCTATGCAAGTAAACTTTACAGCCAAACAATGATATATCTCATGATCTAATAATGGTAAGTAACACAGTAAATGTATTTGCAGTACAGCAGGAGCTGTGTATGTATACTGTCTGAGTCAGTTAAGGATGCTGTTAGCAATGTGTAAAGTCCCACAAATCACTCAGCTGAGATCACGCCTCGGCAAACTGTGATATGAGACCAATGTAAAACCCAATGAGCCCTTCAGAGCACCACACAACCCTGAGCTCACATGTAGGATGGCCACAGGATGTACTGTCATGCATGAAAGGTATGGAAATGTGCTGTCTATCTAGATTCTGTATATTCGGCCTGCAGGGAGCAGGCCTAGTCAAAGAATTTTAACAGTGTGGGACATAGCCCAGGCTGGTACAAAGTTACTGTGGCTATGTAACTGAGGCACTAGGCCCTCTCCCTGTAGACCTTCTGATCCTTGGATAGGGCCAAAATGGGTCTTCAGAAGCTAGATTTGGCCTGAATACTTTTACTTTGACTACATTAGGAAAGGGGACTGCGGTACCACTTGACGTGGTGCTTATTTTCATTGGCCCTCCTTGTCAATTTGTGTCATTGCCTAATGACAGGCCCTTTACTCTCACACATCTGTTGTCACCTTTCCAGAAGTCTTTTGCACAGTAGAGGCCTATTGCACAAGTGACAAACCCACAGTGCAGATAGTTGGCTAATGCAGGGGAGATCATGAGATGTGAATCACTAGCTTTGTTACATGCAATCAGTCAGACCAAACGTACCTTTGTTTGTTGAATGTCATCCATGTAGGAGCGCCACATATGGTAAGAGGTGTTTCTTGTGATACTAGTACAAACCACACAAACCCACTCAGAAGAGATATGAGATTCCATTATGTAGACCACATTTCCACATATCCACAGAGAAGAAGCTTTCAGTGACACCCATGCCAGTCCTTTCATTGTCACATAAGTCTTACAGTGTAATCTGTACCATAGTAGTTCCCTTTATGGACCATATGCAGCTAGTCAATGTGTCTGGTTATAAAGGTGTCTCTAAACAAGTAGTTTACCCTTAAGAAAGTCACAATGCTATATTGTGTTTCCTAGTGGCTCACATCACAGTACATGTTGCTTGACTCTGGGCTACATGATTTTAGTGGGCTTGATTAGTCAATATGGGCCATGACCAGGTTTGTGGAAAGTCAGCAAATGACTCCAAAAGTGTGTATGTATGTTTCTGTACTTATCACCATGTGTGCGTTACACATGCGTGTTGACAATTACAAAATGCTTGTGCTGGTTTGTTCCTAAATGTGTGTTAAGCAACCAGTAACCCTAAAAAGTGCTATTGTGATCTCTTCATTTGTCTAATACATCCATGCAGGTCAACGCCCATCAGAAGCAAGGGATTGGAGAGCCATTGTCCCGAAGGTGCAGACCCTAAGGGTCTATTGCTGGCAGAGCATCCACTGTTGAGAAAGGTGGGAGGACCTAAGGTGCTGGACCCAGAATATCATAGCGGTTTAGCTGGGGCTGTCCTTACAAAGTGGGTGGGGGGCACACCAGACCCTGGCCCTCTGAAGGCCTGGCATACTGGTCCTGGTCTACCCTGAGCTTGATGGGTGTTTGAGGGGAGCACAGCAGCTACAAGATGGCAAGTCCTGGGCAGATTCATACTTGTTGCATTGCCAGGTTGATGTGTTAGAGGCAGCCATCTCCCTATGAATATTGGAGATGGCCAATGTGCGATACACAAGAGAGTCATTATTTTCGTAGGTATGGTAGTTGGTGCATGGTGATGTGCCTTGCCATTTGTCCTAGTGACCAGGGACACAACAGGGTACAGTCCACTACCAATATACTGTCTTGGGCAGGCACGTGGCTGACTGCAGTGGTTAATCATCTCATGTTGTTTCATGTTGTGGGTGTCATTTGTACCCAACATTCCACTTGTCTTCAGCCCCAACATCAAACAACATGAGGCAATAGAGCACTGTACACAGCCATGTGTCTGCTCAACAGAGTTTATTGGCATCTTGTCTTGTAGTGTATCAAAAGTGCTGGTAAGTCACTACTGCCTTTCATGTGGTGTTGGCCTTAATACATGTGGCATAGCATACATTTTCCTTTGTATGCAGTCAGTGAGCAATACGTTTCCCTGGTTAGTAGGGAATGTACAGTTAACTTTTTGGGTAACATCACTGTTGGCATCAGTATTTGTGCCTACACGTTAGCATGTGTACCTTGCACTTTTGTATTATCACTTCCACTACTGTTTCATACATGATCTACCTGTCTTCATGGGATGGTGTCTGATTCCATCACATATATGTGCATACCAAAATCTCTTGAAAACTAGTTTTATATGATGGGTATACAGTTCATGTGGTACCACAGACTGGAGTGTGTCAACATTGTTTGTTGGCTTACACAGTCTCTAACCCGTTTCTCAATGTCATTTATCAACTAGAGTTGCAGAAGCAATGAAGGGCATGACAGGTAGACCAACATTACCTACTTACAATGTACAAGGAGCACCACGGAGAAGACCGGTTCAACATCATCTTCTTCTGAGTCAACCTCCAGTGGGCACTCCCTAGTAGTGGCGGAATATTCAGGACCTACACCTGCTCCATTCTTGTCCACCACCCCAAATCCATCCCCACCCTCCCTGTTTTTCCCACCCAGTTGGCCTGGCCACCTACCCCAACAGGGTAGCCATCTCTTTCACACCAGGCACCTCACCCCTGCCCCTGTTACCCCCGCTGCCCTAAGTGAGGAGGCTATTGACCACCTGAGGAGCATCTCTGTGGGTCAGACTGCCATTCTGAATGCCATCCACTCACACATATGCATGCACACACCTCAATAGCCACAAGCAGCACACATAAGCACAAAAACCACAAGACACACAAGCATGCAATCACTTAATAGTCACTCACCCACTCACTGCCACAAATACATCCACCATACCCCCAGATACCCTCCAAACCCACAGACACAGCCACCACATCCACCATACACCCAGATACCAATCCAACACCCACAGACACGTCCAACGCAACCACCACACCCCTAGGACACAACCCCAACTCCCACGGACACAGCCACCATATTTGCCATACCTTCAGGAACCACCCCAACACCCACAGCCACAGCCACAACATCCACCATACCCCCAGACACCACCCCAATACCCACAGACAGTTACCACATCCACAATACTCCCAACACTACCCAACCCCCAAAGACACAGTTACCACTCACACCATACTTCAACACTACCTCCATCCACACAGACACATCCACCACATCCACCTTACTCATCACATCCATATCACAGCCCACCAAAAGACACAAATGCCCACACTCACACATGCAACAGACACACAAAAAAACACAAATATACTTCAGACACACTCACCAGCACCAATAGCACCCAAACCACACCTCACACTAGCATTTCCTCAATGTCTCAACCCTTAATCCCTCCTGTACACCTTCCCCATTTTCCCAAAGAAACTTTCCTGTTTGGCCTTGCAGTTACCCCTGTGAAACGCCCCAAAGTAAAAGGACCCCACCCACACCCCAACCCATCCCTTCCATGTCCTTCCCTGTGACACCTGTGCCCCCGGACCCTGCCATACCGGACCCAAACCAAAAAAAAGAGCCGACCCCTCCCAGAGTGAAGCCCACCCCTCCCAAGACCAAATCCACCCATCCAAAACCCATCTCCATCCAAGGGTGATCACTGAGGTACCTGGAATGCCTACTAGATGCCCTTTCCTGTGGAGGTTCCCATGGCAGTGATTTGTGAGGCACGCTGTGGGGCACAACAGTGTGATCAGCACACTTTTTACTAAGTACTGACCATTGGCCTTTACTCCATTTTGGAGTGTTGTAAATACAATTCAGTTTTTTGCTTTGCTACACATTGGTCCTGCCATTACTTTTCTACCTTTTTGAGGGTAATGAATCATTTGCGATATATAACTACAGTTGTTTCTGTTTCACCCTGACTGATGAGCCATTTGATGGGGTTGATAGGATCTGACTTTGGAACCAATGCTGGAATCACCAAGGACAAGGGCAGTTCTTGATTAATGGATGTTTGGGAATGTAATCCAATTGATTTGCCATTGTATTGGGTGTTCTTTCATATGGTTAATAGTTCTTATTGTCTAGTAACATCTATTTGGTTTAAATAAACAATGGTCAAATGCTCACCAACTTTCAGCAAAACTTTTTTCAAAATGTTTTTGGGATGCTCAAAGGTTAGAGCTTTTGGCCTGCTGAACTTGGAAAGTGCTCTGCCCCAGAGCACCGTGACTTAGACCATAGAATAGCTGGTGCGCAGAAAGCGCACTAATTCTAAGACACATAGCCTAGCAACCTGAATTGAATTTCAACCAGGTAATCATATTCTTCATTTTTTAATCCATTTTCGCAATGAGTTTCAATGTTCATATGGAGGCGACATGACTCCTATCTTCACTGTGTGAGAACTGCCCATCCAGGCTTTCTTTCTCAGCATGTCAAAAGTCACCTTTATCCTGAGTAAGGTTAGGTTTGGTTTATTTTGATGTTTGGTGATTTGGCTATGCAGCGCAGAACACATTTTCATGTTATTTTACTTTATTTTTATCACCATACCTAATTATAATGTCACATTAACCTTTGTTTTTTTGTGAATTTATAGGGTTTTTGAAAGGTAAAATAATACTTTATTATCATACTTTAGAACACAAACCCTGTGCTGTGCACAGTGTGGGGTTTGGCAATGCCCGGCCCTACCCTTTTTTTTTTAGACACTGCAAATTTACATGGGGGCTGCTATTAGCATCACAATGAATCTGTGGTTCCATGCAAATTCCCAGAGGGTCAGGGTAACCCTACCATGCCCCCTTTTAATTTTTTGTTTTTATTTCTTAGGACACAGGGACCGAGTCTCCAAGTTCTAACATGAAGGCTGCATTTTGTTTCTTCAGACCACCAGATTGCAAAATTTGAATTTGTGATTCTGCCAATCCTCCCAGATCCTTCGCGAAGGTACCACAGAGAGATATGTACATATATTTTGAATCTTAATATTTCAAAAACTACTGAATAGATTTACATGCAATTTAAAACAAGAAAACACTTTCTGGGTATACATCTAGCTTTCTGCCAAATTTGGTGTAATGCCTTTCATGGTTATTGTTCTGAATTGCTGTTCAATTTTCTCATGGAAAATTGAATTGCAGAACATGCATTTTTTGACCCCCCAGATAAATATATATACAATTTTATATTACACTGTGGCAGTCGCATGTAGTTATTGTTAATAGCTAGTTGCCATAGGAAATTACATTTTTGGTTTGCCAATAATTTTGGCAACACTTCATAAATCTTCACAGAACTGTTTGAAAATAAAGTACATCTACCTCATCTCCTTTCTTGAAGGTTTTAGGGTGATCCATCAAGTGGGGGCTGAGGCAAAGGGGGGGGAGGGCACAAAACATAATTTCCCTACGCATTTTCCATGGTGAATTTTAGACACTGCTGCTCCCAAAAAAGCTGTACGGAATTACACTAAGGCCCTCATTACAACCCTGGCGGTAAATCCCGCTTACCGCTGTGCTGAAGGCTGCCAACATACCGTGGTGGCAGCGGAATTCCGATACAGGTATTACGACCCACATCTCGGAATCTGCCACAATACAGACACCCACACAAGTCCGCCACACCAAAGGTCGGTGATAAACTGGCGATAACAAAACCTACACTGTCACGTCAACAAGAATACGCCCACACTATCACGACCCATGAATCAACGTGCCAGTCTTTCAAACGCGGTAATCCATTGGCGGTACACACCGCTGCACTCAAAATACACACACATTTACAAAACACAACCACATTGGACAATTCGAAATCAGATAGGCCAAATTAAAATATCAGTATATACAAATATGTACACCAACTACACAAGTCCGGATATTAATGAAATCATTGTCCGTGTACCAGTGCTCCCAAAATGCATGGGAAAAGCCCACACTAGATACCTGTCTCAAAACGGAGAGAACATTGCATGGGCATCAGATCGAAAATAAACAGGCACATCGGGAGGGGGAGGGGGGCACCTCAGCTAGATAAATGGACGATGCCACTGCTCAACAAGGGGGCTCCATGGCCACAGTTTGGTCCTGGTGAGTGCAAAGCCACAGTCTCTCAAGTCTCTCAAGTGGGTGGTTTGCCCACTGCTTTATCCTGGGGAGTGCAAAGCCACAGTCTCTCAAGTGGGTGGTTTGCCCACTGCTTTATCCTGGTGAGTGCAAAGCCACAGTCTCTCAAGTCTCTCAAGTGGGTGGTTTGCCCACTGCTTGGTCCTGGGGAGTGCAAAGCCACAGTCTTTAAAGTGGATGTGATTCTCTACTGCTTCTGGAGGCGGCATTGTGCCCAGAGTGCTTCATCCTGCCAAGGACTAAGGTAGTGGATGTGATTCTCGACTGGTTCTAGAGGGGGCATTGTGCCCAGAGTGCTTCATCCTGCCAAGGCCTAAGGTAGTGGATGTGATTCTCCACTGGTTCTGGAGGCGGCATTGTGCCCAGAGTGCTTCATCCTGCCAAGGATTAGGCGAGTGAATGTGATTCTCCACTGGTTCTGGAGGGGGCATTGTGCCCAGAGTGCTTCATCCTGCCAAGGACTGAGGTAGTGGATGTGATTCTCCACTGGTTCTGGAGGGGGCATTGTGCCCAGAGTGCTTCATCCTGCCAAGGATCAGGTGAGTGGATGTGATTCTCCACTGGTTCTGGAGGGGGCATTGTGCCCAGAGTGCTTCAGATGCAGTGTGGCAGGTCCCATTCCCTCACCTGGGTGTGTGTGCCACGAGATTGCCTGGGAACAGGTAGCATGATACTCCATGGAGGCAGAGACACACTCCACCCTGCTGCGACTTCACCTGCCACCTGCAGGTACAAACAAGCTGGGTGTCGTGCCTCATGTACGCTGTGCAGGATCCAGGACGGCTCCTGCAGCCTCGGACGGCTTTCCCTCCTCCCCCTCCTGTGTGCTAGGTGCAGTACTCACCGTGGTCGTCGCCGGCGTCTTTGCAGCTCCTGATACAAGAGGAGGTAAAGCAACATGGGCAGGACCTGTAACTCGGGCTCCATGGCGTCCTGGGTCCTCGTTGGGTGTTGAAAGGTGAGTGGTTTCCGTTCCAAGTATTGTTTCCGCCGTGCTTTTGATGGCGTTGGTACCACCCCGGAAAAGGTGGCAGATAGGCCTCTTGTAATACAGTGGGCGGAACCTTGTCTTCCGCCTGTCTGTTACCGGTTACCACCACAGTGTTTGTTTCTACCGCCGTGGCGGTCGGAGTGTTAAAGTGGCTGTCTATGTTGGCGGTTTCTGCCATGGTCGTCATCTAATTTTTTTTACCGCCGGCCTGTTGGTGGTATTACCGCCACTTTAACACCAACCGCCAGGGTTGTAATGATGGCCTAAATTTGCAGACAGATCTTTACCCAAAATTTTTTGTAACTTGCTGTAAATTCTTTCACTATTTTTTCAGAGGCTAAGGTGCAACATTTATAGACATCTCGACAGTTGGAGTCTTGGTGTTCTTTTGTGGATGTCCCACTGGCATGCAACTTCAAATAATAGAGTGATTTGACTAGTCGAGGGGCTTTTTTTGCTCATCAGCCATCTCACTCCGTGGGAGCAAGAAGCTTCTGTGACTCTGCAGGAGCTTGCTCTCTGATTTTATGGCCACATAATGAAGAGCAATGTTGCACCTGCCATTACCGAACATAGGGACTCACCTCAGTGTCCTAAAAATGAGAACAAAAAATAAGGTAGAAGGGCACAGGGTAGGAGTACTCTGAGCCCTGGATCTTGTAGGGTGTCCGAGAAGGACTCCCTACAAGACCCAAATTAAATTTTTTGGGGGGGGTTGTCACAATCATGCAGGACTCTCACCAAAGCGAGCACAGCTCCTTCTATGGGAGCACCAGGGTCGCACTGGATCCTGCAAGAGTCCCACAAGATCAGAAAAACAAATATAAAAATAAGGGCCGTGGATGTCTGTGGTGGCTTGGCAGTGGATGCACGATGGTGGGTGTCCACCCACAGAGGTTGGGTGCAGGGCTTGGCCACAGGCCAAGTCCGGCAGCCAAACCAATGGTGTACACATCTGTATGGTTGCCCTAGTTATGTATGGTAATAGAACATTACTATGTAATAAAAAGCAACCCTCCAGAAATTCATTGAAAACAACAATGAAAAGAGTGACTTTATATTTAGGTGCATTAATAATATTAAGCTTAGAAATTCAATAAAAACTACAAAGGTCAAAGTAGCTCTATAGTTAGGTGAAAAAGTGAGTTTAAACAAAACATTTTAAACTCAAAAAGCAGTGGAATTCATCAATTATAGTTAACTGAAATAACTATAACTTCATGCCATGCACTGCTCATGACCTCACAAAATACAACACTCATGCCATATTTTATGACATCATTGATAACATCACAGATGACTTGTGAAATTACATCATTTTTTTTTAAATAAGTCTGTTTATTAACAAACAGTGAGAACTGTAATAATGAGTCCCACAGCCACAATTCTGTACCCCTTCGCATCCAAATACCCAATAAAAAAAAACATGATTTAGACCCATTTAATTTCCCCTATACATTTGCCCACACCTGGATGCTGCAGTGGTTTCATCACAGCTTAATTGAAATTGATTACACCACTATGCATGGTAATGGAGCAAAGTAACATTGATGTGAAGCTAGGAATAATAGAAAGTCTATACTTACCTTTATACTACTACCTGCACAATAACTTGCTGTTGATATTCTTGCTTCAATATTTTTACATCATGATACCGTTATGGGCATTATCCTGACATACAACCAATTGCCACTGCAATGGCGTTTTTGAGGTCTTGCTTCAGACAGCTCATGCACAGTTACGAGTGAAGATCTTTTGTTAATTTAAGGCTTTGACCCCACCCATGACTTACCATTAGTGGCTTCATAGTCACTCTCATTTCCTTGCTTCTCATTGGTCAGCACATCAGGTTTCATTTCATCTTCTTGTGTTTGTCCCTTCAATTGAGCATGGACGAAGTACCGATTTATTTACTAATCAGTGTCTTTTCACTGATTGCCGCAACATTGTTGTAGGTATTTTTATCTCCTTCCCACCCTATCCCACTCCATTGCTTTTTACCAATGTTGCCAAAACTTACATAAATGCTATTATATCATAGCATAGGGTAATTGTATGTTCCTCCCACGCCTGAAATACTCAGATGGGAGGGGAAATAGAAATGCAGACGCTTGTTATATCCTTATTTTACAGATAGCAAGCACTGTCGCTGAAAAATCAAAGTTTCTACGTTTTAACAACATAGGACCAGATTTACTACAAAGTGGTGCAGCACTGTGCTGCGCCAACATTTGCAGTGCTGCGCTGCGTCACTTTAGAAATGCTGGGATGCACCGTATTTACCAAAATACAGCATACCCCTGAGTTTCCCCCGCACCAGCACTAATTATAACTGTCAGTGCAAATGCAGACATCCTTGCACCATAGTGCAAGGGTGTTTGCCTTGACAGGAATGATTGTGTATGTGCAGGAACGTGTACCTTCTTGCACATAAACAATATACAATGGTGATTTGGCACTTCTATGTGTGCTGCAAAAAGCAGCACACATAGAAGTAGCAAATCATCATTTTTGAATGTTTATTTATGTGCAGGAAGGGAAACCTTCCTACACATAAACAATCAGTCATGGCCTTTTGTTCTTTGTATGTGTGCTGCAGAACACAGCGCACATGGAAAAGGCAAAAACTAGGAGGAATAAAAGTATTCCTCCTCTTTGTGCCCTGCTGACGCCAGCCCTGGGGTGGAGTTCATTTTTTATGCTGCTGCAGATTTGTGACTTCATGTATATCTGGGGCAGCGCCAAAAGCAATGGTTTTTGCAGTGGAACACCCACAACGACACCAATTGCATGCCCCTCTGACGCATGAAAGTGCACATGAGTGGCTCATATTTACAAAGTGGCGTTAAGCCACAAAAATTGGCTTAGCGCCACCTTGTAAAAGTGCCGCAAGGGCTTTGTAAATCTGGCCCCTAATGCCTTAAATGTCTTCCTGTACAATCAGCAACATGTCATGTCCACAGAAGAGAACCAAGTGAGTCTATTTGCTTAATTTAACATTGCTATATTTTAACCTTCCCACAGCTTCATCATTTGAGATTCATGAGGTGTTTCTGTCTTCCTATGCATTTTGTATTAAAGGTGGGGTTAAGCGAGGTGGGATATTTAAAGGGCCTGGAGGCTGACGTTTTGTTGGAAATGTTTTAACTAGTATAGATCCCGCCTACCTCCCCAAGTTCCTGCTTAGTTCTTTGAAATAAAAACAAACATTGGCAAAGCCAAAAGGTCTCACTTGTGCGAGATCAGTTTGCTTTGTCAATTTTTTTTTTTGCCATGCTGTAAAGCAGTGTGGCTGCTGTGCACAATGGCTGAAAAATAGAACGTTCTATGACATGACAGCCGTTGACAGCATTCACAGCACCTTAGCACTTTTATATTTTGCTTTCAGCCACGATGCACATGCCCAAAAATTGGCAAACCAAAAAGATCTTGCATAGGTGGAACCTATTGGTTTTGCCATGACTGCTAAACCTGCTCATGCATTACATAGTAATAGCAACTGTCTCACCATGTGCCTGTTTAACCCAGGTCTACCCCTGAAGTTAATTAAATGCACAATTGTTATTTTTCTCTATATTTAGCTATGACATTTTTGTAGCATGGTATGAAAACTTGATAGGCAGTACACGGAGTAACTCATTGGTAGGGCTTTCCACCTGTTCCTGCCATCAATCACATTTCTACTGAGTGATTTCACTGAAGTTACACAGTTTGTGAACTTCCGGAAGGTCTCTTTTTTTGTATCTTTTTTAACGTTCTTGAAGAAACAAGATGGTAATGACATTGATATTTCCAAAGGTATTTCGAAATTGAAATGTTTTAGTATTTTCGAACCGAATGAAAGTTCAGTCAATCGGGTGTGATTTCAAAGTAAAACTATTTCTCGCATTCTCACGTCATTGAACGCTAGACAATCGTGTTTGAGGCTTTTTCCCAACAATTTGAATGCACGTTCTACAAACACACAGACGGCACTGAATACAGCTATGTGTCGCAAGTTTGTGAATATCTGTTGGGCTGGTTTTGAGGTGTTCTCAGCTGGTGAGAATGAGTGAAGTCATTTATAAAAACAAATAAACCAACTAACTTAGGGGGGCATTTATGAAAGGCTTGCACTGCCGTTGCGCCAAACATTTTGACTCATCGGCCACACAAGCACTACTCCAAATCTATGTGATGATGCATTTGTCCCAATGCATCATTTTTTTAAGGTTTAGGTTGGGCAAAAGCTGCTCCTCAATCAGCTGTGACATGCAGAAAATAAAATATGCAAGGTAGGCGTTCCCCTAAACATCATACAATGGTTTATGGTTTTGACAACGTTTGATGCTTCGTATGGATGTGTCACACAAAACCTGAAATGCACCAAACTTCCTGCTCATCGGTAACCCAGGTATAGGAGAAGACACAGTGGCTATGCCATATAAGCTTAAACATAAAAAAAACACTTTGGCAAGCTCAACTAGACCATGGGTGTTGTGATCCTGCAGTTTGGTGTTGCTTGGAGACCACCACCATGTAGGCAGCGGAGGGGGGAAAAGTTGTTCTGGCAGCACATCTCCCTCACTATCCTCATGGAGGATGAGGTGATACAATTTTATAGGCTCAGGAGGGAGTCCATTGTAGAAAAGCTCCATAAGATTGGACCAGGTCTTCTGCCACTAACTGCCAGGCCTACCAACATTCCTCCCTAGGTGAATCTGATGGCTATGTTACACATGCTGGTCTCTGGGTCATTTCAGGTCACAGCAACAAGGGTGCCAGGAATATCTTTTTCTGTCTTCCTGCCTACTGCCTTGGATGTCATCATTCGCTTCTAACCCCAGTACCTCCTTTTCCCCAGGACCAACCACCAACAGATAGCAACCAAGCAAGGATTCAATGCCATTGCATGGTCCCACATCTTTTGTGTAATATAGATTGCACACAAGTACAATTGGTTTCTCCAGTAGAAACAGCACACCTGTTCTGGAATAGAAAACATACATACTCTATCAACCCCCAGGCCATCTTGGACCATCGGAGGATGTCCACCAATATGCTGGCCATGTACCCTGGAAGTGCTCATGATGCCTACATCTTCCAGCACAGTATTATCAACGAGCTTCTTCCAGAATGGCCTATTAGGGAAGGGGCTACTTTTTGGTAATTAAACAATGTTGAAATGTATGACATAATAGCCATCTCAGCGTCTAGTGATGGAGCTTGGGGCACATGTAAGAGTGATGTGCATCATACTTGCACCATCCATTGCGGTACATGTATGATGCAAACTTATAAAGCTTATAACTCAGATAGTTTTGGACATGCCAAACTACTTTGTATGGTTTGGAATTTTGTACTAATTCTGAAGTCATGAAACATAGGAACAAAATGCTGTGTTGCATTACTGTGCACAAGGGAGGTGTTCCATGGCTGTTGTTTGGGTGTATGCCTGAGACTTTCATGGTTGATGATGCATGTCATGTATACCAAACATAAAAAAACGACAAATGTGAATATGTCTTCCCAGGTGATGCCCAACACGGAATTATGACGTAAGTTGTCCAAGTCACTTCTGCTTCCTATCTGTGCTGCATCCTGTGGCACACATAGATAGAGGAACATGCTTCTCAAGAATGTATATTTGTGGGAAGGTGCATCTTCCTGCACCAATACTACCAGTCATGCAACATAGACACACTTGCATCATAGTGCAAGGATGCTTATGATTATGCTAGGTAGACCATTGTCTTTCACTGCATGGTGAAAGTTCAGGAATGTACCATATGATTTATATACTGTGCATTCCTGCCCTTTCACAGTCTATGCAGTGCAGCACAGCAAGTTTACTTGCTGTACTGCCCTGTGCACATAGTGACAACAACTTACAGCAATGTGTAGACAATGATTTCCCATTCTGTCATGCCCTCGCTAGTCCTGTAATGGCAGTAGCAACAGAACATCTGTGTGTAGTATTGTCTCTTCTCACACTCTCTGAATGGACTGAACCACATCACCTGCAGTGGTTAACAAATTGAACCACAAGACAACTTAATAGTGTTGAGTAGCCATTTTAGTTATAGCTCCATACACACTATTTTAGCAAACTAGGCCTCCTGCTGTGCACTTTAAACTACACATATTTTATTCAGCTTCGTTTCATTATTTAATAAAAGCCACATTTGTGGTTTTGTTTTATTTTCTCTATCTAGCTGTTCTTTTCCTAGGCCATCACTGCGTTCTTAAACAAGACATTTCTTTCACTCTGTGCTTTACTCAAGGCTGCAGTAATATAGGTTCCCGGCAAACGTGGTAACGCTTTGTCTCTAGTGTTAATAGAAACATACACTCTTACGTAGGGATTCTTTCTTGGAACATCAGCTGTTTTATTTTAAAAACACTACTTTGACCCATGTGCGTTAGAGGGAGATTCCAGCCAGATGATTACGAGTGTATACAGATTGCTGAGTGCTTCGCTGCTTACGTGTACTAAAGGCCTCTTGCTCAGGGATGAGGGATGATGTCTTCCCAGGGGAACCTGAATGGCAGAACTAGAGCTTAACATGCTGTGCTCTAACATAGCCTAGGTGGTAGTGTTATTTTTATGCTTTACTCCCCTCATCACAATTTTAATCCTTTCCTGCTTCATCATCCTAGTTATTGCAGTACATGCTTTATTATCTGAGATGCAGTTGTGTCATTAAAACCTTTAAAATATATACTGCCTCTGATTGTCCCTGTATATGTGAGACTAATGTAACTGAGAGAAACGGATGCTATCTGAGTGACCATGATTTCCCTGAGGAATCAATTGTGTCACGCTCTGCTGCGCAATCATCCCTGCTCTTGGGTGGAGATGAGGAACTAGTTAGCTGGAGCAAAACCTGGACTCAGTCCCCCATAGCGCAAGTGATTCTGCCGCCCAAATCCAGTAGTCTCATTAGGGTAATGAAAGCCTACGCGACTTGGTGCCGCCAATGTTTGGTCAAGCTCTAATTTTCAGGTCCTCCTGAGTATCTCTGTCTCACTACATACAAAGACACCTCAGTACTATATACGGAGACGTCTGTGGTATTGAGGATTCTCCTCCTCAGCTAAGTAGGGAGTACCTAACTAACGCTGTAGGTTGTTCAAGCTTGAACTCTAAAAGGATAATCCCCATTTGGTGTGCTGATCTCTGAACAAAATTAACAATTCATCATTGCGAATCTGCAACAGGTAGCAATTGCAGTCAATATGCAACCACCCCTTACTGCACATTTATTGGCACATGGCCTAACGGCCCAGGGGGGTCCAGGTACATTTGTTGTTGAGGCTCACCCAGCCTATAGAACAGACATTTTTTATTCTTGGGTCACATTTCTAGCAGCTGATGGGAACACAAATACATTTCATCACTACATACCTACAAGCTACCTGCACAATACAGAGCATATGCATATCTAGAAATACCTCTATCTCATCAAGAACATAATATTTGGCTTGATGGCGCTCTACTCCATTCAATTCTACACGTTAGGTTAGGCCCTCTAATTAATGATGGTCCTACCTGGCCTTTACTGGCCACTTTTACACCTCACCCTGCCACAGCGAACTTAACCGCAGCTGAAGCCCTGAGCTTACGGCAATATACAGACGATTAGTACAGTTTGTAATGCATACATTAAACACAAACCCAGCACGTGCTGCTCCAGCATAACCACATCCAGTAACGCCAGGCATTAATCCGCCGACTGTACATTCGATCATGGGTAAAATACCCACCAAATGAGAAGAGATTCCGTTTTGGTTAGCTCAAAAAATAAATGCTCTGGAAGCAATATTTCCCCATACGGGACCTCAGGATAAGCATAGAATATTAACTATGTGCTTGCCATTTGGCATGATTCCCACTATAGATACCTGCAATACTTGGGGCACGGTATTTGCCACGCTCTATGCTACTGCACACGGTACACCAACACTTGTCAATTTACCGGAAGTGTTAAAACAAATTCAAGATGAATACGGGGCTGCCCCAGCCCTGGACTTGGGGATGCAACTAATGGGCAATTTTGCCACAGTATTCTCAATTATATTAAGGAACCTTAAAGGGGAAGCAGTTGCACTAGCGGTGCACATGCGGCTCTGGGACGTTCCTCCACAGGATCAAGAACGTGAGCTGCCAAAGATTATCGCAGAATCCTACTCTAGCATTGGTCGAGATAGTCGGGGGCCAGACCTACAAAACCACAGTTACAAGGCAAATCTAATAATGAGAGCCTACGCGACAATAGAACTGCACATGATGTCTAAGGGGGTTATTACAACTTTGGAGGAGGTGTTAATCCGTCCCAAAAGTGACGGTAAAGTGACGGATATACCACCAGCCGTATTACGAGTTCCATAGGATATAATGGACTTGTAATACGGCTGGTGGTATATCCGTCACTTTACCGTCACTTTTGGGACGGATTAACACCTCCTCCAAAGTTGTAATAACCCCCTAAGTGTGGGGTAAGATTTACTTCAAGGGTTACCTTGTCTCGGTATCACTTAAACTTCCAAAACATTCATGTTGTGTGAACTAATCTAGTGTTCACAAGTAAGTGTGTCAGACATGGCTAAAGACTTATAAGATGACTAAAGTATCTGGAGCAAACTGGGATAAGTAGGTATACATTCTGTTTGTGTCATGCTTTGAAAGTGTAGGCCACAGTTATGTGTAAAAGTCAATTTAGTGTACCAATATAAGAGCCAACATTAGAAAACAAACATATGGCTCACCAATACTGACAATCTAGCTACACACACACACATATATATCAGGCCATATTGACATATGTAACCAATGTGATAGATCACTACTGTATTTTGTAAGTAGGCAAAATTCCCAGCAGATGATGAGTTCTATGGTAAACTTTTAAACTTTAACACAATGGTGTCAAACATGTCATAAACCAGTAACTATATACACAAATGTTGTTTCCTGCTGTGTAGTACAAAGCTACTTTTAACTACATCAGTGTGTCCTACATAATAATGGCCCACATTTCCAGACCTATGCATCTAATTATGTTCAGCATTACTTGTCTGATAACAACCATCCCCAGGCTGAGGCTGAAAAAGCTACCACTGGGCTGACTTGGTCTTGCAACATTGTGGAATGTGCTTTTGATATGTGCAAGTCCAGGTTTAGGTGCCTTGATATATCTGGAGGGAGGTTTCTTTACTCATCCCCTGGAGGTACAAGATTACATTGGTATGTGCCATATTACAGAACATTTGTGTCCGGACAAAAATGCCATGTAACTTTGATCCAGAGGATAGTGAGCCAATGGAGGAGGAGTAGGACAATGTTTGAGACATCCAACACCCAATGGCATGACATTGACAATGGGAAAACATTGTGTTGAATTCTTCTCTTACACATGCTCCAAAAAGGAAAACTTTTCTGACAAAATCTTCAAAGTTCAACATGAAAATAAATGTTCAAATTCATTCATCATGTTGTCTGTATGTCATAGTCAATGTAATCATCAAGTCCATCACATCTTATTACATAGGAGCAGGCTTAAACATGTATCAATCATGGTGTCAGACCTGTTGAGCAAGATGGGACCATGGCTCCAAATATTCAGTCAACAAACACCGCAAAACAATGTGATGCAGTGTACTGCATGTAAGGGACGGGCAGACTTGCCACATATCTACATCCTTATGGTACTTTTCTGCCCTCATGCTCTTCAGAAGAGTAATGCTGCACTGCTAGCAGTTGTGCTGTGTTATGCAGCAGCAAAGTATATTTCTTAAGGTAGTCAGTGATTGTTGCAATATTAATCAGCCAATATGTCGATAACTGAGACAAACCTCTCAGCGTAATATGTCTCTCCAATGAGGTTTTCGGATATCATGGACAAAGGCCAAGTATGATGTATACAAGTTCACATTTTGTTTGTACAGAATGTATATATGCATGTGAGTGGATCCCCAAAAAGGGCTGTTATGTACCAGCAGGAGCTACAGCCAGCCATCTGGTACATATCAATCTTTTTGACCTACACAGGCATTCAAACTTACCAGAGACTGGACCTTGGCATATCATCGGCTGCAGAGCTGTTTCTGAGCACCATCTGCAAGACCCTCTTTAGCCTGATGGTTTTACTAAACATTAGTGGTAACATTTTGATGTTCTCTAACACCCTTGAGGAGCTTTATGTGCATTTCAGAGCAACGCTGAGGCGGTTGATGGACTGTGGGTTGACACTACACAGGCATAATTGCTTGTTCTATGAGAAGTCGATAGAGTTCTTTAGGTATATGTTTGGAAGAAAAGGACTGTCGGTAGACCCGAAGAAAGTGGAAGCAATAAGGAAAGTGCTGATCTCCCAAAATGCCATGGGGGTGAGGAATTTCCTTGGAATGGCAGCATACTGTGGCCGGTTAATCCCAAACCTGGCAACCCTGAATGAGCTGCTGAGAGTCCTAAAGAGGACTGGCATCCCGTGGAAATGGGATCCACACACTGGCCTGTCACTTTGCAAAATGGAAGAGGCACTGCTAGAGGATGCCACTGTGGCCTATTTCAACTAGGCGTGGGCAGAATGCATAGAGTTGTGCTACGTAGAACTGGGTGGAGTGGCAAAGAAACTCTGCCACAATACACTGAGATTCGCGGGTGGGCTGAGTTTCTTGTCGCACCCGTTCGTGTTGCATTTTACATCAAATGCAGTGTGAAGTATGTACAAGTATTCTAAATCATGCACAAATGGCACCAGGCGGTTCGCATGGGTGCAGTCAGCATGTTTTTCACTCTGTTTATGGTGCAGGGCCTGTTCTTGTCATCCCTTAATAGACTTTTCAATCTTCCAACCTTCTAATTAATCTACCCCTCATTTGTACTTATTGTATAAGTGGGTCTTTCGTGTTAGTGGTACTTTCATGTTCTTTTCATTTTTTTGGGGGGTGTTTTTTGTGATTTGTTTGTATTTTTGTTTTTTTTTCCCTTTACCACCTTAACTATTTCTTCCTTCCTTCCTTTACCTCCTGTTTCTTTTCTTCACCCCACATCCAGCACCATAGCAGAGCAGGGCAGCCCCAGCGAGCAGGGAAGTGGCAGTGCCAGACACCCCCTGGGACTGCCAGCAGCAGTCTACCTTGTGGGCAGTGGTGCTGCCAAGGTGTGCAGCACAGGCCCATCTTTTTTAAGAAGGAGATGGTAGCACTGGTTTTCTATGTGCAGCACCTTCTCGGCTCCATGCTGGCAGCATGCCTAGCAGTGGTTGTCACTGCAGGAGAGTTGGCTGTGTTGGGTTAGGGTGTGCACATGTGTTCGGGGCACCAACCAGGTCCAGCGCACCACCTAGTAGCTGATGCACTGCTGGATAGATATCATTCACTGCAAGCAGGACCTGCTTTGCGTGGGGATTCTGGGTTCAGTGAGTATTAACTATATTATTGTGTTTGTGTTCTACAATGCCAACTACTTTTTCAGAATAGCATGCTGCTCACACTCAGAGGTAAGTTATGGTTAGTTTACCTTAAGAATATCATTTATCATGTGATCTAGTTAGAGGTAAGCAGGTGCTCGGTCTACTTCATTGTACTCATAAGCACTCTCTTTGGTTGAATATTTAAGAATCCATTGCAATGCAGACTCCTCTGTCCTACCGAACACCATAGTGAATAAGGGATGTCAGTGAGTTAGCACTCTCTGTGACTTTCTAGGGACTGTAGCTCATACAGTCCCAAGCAATGTCACAGTGATATGTTGTATTAGTATGCATCTATGTATTGCAAAAAGGGGAAACTGATTTGTCCCATCAACGGGGTTGAGAAATGAGAATAGAATCAAAGATCATTCATTGCAATTCATTAGTATTGACTTTTTCATGCACTGCCCCTTATTCTAACCTACCTCTCTCCCCCAACCCCTTAAACTGCTCTCACAATTTTAACATTTATAATCCTGGTGTTTTCTGTCCTCTCACAAGCCATGCTTCCCATCCAAACCTCCCCATTCAGGCAGTGCACACAACTAAATATATTTGATAGATGGAGGCTCATGAGAGGCATGACTATAGCCACTGTGCAGTAGCCTGGTGATCTACTACCTCCATGAAGCTCCCTCTAACCTGCCTTAGTAAGTTGTGAACTCTATACCATGATTTGTACTCTGTAACCACTAGTTTCTTCTCAGTACCACTTCAAACCATAACAGTAACCTTTTTCGTGGGGCTTGACAATAACCTGCCTCCCTCTCCTGATCCCTCCTGCAACCTGTCATTTCTGTTTTTCATTCCTTCCCATCTTGTTGGTCAAATTGCTAAAACCAGTTAACAATAAAACAATGTTCTTCTTTCCATTGAGATAATAATGTCTTGGGGGCATACCTATTCTATTAAAACTTCTCCTTCTTCATTTCCTATTACTGCTGTCCTACGTTCTTTTTTCTGTCTCCCTCTTTTCTATCTGCTACTACTTCAGCACATTTAAGTGACCCTAAGTGGGCTTAAAAAGCTATACAAATATGCAACATAACTTCCTACACTGACCACACGCTAATCTTCAGATCAATGGCCCAAGGATAATATGATAACATCATATCAAGTGCATGTGCATTTTTATTTGGCTAGGAAATAGTGTGCTGAATTTAAACATAGACAAAATGGAGGGTATCATTCTAGATACTCTGTCCGCAAATGCCAACCATATTGAGAGTTCCCATCAAATGTAAGGACAGTGTTAAAAACTGGAATGTTGCTTTGAACTCTGACTTGAGTTAGATCCCTATGTCAACACTAGAAAACACTGCACTTTCACCTTGAGCGTATGTATGAGGAACCTGGTATGATAGAGGAGACTAGCATCAGTTTTGGGAATACCATTTAGAGAGGTCACAAATACAAAAGCTATAGCCTGTTCAAATGATGTTGTATGACTGATTAAAGAATAAGAAGACCATCAGAAGACTAAATGGTACACAAAGTGTTAAACACAGACGTAGGCAAAAGACAGTTGGCTCAGAGTGAGCAAGATGATTGAAGCTGAAGCATCCAAGTCACAGCAGATGCTAAGAGCTCTGTAATGAACACAAGTTTCTCACTGTGGACAAGGAGTAGAACTAGATGCAAGAAGATAAAAAGACCAGGAAGTCACTGCAATCCAAGATGCATAAGGCAGCCTAGGGGACATACTTTAGTGAAATCCAGGAAACTATCAACTTGCTACCACACATACCCACTCCAACGTGTAAACTCCATAAGGAGGCAGCAGGGTCCAAGGCATAAGACCTGAAGCACAGGAAATGAACTGCAGGAGGAGGTCAATAAAATCGAGATGATGCAAATATGTTGCCAGCTATCACTGTGGCACAGGCACCCCACAAAAACTGATACACATCCGCCTGCAAAAATGCTGCCTCAAAATCTCCAGGTAGGCACTGTAGAATTTGCTGCTGCAAGTGGAAAAGCAGGTGCTACGGACATCACAATACAGCTGCAGCTTGGAATTTTGTGTCAAATTCCTGATATGTGTGTCGGAGGATAACCTCTACATGGCATTATGCCACCACCAAGCCCCGATTCTGAGCAAAACAATGTCTCCAGCAGAATTTCAGCAAACACATGGTGGGATAGTGTAGAGACAGCAAAAGCCAGGGCACCATCTACTTGTACGGCCGAAGAACAAAATTCTTCTAAACAACACTAGATCACTGCAGGTTAAAAGAATTAAGGAACAGTGTTGGCCTGGCCAGTCGACCACTCTGGGTGCGAGATGGGCCACCTTGAAAGGGTGAGTGTGTGGCCCATTTTTTGGTCCTGTGGGCTGTGATGGGAACAGATATGCTGTTCACACAATTTGCAGCCAACTAATCTGGCAGTGTCAGAGTGTTCAATAGGCCAGTCCAATACTGCAGAGGAACAACAAGGCCACTCACTGATATCAGCAGCCTACCATGCAGTGATGCAGCAGCCACCACCAACTCCTCTTCCTGACATCACCCCTCCTCCATTCTCAGTGACTTATAATACACATTACCAAAATGCAATTATGAAATTACCTCATTTATTTTGGAAAACATTACAGGGATTTCAAGACTTATCCATACTGTGAGTGTGTGTAGAAAACCAAATTCATTTATTATAACTGTACAAAAGATATGAAGCATGCAGTACTCCATAAAGCCATTACTATTGAAAGTTCTGTAAGTGAGGTTAAATATATGTATATTCATACAATACCTATTCAACATCAACTTAACAGAAGGCTACTGGACATATTCAAAGCAAATGGACAACAGAATAAGCACATTCATAAGAAAACAACACTCTATGCCCCTCCACTCTACACCTTTCTATGCCGCTCCACTCTATGGAGCTGTCTCTATGCCACTCCACTGTACTCAATTCTACTCAACTCTACACCACTCCACTCTTTACCACCACACTCTATGATACTATATGCCACTCCACTCTATGACACTATACTCTGCGATATGTCCCTCCACTATATACCACTCAACACCATTCTACTCAACATCGCTTCACAGTACATCACTCTACTCTACAACCCTCCCCTCCACTCTATGCCACTCTACTCTTTGACACTCTACTACACCCTATACCACACCACTCTATGACACTCCACTCCATACCACTCTCTTCTACGTCACTAACTTTTAGGCATGCTGAACAGCAGCCACGCTGTTGTACAACATGGCTAAAACACATCAGCAAAGCCAATTGCTCTTGCATATGCAAGACCTATTGGCTTTGCCAATGCTTGGTTTAAGTTTATTCCCTTTAGTTGTGCCGCACAACCTGAGTGAGGCTATACATCATGGCTAGAAACAACTGGCATTGGTCCTAAAGGTGAGACCTATATGCTTTGCCAATAGTACTGGGCTAGCAATTGAAAGCTTAAGCCAAGTGCTCTGGCTCAGCTCGAGGTCCTCTTGGACCCTCAAGCCCAAAATGAGGCAAGCTTTAATGTGGCTTCTGCCTGCCACCTTTGCTCTATCATTCAATGCTACATATAGGGTGACATGACAGCTGACCTTACTGTCACTTTTAATAAATGCCTTTATATTATGCAGTTATATAATTACATGTACTAAGTAAAAACACTTCCACATGTTAAAGGAAAACACTGTTTTTCAATTTTGAGGAGTCATATTTTTATAAGTTGTTTGGAGCACAGATTTTGTCCAACATTTTCTGGGCTCAGCTCATGCTCTTAGAGCCCATTCAGACCCAGCTCTTGTTGTAATTTATTGGCTGCCCCCCTTTGTTTGCCAAAGCTTATTAAATAGGGTTGCACATTATACATGACCTTACAGCTTTTAGCTAATTAAACAAGCAACTATCTATTTATCCATTTGAAGGCAACATCCAGTTTTTTTTGCTGTTTGATGGATACTTCTGTCTTTTGTTGCTGTGAGGGTGTTTCTGGACATTCTCGTTGTTTGTTCCTGAATGGGATTAGGCCTAGTTTACCCCTGCTGTTACTTCACACGTTCCCCTAGTCCATTTGTACTTCACTGCTTAGTAAGTACGCATGCAGAGGGAGCAGCAATGGTCACAGAAAAGATAACGGCAGCAGAAGCCACAGAAAGCATTTACAAAAGGCAAACAGCCACTTTTAAAGTCTGCCAATGTCCTTACAGGGACAAAGGAATACTTTAGAATTGTCTGGCCTACTAGCCACCATTCCCAACCCAACAAGCCCAATCCACAGAGACTGATGTTGTTGGGCACCTTATTGTCAACTGCAGCTGCCCCACATGAGACAGTAGCAAAGAATTCAAAGTGCTGGCTAGCATGCCTCCAATAATGTGGCACAACAACTTGTTCTCCATAGTGCTGAATGCCTTATACATAAATTAGAGGTAAGTTATTTTTCCACTAAACGTGTATGTTTAGTTCCTAGAAAAGCCTTTAAAAGAAAAAATTAGATGATTGTTTTTTTAATCTGGTGATATACTACTTTAATTCTTTTCTACGAGAAAGTCAGTACTTTTATGTGAGACATGTGTGGGTAAACAAATAAAATCGGCCCTGTGACTCTCCTAATCATAATCTCGTGAATTTCCAATGTTTCTAGGGGAACAGCTATATAGTGCTACTGTGTCATCCTGCACCTACTTTTGGTGATGTGTTTATTCAGAGCATTGTTTACAAATTGTCTTTTTTTTTTTTTTCTTGATATAGCTACTCCTGCTGGATGACCACCAACCAGACAGGACTTGTTATGAGGAAAAAGGGAAGGGAAGGAGTTGGGGCGGGGTTTTCAAAAGCTTTGCATATTGGACTTTTCGTTGGACTTTTTGGCGATGGGGCTATTTGTTTGAGGAGAGGGGTTGGTCTGTTGTGGGTGGAAACGGTAGGTTTTTGTATTTGTTAAAAATAAAAGGGGGATAATTTATTTTAATTGATATATGCCTCAATTATTTATTGTGGTGTTTTAGTTTGCACTGCTGTCTTTTAGTGTAGCCTGTTTTTTTAATCTTCTAAAGAAAGAGTATCAAATTTATACATATCCTTGCTCTATTGTCCTCTGCCGCTGTATTGACCACTAGGGGACGATTTTCATTGCCTAGTTTGCCTACAACAACCTAGATACATAGAGACAACATCTTCTTCAGTAGGAGTTAATTACTAATTAAACAAGTTCACTTCAATCCATAGTGCATAGATGAAGCAAGGAAGTCTTCTTAATGCAGTTTTTTCCCATCTTAAGGGGGTGGTAGGTAGTAGTAGAAACAGGCTAGTGTGCTAACAGGGCAGCCAGAAGGTGCCACTCCCTCATATGTGAACTTCAACTGCATGATTATTCAAAGGGTTATCCATCACTGTCAACTAGATTGAAAGAAAATAGAGGGTTAGTGGTGGGTCATATTATATCATAACTTTCAGAAGACTGATATCAGACTGCCACAATGACAGTATTTGACACACAACAAAGAAGACCTGATATGATAATAAAAAACTGGCAATACCAACTTCTTCTGAGCAATGGTGGGAAGTTAGTATTAAAAAACTAAACTTAGGAAATTAAATCATGGAGTCAGCTGAAATGGGCTCAGAATGAAGAGCGGTTGGACAAGGTTAAGCGTTTATGCAACACACAACACAAGACATGAATGATGAGGTTGATGGGGCCGGTGAGGAATATTGCTCAGGTAATAGAAGGTCATGCAGTGAGTGGGTGTCACTTTCACCACATCCGTCCCAACAAGTGTGTGATACATTTATGGTGTAAAATGAAGTCACACCTCCATAAATTACAGAGCCTAAGGGTTAGGGGCTCAATGAATGGATGGGAAAGGGGATTTGGGGAAAGGTGTGACAAAGACAAACACTATACAAAAGAAACCACAACAATCTTCATCAGGGTGCTGAGCAGTACATGATTTTCAATTTATTGTAAAAGGAAATGATGAAGGGATAAGTATGACACAGTTCAGTTAAATGCATTGCACACATCACTTCTGCATCAGAGAGACCAAAACTAGTATATCACTGAATGTTCTGTCTTCTAAGTTTCAAAAATACAAATGACAGAGGATTGAAGTTAACCCACCCAGTTCTAAAAATTATGATTGTTAAAAGGAAAATGATACTGTATTGACAAATTGTGTGGTGCAGCTCCATTCTTCTTGGAATGTCTGTCACTGTTGGGTGCCTGGCTGATTCTGTCTGGTAGGTAAGGTGGAGTCTTGAGCTTTCACCAAGTTTTGTTCCTGCAGGAAAGGACTAGGAGAAGGCTTTTGTATTGAAAAAAACTGTAACTGTTTTATAGAGTAAAGGAGAAGGACAAAAGGAAGCAGGGTAAGCTTCATAAATCAAGTTTACAAATTTGTTGAACTCCCTCCCTCAATGTCAGCCACTATATACATCATGAATAAGCACTCACAATCACTCAATATATGTCCACTCATTGCTGCAATAATTTGTAGTTGCTTCTTCCAATCCAAGCATGGTGGTTGAACAAAATAATATCTCTTCCACTGATAGCAAGTAATAACACATTATAATTTGGCATTTCACTAGCAGCCTTTTAATTAATGATCTTCTGGGGTTGCACTGCTAAATGATGTAGAGAAAGGATAGGCAATGGCATGCGAGGGAGGCAGGCATCGTCTCCAATGTTCTGAAGGGAATGTGGGGGCTTCTTCACTTCACAAAGGTCCAACTCCAATCTGGCCATATATTATGTGACTAGAAAATATTGGGGCAGCATAAATCCAATACAAACATAATGTTAATCTAGCATTTAGGAAAGAAAGAAAGAAAGAAAGAAAGAAAGAAAGAAAGAAAGAAAGAAAGAAAGAAAGAAAGAAAGAAAGAAAGAAAGAAAGGAGTTAAATGAGAAATAATTAGACAGTTCTACAGTGGCACTGGCAAACTCAGTCCAGGAAGCAAAGTTTGTCCTCAAACTCAGGTGACTCACCCAGAAGTTGGACAGCAAGCACACTTGATTCTGACCAATGATCCTCTTCCTCCTCCTGTGTTGTTTCAGGAACAGTGTAACCAGGTGGTATAAAATGCTGGTTCATTTTGACCAGGGTCAATCTCTCCATGTTTTGAGATGAGAGACTGGCCCTTCTCACTGTAAGAACTCCACTAGCTGCACTGAACACATGTTCAGTAGACACATTGGCTACAGGACAAGCCAGCTACTTTATTGCCAGCCTGTCTACTGGAGGTAGGTGTGTGTGTCAATTGCCTCTCTGCAGTGCATATTTCTACTGAGGTAAGGTTGGTGCAGGTCTCTGCTGGGACCTTACAAATATGGGAGATGGCGGTGCTGCCTGTGCTACATCCCTCAGGGCAGTTTGGATAGTAATGTCGGACTCCTCTGTGCCAGCTTCCACAAAGACTGGCTCATCATCATCATCTTCCTCATCATCATAATACCCTTCCATGATTCTAAGGCTTTCTGGAACTTTTCTTTTCCCTTGACTCTCTTGGTGTCTTCTGGACTCTGGCGAGGTCTAGTCCTTGTCCATATCATTGTCATCAAAGTGGTGCTTAGAGAAGATGATGGAGTAGTAACTTTCCTTTTTCTTGCTGGAGATCTGGGAGCCATTGATTCTAAAACAGGAGATTCTTGCTTGGCATGATGGTTGACCTCCTGTTCTGTCCAACTTCAAGAAGATCTGTCGTTGATAAATTCGGCTGCTGTCCACTTTGCTCTGTTTCCTAAAATGTTTGGGTATTACTTTGCGAGAGGGACAAATCCAATTCAACATCACAGCTCATTGGCCACGCCATGGTTGTAGTGGCTGCCTCTCTGACAGACATGGTCTTGGGCTTAGGTTGGGATGGTGCTGTGGATACGGTAGTGCTGCTCCCAGGTTCCTCCCAGGAGGCCGGTGTAGCAGGCACACGTCTCCCATAAAAGGTTGTATTTGGCATGCCACTGGTGGAAAGCTGCTTCTTCTCACTGACCACTTTCTTGGGGGCAACTTTCTTTGAGACCATCTTAAGCTCTAAGTTGCGACTGGCACTAAAATGCACAAGCGGACAGGTTTGGAGGACCGAAGTAACTGTGAGGCTTTCTCTTTTGCAGTACTGAGGGTGATGTGAGGTGTCTTCTCTTGTGCACCTGAAAGCAACCAAGCAGGAAAAACATGTAGTTAGTAAAATATGGCATTGTTGCAGGTTGAAATAGTATAGACAAATGCAATCTTAGTGCGATTGGTTTCTTGTGTAATAAATAGATCTGGGCAGAGTTCGCAGAGTTCTGCTATGCAGAACTCTGCAAATTGTCCAAAAAACCTCTGCTACGCTACACTGAGTTCCGCAAGTGGCAGAGTGCATTAGGTCACGCCATTTGCACTGTTTTTTTAGCGCCGGGTAGTTGTCGTGCGCGAATCGCACCACAGGCAGCGCAAAGTGGCACTGCTTCTTTTCTGACACTCCAGTAGATTTTCTACTTGAGTGACACCTCCCTCAACACAAACAGAAAGTTTCTCAATGTGAGCAGTAGAGACCACCCACATTGAGAAATCTTGCTGGGAGGTGTTCTGAGTAAGATTTTCCTCACTTGCGCTCGCCAACTTTATGTTGGTGATCGTGAATGAGGAAAAAACTCAGCTACACTGAGTTTTTTGGAACTCTGTGTTCTGAGCAGAGCCCAGAATAGGAAAGACTCAGCAAACTCCGTGGAGTTTGCCTCCTACCCCTAGTAATCAATACCAATTTAATCAAACATTGTAAATTCAAATCACACCATACAATTTCATTTCAAATCAGGGAGCACAACTTACAGATTTAGCTCTTTGCCTTATCTACATCTGTTTTAAAGGAGACACCTGGGGTAGTTAGAGAGAGTTGCATGGGTAAAGGGAATAATCCTTAAAAAAACATGATGGCAAGGTGGTCCTGGGTAATGGAATAATCATTAAAAAATGAAATATGTTGCTTAATTGTCTGCAGTGCTCCACAGCCAGGGTGTCCAGGAGGAAATGGAATTATTACACATCTAAAGAAACCAAAAGCTGTATTCAGGCTGTGTGCCTTTGGTGGATGGATGGATAGAGGAATGGATGTGGATGAATGGATCAAAGAAAGCAAAATGTAGAATTAAATAAAATTAAAATTAAAAAATATAAGCAGCATTAAAAAATGTTAAAAACACTAAAAAAAATACCAAAAGAAAAACTAAAAGAAAAAGAAAACTGAAAAACAAGAAATTAAAAAATTAAAAATTAAACTAAAAATAAATCCTATGACAAAGACACACTGCTGTATGCTCAAAATGGCTGCAAGCCACATGGTAAAACAACAACAAGGAGCGAGGAGGCATGGCAAACAAAGAACACATGGAAGTTTATGGCAAAGTGACAGTGGCTGGATGGACAAAAGTGCCACCAGCCACATGGTCAAACAAAACAAGAAGGAGACATGGGAAACAAAGAAACAAAACATGTAAGCCTATGGCAATGGGACACTGGTTGCATGCACAAAATCGCTGCCAGCTACATGGTCAAACGAAAACAACAAGGAGCAAAAAGGCACGGGGAAGAAAGAAGGAACACATGCAAGACTATGGCAAAGGAGCACTGGATGCATGCACAGAATGGCTGCCGCCACATGGTCAAACAAAAATGAGGAACAAAGAAGCATCAGGAATAAAGAAAGAACACATGCAAGCTTATGGCAAAGGAAGATGTGATGCATGCACAAAATGTCTTCCAGCCATGTGATCAAACAAATACAACAAGGAGTGAGGAGGCATGGGGAACAAAGAAAGAACACATGCAAGCCTATGGCAAGGACACACTGGCTGGGTGTAGAAAATGGCCACCAGCCACATGGTCAAACAACAACTGCTAACATGAAGGCATGGAGAACAAAGAACACTTTCAAGTCTATGGACATAGACTACACAAAAGTCTCCTGGCCACACGGCATGGAGAACAAAGACAAATGGTGGATGATGGCACACACACACAAACACACCCACACCAACACTGGACATAAAGAGGCATGGAGGTGACACTGAAGAAAACACTAACATTAATTTAGCAATGCAAAACACACAAATTAACTGAGCTATAAAAATTTCACAACAGCAGTACAAACATCCTCCTATGCCATCAAATATTACCACACAACATATACACTTTTTGCAAACAAAAATGAATTGCAAAAAATAGCCAACATTTTTAATTTAATCCAATGCCATCCCTGCCCTAAATGAAGTTTTATAAAGATGTACCACTGAAATATTTATTTCATGCAGTGATGATTACTAGTACTAGGCCTAATAGCTAGATCGCCCTTTGGAAATCTAGACCACATAGTAAAATAATATTGCAAATGTTACAAACATGTAAAAAAGGACAGGTAGTGAGCTGTGCAACAATTTTCCTTTAGAAAAAAATAAAAAATAACAATGATACAAAATAAATAAGTATACTCATACTTAAACTCCAGGGTACCCACAACTATAATTTTTTTTAATCAAATCAAAGTGCAAAGCAATTTTGGTGCATGCCCAAGCAAACATCCTTTTTCAATAGTTTTGGAACACACTTGTGTGACTTCACAAAAACAAAGTCCTTAAATCGAAAGGTATAGCCAGGAGACAAAGAGACTGATCCTTTCACCTCAAAATCCAAGTAAAAAGTGACCAGGAAATGAACAATGCATGGGAGGAGCCTGCTGACCAAGAACAGGAAGTTGGATTCTCCGGGCCACTTCCTTCCACTTTAAAAAAAAAGGTTTCTCAATCCAAAAACAACTTGATGGATCCACTGGAGAAGGAAGTCCACTTAAAAACACTTTTTGTCTAGATTTAGATGTATCTAGAGTAGAAAATCTACTCCAGGTACATTTGTGCTCGTGAGCTGGCTGTTTTAGTCGCTGTCATGGCCGTAAGCTGTAAGAGTACATGCGAGGTCTCGCATGTGCGGCCAGAAACACAGCAATTAAATGCAAAGTTGTGCACGTGGTTGCTAGGGGCCCAGGAGGATTTTGGCACTCGTGAAAGAGTACCAAAACCAAACCTCTCGCACGCGAACAAACTGCGCTCCATGGCAGATTGTGGAATTCAGGAACTCTGCAATATTCTGCTTAGTGCAAAGCACCCAAACTGTGCAAACTCTGCTGGCGGATAGGATTTCTACATCCAGGCCTAATTTCCTCTGAGGCACTGGACAGATCTGGTGGTTGAAGCAAATCTGGTAGTGCTTGGAGTGGCCCTTTTGAGGACAGGAGAAAAGCTATAGGTGATGAGTCCCCATTGCTTATGTAAGCAGAGCATTGTCAGACACCAAAACGAGATATGCTCAGTTTGAGTGTGAGGTGCTGACAATCAGATAGGCCTGCCATCATTTTCATCTCTGCCTCTGTGGGCAGCAGTTCTGAATCACAACAGACCACAAGTCACTAGTCTTGCAGTTTGTAGGGACATTCAACACTCTCCTCTCCTCAGTGAGTGGTGAGCTGTGCAGCTAGAGCCATACTCATTTGATGTGGGGTGAACAACCCGGCTGACGACTTGTGACAACCACAAGTACACCCTGGCCCTGGTGAGGCAAAGGAGGATGAAAGGTCCAAAGAGTAGGTGAAGATGGTTGTGCACTACACATGTTCCCAGGTGTTGTCAATTTAGGAGGCCAAGGATGCGACAATGTCTGTCAAAGGCTAAGGAGGTACTTCTCAGGAAGCAATGGCCCAACTTCCTGGACAGAGCCAGGTAATTAGAGTCTACTTAACAGATGCTAATGGGCAAACTGTGGAGGGTCTGAAATGAGCTGAGCATCAGCAGTGAGGGCCTGAGTGCTCAAGGGGAGGCAGATCTTGATATCTCAGAGTCTCTGGGCCCGGGTTGTCGACCTGGCTCACCATAGCCACCAAGATGCTCGAAAGATGAGGTTGAGACTGAGGAACAAAGTTTTGTTCCCTAGCATGGACACAACAGTAGACAAGAAGGTTTGAGGTTGCCAATCCTGCGTGATCACCAGCAGGGAACCCCCATCAGCCCCAGTGATCATGGAGGAACCACGCTTGAAACCGTAGTCCTGGACCACCATGGACTTTGGGAGTTTCCCAGATGGCTGGCTCATGGCATTGATGAAGGACAACCATACAAAATACACCAAAGTGGCACTGGTGGAATCTCCACATTCTCAAAGGTGAATCTCATTCTGAAGAAGGAGTTCACCAGGCTACGACTACCGGAGGAGAGGAAGAACAACTATGGGCCCCTGTTCCAAAAGACAAGAGTTCCAAGACTACCTAGTGTCACTCAACATCAGAAACCAGAAAGTCACCTTGCAATGGCCACAAGACAATAGGTAGGCGGATCGCTTTATGTGGATGCTGAACAGTGCCCTTCGCATAGGAGTTGAGCAGGGTTAGGATGCTGAATTGTGCGTCCACAACTTTTTTCTGGGCATATAGATAGATCTGTGTCTGTAAAGGACGACTAAAGATATCATCCCTGCAGGGCCTAACTGGAACCCTGCTACTCTAGATATACAAGCGATGAAAGAAAAGAAAAAGCACTCAATCAACCAGGAGGGCCAACTTGGGAGAATGGTGGCCTCTTATCTGTCAGTGCGTGATCAAGTGATCATGCTAGATCCACACACAAGATGGTTCTGCACAACATTTGAGAAAGTGGTATGGAACATTGTGAATGTTTAAGGAACCATGATCACCGTCTAGTGTGGTCACTTCATGGTAGCTAGGAATGTCTCCTGGAGAGTAGCTGCCCCGGCTAAGGGGCATAACAATAGGCCAGAGAGGTTGGACAAAATGCCATGGGAAGGGGTTGCGACACCCACCCCCACAAAGGGAGGCCCAACGACAGTTAGAGAATTCTGGTGCCATTACAGGGGTTAATGGACCTGTGAGTGCAACAGGCCCTCCACACCTGAAAAACGGTGCCAGGACAGTCAATGTGGCCATGCCCACAATTGGGTAGGGAGAAGATGGAATTTGGAGCCAGAAGTATGCACTGCATTCCAAATCTGCACCAAGTCAGATACTGAGAGGTTATGTATGAAGGTCTAAAATAAAGAAGAGTTAAGTTTTTCATAATAAAAGTTGGAAAGGATCTAGGGTGCCCCCTGGCCCCTACTATACTTTGTATGGCTTTCTCACCCCAAGGGACAGGTGTAGCCAGATGGAATAAAGAAAAGGCAGAGTGGTCACTCAAGGCCATTCCGCAGAGATCAATTCAGTAACTTGGTATGAAAGTGTCTATCGCAGAAGCTGCTGTGGCCTACCTGAGTTTCTGCACTGGGCAGACCTCACAGTCTGTACAACCAATTACCTAATGTAAGGAATGCCTCTTTTTGTATGTTCACCCCCACATTTTTGGACTGTTGCTGCTGGTTTTTCGACTCTGAGAGTGCACTGAGACCTGCTCACCAGACCTCAGTGCCAGTGTTCTGACCTCTACAAATTGCATGTCGAATTGGATACATCCAATTGGCAAGGACTCACTTACTTCTAAGTCCGTAGTATATGGTACCCAGGGCACCTAAGGCAGTATCCACTGAAGACTGCAGCACTGTTTATGCCACCCTATGTATGACAAGGTATAAAATGGCCCCCAGCCTGCCATTGCAGTGTTTTCACTGCCAATTTGACTTTGCCCTTTACTCCAATGGCAAAGCCACTCTATCACTTAACACTATGGCCCTCATTATGAACCTGGCGATCTTAAGACCACCAGGGTCAAGGTGGCGGTCGGACCACCTCCAATGCAGCTGTCTGACCGCCACATTACAACCGCTGCAGTAGTTCCATGGTCATACCGCCAGCACCACCACTTTTCATCTGCACTATGGTGTGGACGTGTTGGTGGGCCTAATCTGCCAGGGCAGCGCTGCCGTAGGGGTTACGACTCCCTTCTCTGCCAGCAGTTTCATGGTGGAAGCACAGGGCAGTGCAGGCCCCCCCCACCCCCGGCTAGCCCCGTTGCAAAGTTCACTGTCTGCCTTGCAGACAGTAAACTTTGTGAAGGGTGCTGGTGCTCTAGCATGAGCCGGCAACAATGCTGTAGGCCATTTTCCGCTGGACCAGTGGGCTGCATCTCTGTTTCCGCCGGCGGACCCAGCGGGAAACTCGTAATGGGGCTGACGGAGAGGCCACCTTACTGGCTGCAATCTATCCATCAGGACTTCGGCAGATGGTCTTTTCTGTCCGCCAAAGTCATAATTGGGCCCAATATGTAAGTCTCCTCTAAGGAAGGCTTCTAGAGCCCTATGGCAGGGAGTTGTATTTTGTTAAGTAATACAAATGTTTTGATATATCCACACAGCAACACTTCCAAATTGTTGTTTTGCTGTTGATAAAATTAATAGCCCCATTAGATAACACAGAGTACCCGGTTACAATTCCAACCCAGCTGACTCCTGAATGCAAATACAAAACTAGGGGCCATATGTACGAACACTTTTTCCCATAGACACAGAATGGGTAAAAACCTTTGCTACATCTCGCCCTAGGTAATGTAAGGTATCAAATTACTTATTACATTAAACCCAACCTGATGGCCAGGTCGAATTTAATGCCACTATTAAAGGTAATTAACTTTTAGAAAAGTTGCCACTCTGTGCTACAGCTAGCCCAGTGGCCTAACAAAGGCCCTGGTACCCAGATAGGTTTCTGAAAATCCGGGGAGAAACGTGAATGGTTCCCGAGCACAGGAACAAAGGTGAAGCGAGCATTGTGAGGGAATTAGCACCAACACCCCTGAAAAAGTGAAGACGAAGTGGCAGACAAAGTGAAGACAGGGTCGAGGAGGGAAAACTTGCCCCCATATTTGTTTTACCATAAGCGTGTAACTGTTGGGTAGTTACACCTCTAGGGTAGGTGACCAACCTCATAAAGACTGAGGAAGGGTCGTGCCATATTGAAAGGGAAAAGAATGTGGCATTCTTGGATAGCCAGATGCCACATCACAGTAACTTCGTCACTAGGTAGGTAGGAGGGGACCCAGTAGCCTTTGGCTAGTGACTGTATAGTCCCCTTTGGGCACTTTCATCGGATATATATGTCAGCCTGGACTCTCTGACCCTCAGATCATATTGAAATTGGAGATAGGACCGACGAAGGACTGCCGAGCAGCCCTTGAACCCACACAAAGAGATGCTGCACTTGTAAGAACTGCACCTACTGTACTTTGGGCTAGCAAAGTTTGGACTGTGCCTACAGCTCCTGGCTCATGGGAAAAAAGTCGATTTCCCATGACTCAACCACAGCAATGACTCTAAGGATCAGTTGGCCGATCTCCTGCAACCAGCTCCTGGGATACAAGAGCTGAAGTTGCCCAAAATAGGCAAGTTGGTAGCCACTGCAGAAGTTTTACTGCTACCATTCACAAGAGGACAAATTTGAGATAGGCAAACATTGCACTTGAGTATGCCTGATGTGGGAGTGCTATCCAAGTCAGTATTTGTCGCACCCCATGGACATTAGGCCCCACCTAAGTATTTCACCCCAACTGCAGTGCAGACTGACCAGTAGCCCACTATCAGCTGGCCTGCTACTACAACGTAGATGACTTTGAGGGACCCTAATCTCTGTCATCAAGTTCACCCCACTTCACCCATGGGCACAGGAGCACCCACAAAGACACCCTCTTTGACTACACCACAACCAGAGTATCCTTTGAGCATCCTTTGCCTGCATTCCTCAGCGTCAGGACCACTCCATTGTCGTCTTTGACGGTTGTTCTATAAAGTTTGTATTTTGCTTCAAAAACACTCTGGTGGACAGGTAATTGTCCAAAGTGTCCACACTGGTCCCCTAGATCACTGTCCTGCCAGAACTGGTCACCCAAGCTGGACTGGAGTAGCCAAACTAATGGCTTCAAACTTTTCTAAAGTTACCAAAGCTTTTTTTTTGTCAATGTTTGTTTGCAGTTACATCTAAAAGCAGTGGTTGCTGCCACTCAATGGCAGTGGTGGGGTTGGGGGGAGAGGGGTTGGGATGGAGTGTGGGAAATGTGGTGAAAATGTTTTTTAAAGAAGCTTACATGTGGGGGGGACACATTCGTCTCCCCTTCCTGTTCCCAGGCTCCCAGTCAATCACGATGCTGCTGTCACCAGCAACAGCAGCGTCGTGATTGATCTGAGCGGACTGCTTCACCGCTCAGACTAGGAATGGGAGTCTGGGCATGTTCTCCACTCAGCTGTGCTATACAGCCTTATAGAGAACATGCAAAGTACACACGTCTTTTTGGTCGGCTCAACACAGCCGGCCAAACAGACATGTGCCTTAATGCTCCCAGCTTACCCAGGTTAGAGCTTAAGGTTAAGTAAAGCTTGCCTGACTGGGTTCTAGAAGGCATTTGAAAGTGTTCTCCACGATACGATTCCACAGCCATATCATATAGTATCCGTAAATCCCCACACCTGCATTCGCCTCATCTTAAAGACAAATGCTTAATGTCCCTTCAGGCTGTACAAGGATTTCAGTCACATTGTGACAGGTAACACGTTTTAGGACTTTGGACGAAGCACAGAGAATCTCAACCCTCCTGTAGTTGAACATTTAAACAATGCCTAGATAAAATGCCATTGCCTGATGATCTTAAGCTCCTTTATGCCCGCTCTAGAATGACTTGTGTCTGAGATAATTAGGATCGTCACTGAAGAGGCACTGAGAAATCAGGCTTTTACATTTGTAATTCTGGGCATGACATTAAGCCAATGAAGGCTAGGTCGTTCTTCGGAAATGT
The DNA here is from genome assembly GCF_031143425.1 of Pleurodeles waltl. NCBI lineage: Eukaryota > Metazoa > Chordata > Amphibia > Caudata > Salamandridae > Pleurodeles > Pleurodeles waltl. Next base: position 886,524,605 of record NC_090446.1, read on the forward strand.
CACCATCATTCATTGAGCCCGCGACCCCAATTCTGTTCTTCTGTAGGATTTTGATCCATTTCTAGTATATTATTTTTGGGTTTCCTCTGTGACTGCTATTCATATATTTCAGCCTGGATTTATTAACTGAAGTTTTATTAAGGTAGAAAGGAATCAGAGGAGTACTGTTCTCCTGTGTGCTGAGTCCCTGAAGTATAAAAAATGCACTTCTTAGCGGCATCTTTTTTCTCAAGATTGAAAGTGTGCACAGCTCACCCTAAACACCCATTGAGTTGGCCAGGATGACTCATTATGGTTGTCTGGTGTTGTATGAGGCTGATGTCGCAAAACTTTTCTGGCTGTCAAGCAAGCATAAAGCTAAGTAAACAGTAAAGTAGATTTTGTAAATTACAAAAGGAACATTGATCTCTGATCTGACCTTGGTGATATTAAAGCCAGTCACCTTAATAGAGATTGACACAGTTTAATTGTTTTGATATTTTTTCTAGTCATTAAGATGGGTTCAGGGAGCCCTGGCCCTTGACCACCATGTAAGAACGAATATTTTACTGGGGGATGTTTCTTAATTATCAAAGATGGGCGCCTGCTCGATCCAGGTATCCTTGCTTGCCCTGTCGTTTATCTGAGGCAACACACATATCTGAACGCTCTGACATTAGTTTTGCATTTTATTCACCCAAGCGTAGCGAACCAGCTCTTGTTGTGTCCTCTGGTGGAGTGTGGGCTTCCTGAACTGCCACTGACCCCTGACCCGAGGTCAGGCAACAGTCGAAAAAGTGAAGAAATGGAGTGTCAGAGAAAAGGAATTGAAAATAACTCAATTGTTGATCAGACTGTCCACGTCCCCATACCATGTGCATTGTGTGTGGAAACGTAACCCCTCAGCTGTATTGATCAGAAATCCCATGGGGAGAGTCTCATCCTTCCAGGAGGAACCTGCATTTCTGTTAACAGCAAATGAATTGTTATTCTCTCTTAACGCTGTCTCACCTCATTAGAGGCACAGAAAAAAGCTCATGATGCTTGTAACACAATGGAGTGTTACTAAGGCAGTTCTTAGTGATCTGTGACACTGGGAGGGGAAGGCAGAGGTGGAAGGGAGAGAGGGGCTTGAGAGAAAAGGACAGAGTAAGTGAGAAGTGTAATATCAGGGACCAAATTTAAGAAAAATGGCACTGCGTCATATGCAGCGCAACTTTCCTTGCACCCCTTAGCGCCCCCCTAACGCCACCATGTGTGCGCCGTATTTAACATATGGCTCACCATAGCGGTAGTTAGGGAACTAGTGTCAAATTTTTGATGATCATTTGGCACTTTGCAGGATTAGCGTAACAAATGTTGATGCTAAACCTGCACAGCACCTAGAGGCCCATTGAAAACAATGGGAGTCTAATTTTAACACCTGCTCTGTGCAGGCATTCAAAATGGCTAAACAAATGGCGCAAAGAAATCTTTTAGATTTATTTGCACCATTTTTTCACCCCCCCAATGGGGGAACGCCCCCCCTTGCTTACATTATGCCTGTCACAGGCATAATGTAGCTCACAGGGTTACAAAGTGGTGCAGTGCATGCAGTGCACCACTTTGTAAATATGGTGCAGCATATTTGGCCATCTAACGCCACATTAGCATAACAAAAAGTATGCTAATGTGTTGTTAGATGGCACTAGGCCCTCTTAAATCGGTCCCAGGTGAAATAAGAAAGACTGAAAATAGAAAAAGATGAGAGAAAAGACAAAGAAAGAGAGGTGGAGAGGATGAGAGAAAACATCCTTTAAAAAAACAGAGAAATGTTGTAAGAACAGAGGTATAGGTGGGAGAAGAAAGAGTATGAAAAGAGAGAAAGAGAGAAAAAATTAAAGACACAACGATAGGTGAGGAACAGAGACAGAGAAGACAAGGAACAAGGAAGAGTTAGAACAGTGTGATGAAGGGATGCAGAGTGAGAGATGAAGCATGGGAGACACAAGAGAATTAGATACAAATATTTGAAGAGCTATATATATGTGTGTGTGTGTGTGTATACACACACACAAACACACACACACACATGAGTGCACATTACAGAAGCGGTACTTGCATCTCTGTAATTAAGGTAGAGAGAGCACATGTCCATTTTTGATAGGTGTATAATTAAATTTACCCCCAGTACCTTATCTGCACCAAACTTTGCAAAAAATAATCAGGTGACAAAATTCTATGCCTACTTGGATGTAAACTGGCTAAGGAGTAGTGTAAGGAAATGTTGAAGGGGGGGCCTAAAAGTGGACATACTAAAGGCCAGATTTGTGTGAGTGCTGCAATGCAGCACTGCATCAAATAAACTTGCACTTTGGTGTGCCGCTTCCATGCGACATCGATGATTCATACCTATGGAAGACACATCATGTCTTAAGGCCCTAAGCTGCATCAAAATTTTTGATGCATCCAAAACAAAATGATGCAACATGGCATAAGGCAACTGGCCCTTACGTGATGCAAAGTTGATTTGTATCTTGTAAAGCACTTGGAAGTGCTGCAAATCAGCATTGCAAAATGTGGGAGTGCATTGCGTCCTGTGATGCGTGAAAAAAAAAATATTAAAAAACTAAGCAGCAACCCATAACTAATGCAGAAAATGGAGGCAACAGCATCTACTAGTCAGGAGTGCAACAATCCCAACCCGAGCCCCTGCACAGCCAGGTACACCTTTTATTTGTCACCTCCAAATTGCCATTAGGGAAGAAAGCCATTTGGCAGTACATAGTGGATAAGATCACCAGTGTTGGCCAACCTAAAAGGACAGTCTCTGTGCTGAAAAAGGGTGTAATGATTATAAGTGCAGGACCAAGGAGCAACTAGCAAAAAACCTGAGCAAAAACATGTGAACTGGAGAAGGACCTGAGGACCAGGGTGACTTGGTCGCCTTGGAGGAACAGATGGCATCAGTAATCCCAATAGAGTTGATGGCAGGAGTGGAAGGACAGAACAGTGCTGGGGTTGAGAAGCATGAAAAGCAAGAGGGTAAGACAATAAAATATGGTTAAAACTGTCATGCAGTGAAGTGCAGCAACACACTTTGCTGCGCTACACTGTATGCAAGAGAATGGGCAGGAATGTCTAACATGTAAACTCATACATGACAGAAATGTAAGTTTCTTACCCAGTGACATTTTGTTCAGCCCAGTCCAGCTCTGCCAAGTATCTCAGGTCCATGCGTTATGGACTGCCCCAATCCAGGTTGTCCTTTGAATACTGTTAATTGTGGGTTAATGTTTAACATGAGTGACCAGGACTACAAGTCCCACAATACAAAGAAAAAAACCTGGACTTGGGCAGCACATCAAGCATGGATATGAGAAACCTGCTCAACCCTACTGTGACAATATAGACCCCCTTGCACCATGAGGCAATAATGTTTGTCTTGGGGCTGCACAGCCAAAGGTGGAGTCTGAACTAAAGGAATTAAAGAGGATCAACATTTCATCTGAGAGGGGATCCAGGACTTCAGTATGTGTAATATCTCCAACTAGTATCATGTGAAGAGCCATGTATTTGGTCACTAATATGAAACCATGTTGCGCACAGCTATCCTGATTTTTCTGGGTCAGATCTCACAGGTGTTATCTGCCATGTTAGAGACAACACCACCTCCTGTCTTTTACAAGTGATTATTTGGAGTTGAGGTGAATGAAAGTGATGCACACCAGATGTCCATGAGTATTTGTCAGAAGCATAGATGGTGTGTGAGCTTGGTGCATCCCTGGTAATGTAGTGCGACGTAGGTGTGTCTGAGCACATTGAACTGACAGTGTGACTGAATGAGGATCCATTGGATCTCAAGGAGGAGAGGGGTGATGTTGCTGCTGCAAGGTAGCCTGAGTGACATTCATGCACTGCTTCTTTTTGATAGTGTTGCACTTGTGTAGTACCTGTGAAGACATGGCAAACAAGAGGGCTTTAGTGCACTGTTCTTGACATGTGATGTGGGTCTGGCAGGTGTTGCAGCTGTCAGGAGGGAGATTTGAGCACTTAAGTATGACTGTGCTATTTATGTTAAGACAGAAGGCTGTTAAACAGAGAATTGTGCAGTGACAGGAGGAATCAGGTGTCCATGATAATGGGCAGGTTTTGGGGATGGTTGGAGGGTGAGGTGCATTGTCCTAGTCATGTGGGCAAACAGGGTAGGTCAATTTGACAGATTATCGTCACTAGTCTATTGTCAGGTTCAGCATGGGCAACAGTTTTGATGTGCAGGTAGGCATGTTGGACAAATGCATATTGTAACTAATGTAGGTTGTGTTGGTGTCTTCAGAGAGTCAATGTATCATCTGGGTGTCATCAATGTCTGAGAGTAAGTTCTGGCCCTGGGCCCAAATGATGATTGACAGAGTAATCATGTACAGGTACACCTGATCAAGGCTGAGTGAGCTGATCTGTGATACTCCACAGAGGGTCAACTTGGGTAATTACAAAATGTGATGAATTTTAATGTTCACATTTTTACAAATGTGATGGTGCCTATTCCCTTTAGAGATAGCTCACAGTGCCTATTGGTCTGGACTATGTAGATGACTGTGTGTGCTGGGAAATCACAGGAGTAACACCAATACATAAACCATAATAATTACATGCCCTAGCCCAGTCCTGCAGTGTAGCAAGGCTGCTTGCTGTGTAGAGCTGTGTGAAATTGGGTCAAGTATGAGCCTTTTGCCACATGAATGCACAAAGTCCATGCATACAGCATTGTAAGGCACACTGGTGTGCTGTACTGTGTGAAGGACAGATTGATGGATCAAAAACAATAGATGACCAAACTAATATCACTGTCAGGAGCTGTGGGCTAAGTAAAGGCTACAGGGAATGCATACACCCTGTTGACATGGTGCAATGTTCTCAGTAGGAGTGTCAATAAGTGAACTTTCCATCAGTATAGCCATGATATTAAAATAAGTCCAGCAACTTGCTAAATGGTGTAGTTACATGCACTTACTCTTTCAGCCAGGACAGTACAGCAAGCTGCATAACTGCCTTGCAGTGTGTGCTCAGGGACCCTTTGTAACAAATTAGTTGTGTGAACAATGTAAAGATATTGCCATTTGCATAGCAAAAATAGTGCATGTCGCCCTCATTTACTCTTAGTACCACATACCCAGCAACTCTATGTGCAACGTAAAGTGAATGATAATAAATGATAATAAATATTTGTCTGCAAAATAACTATTGCCAACATCTATCATAAACCTTCATTAAAAATTGAGAATTGAATTGCAGATGGAAAAACAATTCCTCCTGTCCAGCAGCCTGTCATGGATGACTAACCTGTTGTTAATGGCATCTTGCCCCCATGGATGATGACACCTTCCAGCAACTCCTTGACTCCTTAGAATCTCCTTCTCCAGGCATGGCATGATATAACAGCATTGCAGGGTCTCCAGTGAATCTGCCACCCACAGAACATGCCCCATCTGCCAGTCTAGGCCAGATGTGGACTTTAAGGACCCCCATCTTGTCTTGCATTAGAGAGTGCTAGGAGTTCCAGTCAATGGTTGACAAGGTGTGGGAGGGGATGGAGACCATAGCAGGCACCCTAGAAGGAGTCCATAGGTGCCTCAGTCCAAATAATGATCCATCCGAGGCAATTTAAAGCACCTATACTTACCTCCATAGTATGGGTGTGGCCCTAGCTGACATTGCTGGTGTCATGAGGCAGAGGCAAGAAGAACACGTCTCAATATCTGACACCATTGAGGTTGCCACCAAGCAAGGTATTATCATTAGCATCATGGCATCTATGGAGCACAAGTTGAACTGCTACATCGCAACACTGGGTGCCCGTCATAGAGATATTGTAGCATTGCTGAGAAACCATCAAACCCTTGTCAGTGCTGATCTGTCTTCCTTGCTGCCACAGAAAAATGCTGGCAGGGACAGGGGAGCCACATCTTCTGTCCCTGAAGTGTGTGTTCCTTAAATGCCTCACACACAACACCAACTGCAGGGGAGGCACAACACTCACCAGAGGAGGAAGTTGTGAACTTCTCTAATTTCCATTTGAAAATTTGCAGGTAAAATTTGTCTGTGTCCTGGACAGTTCTCCAGTGGTTCTGTGTCTATCATCATGTCACCTTCATTGGTACCCTGTACAGCCCTGTTTGGTTTGTGCACCTCTTAATATTATTCACTTGTGGACTGTTGAAATGACCTACTTTACTTGTATCTCCTCAATTAAATCAACATCACCTCTACATGTCGCATGGCATGTCTCCCAAATGGACTCTTTCTGGACATCCTTTGTTCACTTTCAATTTAGCTGTTCTGGCCCCAAACAATAAACAACTGTTCATGCTGACCAACCCACACTTGTAAATAAATTAAATCCTACAAACATAAGTGTTGTATGTCTGTTGCAAAAAGGACTACTTGTACCATGGTGAATGAGCATAAACCAAGCCCACTTTCCATCATCTCAAGGAGATTGAGCTAAAGTCACTATCACCTGCTCTTGTTGTCTTTGGCCAAACATTATGTACATCTACTGCAATGGCATTATGTGGAATGTCTTGTCTACCAACTGAACATCATGGTGTGAAAATATGCTTCAATTATATGACTTGCACACTGTGGAAAGGCCTTACTAAACACAAAAAATCCTCCCTGCTCACAATTGGGCCCAAGAGACATGTGAGACATAAACACTGTTTTACTCATTCACATAGCTCTAGCTCAGTGAACATGACAATGTTATCAAGCACTTATGATAGCCTCAAGGCTTACACTGAAGAGATCCTAAAGTACTTAAAACACTTAAATTATGCTTGCACTTATAATATGCAGATATTCAATCCCAGACTCCTGAATTTGCATCATACCTTTGCTGCACAAGGATGGACAAGGTCAGTCCTACACCTTGGATGTCAGTATGCAGGAAATACATATTTTGAGGTCCGGTGTGAACTGATAAATGGTGTTGAAAGGTAAAATGGGATTTGTAGGGTAGATGTATTATCCTGTGCCCCCGAGAGGCTTTACATACATTGAGTGTGACTATAATCACACATGACATCAATTGTACAATATGCACACATATTGCTGATTAGGTGCTAGAGCGCAGGCCCGGGAACAAAGCAACACCCCCAAGAGTAAATTGCACGCTTATGGTTTTCAAATTTAGCAAGTAGTTGCACAAAGTTGCAGACATGTAGTGCTGCACTTTGCAAGTACTCAATGCCAAGGATAATGGTGGTTCTCCAGGCAGGTGTGGGCCACAATCATGATTAGTAACCAGCTAACAACAATGACCTACTTACACAATGTTGCAAGGATGTGTGCATTAGTAGCATGCACCAGTGTGTGTCCCTGCACAGCCAGGAATCTATAATCTGAAGTGACAACATCATCTGAAGTATAAGTTCTGTATATCTTTACCACACATTGCTACAGTAGATGACTATCTGTGTTGAGCTGCGTGCCAAATCACACTAAAATGACCACTTACAGTGTTTTATGCTAGCAAATCAAAGCTATCAAATTAAGATTAAGTAGAGAACGTAGAAAAATTTATTTAATAAAAATATCTAATCTACCTTCATCTATCTTGCCTAAACTAAGTAACCTTAACACTGACTTACACTATTATATTATACTAACTAACCTTTCCTAGTATATCCTACTTAGGGGGTCATTCCGACCCTGGCGGTCGGTGTTAAAGCGGCGGCCAACCCGCCAACAGGCTGGCGGTCCAAAAAATGGAATTCTGACCCTGGCGGGAACCGCCAACACAGGCCGCCGCTTTAACACTCCGACCGCCACGGCGGCACAAACAAGCAGCGCGGCGGTCACCGCCAACAGCCAGGCGGCAGACAATGTACCGCCCACCCTATCACGACTCACCAATCCGCCACCTTTTCCGGGGCGGGAGCCCCGCCGATAAAAACACGGCGGAAACAGACATTTCCAATGGAAAACGCTCACCTCGACACACTCCACGCGGAATCGGGACAGCATGGAACCGGAACTCCACATCCTCCCAGCCATTGCCTTCCTGCTCTTCTTCCAGGATCACGAACGTCGCCGCAGACGACAACGGTGAGTACTGCACCTACGACACAGGGGAGGGGGGAGGAGGAAAGGTTACGGGCACACACATACGCCACACACCCACCCCCACCCTCACCCCCACCGAAATACCTACACACCAATGCAGATTAAAAAGTCAGAGTGACACCCCCAAACCCCCAAAACAAAAATGCAAAGACAAAAGGCAATGATTGTAAAAATAGAACTATATTATAGCAATAATTAAGTATAGCGAACTTAGCAATATATAAAGAATTATTACACATCTAGAACTATATATATACAAGCAGCAAAAGTCCGCCACAGTTTTGCAAAGTTCAAATGTCCGTGGGCCAATGTGCAGCAACACATGGGCAAAGCCCACACACGAGATCAAGTCCGTTGGAGAGAACACTGCTGGGGCATCACAAAAATAAAATACTGGCACCTCAGGGGGAAGGGAAGGGGGGGCACCTCAGCCACATGAGTCCACGACGCCAGATCCACGAAGGGCCTCCATGCCCCCTGTGCCATCCTGGGGAGTGCAAAGCCACGGTCTCTCAAGTCTCTACAGTGGGTGGATTGCCCACTGTGCAATCCTGGGGGGTGCAAAGCCACAGTCCATCAGGTGGATTACAGAGTCCACTGGTCATGGAGGAGGCATGGTGGGCAGAGTGCCTCGTGAAGCCTTGCCCGACACAGAACCGGGCCTGCCAATGGACCAGCGGTGCTTGACAGGAGGGCCCAGCAGAGCGGTGCTTACCAGGAGGGCCCAGCGGAGCGGTGCTTGACAGGAGGGCCCAGCGGAGCAGTGCTTGACAGGAGGGCCCAGCGGAGCGGTGCTTGACAGGAGGGCCCAGCAGAGCGGTGCTTGAGATGAGGGCCCAGCGGAGCGGTGCTTGACAGGAGGGCCCTGTTCAGCGGTGCCTGTCTTGGCGGGGCCCTGTTCAGCGGTGCTTCTCACGGCGGGGCCCTGTTCAGCGGTGCTTCTCACGGCGGGGCCCTGTTCAGCGGTGCTTCTCACGGCGGTGCTCCTCACGGCGGGGCCCTGTTCAGCGGTGCTTCTCACGGCAGGGCCCTGTTCAGCGGTGCTTCTCGCGGCGGGCCCTGTTCAGCGGTGCTCCTCACGGCGGGCCCTGTTCAGCGGTGCTTCTCACGGCGGGGCCCTGTTCAGCGGTGCTTCTCACGGCGGGGCCCTGTTCAGCAGTGCCTGTCTTGTGTTTCGAGTGAACCACACCTGGCCAATACTTCCCGCTCAGTCAGCATCGGACCTTTCCGTTGCGGGGCCCTCCTGTGATGGAGTCCTGGGGCCCTGGGTCTCCTCCGATACCCCCGGAATGGGGCTGGTGGGGCCCTCATGGCCAGGTCGGCTGCTCCCTGCCTTTTGCGCTTTGCTGCCCTGCCCTCCTTGGCAGACTCTCCGTGGCCCTTGGCTCCCTTACCCGATGTGGCAGGTGACGGTGCAAGGCTAACCTCCTTGGGGGCAGGTGTATCAGGCCTGTCGCGCCTGCCCTTCAGTTTTTTGCTCCTCTTCCCGGGGGGGGGGGGCTGGCTGTGCCTTTGCTGCTGGCCGATGTCCCTGCCCAAGGAAAGGGCGGACTCCAAAAACCAGGCACGACGTTCTTGGGAGTTGCTGGGCTGGTGGTGGCTGAGGTTTTTTTGGAACTCTTACGAGATGGAGGGGGTGGGTCAGGTGAGGAAAAGAGGTCCACTTTAGAGAGGAATAGTTTTTTAGGAGCAATGGGAAGGGTAGCTGGAGTGGATATGGGAGTGGAGGAAGAGGATGTGGTTGTAGGAGAGTCAAGTCTGGTGTCTTTGAGTGCAGGTGCTTGGGCTGGAGGCTGACGTGAGGTGGATGGCTGTTGGTTGGGTGCCTGCCTGCGTTTGTGTGGGTTGGAAGCGGGGGTGACAGACACACTGGGAGAGGACACAGGGGACGTGTACATGGCAGTGGGGGTGGTGACTCCACGTGTGCGGACTGGTCTGGAGGGTGTGCTGGTGATGGGTGTACTGGCTGATGGTGGTGTGCATGCAGGTGTGAGTGTAGACGTCACAGGGAGGGAGGAGGGAGACGAGGAGGTGGGGGACACAGAGGAGGTAGTGGCTGTTGGCATGTCTGCATCTGTATGTTGCTTGTGTGAATGCTTGTGTGTTCTGTGGTGCTTATGTCTGGATGAGCTACCCTTGGGTGTTGAGGTGTGTGCAGGCTGGTCTGTAGGTGTGGATGGGATAGGCAGAGGAACAGGGGAGTGGGACTGGGTGGAGGGAGTTAGAAGAGGGAGGCTGGAGACAGGGACAATCGCTGCCGTCAGTGCTGAGGCCAGAGCGTTGAACGATCGCTGATGGGCAGCCTGACCCGAATGAAGGCCCTCCAGGTATGCATTGCTTTGATGCACCTCTCTCTCCACACCCTGGATGGCATTCAAAAGGGTAGACTGCCCAACAATGATGGTCCTCAGGAGGTCAATGACCTCCTCACTGAGGGCAGCAGGGGTGACTGGGGCAGGGCCTGAGGTGCCTGGGGCGAAGGAGATGCCCACCTTCCTGGGTGAGCGGGCACGGGGTAAACGCTGAGGGGCTGCTGGGAGGGCGGAGCTGGTGCGCTGGGTGGCGGCTGTACCTGTAGTATCGGTGGGCACGGATGTTGCCGCCACCGCAAGGGAGCTCCCATCCGAGGACGTGTCGGTGTCACTGACGTCTGCCGTGGTGGAGCCCCCCTCGCCCTCCGTCTCACTGGTCATGTCGGAGTCCGTTGCATGGCCCTCCGGGGCCATGTGAGATGCAGCTCCCTCTTGCGCCGATGCCACTTCTCCTCCGCCTGATGATGCTAATGCACACATTCACAAAAAAACAAGGAAAATGGGGGGGGGGTGGAGAAATAAAGACAAGTTGAGTGCATGCATTGGGGACACCGCTGGCGGAGAGGACAGACACAGAAGCCCCCTGCACTACGCTGCGCACTTGGGGTACACTACTCATTCACTGGGACATGCCCTACAAGCCTATGGGCGACAACTGCCCACACAGAATACACAGGTCCATGAATAGCGTTACTAGGCACCCTACAGAGGTGGGGGGAGGGGGCACAGGACCATACCTCACGGAGGGGCCTAACCTACAGAAATCGCCCTGACCTAGGGATACCCACAGCCCTCCTCCCCCACCCAGGCACCTCCACTGCGCGGAAATATAGCTGAATGTGCTGGTACTCACCCCCTTGTGTCTTCTGTGATGTCCTCAAGCGCCCATCTAAATCGGGGTAGGCCACCGCCAGGATCCGGGACATCAGGGGGGTCAAGGTACGACTGGCACCCCTCCTAGGTTGGGAGGCCATCCCCAGCAGAGCCTCGGCGGTCTTCCTGCTCCCGCGGCGGATGTCCTCCCACCTCTTGCGGCAGTGGGTGCCCCGTCTGTTGTGGACCCCCAGGGCCCGGATGTCCTTGGCGATGGCACGCCAAATATCGATCTTCTGATGGGCGCTGACCTATGTGACATGTACAGGGGGGAAAAGAAACATCATCACCTTTCTGCATGCTCGATGTCAGTGGCCCCCCCTCCCCAAACTTGCCATGTGGCACATGCTCTCATCTGTCGTGCCATGCATTCGTAATTCGCTCCCCTCCCCTCCATCGTACATCCACCCCACTCATCACAGGCGTTGCCCACTATGCATTGGCCCCCGTGTACTCACCTGTTGGTCTGGAGGACCGTAGAGTAGCGCATACTGGGGGAGGACCCCGTCCACGAGCTTCTCCAACTCTTCGGAACTGAAGGCGGGGGCACTTTCCCCAGTCGCAGCAGCCATTGTCACTTCCAGACTGAGGTCACAGCAGCACTTGCAGTATAGGTCCTCTCCTGTGGATGCTCAGGTCTCGTGTGATTAAGCAGAGAGAAAATGGCAGTCACACCCGCGGCGGTGCGTACCGCGGCGGTGCGTACCGCGACCGCCGGCGCACATCGTCATTGGCTCCTGAAACCCATAGGGTTCAATGTTAACCAATGCTGCTTTGCGCCGCGGTCTTCGACCGCCTACCGCCACGGCGTGCCACGCCAGCGCAATGACCTCACTTCACATTGTCACACTTCACAGGTCAGGCAGCCGCCATTTCAAGGGCCCACATGGCTTAATTCCTACTGCGTCACACATGGCTAGGCCTTGCATCGACACTCATACAAGCCATTCAATCCAGAGAGATTCGTGTACTGTGCAGGCTGTTGGAACTTACCTGTGGGTTGATTGACTCTGTGCTCCATGTTGTCCTTCCTAGGCACCGTCCGCTGGGACTTGCGAGGAGACGGAGGAATGTTCCCGTGTACAGACCGCTGGTGGACCTGTCGACAATGGAAGAACGACATGTCATACTCACCTACAGACTCAACAGTGCCACTATACAGGAACTGTGTGCCCAGCTGGAGCCAGACCTGATGTCACCCATCCGCCAACCCACAGGGATTCCGCCTCTAGTGCAGGTGCTGTCAGTACTACCTTTTTTTGGCTAGTGGATCATTTCAAACTACAGTGGCCATTTCATCTGGGATGTCTCAGCCTATGTTTTCAAGGGTATTGTCCAGAGTGTTGTCTGCCCTGATGAAATACATGTGGAGCTACATCATTTTCCCTGAGGTGGGTGACTTGCCTACAGTGAAGGGTGATTTCTATGCCCTTGGACACATTCCCAATATCATTGGTGCCATTGATGGTACCCATGTGGTCCCCCCAAAAGACAATGAACAGGTGTACAGGAACCGAAAAAGTTATCATTCGATGAATGTCCAGGTGGTCTGTTTGGCAGACCAGTACATCTCCCATTTAAATGCCAAGTTCCCAGGGTCAGTGCATGACGCGTACATCATGCGAAATAGCAGCATCCCTTATGTGATGGAACAGCTACAGAGACAGCGTGTGTGGCTAATTGGTGACTCTGGTTACCCCAACCTGCCTTGGCTATTGACCCCAGTGAGGAATCCCAGGACAAGGGCAGAGGAACGGTACAATGAGGCCCATGGGCGTACTAGGAGGGTGATCGAGCGGACCTTCGGCCTCCTGAAGGCCAGGTTTAGGTGCCTGCATATGACAGGTGGATCCCTAATGTACTCACCAAAGAAGGTGTGTCATATCATCGTGGCCTGCTGCATGCTTCACAACCTGGCTTTGCGACGCCAGGTGCCTTTCCTGCAGGAGGATGGTCCAGATGGTGGTGTTGTGGCCGCTGTGGAGCCTGCGGAGAGTGAAGAGGAGGAAGACGAAGAGGACGACACAGACAACAGGGACAGAGTGATACTGCAGTATTTCCAGTAACACACAGGTAAGAATCTACTCCTGCATTTCATTATATCTGTAACAGTACTGGCTCTCTACTGTCTGACCTTTCACCCCAATGTATGGTAACTTAGTTGTGAATTTGCCTTCCTATTTCAGTGATCTGGTCCCCACGGAGTGCCCTCTGGTTTATTTCCCCATGGACTACCGCTGTGTGACACTGGTATGTTGTCATCTCAATGTAATTGGACATTTTTGGTTGGTTATATCGGATACATTTGGTTTAAAAAAATAAATAGCAGACTCCAGATGGTTTTTGTGCAATAATTGTGTTTACTGAAGTGCAAAAATTGGTGTATAGTTCAAAAAGGGTGATGGGTGATGGTGGAGGAATGTCCATGGCAGAGTCCAGACTCGCACAGGTGCATTGTCCATATGCCTGTGGAAGGTGGAGCAGGGGCAGTTCAAGGTTGGACAGGGTGAACAAGTGGGACAGTGGGATGACATCCGGGGGGATCCGTGCATGGCGGGGGTCTTGACATCCTACTCTGTCTTCTTCCTAGGTCTCAGGCCTTTCTTGCGGGGTGGTTCATGTTCTGCAGGGGGTGGGGTCCGGGTGGCCCATTGCTGTTGTGTCGGGGCCTCCTGACCACTAGCGCCGGCAGAGGTGGTGGGCTGTTCTTCCTCCATGCTAGTGGCAGGGGCTCTTTGGGGGGCCACATGGTCCCGCAATGTGGTGACAATCTGGTTGAGTGCCACCACGATTGTACCCATTGCGGAACTGATGCTGCGCAGTTCTTCCCGGAACCCCATGTACTGGCCCTCCTGCATGGCCTGGATCTCCTGGAACCTGGCCAGGACCGCCGCCATCGTCTCTTGGGAGTAGTGGTACGCTCCCATGATGGTGGTGAGGGCCTCTTGGACAGTGGGTTCCCTAGGCCTGTCCTCCCTCTGTCGCACAGCAGCCCTCCCAGTTCCCCTTTGTTCCTGGGCCTCTGTCCCCTGGACGGTGTGCCCACTACCACTGCCCCCAGGTCCCTGTTGTTGTTGGGGTGGTGGTTTGCCCTGGGTGCCCTGTAATGGTAGACACACCGCTGCTTGACCTGTCCTGGAGACAGAGGCATGGGCCCGCTGGGTGGGTGCTGTGCTGGGGTTTCCAGAGGGGGGTAGGTCTGCTGTGGCCTGTGGCTGCCTGAGGGGAACCGACTGTCTAGAGGTCCCTGATGGTCCGGGCTGGTCATCAGGTTCTAGGTCGACAGAGCTGCTGTCATCACTGGGGGCCTGTTCTGGGGGTGGGATGGACATTTCTGGACCCTCCGGGCCGGTGTGTTGGCGTTCGGGCCCTGCAGGGGTAAAAGAGTATGGTTATTGCTTCTGTGTGTGCCATGGCGTGCGATTTGTGGGTGCCCTTGTCCCCCAGTGCTGGCATTCCCTTGTGGGAGGAGTTGTGAGGGTGGTTTGGGGGGGGGGATGGGTATGTGCAGTGGTCATGCTCAGGTGATGGGTGTCCATGGTTTGTGTTGGCATTCAGGGGTTGGTGTTGGTGTTGGTTTGGGTGGGTTGTGCTGGTGAGACATTAGCAGGGAGGATATGTGCTGGGGGGTTGGGGGTGAGGGTGGGGGTGTGGGTTGGCATGCTGGTGGTTGGGGGGGGTGAAGTAGTTGAGATTAGACTTACCAGAGTCCATTCCTCCGCCTACTCCAGCGAGGCCCTCAGGATGCAGGATGTTCAAGACCTCTTGCTCCCATGCTGTGAATTCGGGTGGAGTGGGTGGGGGTCCGCCGCCAGTCTTCTGCACAGCGATGTTGTGTCTTGACACCATCGTCCGCACCTTCCCCCGTAGGTCGTTTCAGCGCTTTCGGATGTCTTCCCGATTTCTGGGATGCTGTCCACAGCGTTGACCCTGTCGACGATCCTTTGCCATAGCTCCGCCTTCCTGGCTATTGTGGTGTGTTGCACCTGTGTGCCGAAGAGCTGGGGCTCTACCCTAATTATTTCCTCCACCATGACCCTGAGATCTTGGTCCGAGAACCTGGGGTGTCTTTGGGGTGCCATGGGGTGGTGTGGATGAGGTGTGGGGTGGTGTTTGTGGTGATGAGTGTAGTGGTGTGTGGTGTTTTGTGCGTAGATGTAGTGTGGGGGATGATGTTGGGTTCCTGTGTGTGTTGTGGTTTGCGTTCCCTGTGCTCTCTCTCTGTGTATTGCGCCTTGTCTCGGAATTTCGATTTGTGGGGGTTTGTGGGTGATGTAGGTGTGTGTTTTATATCGTATTGATTGTGTGGGAGTGGTGTTTGTATATGTATCAGGTGTGTGTATTTGTAATTGTCCAATGTGGCAGTGTTTTGTAGATGTGTGTGTATTTTGAGTGCAGCGGTGTGTACCGCCAATGGGATACCGCGGTTGAAAGACCGCCGCGTGGATTCGTGGGTCGTAATGGCATGGGCGTATTTCTGTTGGCGTGACGGTGGAGGTTTGGTCATCTCCAGTTTATCGCTGACCGCTGATGTGGCGGCCTGCAGTCGAGGACGGGTTTTTGGCGGTTTGGCAGTTGTGGGTCAGAATGACCCTGGCGGGTTACCGCGGCCGCGGCGGTGTTCTGGCGGTCTTCTGACCGGCGGTAACTGCCTTTTACCGCCAGGGTCAGAATGACCCCCTTAATCTTAACCCTTGCCCACACTATCCTAATTTATCCTAACTATCTTCTCAACTATGCCCAAAAGGCAAGTTAAACATCTACCTCCTAAACCCCTTAATATCCATACACCAGCACAACACAGATTACAAAAACGTCCTCAACATACACTACCTATTCATGTAAAACTATATAAATATTTATTTTTTGGATTTGTATTTTTATTTATTTTTTAAATTAAATACACACTAAGCATTACCCGCAAACCAGTAAAACATTGAACAGTCTATAACTAACTCTTAAAATCTATCATCTGCAAAATACTAAGAGTAACCTATACTATTCCCATTCTAATGTGAAAACTATACTATGCCTAATTTACTAAAAATCTTAAATATAACGTGAAAAATATGGGAACAGGGAAATGTCCATGGGAGAGTTAAACCTACGCACTGATGAGCCCCATGGCTTTCTGCAGTGTCAGCATTATGGCACAAAGACTGGCGAGTTCATTTTCTCTGCTAGCAACCCTAATTTTTAGTACCTGCAGGTCCTTCAGGGCCTTTGCCTCAAATAATGATCCTGTCAAAGTCCTGGGTGGAAGGACCTGTGTGGATGGCACCGGATGTAACGATGATGTTTCTGGAATGCAAAAAGAACAGATGATGAACTGAATGTGAAACAAATCAAACATTCACCTCCCGTTACATATCTGGGTTTAATCCATCATTTTTTTGTCTGGAAATGCCTGATGAAGTTATTGCTGGTGTTGGGCACCCTCCAGTCTTTTCTAGGCCTTGGATTGGACTTGTTCCTTCTGCCTTCCGTTCTTCGTACAGGACCCCCGTCTTCCTGTAGGCCTTTGCAATGTGATGAATGTGACTATAGCATTCCCATCTGATGCAATGTTGCCTTGCCTCTTCTTCTGTCATCTCTTCTATGGATGTAAGGAAAAACATCAGATAAAGTTGAAATTGTATATGATGTCTGCAAGAATAGGCTTACATTGCCATTGCATTGCTCAACTTTTGACATATGGTGTGGCAATACCTGTCTCCATCAGCCACATTACCTTCAAAAACTATGACACTGATGTTGCAGTAGGAGCCAGTAAGTCCATCTTACATTTGTATCCTTGTTTTGACACTCTGAACATACATGACTCATCGAACACACACATACCCATGAATACCAATTCTCCACTTGTCATCACTTAAACATTACTTTACACATTTCCACAGTTGTGAAGCCCATGATGGATATGTATATTTGCGCCTGGGAAACATCAACCCTTGCACAATTGCACATGTGTGTTCCATTCTCTGCACTTCACTATGTATATGCGTGACACAGGGTACAAAGATAGGAATGTGTAAATTGTCTGCAACCAGTGCATTGCTGTCCTCTCATGAATGCAGATTGGTAGACATAAAAAGCTTTCTATCCACGCCTTTGTCATTACATGCTGCAGTAATCCTTATAACCTACTCTCTTGCACATGCAAATATGGATGTTGCTTTGTAGAAGGGGTACTTACCAACAGGTATCCCAACCCAAATCACCAGGTTATCCAGGAGATCCCTTTAACTGGCAATGAGATCTGCCCACAAGTGCACTCCAGTGACCAACTGGTGGTCTGTGCGCTCCACCGAGAAAATGCGTCAAAGCTGGTAGAGCACCTTGCACCAGAATAGCTTCCTTGCCTCAGTTGGGAAGGCCATGATCACACGGCCACCTGTTGCCCCCATGTGGGGGAGATAGTGACACACCAACCATATGAACCCTCCAAGTTCATCCCAAGTCATCCTCTGTGCCCTTCCCTGGCATCTTACATTTTCCCTCCACTGCAACCTAATTATTCAAAAAATAAGAAAACTATTCTCTAACTTACCCCAGCTAACCTAACAAAATGAATTACCTCAAGACAGACACCCAGCAATACTTACACAATAACAAGACAACAACGTACAATAAAATTATAAAATTTACAAGATGGACAAGACACAGATAGGACACAGCACAAAACAATCTCAATCCAACACTCCTCACACCAGCACAACCTCTCTCAAGCACAGACTACTAGACTGTAATTAAAAGTGAAAGTAAATTCACTTTTCCATGTGTGCAGCAAGGAAGACCTATTACATCACTTCTCGGGAGTATGCGTCACGATTTCTGATATGCGTTGCATGATGGCCATGCGTGGATTTTTTTATGAAGGCTGCCAAAACATAAGGACTTAGATGAGACATGCAGGTGCGAGGTGTCTTTTTTGGTAAATGAGATTTTTAAAGGATTATGATATGTGTCTTTTCCTGATGCATGACACCATGCGTTTATTTTTCCTTGAAGAGTGACAAGGCATCAGGACTTAGATTAGATGTGCAGGTGTGAGGTGTCATTTTAGTGATATGCGATGTATGAAGAACTAACGTGTGAGCATTTCTTTATGCATGATGAGCATGCGTGGATTTTGGAAAAAAGGCTGACAGGTCACCCAGATTCACATTCCTAGGTACAGGCGCTATGCTGTGTATTCGTATCTATGTTAAGTATGTTTCCCTATGTGGGAACATTTGTACTGTTCATATGAGGTTGTGAGTAATTATGTGACACATAGACATTTTCACATGTGAATTGTTCCCTTTTGTCCATACGCAAATAGATGGCACCAAGCCTGGTCCACCTAGGTGGGACATATGTGCTAAGATTCAGGAAATATATGTTTAGCACATACATTTGGAATGCACAATGACTCAAACTTTACTTTTATTTATTGCCAGATTTACAGAACTGCACACTATCTGTATGGCAGAGCTGCTTTCAGGCAATGATGGCACTTTAGTCATCAGTGGTCTAGTTGCACTTGTATGGCCACACACACAGGGCTGTTGTAGCATGTATTGACACAGGTTGACTGCGGTCACCTCAGCTCAGTTCACTGTGCACAGGCAGCAGGCCCCTGACTATGTTGAGAGTCAATTAAGTCTCCTCTGGGGATTAGGGGCATTGGGTGGGGATCGACATACACCTGCACATTTGTGGTCCCATGGCCAAGTATGTTTTGTCACCTTTGGGGTTGTTGATGTCAGGCTTGCCCAATTATATACTGGGAACTGGCAGCTTGTTTGTGTTGGACATATCTCATCCTTTGGTATGGTTTGACATGACTTGGCATACATACATGAGATTATGCACAGCATAGTAAGACAGACTTGTGTACTTTGTAGATGGACAAAGCTTCTTCTACAGGATAAGCAACAGTATCCCTCCTATTTCCAGGCTTTGCTAGATCACATGAATGCCCCACACACATTACAGAACATCAGTCACAGAACCTGTGTAGTGTCTGAGTGACCTCCACATTCTGGATCTCAAAGTGACGCAAGGGAGTCTCTCAGCTGACATTCCACATCATTTATTCAACATGGACACACACACATTTGCACTCCACAACCTA